>NC_046654.1:5331056-5974472 GCF_900324485.2 Mastacembelus armatus | reverse complement strand
GGTTGGTATTATATATCTTTCTCTGTTCCTTCATTTAACTTAAGGTTATGGAAATATACATTAAAGCACTTTGTTAAAGTCCTTTAATTCAAGGTTTGAAACATCTTGTTTGTACAGATCTTTTAATAATGTAAAATGATGCTTAATATATAAATTAGTAACAGACATAGTTATGTTTGTGATTCTCAGTTGTAAAAAACTTCAATAAAAGGATTAAAATGACCTTAATTCAAGAAGCAATTTCAATTTACAAGACTTAAATTGTTTTGTACATTAAATTCTGTGTAAATGATCAAGGTTAATCTGAAAAAAGGAACATTTTTCATTGAATTAATGCTTGTTCAAAGTGCAGGAGGTTTTTGTACGGCCACTTAATGACTTTGTATCACTGTGGCTCACTTTTGGTGGAGGAACCAAACTCGTCGTTGACTGTAAGTTCCAGAGATTTTTGCTTTGAACAACATAGAACATTCATGACTTTATCAAATATTAAATCAGAAAGTGATCAAGTGCAGTGTAAATATGTATTTTTATGATCTAGATAGTTTTTGCTTTTGATCAAGTCCAGACTGAGCTCACAGTCTGACTGTAATCATTGCAGAGATCAATATGTATGCAATATTGTAGATAATTATGATCATTTTTTAAAACAAATGTTAATAATAATTTTTAAAAAATTTTTCTGTATTGTGTTTGAAGTATTTTCTACTCAAATATCTTCTGCAGTGAAATTATTTTAAGTTTAAAATTTTATCTTCAAAAAAAGTTGTTTAATTTTTTCATTCATTTTGAAAGTATAAAAAGGATGAAATTAAAACTTGATTCCTATGAAACACAAATATGAATTTATCAGTAAATGCAGCTTAACTTTGTGTTCATGGTTCATTTATTTTCCATGTAGTGAACAGGAAGTGAAAGAGACAGATGACAAATGTTTTAACTGTATTCACATGAGTGTTTCAGCTCTGTCAGTGTAAACAGAAGAAAATCATCACAGAGATCAGTTATTCACTCTCACACATTATCAAACATATGAAGATGCATCAATAATCATTATCACTGAACCTTTATAGTCTCATTAACATTCATGGTGCTGATGGTCTGATACTGAGTGATTGATGAGTTCATCAGTAGTTCAGGTTCTTCTTTTGTATTTGATAAAATACAACAAATGTCCAGTATGTCTCTTTATTTAAAACCAAAACTTCATTTTCATTCCTTTGTCTTTTCTCTCCCCTCTCCTCCCCCACTCCCTCGTCCAGTGGGTGTAGTGCAGCCCACCCTGACCGTCCTCCCCCCCTCCAGAGAGGAGCTGCAGCAGGGCAGTGCCACCCTGGTGTGTGTGGCCAGTGGGGGTTTCCCCTCAGCCTGGAGCCTGGGCTGGAAGGTGGGGGGCAGCAGCAGATCCTCAGGGGTGTCAAGCAGCCCAGAGGTCCTGGGGATGGACGGTCGCTACAGCTGGAGCAGCACCCTGAGCCTCACTCCAGACCAGTGGAGGAAGGCGGGCTCAGTGGCCTGTGAGGCCAGTCTGAGTGGACAGAGCCCTGTCACTAGAACCCTGAACCCTGACAGCTGCTTAAATTAGAGCTTCAGCATCACTTTCTGTCTGGAAATGATGTTACTGCTTTGACTGAGATCTTGATGAAGCTGCAGATCTCCTCTGTTAGATATTTCTCTAAACTCTTGATTATGTTTTAATGTGAGGGAGTTTTCTGTAACTAATCTTACTCATACTCAGCTTCACAGCCGCTATTTCAAATCTGTAATTCAAAAGTATAATCTATAAAATAAAACTGCAGGTTTTATTAAAACAGTGTGTTTGTGTTTCTTTGGATTCTATTAACACATCATTCAAATGCAGAGTTCATCATCATTATGTAATTTTTTAACAGATGCTTCAACATGAGTCTAATTTGTTTTTCCTTGTATTTGTTAAAATATAGTGAAAGTTGAATATTTTCATCATGTTTTTCAAATGTAAGAGTGAAACGAGATTGATTTGTGCTTTTAAGTGTAAAACTGTTGAACATCTGTTTCCACATGTTGATATATTCTGACAACACTGTTCTTGAATAGATGAGACTTAATAATGTGAATCTAACTTGAAGCTGCATGTTAGAAACTGTCTGTGAGTTTGTGTCAGCTTTATTGTGGGTCTGCTTGGTGACTCTTGTGTTCACTGGACCAGTTGTCATCATCACAGTTCCTTCACCAACCATCTGCACCTGCAGCAGGCTGTTTTCCCCTCAGTCAGACTGAAGGAGGTTTTTGTACAGCTCTAAATCACTGTGTGAACACTCCACTACCATGATAGCCGAGACAGTAGTAATCTCCAGCATCTTCAGCCTGAACACCACTGATCTTTAGAGTGTAGTCAGAACCAGAGTTACTGCCACTGAATCTAGATGGAGTTCCTGAGTTAAGAGTTGAGGCACTATATATAAGAAGTTTGGGAGCCTGTCCAGGTTTCTGAAGGTACCAACTGAGATCAGCACCAATATTTGAGCTCCCTGTGGCGCTGATGGTCACAGTCCCTCCAAGACTGACAGACTTAGATTTATCAGCCTGAGTCAGAAAATTGTTGGCAGAAGATCCTGAAATGAAAAATAAAATATAGACTGTGAGAAGAAATGTGTAATAACCTGTGGTGCAGATTTTAAAATGTAAGAAGATGAAAACAGGCAACAAACTGAAGGCAAAAACATGAAGAGACAGAAACTGAGCCACATAGAAAATGCTGCTAAAATGTCTCACCCTGACTCAGCAAACCCAACATGACAATCAAAGTTATTGGCAACATCATCCTGATGCAGTTTGGACCGTGAGCACATGAACAGCTCAGACTCTGGGACATCAGAACTTAAACTCTGAGGAACAGTGATGCATCACATTCATGCAAATCCATTAAAGAAGGCAAACACACACCTGTTGTAGTGAAACAGGAAAAGCAGAGGTGACGTGGAGCCAGAGTTGATTTGGTCCTGAATGTCAGTCATTAATCATCAACATTAACACATATATGGTGGCCCCCTGCTGGCAAACTGTATCACAACACTTAGTGATTTTGAAATCCCCAGTTCAAAATCATATAAACTGTGTGGAGCATGTGTCAAAACAAGAAAACCTTCTAGCCTGAGTGGACTTCAAATTAGGTTTTATGGTGAACATCCAATACAGACAATATGTGATGTACTTAGTAACATTCATCAGTGTTAATGGTTAAATGATGAGGAGACACATTATGAACATTATCATCATTTAGCTGTTAAAAAACATAACAGTTCTTTGTATTGGGAGGTCATAGTGTGGATTTTAAATCCCAAAGATAATATCCATTATGATGTGTTTTAATGTCCACTAAGATGAATATGATTGTTGTTTGGAGTGTTAATGTGTTGTAATAATAATAATAATACTTTTATTTATAAGGCGCTTTAAGAACAGCAAGCGCTGACACAAAGTGCCGTACACCAAAACAAAGAATTTACATATATATATATATATATATATATATATATATATATATACATACATATATACACACATACACACACATACATGAATAAGAATTTTAAGAGTAAGTTAAAAGTTTTTAAAAAAAATAAAAACAATATAAACAGTCCATGATCACTCCATCACACCGGTCCAAAGGCTTGAGTATACAAATAGGTTTTAAGTTGTACTTTGAACATAGCTAATGTAGGGGCTTGTCTTATGTTCAAAGGCAAATTGTTCCACAGCCTTGGGGCAGCAATAGAGAAAGCTCTATCTCCACGGAGCTTCCTCCTCGTTTTTGGTACCTCAAGAAGCTGGAGGTCGGCTGATCTGAGGGAGCGGCTAGGAGTATAAGGGTGAAGGAGTTCAGTAAGCTAAGGAGGGGCAAGACCATTTAAAAATTTAAAAACAAATATTAAAACCTTAAAATGAACCCTAAAAGACACTGGCAGCCAGTGGAGTGCAGCCAGAATTGGTGTGATGTGCTTGTATTTTCGCATTCCAGTTAAAAGACGAGCCGCCGCATTTTGGACCAGCTGGAGACGTAAAAAGGGATGCCTGACTAACCCCAAGATACAGAGCATTACAGTAATCAAGACGTGATATAACAAAGGCATGAATTACTAGCTCAAAGTGCTGCTTTGACACTAGAGGTCGTAGTTTTGCCAAACGCCTTAAGTGAAAAAAAACGGATTTTACCACTGCACCGATTTGCTTATCAAATTTAAGATCCCTATCCATTTTGAAACCTAAATTAGTGACCAGTGGTCTAAGATATGATGTCAAGGGACCTAGATTAACACCGGAAGATACACTAGAGGCACTAGAGCCAACCAACATTACTTCTGTCTTTGCCTCATTAAAATGAAGAAAATTTAACGCCATCCAGGCTTTAATGTCATCAAGACATGCGAGCAAACCTGCAATTGAGAAACCCTCCTTTTTCTTCAATGGAAAATAGACCTGGGTATCGTCTGCATAAAAATGGAATGATATGCCATGTTGTCTAAAGATGTGACCCAGAGGAAGCAAGTAGAGGGAAAAAAGTAAAGGACCCAAAACGGAACCCTGGGGAACCCCGGAGGACAGGGGAGCAGAGGAGGATTCAAAGCTGGGAAGACCCACAGAGAAAGTTCTAGCTACCAGATAAGATCTAAACCACTCCAATGCAAGACCACGGATTCCCACAACGTCATGCAGGCGGGAAATCAAAATGTTGTGGTTAACTGTGTCAAAGGCAGCAGATAAATCAAGAAGAATAAAAACCACGAAATCGCCAGTATCAGAACAAGTAAAAATATCATTAAAAACTTTAATTAAAGCTGACTCTGTGCTGTGGTGTGGTTTAAAACCAGACTGAAAGATCTCTAGAATCTCATGCTCATCCAAAAACGCTTTCAGTTGAGCATAAACAATTTTTTCTAAAACCTTTGAAAAAAACGGTAGTCTAGAAATAGGTCTATAGTTTGCCAACACAGATGGATCCAGACTAGGTTTCTTTATAAGCGGTTGCACTACCGCATGCTTAAAATTAGAAGGAACAACACCAAACGATAAACTAGTTAGTGCTTGGTGAGGTTACTGTCAGCTCTGTGTTCAGTGGTCTGTGTCAGAGTCTCTTCCTCTTCAGCAGCTGCAGTTGGTTCCTGCTGTAACAGCTCAGTGTGTCTGCAGTCTGACTGAGGGAGGTTTTTGTACCACTACAAATCACTGTGTGAACACCCAAGCACTGTTTATTTGATGAGCACTCTGACAGTAGTAAACTGCTGCATCTTCAGCCTGAACTCCAGTGATGGTCAAAGTGAAGTCAGCTCCCTGTCCCCTGCCACTAAACCGAACTGGTGTTCCTGAATGACGTGTGCTCACACATTTTAGCAGGAGTTTTGGAACCTGTCCAGATTTCTGTTGGTACCAGGACATACCCTCTCTGCCATTACACCACGTGTTAACTGGTCGGCTGGTTTTACAGGTCAGAGTTGCAGTGGATCCTGGAGTAAATGTCACTACTGGAGGCTGAGTCACAGTCACCTGGCCACTGCATCCTGCAGACAAAAACAAATCATTCATTGATCAGCAGAAATAAATGAGAGAAAAGGCAGCACATCATGTTTGAAATGTTGCTGAGTGAGTGAACCTGTAAACCAGCAGCAGGCCAGTGTCCAGATGAGGATGGTGATGAGAGTCATGGTGGTTGTGGTTTCTGCTGTGTTCACTGACAGATCTGAGTCCTGCAGTGTCGAACTCACAGGACTATAAACCTTCTCAGGTCACTGGAGGATCAGCTGATGATGCAAAGCCTCCTCTCTATGGAAATGATTTCTCTGCTCTCAACACACTGAAGGCAACGTGGGACACAACATCAGGAGAAACTCTGCTTGGATTTACACCATCTGTGATCTTAGTGGAATGTGAGAAAATGTATCTTTAAACTGAATTAAGGATTTTCATCATTTGAATTAAAATTGTGTCATTATGGTTGGTATTATATATCTTTCTCTGTTCCTTCATTTAACTTAAGGTTATGGAAATATACATTAAAGCACTTAGCTAAAGTCTTTTAATTCAAGAAGGTTTGAAACATCTTGTTTGTACAGATCTTTTAAAAATGTAAAATGATGCTTCATATATAAATTAGTAACAGACATAGTTATGTTTGTGCTTCTCAGTTGAAAAAAACTTCAATAAAATGATTAAAATGACCTTAATTCATGAAGCAATTTCAATTTACAGGAGTTAAATTGTTTTGTACATTAAATCTTGTGTAAATGATCTTCGTTAATCTGAAAAAAAGGAACATTTTTCATTGAATTAATGCTTGTTCAAAGTGCAGAAGGTTTTTGTACGGCCACTTAATGAATTTGTATCACTGTGGAGGACTTTTGGTGGAGGAACCAAACTCATCATTCACTGTAAGTACCAAACATTTCTCATTTCTACCTCCTAAATAAATATATATTTAAATTTGTATCAGAATGTAAAGAAACACAATATTATTTTTTATATTTTCTATGGTGTGAATATTGTTTCTATTTACTGAGCTCCAACTTGATATTGAAGATTGAGAAAATATTGTGCAGAAATTATTCATTTATTATTTTCAAATATAATAAATTTGGGCCTTGAAACATATTTTTTCTTTTCAAAATCTAAATTTGTTCCACAAAATTTGGTTGTAAAATCTGAGGGCAAACATCCCTAACATTCAGAAAATTACATTTCATTTTTAATGTAATTTATAATGTTCAAACTGTCGCAAGATAAAATCAAAATCTAATTTTAATGCCTACAAAACTAAATGGTTATTTTATATGTTAAAACCAGTTCAGCCATAAATGTTCTTCACAGTTTGTTAGTTTGATGTGATAAAAAGGAAGTGAAACAGACAGATGTTAAAGTCTTTAACTGTATAAAGACATTTTGTACATGAGAAGATGATTTCAGGAATGGTTCTTACTGTCAAGTATTGTAAAACAAAAATAACATTTAATTATTATTAATTAAATCATTTCTGTTACATGTACACAAAATTCATGTTGCATACATTTCTTTAATTCTGATTGGTTTAGAATTAGTGCCACACAATTTCTATTTTTAAATGGCAACAATACAACAAGCTGTAATATTTGAATTTATTTGCCAAGCCTTCTCTTCCTTTCATTCCTCACCTCCTCTCCTCTGTGTGATCACATTATTCTGCACACAGCTAATCCTCAGCAGTGTTAACCTCTGTCATGTGTCATAACTGTCTCATGTTCAGCTGTCTGTCCTACAGTGGAAGTTAATCTGCTCCTTGTGTGTCTCTGCTCCCCCCTCCAGCCGGTCCCATGGTCAGGCCCTCAGTCTCTCTGCTCCCCCCCTCCTCTGAGCAGCTCTCTGGGGGCTCAGCCACTCTGGCCTGCCTGCTGACTGGCTACTCTCCTCAGGGAGCCGTGGTGAGCTGGGAGGTGGATGGTACAGAGGTGACAGAGGGGGTCCTGACCAGCTCAGAGGAGGAGAAGGGTGGAAAATACAGCAGCAGCAGCAGCCTGAGCCTGAGTCAGGAGCGCTGGATGCAAGGAGAGCAGTATTCCTGCAAGGTCCTCCATCATGACCACAGCCAGACCCAGTCCCTCCACAGGAGCCAGTGTAAGGCCTAGAGGGGCCGGCTGAGGCCCAGGACAGGGGCTCTGTGTGGGGGAACAGCAGGAACACACCTGCTGCTCTGACCAATATGAGTGTGAATGTCTGTAGAGAAAACTAAAGCTTTGAGTGACAGAGAACAAAACAGCTGTGAAGTGTTGGACAGAAACACCTTAGAGAGTAATGTCTGAAGCTCAGCAGCTAAATGTGAGTGTGTTTAATGACTGTAGTGTTGATGACTGATGTTTTTGCCAATAAAGCTT
Organism: Mastacembelus armatus; assembly: GCF_900324485.2. Lineage (NCBI taxonomy): Eukaryota > Metazoa > Chordata > Actinopteri > Synbranchiformes > Mastacembelidae > Mastacembelus > Mastacembelus armatus. The sequence continues at coordinate 5,966,595 of NC_046654.1, read as the reverse complement.
GCACTCTTATATGACATTATCAAGTGTTGTTTTTTATTTTGTGAAGAGGAGTAAAATCGTTAATATAACATACCTCACTGTGGACTCTTATTATTTTAGAAATTAAATGATCATGTAAATATGATGTTCTGCTCTTTTTAAATTGGTGATTTAAGGGATAATAAACAGTATAAAAATAGAAATTTTCTCATGAGAAAATACTTAATAATTTGAATTGGTTGGTTTTTTTTTTCATTTTGTCACATTGAATAAAAATGAGGTGTGTAACAAATAAAACAAGACAATACATTGATGTGCATTTAGTGCTTGGTGAAGTTACTGTCAGCTCTGTGTTCAGTGGTCTGTGTCAGAGTCTCTTCCTCTTCAGCAGCTGCAGTTGGTTCCTGCTGTAACAGCTCAGTGTGTCTGCAGACTGACTGAGGGAGGTTTTTGTACCACTACAAATCACTGTGTGAACACATTACCAATGTGTAGACTCTGACAGTAGTAAACTGCTGCATCTTCAGCCTGAACTCCAGTGATGGTCAAAGTGAAGTCAGCTCCCTGTCCCCTGCCACTAAACCGATCTGGTGTTCCTGAATGACGTGTGCTCACTGATCTGATCAGGAGCTTTGGAGTCTGTCCAGATTTCTGTTGGTACCAGAACATACACTCTCTGCCACTACACCACCCATCAACTGGTCGGCTGGTTTTACAGGTCAGAGTTGCAGTGGATCCTGGAGTAAATGTCACTACTGGAGGCTGAGTCACAGTCACCTGACCACTGCATCCTGCAGACAAAAACAAATCATTCATTGATCAGCAGAAATAAATGAGAGAAAAGGCAGCACATCATGTTTGAAATGTTGCTGAGTGAGTGAACCTGTAAACCAGCAGCAGGCCAGTGTCCAGATGAGGATGGTGATGAGAGTCATGGTGGTTGTGGTTTCTGCTGTGTTCACTGACAGATCTGAGTCCTGCAGTGTTGAACTCACAGGACTATAAACCTTCTCAGGTCACTGGAGGATCAGCTGATGATGCAAAGCCTCCTCTCTATGGAAATGATTTCTCTGCTCTCAACACACTGAAGGCAACGTGGGACACAACATCAGGAGAAACTCTGCTTGGATTTACACCATCTGTGATCTTAGTGGAGCAGAAGGAAATATTTAAATTAGAAATGTAGTTGAGGATACAACGATAAGTGACTGTTAACTATGGTTAGTATGTTATGTCTCTTTGTCTGACTTTGAGTTACTTAAGGATTTATAATAGATTAATGGTAAATTGTATTAATTGATGATGATTTTTAAATATTCCAGATTAAAAACATGATGTTCATTTAACCATGATTAAAAGTTTGTAAAAAAAGACTTTACTGAAGTAGATTTGTGATAATTTCTCCTTCAGGAACAGAAAAGTAAAGCAAAATGAAATAAATAACTTTCCTTTCACTCCATATGTTTAAGAAAAGCTTTGTAGAGTCAATCAAAGAAACACTGAGTTGTGTCATTTGAAAAAGCAGAGATTTGTCAGTGGACAGATGCTTGTTGACAGTGCAGGAGGTTTTTGTACGGCCACTTAATGACTTTGTATCACTGTGGCTCACTTTTGGTGGAGGAACCAAACTCGTCGTTGACTGTAAGTACCAGAGATTTTTGCTTTGAACAACATAGAACATTCATGACTTTATCAAATATTAAATCAGAAAGTGATCAAGTGCAGTGTAAATATGTATTTTTATGATCTAGATAGTTTTTGCTTTTGATCAAGCCCAGACTGAGCTCACAGTCTGACTGTAATCATTGCAGAGATCAATATGTATGCAATATTGTAGATCATTATGATCATTTTTAAATAATTTAATAAGTTTTTTATTCTTTATAGTGTGTTTGAAGTATTTTCTACTCAAATATGTTCTGCAGTGAAATTATAAGTTTAAAATTTTATCTTCAAAAAAAGTAGTTTATTTTTTTCATTCATTTTGAAAGTATAAAAGGGATGAAACTAAAACTTGATTCCTCTGAAACACAAATATGAATTTATCAGTAAATCTTATCTTCATTTATTTTCCATGTAGTGAACAGGAAGTGAAAGAGACAGATGACAAATGTTTTAACTGTATTCACATGAGTGTTTCAGCTCTGTCAGTGTAAACAGAAGAAAATCATCACAGAGATCAGTTATTCACTCTCACACATTATCAAACATATGAAGATGCATCAATAATCATTATCACTGAACCTTTATAGTCTCATTAACATTCATGGTGCTGATGGTCTGATACTGAGTGATTGATGAGTTCATCAGTAGTTCAGGTTCTTCTTTTGTATTTGATAAAATACAACAAATGTCCAGTATGTCTCTTTATTTAAAACCAAACCTTCATTTTCATTCCTTTGTCTTTTCTCTCCCCTCTCCTCCCCTTCTATCTCCTCCCCCTCTCCCTCGTCCAGTGGGTGTAGTGCAGCCCGTCCTGAGCGTCCTCCCCCCCTCCAGAGAGGAGCTGCAGCAGGGCAGTGCCACCCTGGTGTGTGTGGCCAGTGGGGGTTTCCCCTCAGCCTGGAGCCTGGGCTGGAAGGTGGGGGGCAGCAGCAGATCCTCAGGGGTGTCAAGCAGCCCAGAGGTCCTGGGGATGGACGGCCGCTACAGCTGGAGCAGCACCCTGAGCCTCACTCCAGACCAGTGGCGGAAGGCGGGCTCAGTGGCCTGTGAGGCCAGTCTGAGTGGACAGAGCCCTGTCACTAAAACCCTGAACCCTGACAGCTGCTTAAATTAGAGCTTCAGCATCACTTTCTGTCTGGAAATGATGTTACTGCTTTGACTGAGATCGTGATGAGGCTGCAGATCTCCTCTGTTAGATATTTCTCTAAACTCTTGATTATGTTTTAATGTGAGGGAGTTTTCTGTAACTAATCTTACTCATACTCAGCTTCACAGCCGCTATTTCAAATCTGTAATTCAAAAGTATAATCTATAAAATAAAACTGCAGGTTTTATTAAAACAGTGTGTTTGTGTTTCTTTGGATTCTATTAACACATCATTCAAATGCAGAGTTCATCATCATTATGTAATTTTTTAACAGATGCTTCAACATGAGTCTAATTTGTTTTTCCTTGTATTTGTTAAAATATAGTGAAAGTTGAATATTTTCATCATGTTTTTCAAATGTAAGAGTGAAACGAGATTGATTTGTGCTTTTAAGTGTAAAACTGTTGAACATCTGTTTCCACATGTTGATATATTCTGACAACACTGTTCTTGAATAGATGAGACTTAATAATGTGAATCTAACTTGAAGCTGCATGTTAGAAACTGTCTGTGAGTTTGTGTCAGCTTTATTGTGGGTCTGCTTGGTGACTCTTGTGTTCACTGGACCAGTTGTCATCATCACAGTTCCTTCACCAACCATCTGCACCTGCAGCAGGCTGTTTTCCCCTCAGTCAGACTGAAGGAGGTTTTTGTACAGCTCTAAATCACTGTGTGAACACGCCACCACCATGATCACCAAAACAGAAGTAATCTCCAGCATCTTCAGCCTGAACACCACTGATCTTTAGAGTGTAGTCTGAACCAGATCTACTGCCACTGAATCTCGATGGAGTTCCTGAGTTAAGAGTTGATGCTTTATATATAAGAAGTTTGGGAGCCTGTCCAGGTTTCTGAAGGTACCAGCTGAGATCAGGACCAATATTTGAACTCCCTGTGGCGCTGATGGTCACAGTCCCTCCAAGACTGACAGACTTAGATTTATCAGCCTGAGTCAGAAAACTGTTGGCAGAAGATCCTGAAATGAAAAATAAAATATAGACTGTGAGAAGAAATGTGTAATAACCTGTGGTGCAGATTTTAAATTGTAAGAAGATGAAAACAGGCAACAAATTGAAGGCAAAAACATGAAGAGACAGAAACTGAGCCACATAGAAAATGCTGCTAAAATGTCTCACCCTGACTCAGCAAACCCAACATGACAATCAAAGTTATTGGCAACATCATCCTGATGCAGTTTGGACCGTGAGCACATGAACAGCTCAGACTCTGGGACATGAGAACTTAAACTCTGAGGAACAGTGATGCATCACATTCATGCAAATCCGTTAAAGAAGGCAAACACACACCTGTTGTAGTGAAACAGGAAAAGCAGAGGTGACGTGGAGCCAGAGCTCATCTGGTCCTGACTGTCAGTCATTAATCATCATTAACATTAACACATATATGGTGGCCCCCTGCTGGCAAACTGTATCACAACACTTAGTGATTTTGAAATCCCCAGTTCAAAATCATATAAACTGTGTGGAACATGTGTCAGAACAAGAAATCCTTCTAGCCTGAGTGGACTTCAAATTAGGTTTTATGGTGAACATCCAATACAGACAATATGTGATGTACTTAGTAACATTCATCAGTGTTAATGGTTAAATGATGAGGAGACACATTATGAACATTATTATCATTTAGCTGTAAAAAAACATAACACTGTTCTTTGTATTGGGAGGTCATAGTGTGGATTTTAAATCCCAAAGATAATATCCATTATGATGTGTTTTAATGTCCACTAAGATGAATATGATTGTTGTTTGGAGTGTTAATGTGTTGTAGTTAGTGCTTGGTGAGGTTACTGTCAGCTCTGTGTTCAGTGGTCTGTGTCAGAGTCTCTTCCTCTTCAGCAGCTGCAGTTGGTTCCTGCTGTAACAGCTCAGTGTGTCTGCAGTCTGACTGAGGGAGGTTTTTATACCACTACAAATCACTGTGTGAACACCCAGGCATTATTTATTTCATGAGCACTCTGACAGTAGTAAACTGCTGCATCTTCAGCCTGAACTCCTCTGATGGTCATTGCAGCGTTCACTCCGTCTCCTCTGCCAGAGAATCGTGAAGAAAACTCACTTGTAGGATTTTGACCCAGGTTGATGACCAACTTGGGAGCTTGCCCAGGTTTCTGTTGATACCAGTATACTCTACTATCTCCATCTGACCAGGTATCAACCTTTGGGTTGGTCGTACAGGTCAGAGTGACACTTGATCCTGGGGTAGATGTCATTACTGGAGGCTGGTTCACTGTCACTTGTCCACTAGATCCTGTAAAAGAGTCAAAACTGTATATTAACATGTAAACAGTGAGCATTTTCACTCTATTAATCTTAAGGCTTTTGGGGATATAAGCTCTGATTCTCTGTTCAAATTCATCCTGACCTTTAAACCAGCAGCAGGCCAGTGTCCAGATGAGGATGGTGATGAGAGTCATGGTGCTTGTGGTTTCTGCTGTGTTCACTGACAGATCTGAGTCCTGCAGTGTTGAACTCACAGGACTATAAACCTTCTCAGGTCACTGGAGGATCAGCTGATGATGCAAAGCCTCCTCTCTATGGAAATGATTTCTCTGCTCTCAACACACTGAAGGCAACGTGGGACACAACATCAGGAGAAACTCTGCTTGGATTTACACCATCTGTGATCTTAGCGGAGCAGAAGGAAATATTTAAATTAGAAATGTAGTTGAGGATACAACGATAAGTGACTGTTAACTATGGTTAGTATGTTATGTCTCTTTGTCTGACTTTGATTTACTTAAGGATTTATAATGGATTAATGGTAAATTGTATTAATTGATGATGATTTTTAAATATTCCAGATTAAAAACATGATGTTCATTTAACCATGATAAAAAAATTGGGAAAAAAGACTTTACTGAAGTAGATTTGTGATAATTTCTCCTTCAGGAATAGAAAAGTAAAGCAAAATGAAATAAATAACTTTCCTTTCACTCAATATGTTTAAGAAAAGCTTTGTAGAGTCAATCAAAGAAACACTGAGTTGTGTCATTTGAAAAAGCAGAGATTTGTCAGTGGACAGATGCTTGTTGACAGTGCAGGAGGTTTTTGTACGGCCACTTAATGACTTTGTATCACTGTGGCTCACTTTTGGTGGAGGAACCAAACTCGTCGTTGACTGTAAGTACCAGAGATTTTTGCTTTGAACAACATAGAACATTCATGACTTTATCAAATATTAAATCAGAAAGTGATCAAGTGCAGTGTAAATATGTATTTTTATGATCTAGATAGTTTTTGCTTTTTATAAAGCCCAGACTGAGCTCACAGTCTGACTGTAATCATTGCAGAGATCAATATGTATGCAATATTGTAGATCATTATGATCATTTTTTAAAACAAATATTAATAATATTTTTTTTTATTCTTTCTATAGTGTGTTTGAAGTATTTTCTACTCAGATATGTTCTGCAGTGAAATTCTGTTAAGTTTAAAATTTTATCTTCAAAAAAAGTAGTTTAATTTTTTCATTCATTTTGAAAGTATAAAAGGGATGAAACTAAAACTTGATTCCTCTGAAACACAAATATGAATTTATCAGTAAATGCAGCTTAACTTTGTGTTCATGGTTCATTTATTTTCCATGTAGTGAACAGGAAGTGAAAGAGACAGATGACAAATGTTTTAACTGTAGTCACATGAGTGTTTCAGCTCTGTCAGTGTAAACAGAAGAAAATCATCACAGAGATCAGTTATTCACTCTCACACATTAACAAACATATGAAGATGCATCAATAATCATTATCACTGAACCTTTATAGTCGCATTAACATTCATGGTGCTGATGGTCTGATACTGAGTGATTGATGAGTTCATCAGTAGTTCAGGTTCTTCTTTTGTATTTGATAAAATACAACAAATGTCCAGTATGTCTCTTTATTTAAAATCAAACCTTCATTTTCATTCCTTTGTCTTTTCTCTCCCCTGTCCTCCCCCTCTCTCTCCTCCCCCTCTCCCTCGTCCAGTGGGTGTAGTGCAGCCCGTCCTGAGCGTCCTCCCCCCCTCCAGAGAGGAGCTGCAGCAGGGCAGTGCCACCCTGGTGTGTGTGGCCAGTGGGGGTTTCCCCTCAGCCTGGAGCCTGGGCTGGAAGGTGGGGGGCAGCAGCAGCTCCTCAGGGGTGTCAAGCAGCCCAGAGGTCCTGGGGATGGACGGTCGCTACAGCTGGAGCAGCACCCTGAGCCTCACTCCAGACCAGTGGAGGAAGGCGGGCTCAGTGGCCTGTGAGGCCAGTCTGAGTGGACAGAGCCCTGTCACTAAAACCCTGAACCCTGACAGCTGCTTAAATTAGAGCTTCAGCATCACTGTCTGTCTGGAAATGATGTTACTGCTTTGACTGAGATCTTGATGAAGCTGCAGATCTCCTCTGTTAGATATTTCTCTAAACTCTTGATTATGTTTTAATGTGAGGGAGTTTTCTGTAACTAATCTTACTCATACTCAGATTCACAGCCACTATTTCAAATCTGTAATTCAAAAGTATAATCTATAAAATAAAACTGCAGGTTTTATTAAAACAGTGTGTTTGTGTTTCTTTGGATTCTATTAACACATCATTCAAATGCAGAGTTCATCATCATTATGTAATTTTTTAACAGATGCTTCAACATGAGTCTAATTTGTTTTTCCTTGTATTTGTTAAAATATAGTGAAAGTTGAATATTTTCATCATGTTTTTCAAATGTAAGAGTGAAACGAGATTGATTTGTGCTTTTAAGTGTAAAAGTGTTGAACATCTGTTTCCACAAGTTGATATATTCTGACAACACTGTTCTTGAATAGATGAGACTTAATAATGTGAATCTAACTTGAAGCTGCATGTTAGAAACTGTCTGTGAGTTTGTGTCAGCTTTATTGTGGGTCTGCTTGGTGACTCTTGTGTTCACTGGACCAGTTGTCATCATCACAGTTCCTTCACCAACCATCTGCACCTGCAGCAGGCTGTTTTCTCCTCAGTCAGACTGAAGGAGGTTTTTGTACAGCTCTAAATCACTGTGTGAACACGCCACCACCATGATTACCAAAACAGAAGTAATCTCCAGCATCTTCAGCCTGAACACCACTGATCTTTAGAGTGTAGTCAGAACCAGATCTACTGCCACTGAATCTAGATGGAGTTCCTGAGTTAAGAGTTGATGCTTTATATATAAGAAGTTTGGGAGCCTGTCCAGGTTTCTGAAGGTACCAACTGAGATCGCTACCAATATTTGAACTCCCTGTGGCGCTGATGGTCACAGTCCCTCCAAGACTGACAGACTTAGATTTATCAGCCTGAGTCAGAAAATTGTTGGCAGAAGATCCTGAAATGAATAATCAAATATAGACTGTGAGAAGAAATGTGTAATAACCTGTGGTGCAGATTTTAAATTGTAAGAAGATGAAAACAGGCAACAAACTGAAGGCAAAAACATGAAGAGACAGAAACTGAGCCACATAGAAAATGCTGCTAAAATGTCTCACCCTGACTCAGCAAACCCAACATGACAATCAAAGTTGTTGGCAACATCATCCTGATGCAGTTTGGACCGTGAGCACATGAACAGCTCAGACTCTGGGACATGAGAACTTAAACTCTGAGGAACAGTGATGCATCACATTCATGCAAATCCGTTAAAGAAGGCAAACACACACCTGTTGTAGTGAAACAGGAAAAGCAGAGGTGACGTGGAGCCAGAGTTGATTTGGTCCTGACTGTCAGTCATTAATCATCAACATTAACACATATATGGTGGCCCCCCCAGCATGGTGGCTGAGTGGTTAGCACTGTTGCCTCACAGCAAGAAGGTCGTGGGTTCGCATCCCGGCCTTTCTGTGTGGAGTTTGCATGTTCTCTCTGTGCTTGCGTGGGTTTACTCCGGGTACTCCGGTTTCCTCCCACAGTCCAAAAACATGCATGTCAGGTTGATTGGTGACTCTAAAAATTGCCCGTAGGACTGAGTGTGAGTGTGTGAGGTTGTCTGTCTTTGTGTGTCTATATGTGGCCCTGCGACAGACTGGTGACCTGTCCAGGGTGTACCCCTGCCTTCCACCCGAGAGAGAGCTGGGATAGGCTCCAGCGGATCCCCGTGACCCTGAACAGGAAAAGCGGGTATAGAAGATGGATGGATGGATGGATGGTGGCCCCCTGCTGGCAAACTGTATCACAACACTTAGTGATTTTGAAATCCCCAGTTCGAAATCATATAAACTGTGTGGAGCATGTGTCAAAACAAGAAATCCTTCTAGCCTGAGTGGACTTCAAATTAGGTTTTATGGTGAACATCCAATACAGACAATATGTGATGTACTTAGTAACATTCATCAGTGTTAATGGTTAAATGATGAGGAGACACATTATGAACATTATCATCATTTAGCTGTTAAAAAACATAACACTGTTCTTTGTATTGGGAGGTCATAGTGTGGATTTTAAATCCCAAAGATAATATCCATTATGATGTGTTTTAATGTCCACTAAGATGAATATGATTGTTGTTTGGAGTGTTAATGTGTTGTAGTTAGTGCTTGGTGAGGTTACTGTCAGCTCTGTGTTCAGTGGTCTGTGTCAGAGTCTCTTCCTCTTCAGCAGCTGCAGTTGGTTCCTGCTGTAACAGCTTAGTGTGTCTGCAGACTGACTGAGGGAGGTTTTTGTACCTCTACAAATCACTGTGTGAACACTGGTCCACTGTGTACACTCTGACAGTAATAAACTGCTGCATCTTCAGCCTGAACTCCAGTGATGGTCAGTCTGAAGTCAAAATTGTTTCCACCACCGCTAAACCGAGTTGGTGTTCCTGGATGGCGTCTGTCCAAGTATTTCATTAGGAGCTTTGGAGCCTGTCCAGATTTCTGTTGGTACCAGAATGTACATATGTTAACACTAGCACACATGTAAACAGGTTGGCTGCTTTTACAGGTCAAAGTGACAGTGGATCCTGGAGTCGATGTCACTACTGGAGGCTGAGTCACAGTCACCTGACCACTGCATCCTGCAGACAAAAACAAATCATTCATTGATCAGCAGAAATAAATGAGAGAAAAAGCAGCACATCATGTTTGAAATGTTGCTGAGTGAGTGAACCTGTAAACCAGCAGCAGGCCAGTGTCCAGATGAGGATGGTGATGAGAGTCATGGTGGTTGTGGTTTCTGCTGTGTTCACTGACAGATCTGAGTCCTGCAGTGTTGAACTCACAGGACTATAAACCTTCTCAGGTCACTGGAGGATCAGCTGATGATGCAAAGCCTCCTCTCTATGGAAATGATTTCTCTGCTCTCAACACACTGAAGGCCACGTGGGACACAACATCAGGAGAAACTCTGCTTGGATTTACACCATCTGTGATCTTAGTGGAATGTGAGAAAATGTATCTTTACACTGAATTAAGGATTTTCATCATTTGAATTAAAATTGTGTCACTATGGTTGGTATTATATATCTTTCTCTGTTCCTTCATTTAACTTAAGGTTATGGAAATATACATTAAAGAACTTTGTTAAAGTCTTTTAATTCAAGAAGGTTTGAAACATCTTGGTTGTACAGATCTTTTAATAATGTAAAATGATGCTTAATATATAAATTAGTAACAGACATAGTTATATTTGTGCTTCTCAGTTGTAAAAAAACTTCAATAAAATGATTAAAATGACCTTAATTCATGAAGCAATTTCAATTTACAGGAGTTAAATTGTTTTGTACATTAAATCCTGTGTAAATGATCAGCATTGAAAATGTTTCATTGAATTAATGCTTGTTCAAAGTGCAGGAGGTTTTTGTACGGCCACTTAATGAGTTTGTATCACTGTGGTGGACTTTTGGTGGAGGAACCAAACTCATCATTCACTGTAAGTACAAAACATTTCTCAATTCTACCTCCTAAATAAATATATATTTAAATTTGTATCACAATGTAAAGCAACACAATATTATTTTTTATATTTTCTATGGTGTGAATATTGTTTCTATTTACTGAGCTCCAACTTGATATTGAAGATTGAGAAAATATTGTGCAGAAATTATTTATTTATTATTTTTAAATATAATAAATTTGGGCCTTGAAACATGTTTTTTCTTTTCAAAATCTAAATTTGTTCCACAAAATTTGGTTGTAATATTTGAGGGCAAACATCCCTAACATTCAGAAAATTACATTTCATTTTTAATGTAATTTATAATGTTCAAACTGTCGCAAGACAAAATCAAAATCTAATTTTAATACCAACAAAACAAAATGGTTATTTTATATGTTAAAACCAGTTCAGCCATAAATGTTCTTCACAGTTTGTTAGTTTGATGTGATAAAAAGGAAGTGAAACAGACAGATGTTAAAGTCTTTAACTGTATAAAGACATTTTGTACATGAGAAGATGAGTTCAGGAATGGTTCTTACTGTCAAGTATTGTAAAACAAAAATAACATTTAATTATTATTAATCAAATCATTTCTGTTACATGTACACAAAATTCATGTTGCATACATTTCTTTAATTCTGATTGATTTAGAATTAGTGCCACACAATTTCTATTTTTAAATGGCAACAATACAACAAGCTGTAATATTTGAATTTATTTGCCAAGCCTTCTCTTCCTTTCATTCCTCACCTCCTCTCCTCTATGTGATCACATTATTCTGCTCACAGCTAATCCTCAGCAGTGTTAACCTCTGTCATGTGTCATAACTGTCTCATGTTCAGCTGTCTGTCCTACAGTGGAAGTTAATCTGCTCCTTGTGTGTCTCTGTTCCCCCCTCCAGCCGGTCCCATGGCCAGGCCCTCAGTCTCTCTGCTCCCCCCCTCCTCTGAGCAGCTCTCTGGGGGCTCAGCCACTCTGGCCTGCCTGTTGACTGGCTACTCTCCTCAGGGAGCCATGGTGAGCTGGGAGGTGGATGGTACAGAGGTGACAGAGGGGGTCCTGACCAGCTCAGAGGAGGAGAAGGGTGGAAAATACAGCAGCAGCAGCAGCCTGAGCCTGAGTCAGGAGCGCTGGATGCAAGGAGAGCAGTATTCCTGCAAGGTCCTCCATCATGACCACAGCCAGACCCAGTCCCTCCACAGGAGCCAGTGTAAGGCCTAGAGGGGCCGGCTGAGGCCCAGGACAGGGGCTCTGTGTGGGGGAACAGCAGGAACACACCTGCTGCTCTGACCAATATGAGTGTGAATGTCTGTAGAGGAAACTAAAGCTTTGAGTGACAGAGAACAAAACTGCTGTGAAGTGTTGGACAGAAACACCTTAGAGAGTAATGTCTGAAGCTCAGCAGCTAAATGTGAGTGTGTTTAATGACTGTAGTGTTGATGACTGATGTTTTTGCCAATAAAGCTTGCACTCTTATATGACATTATCAAGTGTTGTTTTTTATTTTGTGAAGAGGAGTAAAATCGTTAATATAACATACCTCACTGTGGACTCATGATTTTAGAAATTAAATGATCATGTAAATATGATGTTCTGCTCTTTTTAAATTGGTGATTTAAGGGATAAAAAACAGCATAAAAACAGATATTTTCTTATGAGAAAATACTTAATTTGAATTGGTTGTTTTTTTTTCGTTTTGTCACATTGAATAAAAATGAGGTGTGTAACAAATAAAACAAGACAATACATTGATGTGCATTTAGTGCTTGGTGAGGTTACTGTCAGCTCTGTGTTCAGTGGTCTGTGTCAGAGTCTCTTCCTCTTCAGCAGCTGCAGTTGGTTCCTGCTGTAACAGCTCAGTGTGTCTGCAGACTGACTGAGGGAGGTTTTTGTACCACTACAAATCACTGTGTGAACACATTACCACTGTGAGCACTGTGACAGTAGTAAACTGCTGCATCTTCAGCCTGAACTCTACTGATGGTCAAAGTGAAGTCAGATCCACTTCCACTGCCACTAAACCGATCTGGTGTTCCTGATTCACGTTTGCTTGCATACTTAATCAGGAGCTTTGGTGTCTGTCCAGATTTCTGTTGGTACCAGAACATACCCTCATCACCATCAGACCAACGGTAAACAGTTCGGCTGGTTTTACAGGTCAGAGTTGCAGTGGATCCTGGAGTCGATGTCACTACTGGAGGCTGAGTCACAGTCACCTGACCACTGCATCCTGCAGACAAAAACAAATCATTCATTGATCAGCAGAAATAAATGAGAGAAAAGGCAGCACATCATGTTTGAAATGTTGCTGAGTGAGTGAACCTGTAAACCAGCAGCAGGCCAGTGTCCAGATGAGGATGGTGATGAGAGTCATGGTGGTTGTGGTTTCTGCTGTGTTCACTGACAGATCTGAGTCCTGCAGTGTTGAACTCACAGGACTATAAACCTTCTCAGGTCACTGGAGGATCAGCTGATGATGCAAAGCCTCCTCTCTATGGAAATGATTTCTCTGCTCTCAACACACTGAAGGCAACGTGGGACACAACATCAGGAGAAACTCTGCTTGGATTTACACCATCTGTGTTCTTAATGGAGCAGAAGTAAATATTTCAATTAGAAATGTAGTTGAGGATACAACGATAAGTGACTGTTAACTATGGTTAGTATGTTATGTGTCTTTGTCTGACTTTGATTTACTTAAGGATTTATAATAGATTAATGGTAAATTGTATTAATTGATGATGATTTTTAAATATTCCAGATTAAAAACATGATGTTCATTTAACCATGATTAAAAATTTGGAAAAAAAGACTTTACTGAAGTAGATTTGTGATAATTTCTCCTTCAGGAATAGAAAAGTAAAGCAAAATGAAATAAATAACTTTCCTTTCACTAAATATGTTTACGAAAAGCTTTGTAGAGTCAATCAAAGAAACAGATCATTTTTACACATTATTGATTACTATATTTTGGTGACCAAAGTATTTTCACATTAAATATGTTTCACTTTGAAATTATGTTAAGTTAAAATTTCAATCATCACAAACTGATCAGTAGCTTAAGTTATATTTGAATTTAGTCATTTTGGAAGTATAAAATATTATCAAACTAAAACTTGATTCCTCTGAAACACAAATATGAATTTATCAGTAAATGCAGCTTAACTTTGTGTTCATGGTTCATTTATTTTCCATGTAGTGAACAGGAAGTGAAAGAGACAGATGACAAATGTTTTAACTGTATTCACATGAGTGTTTCAGCTCTGTCAGTGTAAACAGAAGAAAATCATCACAGAGATCAGTTATTCACTCTCACACATTATCAAACATATGAAGATGCATCAATAATCATTATCACTGAACCTTTATAGTCTCATTAACATTCATGGTGCTGATGGTCTGATACTGAGTGATTGATGAGTTCATCAGTAGTTCAGCAGCTCCTCAGGGGTGTCAAGCAGCCCAGAGGTCCTGGGGATGGACGGTCGCTACAGCTGGAGCAGCACCCTGAGCCTCACTCCAGACCAGTGGAGGAAGGCGGGCTCAGTGGCCTGTGAGGCCAGTCTGAGTGGACAGAGCCCTGTCACTCAAACCCTGAACCCTGACAGCTGCTCAGATTAGACAAAGATCACATAATCTATACTGAGACTAATTCTGCCTTTAGATACAACTGTAACACTCTCTACTGTCTTTTTAGTTTTCATGTGACCTATAATTTTCCATTTTATGTTTTGTCTTTTTTCAAACATTTAAACATTGTTCTAGTTGTATAACCTATGCTATCAAAGAAATAAATATTCCATTCATTTAATACAGATTTTTTTCTAATGATATTTTATTTTTCAGTTTTCAGTAATCTAAATCAACAATTCCATCTTATTTGGGAGGTCAAATTATCTCTAACTGATGGTGAAGTTAATGTAATTTGTGTCAGACATGAACATTATATTTTGTTTTGAGAGGGTCTGTAAACATTGTGGTGGGAACTATCTGGAAATGTATCATTCAGTTAAACTCACATTTTAATTCATGAAAATATAGAGCATTACTCCCAAAGACCCAAAACCTATAAAACCTATGACTGGTAATAGTGTCTCCTTTTTTATGACTGATGTCAGAATTAGGAAATTAATTGCATCACAAGATGGCCTCAAGAATAATCAATTATTGTGCAAAACCCCAAATCTGGCTTTATTTGTTCTTGAACAGTGGTAAATAGTAAATAGTCTAAATAGACTATTGCAGGGCTACGCTATTTATATAATTATATGTAAGTATAAATACTAATTTCAGGAAAGTCACTACTACAGCACCAATTCTTTTAAAATCAACCTAATAAACTAACAGCAGTGAAAATACTCTTGTTAGTTTCCACCTATGAAGCTACAGTGTGGTATTCACTGAACCAGTCATTCATATCAACATCTGATACAGAAACTCACAGCTGCGACACACAGTGTGTCAGCTGACTGAAGGAGGTTTTTGTACGACTCCATATCACTGTGTAACACCGGACCGCTATACACTCCCATACAGTAGTAATCTCCTGCATCTTGTTCCTTAACTCCTCTGATTGTCAGAGTGAATTCAGGCTCTGACCCACTGCTGCTAAAATGACTTGGAGTATCAGATTCACGTGTGCTTATTTTGTAAAACAGCAGTTTAGGAGGCTGTCCAGGTTTCTGCAGGTACCAGCTGAGATCATCATCAACACCTGTACTGGCTGTACAGCTCAGAGAGACCGTCTCCCCCAGTCTCACAGACTTGACTACAGGAGACTGTGTCACAGATGGACTGGCACCTGATCCTACAAATTAAAGGAAAAAAGAAAGCTAACATACATGATGAAAAAATGACCATTTGTACTGTACATATGTAGAACAACATACAAAGTCAAACTGTGAGAATTTTTTACTGTAAGTGAAGAAATAATTTTTGCACCTGCAATTTAACAGTGAACAGGCCCTAAAAGAAACGCACTACTTCTCACCTTGAAGGCCAAGCACCAGCATGGTCAGCAGTGGGGTCAGTAACATCATCATTGTGATGAATCACACTGTCACACAGACTGCACAGACTTGTCTCAGTGGTTCATCTTAAACTGGCGTAGGAGCAGCGATGCACAGCAGTTATTCAAAACACAACCTGCGTAGTCAAACAAAGACTGTGTGTGTGTGTGTGTGTGTGTGTGAGGGGAGGAATGTTTGTCACATTCAACTTACACAGTCAGCACCGTTACATGAGTGACTTCTCAAATCTGTTATCAGCACACAATCATAACAATATTTTCAGTTTTCTTTTTCCTGAAAGAACATCATTAATTACATGATCAAGCTCAGATAAAAGATTTGATGTGGACTTTTGGTTTATAATCATATTAAATGTAGCATGAAATTCAGCAGTCTCATAAATGAACAGCTTATGATTTAAATGATCATTTAAATACAAATATCTTTAAATTTAGTAAGTAAAAATATAAATTTGTCATGATAATGACTATAAGGATAAGTTAATATCCTTAATATAAGTTAATAAATTAATATAATATAATTTTATTAAGGCCACAAACAGATCACTGTGGAAATATACCTACCATACAATTTTCAGTTTCCTGATCACAACTTATTCAAAGCATCCTTTCTTCCTGAGTGATCTGCCCCTCCATGGGAAAGATTTTTGCATGACTAAGCATCTGGAGTTGCAAAAGGGAAACAAATCTTAATGTCAAATGCATGAAAATCTGACTTTCACTTCCCCTTTGACTAAAGAGAGACACCAGGAAGCTTCTTTAAGTTGTGGTTCTGCTTTTACTGGGTGTGCTATGCTCAGAGGAGCACTGGTGCACTTCTCCTGCAACAGCTCAAAGGTCCAACAGAGCTGTGTAGTCTGAGGGAGCTGTTGAAGCCTTGATGCAGGACACACACATGGATTGATTGCTTGTAAAAAAATAAATAAATAAATAAAACATTACTATTATTGTTTATGTTTCACTATACATTACATGAATCACTTACCATCCAAAGACTGGTCAATGCATTTGCCACACACTAAGAATCTAAGACCAACAGAATATTTAGTAACATTATGTTTATAGATGTGAAATTGTGTAAAAAAAAAAAAAACAAACAATAAAAGTAAGACGTGGTAGAACACTTGGTCTTAAAGGGATTAGCAGCAACAGGAAAGCACAACACATATACACTAATGTGGGTGAATACATTTGCAAATTTACTGTTTCAGCCAAATAAAGACAAATACTGCCCTCTTGTGTCCAAATAGGAGAATATTCTTCTCCTTTCGGCTGCTCCCTTCAGGGGTCGCCACAGCGAATCATCTGCCTCCATTTAACCCTATCCTCTGTATCCTCCTCACCCACACCAACTATCCTCATGTCCTCCTTCACTACATTCAAGAACCTCCTCTTTGGTTGGTTCCTCTAGGCCTCCTTCCTGGTAGCTCTAACCTCAGCATCCTTTTACCATCCTTTTATCACTGTTCCTCCTCTGAACATGTCCAAACCATCTCAATCTGGCTTCCCTGGCTTTTTCTCCAAAACATCTACCATGAGCTGTCCCTCTGATGTCCTCATTCCTGATCCTATCCATCCTCGTCACTCCCAGAGAGAACCTCAACATCTTCAGCTCTGCTACCTCCAGCTCTGCCTCCTGTCTTTTTCTCAGTGCCACTGTCTCTAAACCAGACAACATTGCTGGTCTCACCACTGTCTTGTCCACCTTTCCTTTGATTCTCGCTGACACTCTTTTGTCACACATCACACCTGACACTTTCCTCCACCCGTTCCAACCTGCTTGCACACGTCTCTTCACTTCTTTAAATAGGAGAATTTTAATTGTTAAAAATATTCACATCATGGATTTATTATGGCAAATTCACCCCTGGTCACAGACATGTACAAGGATCCACATTCTTCCTTTATAGGAGCAAGATCCTCAGACCCCATGGGTCTGTGTGGTGTGCTGCATTCCTGTACTTGTCTGATTGATATTCAGAAGACAGATGCTTTCTGCTCCTTTGGGCCCATGTGGCCTATGTTTTTTATTCAATGCCAAAAGTTGTTTGTTCCATAATGAACAATACATTCATTTGAAAACTCTTCAGTAATTCCTATTACATGTATAACTGTAATGTGTGCTGTGGTCAAAAGTGATATAATGGTGTCATCCAATCTGTTACTAGGTTATGCAAGTATCCAGTATTTGTTTCTTACAGAGTACCATATAAGCATGTTTTATTGCATCATACACCTAAAGGAGCATTTAATAAAATGTTTACTTACTTTCCAGTGATTGTCTCAACTTGCTCTAATGTGAGGTATGAATCAAACTCATTTGGTTTTCCAAGCAGATTAAAACAATAATTTTCAAATACTGGTTGACTCAGGTCTGTCTCAGGCTTGTCAATACATTTCATGGTTTGCAGTCAGAACAGTTCAGAGAAATGACTGGATTTATACACAGAACATGTTGGGAAAAAAAAAAAAAAAACTTATCTTCTGCTGTATTAGTAAAAAATATAAAGATATACATACTGCATATAAGAAGTTGAAAAATACAGAACATTACCATAATATACAATAAGTCTTCCTCCAGTTCAACACATTCGGACAGTTTCATATGGTATTTGTGTTGTACTTTCAAAACACACAAGAATAAGGCAACTATCACAAAAGACAAGACCAAGAGAACGTCTAGATAGAGCATGTGACTTTAGGTACAGTAAACCAAGGCATTCAAGGGATTTTAATGCAGTAAACATCAGACTGTTTAGATACATAGTTTGTATAAAAGGCGGCACAGAAAGTTTGAAGGTCAGAAATGAGTTGATGATAGAGTGTGCTGTGTTGTCTGGTAACATCCTAAACGGCCACAATAGGGTGAAACCATGATCACAGAAAATCTAAACATTTTCTTCCTACCGTTATAAAATAAAATAAAATTTCATGCACAAAAACAGATTGAAAAGAAAGAAAACTATAAAACCTGAATCCCACCCCTTTGCTGGAATGGTTAAATTTTCAGTGGGTCAAACAAGGACACTGGATTGGCTTTTCCACTGCACAAAGACTGCACTGTCCGAAGCCAGGCCACACGACAGCACAGGACACTGTAGTTTTCCATGCAACTTTCAAAAGTATTGAACTGCAGTAAATATACACATGTAACCAGTGCAACTGCAGCCACAGAAAGTACACACTAAGGTTCAAGTCAAAATTAGTCACTTTGTACATTGACACACTCTTTTAATGTTACGAGGTAAAAAGTCCAGTCTTATGTGGGGAGAAAACTGAAAGTCCTGGAGTGTCAGTCAAACAAAACCAGTAATCTGATAAGGGTCGGAAAAAAAAAAAGACTTTTTTCAGTTTCTAGTCCAAATCCTACTTTTTGGCCATGTTAGCGAGAGCTCCTAAATATATGAGCCTATCCAAATTTGAAGACCCTGAGTCTAAGAGTAATTCAGCTCTAATACTAAGTTTAAAGTCTGCGAGACGTTTGAGGCAACCCACAGGAGATTAAGTTACAATCTGCTGCAAGTAATGAAGCAAAAACTATGGTTAAAAACGTACTGTGATGGCTGTCAACTAATAAAAATCCATTCAGCTCAGCAACAAATCCAATCAACCCAGTGACAGTAACAGAAATGACAGATTTCCATCTCCACAACTGAAGCGCTGAAGAACTGAACAGAGCTTATTTGGTTCAACATTTAATTAAGTGTACATTAAATTAGCAGTAAGTAAACAAAGACACTCATAGCTGATACTATGGTGATATATGATTTCATTTGATTTGTTTCTCACGCTCCTGTATACTGACTATAAACTGTAGGGATTAAATTCATTCATGAAAGTTAAGCTGTGTCCCAATTCCATACTACACACTAATCCATACACTATATATTATATACTAATCTTTACAGCATACAGTTTTTGCAATTAATATACACAAAATCAACAGAATATTTTATAATAACAAGAAATATAGCAATATTTGCACCATCAGATACCAACTGAAGATGTCACCTCCAATTAAACTTCATAGAGAAAGGAAACCTGTAATAATGTTTCTGGAGTTGTGTCACCACAATCCACAATTAGGTTTGTTTTCCAGCTGTGAGCATGTCCTCCATTTCCTTTGTGCACTGCATTGTGGGAGAGTTGTGGTAATAAACAGCTCACTGAGAACTCAAGGGGTCATTCAGTCAACATAAATACTGTTTTCAGTAAAGTTTTTGTCACTTTTTCAGTATGAACACACAACATACTCACAACCTGCTTAGAGGTAGTGTGCAGTGTGGAACTGGGACACAGCTACAGTGTCACCCATAGTATCAGAGTCCCCTTAGCTCCTGTTCTTCCTCTAAGGGCTTCTTCATTTCCTCAGTAACAGCTGATCTCAGAATCTTAGCGAGCTGGTCTTAAAAGGAAACTCTCACTAGGAACTTTTAGTGCTTTAAAGAGGATTCCCAGTGCTAAGATAAGATCCTTTGTTAATTTGGCCTGTGTGTACAAAAATGATTCCTAATGTGTACTGTACTAACCATCAACATCAACAACACACATGTGCTATGGTCGCAACAAACAGAAAACACATTATGGCTGTATGTGGCTTTGGAACAAGGCACAAAGGTAAGATAAATATGGCTTCACTACAGAAACACTAGGAAAGGACACTAAGAGCAAAGATGCATTTAGTTACCTTTGGACAAAACATAAACACTAGCGGGTTATCATACTGGACATAGACCAGTAGAAGATGCTGGCTGCTTTGGCTGTCATTGGCGTTAACTCTTATCATCTTTAGAGACTAGGATTTAGTGGTTGCTCCTCATGGCCTCCTTGGCTGCCAGGATGAGTGGAGTGAGGCTGGACAGAGGTTTGGCCAGCTTCAGGAATGGATGCTGCAGACAGACAGACAGACGAAAGAGTTGATACATGAAATATCCTAAGTCAAGGAATAGACTCCATTTACATTATTAATTGCAATTAGTTGCATCCCTGTTGTAGAGTATGGATTTGAGGTGAGATGTATTGATATGTTGAAGTAGTATGAGCATGTAGGCTTGTTCTACCTGCAGCAGTTCTTTCCCTGATCCTCGTTTCTCCACATCCATCTCCAGACAGCGGGTCAGGAAGGATCTGAAGACAGGGGACAGCTTCTCTGGACTCTGCAGCTCGGGAGTCCCATTGGTGGCAATTAAGTACAACGCCTAGAACAGCACAAAGGTATTATAAAGGTATTAAAGGAGATGGTAAGAGTAAGAATTTTTCATAGCCCTAGTGCATGTAGTCATTAACAGATTTGCATTTGCACTAAACAGAAAGTATAGTTGTCATAAACCTTTTCATAAACATAGGTAAAATAAATTGAACGTTTAACCTGGCGATGGTGCTAGAAACAATAGTGCTGATCAGGAAACCAAGCAATCTGAAGGAGTCACCTTGGACTTTTAGAAATGATTCTCTTTTCCATGTTTTACAATTTGCTGACATTTTATCAATAATCCAGCAAAACAATCAACACACACTGACCCTGAGAGGGTTCTCATTGAGATATGGAGGCTCCCCCTCCACCATCTCTATGGCCATGATCCCCAGAGACCAAATGTCCACTTTGGGTCCATAGGCTTTCCTGGTCACCACTTCTGGAGCCATCCAGTATGGGGTCCCCACCATGGTGCTGCGTTTGCTCTGCTCAGGCGTTATCTGGGCACAGAAGCCGAAGTCAGCTGCAAAGAGCGAGAGAAAATGTTGACATCAATGTTTTTTGTTTGTTTGTTTTTTGCATTCCTCACCACACTGAAAATTAAAAGAACATATGCAAATTTATGGTAAGGTATTCAGACATATATGGATAATTCCCTCCTTGTCTGTGGATCTATGCATGTTTGTGTGGGCTCTCTCTCACTGAGCTTGACTGATCCATCCATCCCCAGTAAAACATTGTCACTCTTGATGTCTCTGTGGATGACCTGGTTGGCATGAAGAAACTCCAGAGCCTGAAGGACCTGACAAAGGAAAATAATTATTATAGATAAACATTTATAATAAAAACTGTAAAGCTCTTAATAATCAAAACATGATGCCAATATCATTTAAAAGCCTGAAAATACTGCAAATTGACATTGTGGACTGCTATTTACAAATTATGGTAATATCTGCTCATTCAATCTTGAATGGTCATTTAGGATTTTATTCAGAAGCTTATGCAAACATTTATCAGGCACCTCAGAATCAGCTAAGCTGACTTAGGAAATGCTAAAAATGCTACCTCTCTGCAGACAGCGGCAATCTGAGCCTCATCCATACACGTCTCTGTCACAACATCAGTTAGGGAGCCACCAGCCAGGTACTCCATGACCACGAAAAGCTCGTCACCTACAAGGAAACTATGAATGCACAAATACACAGCCAGATTTACAAAACAGTTGACTCACACTCACATGCATTGTCGATGTTCCATGTGTACTGTATGTTTGCCTGTTCAGAATGTGTACCTGTCTAAGAAATTGACAATGTTGGGGTTTTTCAGCTCCTTCATGACCAGGATCTCATTGATAATTAGTTCTTTCTTTGGTTGCTTCTGCAAGTTGATCTGTTTGATGGCCACCTGCAGAACACAAGATCCTTTAAACATGGTAACACAAATACACAAGCTCTCTGGGTTAATTACAACTAATTAAATTCATTAGATTAGATGTTTATTGAATTACATGATTAGATAATTAAACAGATAAATAGGGTGTTTAACATGTGTTTTGGACAAAGACTGTACTCCTGATTAGACTGGTGGGAATGAAGAGCTTAGTATTTCCCAGGAAATTTCACTACAATCTGCTTCTGTTTCCTGAGAAATAAAACTTCTGCTGGGATTTTTTTGCATGTGTGTGTGTCTGTGTTCAGAAAACTCTAGAGATTGGAAACTCCAATGGTGTAATTACAGCAATATAATTGGCTCTCGACCCACAGCAGTTCAGTCCAATTCTTCTGATGTAATGCAATTGATAATCCACAGAACTTTCTTTTAAAAGTATTTAATTATAATGAGCAATCTTGGAAATCCCAGCCATAGAGTAATAATTTCAAAATGACAGCAAGAGTTTTCTGAAAGGGCAGTCTAACGTCATCATCAAGTCGAGGTAAAGAAGACATCCTTTTTTCTGATGGCAGAAACACAAGATGAAGTAATCTTACCTCTTGTCCTGTGGCAACATCTATGGCTGTAAAAACAGTACCAGATGCCCTGAAAGTGAAAAACAATGAAAGGTACTGCAAAACACTTTTCCTTATTTTTTTCCTACTATTATAACAATCATAAATTATCCTTTCTACACAATACAGGGTTCATTAACCTTCCTCTTTGGGTCAGTTTGGACCACTAACTTACTACACACCCACTACCAAACTCCTGCCAATTTTCCACAGTTTGACTCACCCCTGGCCAATCTTCTCATAGCGAGTATATTTCTTCTTAGGATCCCCAACACTCACAATAGTTCCTATGAGTCATAAAAAATGTCCAGTCAGTTCCACCACAGTTGAAAATAGATCTGTAATGTGAATTATCAGAGTGTGTGTGTGTGTGTGTGTGTGTGTCTTATATACTTAGTTTTTCCATGATCTCTTCATCGGTCATCTTGCCTCCCTTTTTCTTCTGTTTGTCAGCTGCCTTACAGGAGGCATCTCCACCTGGAGCTGGAAGTGGCTCTATCACCGACCTTGTGTACATCTGATATAGAAAAATTGACCTGAGATGAATTTCCCCTTTTTTAAGTGGATTTTAAGTATAATTTCCTAAAATAAAGACTAAAAGCCACTCTGGGTAACAGTATTAAATAACTGTCTAATCATAGCTGCTTTCTTAAAATTTCACAAAGAAAAAAACATCACAATCTATTTATCACAACTGACTGATTTTGTGTGCTCGGGCCGTGGTGCCACAACCGGAGGAGGTGTATCATCATCCTCGTCATCACCATCCTTGCCACTTGATGGGGAGGTCACCACACCCTGTTTGCCTGGCTGCAACAACAAACGTGTAGATACATATGTAATACAGAATTACAGAAACTGGTTGTACATAAGGTTATGAATGAGAGTGGAAATAATGAATGAAACTACTTACTGACTGTGAGCCTTTATCTAAGAAAGAAAAAAATAACAAGAAAGTGTAAGGGCAAGAAGAGTGCAGTTACAAGATAGGACGTCTGATTATCTGTTGAGCAAAAGAAAACTGACCCGAGGCAGAAAAACTGAGGTATTTCTGTTTTCCACTGGTGGAGTCGTAGAATTTGAGAATGTCAAGGACAGCCTGAGGATTCTGTTTCTGTTCTGATTTACTGATGTTGGAAGTTTGAAGGAGACGTGCCCACTGCTCTGGCATGCCCTGAACAAACACACACATATTGACACTGAACCACATGTACAGAGATCTATTCACGTTTCACAGTGTTATGCTTAGATACTTACAGTGAACTCTCCAGTGACAGCATCAAAACCCACATGGATGGTGTGTTCAAAGTCAGATGGGGAGGAAATCTCAGGCCTGTCCTTATCACGGTCCTTCTTCTTGCCTCCTGCAGTTAGAGGTCAAGGGTCAATGTGTTGGTCATTGAATGCATGAACATGTTTTTTTTACTGTACTTGTATCCATGCATATATATGTATTCTCCAAATCTCTCACCTTTTTCATAGGCAAACATGGAGATGATCTTGTTTCTGGACTTCCTCTCCTCTGGTACAGACGGCAGTGGCCGAGAGCTGTGATTGGTTGACTGGGGGTCCTTGGGTCCTCCTCCTTGGCTGCTCATCCTGACAGGGGGGGCGGGGGGCTTGTCCTCACACACTCCGCTGTCACACATCTACACACACGTACACCTGCAGAATAGGGACAAGATGTACAAATTCAAATGCATACAAGAAATACAGTAAATCCCTTGTATGATCAATCATTGGTTCACCTCTTACTGTATTTCTCTAGTCAAAGCTTTTAATATTGGCCCAAAATGCTGCTGAAGGACACCCTGCAAATCAAGTGAAGCTGAGTCTGTTTCACACAGAGAAAGAAACAACTATGGGAGAAATTAAGAAAAACTCAATCAGCCATAAGTAATCTATCAATGACTAACTGCTGGAGTACAGGGAACAGTGAATATGACTAGGAAGCAACGCTGAATGGGCAAAGTGACGTGTTGAGTCTTGTTCACAGCTACAAATGAATGAGGAAGGAAAGGATGCAGCAAGACAGAGAGAGTACCCATGAGTGAGTGGGTGACTGAGAATGGTATGACAGCTGGAGTAAAAGGGAGAGGAGTGACATACGGCTCAGTAAGAAGAAAAGAACTGAGCTGGAAAGAAATATTCTACCTAAATCCAAAACAGAAATTATTCTGCTTGGGTTAGTAAATAAGTGATGTCACTTTATCCTTCTACTCCTCTACATTTCAGACGGAAATATCCAACTTTTTACTTCACTACATTAGTGAGAGCGATAGTTACTAGCTACTTTTCAAGTTATGACTTTACATTTCAAATATGATAAGCTTGCAAAATAAAGTGCATCTATATATATATATATATATATGTATATATATATTAGTTCCACCAAAGAGACCGTTACCTTCTAAACTTGTCACATAGTTGAAAATGGTAAAATTGTCCAAATAAACAGAAATGTGTGAAGCAAATCTGTAAGACTGAACTGTATTTTATGCTGTCATGGTATTTTTTTACTTATGTGAAAGCTCTAAGTTCGGAGATCAACTTACAGCCTGTAGACACTGTGTTTCATCCATTACCCTAATATGGTGAAAACAGATTGTAGACACACACGTACAGACACAGACACGTGTGCATATAACACCATCAACCACAAAAGCACCTTTTCCAGTCTTGCAGAGCATAAAGTTGATCAAATCTCCAGCTGCAATCTTTGTGACATCAGAGACGGGAAACAGGAAGCAAACAAAGGTTTCCTCACTTCCTGTGTCCGACCGCAAATGACACAGCACGGATTAAACATGAGTATCAAATGTGCGACTCAGGTATGTCTATGACCTCTTCTTCACACGTAAACCCTTCACCTGTGACAGCTCTGCTGCCCTGGACCACTGATACTGAACGCCACAAAAGAAATGAAGACAGAATCTACCTGGGAAAATGTCTTGATACAAAAAAAGCCTCGACACACAGTCCGTGTAATAACTGAGAGCTCAGGCCACAAGCTGAAGACATACAGTACAAATGTAAATCACGACTACATTATTCCCATCCATGCTGATGACTGGTACTGTGCAGTCACTGCAATTCACAGGATGTCTGTGTTCTACTTGTGGTGGCTTTTCACACTAAAAGGATCATAACTGTAAATTTTCCAAG
Source organism: Mastacembelus armatus (assembly GCF_900324485.2). NCBI lineage: Eukaryota > Metazoa > Chordata > Actinopteri > Synbranchiformes > Mastacembelidae > Mastacembelus > Mastacembelus armatus. The sequence continues at coordinate 5,940,565 of NC_046654.1, read as the reverse complement.
ACTCACATTATTATAAAAACACAAACCAGTGAGGTAGTTCACTTACAAGAAATATGTTTTTTTTTTTTTTTTTAACATTCATTTCAATAACATCTGCTCTTTCATCTAAGCTGCCATGTACTCACCTGTTTGTCGCCTCTTCTGCGTCTGACAGAAGACCAGGTAAACAATAAAAACTGTTGTATTCCCAGTCAGTGTGTGCACCTTCTTCTCTAGTGTTCATTTATCTACATAGCTCTCACTGCTTCCTTGCCGCTCTTTCTCTCTTTTCACCCGTCTCAGGGCAGGTCCTAGCTGGCTGCTTCATTCCTCAGTGATCTTCGATGGAACAAGTGTATTCTTGCCCTGACAGGATAAAATTAGCCCCAGTCAAGCCTTAATGTGCATTTTTAAAGTCCGTCCTTGTGTGTGTGGGCTAGTATTACTAATGTTATGGGGACATAAATCTGTTTACAAACACATATTATGGAGACTCAACATGCATTTGGGGACAAAAAGCAAGTCCTCAAAATATAAATCGTTACATTTTACAGTGGCAACTTGGTTTATTGTTAGAATACAGGTCAAGGCTTAAAAAGTAGTGCTTATGGTTAGGATTATGTCTTCAGCAAATGAATGTAAGTGAATGTAATGTCCCCACAAAAGTGTGTTTGCGTGTGTGCGTGTTGGACTGCATGTTGGGTGCTGGCTGGCCAAGTTGGGACAAGTTGTCGCTCAGTAGGAATTCCATAGCTGCAGGGCTGCAACAGGCGTGTTCTCCTGTTCATCCCACACACACACACACACACATACACAAGGCTCCTACTCATGCAGGCCCCATCTAACACACATGCATTCCCTGATCTAAAAACACACACTCCCCTTGCCAACAGGGTCTCCATTGTGAGCTCTTGAATGACTTTTATGTAGGGTCAGTCTAAGCATACAGAGCGCAACTGCAAAAACCTGGAGAGAAACAGACAGGTGCACACATCAGCACTGCAGGCTACATAGCCGTGTGTTTGTATAACTGTCCACACCCTAGTACTGCTGACATGACAAATGGAATAATTGCCTTGCCTCTCAACAGAGACATTTGATAACTGCTGAAATATATAAAGGAACAATTTGACATTTTGGGAAATTTACATTGCTCTCTAGATTAGCTGGATCATTATAAGGTATCTTTCTTTTGTGTATATGTAGCTATAGTCAGCAGCCAATTACCTTATTTTAACCCACAAACATAGCAAAATAGTGTTAAAAGGACAACTGCATTCTTATCTAAGCTAAGAAATAGTCCACCCACATAAAACACTAGTAGTATCACTCAGTCTTCATGCTAAGCTAAGCTAACTAGCTGCTGGGTGCAGTTGACCATGACATTGGTATCAATCTTCTCATCTTCTTTTGGAAATAAAGTCAATAAGCATACTTCCCAAAATGTTGAACTAGTCCTTTAAGCCATTTAAAAAGCAAAGTTTTGTATGGTACACCTTCAGAAATGTAAACCGTTTCTTGCTTATAGCCTTTTTATATCACTCTGCCATAACTAAACAAAACAAAGGATAGCAGTAGTTCCTGGGCTGGGACTCAGGGGCCACATGGTCACAAGATGATTAAGAAGATGCCAAACCATATTAATTAATGCATCTCAAAATTATGTTTATATAGTTTTCTAATTTCATTTTGTCTGTTCAACTTGGTCAAATACTTCTTTATTTATAGCTACCCTAACCCAAATGATTATAATAGTAGGCCTACAAGTTTTAAAATCATCAAAATCAACCATTGCAGTTTCCCAGAGCTCAAGATGACGTCTTCAAACATGCTGAACTGGCAGAAAAGACAGTAACACACAAAATTCTCAAATTTGAGAAGCTTGACACGTTTAGCATTTGTTGTTATTTTTCTGGCAGTCGACTAAGTGATTAATTGACTTGTTTTAGTTCCATTGATGTGGCCGTGTTTCCTTTGCAATTGGAAGCTATTCTTTTCCTTCACATTGCTGCCCGTCTGCATTCTTGGCTAACAGCTATGCTATTTTATATCCAGACCACCTCCAACAGCATCTCTCATCTGTTCTAAATTCTCAGAAACATCTCTGTTCATCATCACAGTGCCTCAGAGAGTTGAAGCCTTCTGCCCTTTATAATTTCTGTTCCTCATTCTCCACTCTCTCACTGAATCAGAGAACTTTCTATTTCCTGTGCTTGGCCAGCGTCAAGGGAAGCCCACTTCCTCATCCTGGAACTTCCTGAGCCCCAGAGGGCCATAGCACTACGCAAGCCAACCAGAGTGCCATAAACACCGCGACTAAGCTGTTTACAGGAAGTGGACAGCAAGTCTTTTGTATTCGGCTTCTATAAAAGGAAATTCTGCAGGGGACTTCCTGGAAGGAGTGATGAAGCTCATACACACACACACACACACACACACACACACACACACACACACACACACACACACACACACACACACACACGCACCTACCCACCTACATCCCCATTCATTCACTGACACAGAAACATAAAACCCACACAGTAAGACATTACAATACAATACATTACAATACAATGCATACATACATATGTATATAGGGATAAACATGTAAACACAGTGAATGAGACTGACACCTTCTACAGTCATCTCACTCACTGATTCTGTATCTGAAAGTGAAGTATAAACACACTGCTCCTGTTACACACCCACACCAAACACCTTATCCTGTTACTCAAACAGCTGCCTCACCCCTGTGTCAACATTATGACGGATAAAAAAAATTTTAAAAAAAAAAATCAACCAACCTGACTGAAGTTACTGTGAAACTGAAGTCCAGGTTTAAACACACTGAGGTCATGAGTCCAGATTCTCACAGTGAATCAAAAACTGTTCCAGTTGTCCAGAAGCGAAAGCAACTTATTCAAACCGCTCGTTTTGCCCGATCAATAGACCAGAATAAAAAAATATTTAGTGTAGCATCACAGAGGAGCAAAAGGAGCAAATCACTACATATGAAAAGCTAGAACCAGCAAATATTAGTTTTTTAACAATCTGTTAAGAAAATAGTTTCAGATCAGATTCTCTGTCAACTGACTGACTGACTGATTAATGGTCTTTTCAGATCTAAATGCTGTTTAAAGCTGCAGGATTGCAACTATGGCACTAAAAACCCTTTATTTTCTTTTATCTGTTGCCAGAAAACCCAAGATAAGCCATGTGTTACTATATGAGTCTTAAAGCCTTGTATCATTAGTGAGTAATTGTCCATCTAAATTCTAAAACCCAGGGCATAGCAGAGATATTAGCCCTTCAACTCAGGCAGTGATTGCAGGTATATCCCATTTATTAGGTAGCAGAGCAACTAATTACTTATTGCAGCCGACTGTATTTCTCTTATTCAACTAATACTATGAATAAAAAAATCTTTACAGTATGAAAAATAAACTTGAACAGATTAAGAATATAAACAAGTGTGTACATACATTACAGACTATTATATAAGTCATAGTGACTTCTGTTTGAGTTTAAAAACCAGTTTCTGGACATGAGGTCCATTTTAGTCAGATCCCAATAGTTGAAATGACATATGTTTTGTATAACGATCATATGTTATTACAATACTGCAGTGTGCCTGCACTGTCATTACTTTGGTTTAAATTAAAAAGAAAACAAGCCGCAGACCCCTCTGACACTGGGCTCTGGATCTTGTCTGCTGCTCTTTATTTTTATCTCGATCAGAGACAGGAAAGTGTCATTGGGTCTGAGTGTTTCCTGTGCCAAGTCACAAAATAAGCAGTTTGTGTGTGAGACAAGACTCGGACTGATTGTACTGAATGTGCAAATCAAAACTCACCGGTTGCTGTCAAATGCAAAAACTCAACCGCACTCCGGTCGAACTCCTGAAACTCCGCCCCGTCTCTGCTCACTTTTAGTCCGTTTCAAGTCCAGATGTGAAGCTGATATTTTGCAGATGTTTTTTGGACGTGTGAAAAGCTGTATCGTTTAAACAGACGGTGCTTCAGTCCCGTCTCTCTCCCCGAGGACTCAGCCTGGCCCTTCGCTTGGCCCGGGGAGGAACCTAGCGGAAAGGAAGAAGAACGTCGAAGAAACAAGCCTAGGAATTGGACCCTCACGGCTTCCGTAGCGCCCCTTGACAAGAAACGGTGGATTTAACAGTACAAAATCGGAAACAAAAGGATTTGGATTTTCAAAATACAACATATTCAATCTATAAGCAGCATTTTGATAACATTTTTAGTTAATAAGGCGGATGCAGTTTTATTAGTTTTGTTGGTTAATTAATAATTTATAAAGAGGTAAGCAGTTAGTCAAAAGTGAGTATCGTACTTTCCCAGAGCCTAAGGTGACATATTTAGATTGATTTGTTTTGTTCAATTTACTATCACAAACTACAACATATTCAATTTACAATGCAAAATTGAAAAAGGTACATTTGAAAACAAGACAAATTTTATCACGGTTGATTATGTACACCCAGCATACCAGGCAACATAGGAGTGACAGAATCACAGTCAATATCTATAGTCAATGTCTAAGCTTTGAAAACACAACATCATAGAACATTTCTGTTTTGATGTTATGCCTTTAGTTTGTATTGCGTTATCGAAAACACATTGTCTAATGTTTTGTATTATGTTTTTTTCGTTGTTTGTTCCTCGTTCTTGTGTTTTGCACCTCAGAGTAATAAACAACTTTAACAACTTAGTTTGCATCATTATAAAATATCACAGTATAAGAATTTATTTTGGAGGCTACTACCGGAAGTTCTGCACTAATGGTAACTGACTTGGCTCATAGAAGAAGAAGAAGAAGAAGAAGAAAAAGAAGAAGAATTAGAAGAAGAAGAGAAAACAATTGTCTTCTACTGAAACTGTAACTGTGTATGTGGACACACTGCTAGGACAAGCAAATACGCTAGTAAGGTTAACTCAAATAAGCTGTTATATATGAGGCAGGTAAATGAATATCACTGTTTGTGTTATCAGTTACTTTGGCGGTTTTGTGTTAGTAAAGCTAAATATATATCACGTTATATCACGGGTTGATCGGTTGACTAGCTGCTTTTACGATATATGAAGTTCAAGTGAAATAATACTTTTTTTTTAGGCTGCTTTTGTGTTTCTAATGTTTACTGTCCTGAAGCATGGTCACCTGCTGTGGGTGTTTATCTTGGCAGTTTCTCTCTGTTGCCTGTTTTATGGCAAAACTTATGTTCTTCTTTTTGTCTGGATGTGTGTCTGTGATTTCTCTCTACATGTGCCCCAGGCCTCATGTTTTCCCATAGGTGGAGGTTTAGTTGGGACAGGTACAGTGAGGTGGACCTCTTCACAGACCGCTATGAGGCCAGTGCAGAGACTCTCTCCCAGGCCATCAGAGCTGCAGCATCTGAGGAGCCGGACGCAGACGGCAGCGTGCTGTTTGGCCATCTGCAGGGCACAGTGGTCGGCCTCAGATATTACACAGGGGTGGTGAGGATCAGTCATCGAAACAAAACAGAACTGCCACATGATGCAGTTGTATGTTTAGAGGTCATTTTTGTTTTGCTCTCTGGACAGGTGAATCAAGGGGAAATGGTTGGTTTGGTGCGGCAACCCCAGAATCCATATGACCGCAACGCAGTGATGGTTGCCAACATTTATGGAAACCAGGTGGGACACATTAAGCGGGAGCTGGCGGCGGCTATGGCCTATATCATGGATAACAACTTGGCTAAAGTAGAGGGGTGAGTAAATTTTTATACTGTCAGTCATTGTATCAGAAAAGGATTTTTCACAGCCTAGAAATACACCCAACACCAGACTAACCATGAAAAGAAGCATAAACAACTGCTACTGACAGCTTCTCCCCTTAAATATCTGTATTTGACTAGATCTCTTAGCTAATTTCCAGATGATTTTCTGTCTTTTTCCTATTTCATGTGTTCATTGTTCAGTGGTGTTAGGAAGGTGTACAATGATTGCATTTACAATTGTAAATGTCCCATTGCCTTGTCAGAGTGGTGCACACAGGGACGAAAAACAAATTCACTATGCCAGTGATGCTTGCTTTCTGGGGAAAAGAAGAGAACAGAAATGTTGTGATTGAACACATGGCACGTCGTGGATATAAAGTCAACACAGGTGGAAGCACAACAGCAGGTAGACACACAACTCGGCTCTAATCAAATATGTTCCCCCAACATCAGTCTCACAGATATATTTAGATGTTGTTGCTTTAAAATAAGTAACTTCACTGTTTATTTTGTGTCTGTCTGCACACCTCCCTGTTTGCGTTTGCAGGTGCACATTATGCGTCATACAAGAGTCAGGGAGCTTGTGCATTGCCAACTAAAAAAGGTTCGACAGTCCCACTAACAGCAGAAGAGGTAATCCACTTAAATTGAGTTAATGTAATATGTAACATGGTAGCATGATGTTCATAGAACAGATAGTATGTACATTTTTTTCTTTTAGCTGAAGAATGCATTTGATAATCTTTTTGAAGACTTGATGGAGAGTAAAGATGGAGAGAAAGAAGCAGCCACGGTTTGTGTTTTATCCATCTGCATTTAATTATTTTTTACGCTCTGCAATTTGTCTTTTGCTTTTACTGTATCATTAGAGAATTTTGGGCTAGATTATTTGTTAGTTGTTAGTTGTAGTCACATGTCTCTTTTTCTGCAGTCTGTGGGTACTCCCCTCCTGCCTCACCAAAAGCAGGCACTGTCATGGATGTGTGCTCAAGAAAACAAATCTGCGTTGCCGCCCTTCTGGGAAAAAAGAGGTGAGCTGTACTACAACAGCCTCACATGTTTCTCTGCCAAAGAAGTACCAGACAGGGTTCGTGGGGGGATACTGGCAGATGACATGGGACTGGTGAGTGACGTGCACACATTTTACACATAAACATATGTATGTGTATATGATAATAATATAGAATATTAAAACTTGTGAAGACCAGTGTTTTAAGTATATGTATTAAAACCAAGGAGTAAATGCTAAACCAAAGTTTCTCATTCTCCAATGGATGAAGAAGGATGAGATACATAAGCCTTTGCTTTTCTTCCTCACTGCTTCACAATGTGACTATAGTAGACACAAATCAGCACTAAAACCCTGGTGTTTTACAGGGGAAAACTCTGACAACAATTGCGTTGATCCTCACCAATTTCCATAAAGGAAAGCCCCTGCCTGTGGAGAAATGTGTAAGTGTATTGTTGAATGTGTACTTTTCAATCACAGTCTGCACAGTCTTGAGTGACTTGTGTTCAACAATTGAAAGGTGTTTATTTATGAGCAGGAGGAGCAGTCGACATCTCTCAAAGCCAAAAGTAAATCACAGATGACTTTGACCAAACTCAAAGGTGCACTACTCTCAACTTTTAATAAAGGTTGCTGCTGAAGTTTTTTTTTCTCACTTCATTCTGTGACATGATATGACAGGAGATGTGACATCTTGGTTTTAGGAAGCAGCAGTGCAGGCCATGGAGCAGAAGGTGTAGCAGCTCCGTGCTCAGACCTGTAAGTGTATTATAACTGAATTTGACATACCTGAATTTGGTAAGGTCCATACCTTTGACATGATTGTTAAATTTGATTTTAACTGTTTAAAATCCTTCTCAGGTCCATTTAAAGCTTTGTCTTATATAACCTGACATGTCCCTGTGTTGGTCAGACCTCAGGTGGAGTTGATCTGTGCTGATTCTCCAGACATAATAGGGATAACGGACAAGTCAGAGAAAAGTAAGAGCTCACCATGAACGCCATACCATACCTTTTCAATTTGAAATGTTTGCTCACACTGTTTGTGTGTTTTTGTCCAACATATATTTTTACCTGACTTCTCCTTTTATAGGTACGAGCAAAGGAAAGATGAAAGCCGTCAAGCGAAAACCCAGTCAAAGTACGACACACTGACTCTGTTTCTGGAAAGTAGATGTTATTTTAATTTTGATTGGATGGCATAACTCAATATGTTGGTATTTGTCTTGTCTTCTTCTTCTTTTCCTTTGGGCTGCTCCCTTCAGGGGTCGCCACAGCGAATCATCTGCCTCCATTTAACCCTATCCTCTGTATCCTCCTCACCCACACCAACTATCCTCATGTCCTCCTTCACTACATCCAAGAACCTCCTCTTTGGTCTTCCTCTAGGCCTCCTTCCTGGTAGCTCTGACCTCAGCATCCTTTTACCAATGTATTCACTGTTCCTCCTCTGAACATGTCCAAACCATCTCAGTCTGGCTTCCCTGGCTTTTTCTCTTATATAACTTTAAAATCACTACTCTCTATAAGCAACAGTGGAACATTAATCTGTATGGTTTCTGTGCAGAGGGCCCAGTATTGCTGGAGGATCTGGACTTTGCTGCAGCGCTGGGTGGCTCAGCATCAGATACAGGCATCAAGAAGAAGAAAACTACCAAGACGACCTCTTCCACAATGAGTGAGCACTGATAGTATAGTTTTATGTGAATTTTTTTTTTTTTTTTTTTTTTTTTTTTTTTTTTTTTCCTTTTGGTGTTTGACATACTGCATTACTGTAATGAAAGAAATCTATGCAGTCATGCTGATGATTGTGCACTTTTTGATATGTGCAGGTGTGGACTCCTCCATCCCTGAAAGTGCAGACGACTTATCAGCCACAGCAACTCTCATCATCTCCCCACTGTCTGTGCTCAGCAACTGGCTGGTAGGAAAACTGCCTCACAGTGCAAAACACACACTAAAAGACTATTCTGTTACTGAACAAAATTTACATCACCGTACTAGTTCGCTTGGTGGCAGGTAGAGAAGGATAAAGGGAAAAGGCAGCTTTTGTGCACAGGGTGACAGCAGTCTAACTAGACATGAGCCATTCACTGTTTTTTCTTAAACTAAAAAAACTATATGTTGCCTTCCCACCCCTGAAGTCACCATTTCTGGTTCTTGTTCCTTGTGTGTCTGTGTGTGTGCAGGAGCAGTTTGAGCAGCATGTGCGAGCTGATGTGAAGCTAAAAGTGTACCTGTATTATGGCTCAGAGCGCAACAGGAGCAAAACATTTTTGTCCTCTCAGGATGTGGTGATCACCACCTACAACGTCCTGTCTGCTGACTCTGGGGTGAGTGAACACAGGCCACGTGTCTATCACTGGCTGTAAGGTGAACCGGATCATCACACAGAGATGGGAGACAAAAACAAAACAGCAGTGCAGGCTCCTAAAGCTGACGAATATGTTTCATTTCATGCCAATATTTAAATATGACACATGTAGCTCATATGCAGAGATAATTTTCTTTATCTTTATCACAAGTATAATACGTTCATTTCCCTTTCAGAATAAGAGTCCTCTCCATGGAATCAATTGGCTCAGGGTGGTGCTGGATGAAGGACACATCATTAGAAATCCAAACGCACAGATGAGTAAGGCTGTGCTTGACTTGAAAGCTCAGCGGCGCTGGATCCTTTCAGGTATACATACCTTTTAAACACACATACACATTCATGAATTTTTGTTCAACATCATGACACAATTGTGTTTGTGTGTGTGTGTGTGTGCGCGTGTGCATGTGTTCATTCTCCAGGTACTCCTATCCAGAACAGTGTGAAGGACCTGTGGATGCTGCTGGCCTTCCTGCGTCTGAAGCCCTTTGATGTGAGGGAGTGGTGGAACAGAGTAATCCAGAGACCTGTTACACAAAGAGACAGGGCTGGCCTGAAGTGAGTGCCTCATTGAAATACAGTAGTGCATTATTTCAAACTGCTGCAGTGTTATAATAATATCCCAGAGGGCAGCTTTGAGCAATTTTACATCAAGGCTTAGTGAAATTAATGCTCGCTCATCCCCTGTCTAGCATCCTGAGTAAGAGTAATGTACTTAAGCATTTGTTCTACTACTAATAATCAGACATCAGATATTAAATTCAAGCAATTGATACTGTGTGCAGGAACCTCCAGACTTTGGTCAAGTGCATCACCCTGCGGCGTACCAAGAGCAGTGAGGTGAATGGGCGGCCAGTGGTGTCTCTGCCAGAGAAGATGGTATGTGTGGAGCAGGTTGAACTGAGCCAGTCAGAGAGAGAGGAGTACGAGCTGGCACGTAATGAAGGAAGAAACACCATTGGCAGGTGTGTATCAGCGTCATATGTATATGTGCATGCATGTTTGTAAGCTCCCAGCTTGCAAAGAGCAACTAGACAGGAATATATGAGGGGACAAATGGCTGCTGATGGATTATTTGAATTGAATTATTTGAATTTGATATTATTTGAATGTTATATCAAATTAACAGTATTATATTTTTTGCCTGTACGTTTGTAGATACGTAGCTGAAGGGACAGTCTTGAGAAATTATGCTGACGTGTTGGCCATCCTGATGAGGCTCCGACAGCATTGCTGCCACCCTGACCTGCTGGCAAAGATATCCTCAGATTTAGGTAAAACTTACTTTTCATCGCATCTGAATTTGTTTGATTATTCTAACAAGAATATTATTTATATGCCTGATATGCCAAGTTATTTGGTAGACCCAGGTTCATTTCTGGCATTTTGCAAGTTACATTTCCCATACCTGGCCAAATCTACAGTTGTATGCAAAGGTTTAGTCAGCTGATGCATTCTCAGTGCTTAGTTTATTTTAATTCCCGTCTTTACATGGGTTTTGACAAGATTTCTTTTCTAACTTCATTTGCTGCTGTATTTCTTCTCCTCTGCATGTAGGTGCTGCAGCGACGCCTGCACAGCTCCGGGAGCATCTCATAGAGAAGCTGCGGTTGGTGTTGGCCAGCGGCTCAGATGAAGAGTGTTCTGTGTGTCTGGACTCCATCCATCTGCCAGTCATCACACATTGTGCCCATGTTTACTGCAGGCCCTGCATCGCCCAAGTCATTAGCACTGCACAGGTATATTTGCCACCTCAGGCTTGGTATCATAAGAGATTCATCTTTTATTGATCTGGTTGTGTGTCTGTGCACAGGAGACAGCACGCTGTCCCCTCTGTCGAAGTGAGATCAAGACCAATGAGCTGGTGGAGTTTCCACAAGAGGAAATGGAAAAAGAGAACCATACAAACTCTGAGAAGTGGAGAACAAGCTCAAAGGTAAAAAAAAAAAAAAGCAGGATACTGTTTATTTAAACCTTAAAAGGAAATATTCTTGACTCAGACTTTAGCCAGATGTCATGATGCAGGATCTTTCACCTCAATTTGCCTGCAATTAATGTACCTCTTCTGACATCTAAACTTGTAACATTATCATTATCAGGACAGCATATTATTTATTACATATATATGAAGTGTTAAATGTAATTAAAGCAGGAGATGTATTTTAGTGATTGGGTTTCTTAGTCTATATTGTTGCAGCCTTGAAAAAGATCATCAATAGGAATAAGAAAGGTTTCAAATTAAACTTAAAATCAGCTTAAATAATCAGTTGTACTCCACAGGGTTTTACTGTAAGAGGCATATTGAAATGACAGTAAGACAGTATCAAAGTACTACCTATTTTCAGTAGAAGCACTTCTGACCGTAGTGGTCTCGAGTATTTCTTTAGTAACAGTGTTCTACCACTCCTTTGAAGTTTGTTTTTGTCTCTGCAGGTGCAGGCGCTGATGGGAAACCTGCTCAGGCTGCGATGTGAAGACAGCAGCATCAAGTGTTTGGTCGTCTCTCAGTTTACACGTTTCCTCACCATACTGGAGACACCCCTCAGGTAATACGCACTCACACTGGAGGATTTTTAGAAGCCTGTTATCATTGTTGGCTTGTCTTTTACAAGCAGCTATCATCACTGTGTAGAGCTGTTAGTTCTTTAATTCAGCAACTGTGGTGAAACATTATTTTGTTCATTTATTACATTTCACAATCACATTATATAGAGTGGGATTTCTTCAGTTACTGCTGCATTTCTCTTTGTTCAGGCAAAGTGTGCAGTTTATGAAGAGAAGTGGTTATAGAGGAAACATGAGGGTCTTTGTCTTTGCTGAGTGCAGGGAGAATGTTGTAGTTAAAAGTAGCAAAAGAGAAAATGTTTTCTCACACTCCCCCACTGTAACGTCAGCATTGAAATTATGAGTAACATCCAGACATAGTGGACAGCAGCCATACATGACATTCATTATTGTCCTTCATCTTCTCCAGAGAGCATGGGTTCAGCTTTGTGCGTTTGGATGGCACCATGAGCCAAAAGAGAAGGACCCAGGTGATCCAGGAATTTCAGAGCTCTGCACCCAACAGTCCTGTCATCATGCTCCTGTCACTCAAAGCTGGAGGGGTTGGGCTTAACTTGACTGCCGCCTCTCATGTGTTCCTCATGGACCCAGTACGTACTGATTTTGGTCAAGTGTGTGTGCTGTTTTTGCATAAGCCCTTGGTGAAGTTGAGATAAATGGCCACAATTGCATTTCAGCTGCTGATAAACATGACTGGGAGCTATTTTCAAGAGAAAGATGCCGGACTCTCACAGCTGCAGTGATGCATTGTTCAGCTTGAAGTTATCTGTGCAATTGTGTTTTAGGCATGGAACCCAGCCACTGAGGAGCAATGTATTGACCGTTGCCACCGTCTGGGCCAGAAAAGAAAAGTATTCGTCACTAAGGTTAGAAAACCAGTACTCAGTATGCGTTTTTATTGCAATACGAGTCTGTAATCGAAGCTTAAAGCATTTATTGCTAATAAAGCATCACACCCTACATTGATGATTAAAAATCATTAAAAGAAGGTAGTTACATGTTACAGTATCTCCTGCAACCTTTCCCCTATATTTGTCTGTCTCTGTTGCTGCAGTTCATTGTGAAGGATTCAGTGGAGGAGAATATGGTGAAGATCCAGAAACAGAAACAGGACCTGTTGGAGAAGGCGTTCGGCTCCACAAACACAGACAGGAAAGCCTCTCGCATTGATGATATCAAAGCTCTGATGGAACTGTAAATGTCTGATTGGATGTATTAATACAAAAAAAAAAAAACACCAGCCAAGACTTGTATTTGAACTGTGGCAAGTTTGCCCTTTTTTTTTTTTTTTTTTTTGTTCAGGCTGTTTACACCCACAGGGTTGCCAGGAATGTTTGCATACATGGTCAGTGTTTTCTTCATATTTCAAGTCAAATATTTTACTGTAGTTGATCTTAGTGTCAAATTCTGTTTTATTTAATGATTAATATTTTGTTACTAGTTTACAATAAAATAGAATAGCTTGGGTTCCTTTCAATTTTGTTTGTGATTAAACCATAAAAATATCTAAATTGCATCAATGCACTGAAGTGTCTGATGGAGGATGAAAATAAACCCAACTTGAGTTGTCAGTCAACACAATTTAAAAGCTTTAAAGATTCTGTATGTTGGATGGAAGGATTTTCTTCCGCACAGTTCTGCTTTAAAAATCCAAAACTACCGATCTTGAAATTAGTGGAAAATGATGCCAGACATTTCCTAGTTCTAGTTATGCAAAGATGGGAATTATCCACTTATGTTTGTCATTGCAAAAATTAAATATCTTTTGAGTTTTAAGCCATTGTTTGTTCAAAACATTTAATATAGGGCTTTTTAATTTTTCACAATTTTGAGTGAGGATATAAAGAATAGAAAACTGAAATTAGTTGCTGCCCTATATTTGATCACCAGTGAAATAAAAGATGAAGATAAGATGGTTTTTAACCAGTTCTTTATTGGCGCTTTAACAGGGACTGACAGTTAACATCTGCGGAAAAAGACACATCTGCATTGAATGATGCCACTACATTATGTTCCACATTACTCTCAACTTTGACAGCTTCTTGCAGCAAAGTGTTCAGTGGAGAAAGGAGTGTCATTTATTGTTAGGAGCTGCAGCCTATAGTTAAAGAGCACATAGCTAGTGTGAGGGAGGGGCTCAAGAAAGTTAGATTTGTTGTTCTACTAGCAGCAGTTACAGTAAGTGAGGTTTTGTAAACGGTGAACAGCAATAAGGCAGCTGGTAACACTATAGACAGGAAGTGATGAAACCCAGGTCATGGCACAAAGACATTGATGTGGGTCTGACAGGGATAAAACATGCTGGGTATGCCTACAGATGTCTGGGGAGCGCACTAGTGTTAAATGCAGCATAACCACATACAAAATTCGCTGTAACTAAATGTCACATCAGGATGTGGGTGGACTTGATTACTAACCCACATTTTAACTCTGTGCCATGCAAATACAACACGACAGACTTAGCCCTAATACAACACCAGACATTACAAAGCTAAAGTCATAGGGAGCTGGTCAGAGGCAAAGACAGTGACATTTATCCAGATACTCTGGTGAGGGGTGCGCTGAGGTGAAAGCAATTCTCAGCTGGCTCAAACTGAGAGCAAGGACTGCAAGAAGGGAGTAAGTCATTTGCTGAATATTTACTTTAAAGTGGTTTAGGTAGAAAGGCTTATTGCAAGATAGTTTATGGTAAAATCCAGGAACAACTTTAAAACTTACTTCCCTTAAACCGTTAGTTTTCCCCGCCAACCTTTTCTTAGTTACTATTGCTGCTGAAGTTTTCCACAGGTTAGGAAGACTCAGGACTGTGAATGCATTTCCAACAGATGCACAAGAACGCTTACAAGAAATTGTTTTGACATTTTGGGAAGGAGCTACATTAGAGTTGGGTGAAAAGACCAGCTATCATTGCACAGATAAATGTAATTGGAAATTATTCTTTTATTTATCCACCTCAGCAGTGAATTGCATCTCCACAGGTATTTTTGACTGCACAAATGTTTACTGTCTGACTGGAATTATGAAATGTTTGCCTGAGCTGAAACCAGCTTTTAACACAGACTGTGCTCAGGTTCACTGAGGAGAAACCACATAGCTGAGCAGCACTGTCAGTGGAAATACTGGATGTAAACACTGGTTTTCCTTTGGGTACAACATTTTACTTTTCTAAACAAAAAATAAACATCTGTGGAAACACTAAAATATATGTGAAGATCTAATTTGCTGCTGGATAATGTTAGAAGAATAACTTGTTTTCCTCTGATTTTTTTTTAAACCTACTATGACCAAATCAGAGTAATATGCTAAGTGCTAAAGTTATAGATGGGGCTCACTGTCTTTCTGCTAAGCTAATTTAACCATAATCAACCTTCTTATCAACTCTCACCAAGGAAGTAAAATAGCACATTTCCCAAAACATCAAACTTTTCTTTTAAGAGAAAAGCATGAATGATAAGAGTGCATGGGCATTGTATGAAACATACTGTGTCATGTATGCAAAGTGACAGGCTGCAGAGTGAAGCTGAAAGTTGCATAGAGCTATGCATTCAGTCATCTTCTAGTCAAGCCCCTGTGATTGGCTGAGGGGTGGATACATCCCCACCCACACAGAGCTTCAACTGGTGCTCTTTCTGTCCATTGCACTCTCTCACCCGCCTGCTACTTTAGGAAGGAGTCAAGCTTTCGCTCGATGTTCGCAAAGGAGTCATCACCCATGTAGTCGATCTGGCCCGCTTCCCAGCGCTGTTTCCTCTCCTCTGATGAAACCTTCTGGGGAGGAGGAGGAGGAGCACAGAGTGGTGCTGGCTGCTCTCTTACGTCCACATGAAGTTCACCCTCCTGTTTGACAGACAAAGAATGAATGAATGACTGACCGAATGGGACTGGAGAAATACTTTATAAGGACTGCTTTCCCAAAGTTCAGCCATGCTCAGCTGGAATTTCCTCATAAGGGAATTCACCCTTTTCCTCCCAGAAGACAGTCAGTAGCTTATGTGTAGGCATTTCAACAGAAATGTAGAAGTGCAACAAGACATTTTGCAACACGCTTGCAGCAGATAAGTGAATGTGTTTCTCAGATGTTAAACTGTTTAGCGTAACACAATGAAGCAGAAAACCCTAATACAGTGGATGTCAAAGTCAAGTGATGAGAATTTTGAAAAAAAAAAAAAAAAAAAAAAAAGATAAATCATTGTACCACTATCCTTTAACAGTAGCTGATTGTTAGCAAACATGAGTGTCACCATTTTTAAAAAAACAAACATTGTAAAGTTTGCAATATAAAGATTGAAAAAAAAACAAAAAAAAAACACCAATACAAGAGAAAACATCCCCCACAAAGCCTGTGCCTGCCTGTATAAATATATTGGTATTGCAGAAAATGGCACTTCAGGTAATTGGCAACTCCAGGTTCTGACATCTATACTTTTCATTCTAACTCAACTGTTTAACTCTGGGGCTATTACAACAGACAGTCCTGGCAATTTCCTGCTACCCTGAAGTGCTGAAGAGTGTTTGGCAGCCTGGCAGCCTGTGTATTTGATTGAAGTCAGAGCTATTCATGAAATCAGTGCTAAGAGGACCAGCAATACCAACAGCAACCAGCTTTTGGCAACACATTGACGTTAAGGAATGTGGAACCAATGAACTTTTATTTGTTGATGTGAAAATCTAGTCTGTTTTTAAAGCTTCAACAATTTTCACGTTCACAGCTCAGTAAGTTCAAGAAATGATAGATTTACACACTTTAAATATGCAGTAGAGACATAGTTCAGCTTGCAATTTAAGATTTCTGCACAGTCAAAACAATTATGCAACAAGCCACAACACTCCAGCATGCACATTCAGAGCCATCACATGTACAACCACAACAGCCACACATACAACCGCACACTCATCTTTCACACACTATCACTGCTCACGTACATCCTTGCTTGCTTCTACAAAACCGCTCTTGAAGGGCGTGTCCCTATAGGTGTGCTGCAGTAAAGGCAGCACAGATTTAGTGTACAGCTGCCACCACATGAGCAGGTAGTCAGGGTGCATCTGGCTCGAGTCATGGGACAAGGAGTGACCTTTGACCTCGCCCTTCTGGGTGTCGTAGGAGTAGTTCCATGGCTTTACCTTGCCCAGGAAGTGCACCACTTTTGCATCATGCCCATACCTGTATAAAAAAAAAAAAAAAAAAAAAAAAAAAAAAACACAGGCAGTGAAAATGGAGAATGGCAAGAAAGAATGTGACAGAGGCTGAACAATGGAATGGAAATGAAAACTACCACTTCTGCCTTATATATGTTTACCTTGATTTGCATTATAATAAGATCGATAAGACCAAAGTACGTACTGAAAACCAGAGGCCCAATTCTGTGAAACTGATTTGCAACACGGGATGATGATTTCCTCTTATCCAATGGGGCAAGAAATGGGTGATAAAGTCGCACAGACTAAACCAGGTCAGTCCGAAAAGAAGCGAATCCAAATCCATCTGTAATAATCTCACAGAAGCATGATAAATTTTGGTAGAGAGGCAGCCTTGTCAGCTGCATCTGTTTGTCCCCCATCTGACTTCTTTTTAGTGACACGGCCATGTTTCCATATGTCAGCATGTCATTGTGAGTATATGGGTAGTATTTACAATAAGAAAGAAAAACAATCTGGACTTTTGTTTTAATATTTACTGACCTAAACCTTTCAACGAAGGACACATACAGTGCAGATTTAAAACAGGAAGCATGAAGGTGCAAGTACAGTAGCTCATCTATTTTGAGAAGAGCTGTGACAGAGCGTGTGTTGTACTGGCTCTAACTTTCAGCAGCTTCTTGTAATTCAACACCCACTAGCAGACTCACATACAAACTCTGAAGTGACCTCAGACTAGTGTTACGCCTCCCAGCACATAAAAAGCTACAACTTAAGGGTAATAAGTCAGCCAAACATGAACGTATGAAGATACTCTGAATGTAGTGTGTGCGCGTGTGCATGTGCTTTGAACACGGGATGAATTGAATTGCGTAGTGTATGAAAGGTGCTATACAAATAAATTTGCCTTTGCTTACTGTTTGAACGCTGGCAGGTAGGAGTAGATGGCAATACTGCTGAGATTATAGATGAAGGGAAGGTGTTTAGAGATATCTGCTGTCGCCCAGGTGTTAAAGAAACTGTTGAGGACCCCCTGATCTCCACCTGAACACAAAGACCCACAAACATGGTCATAAAAATTTTTCCAGATGTACTTTCTGGCAAAAACAGAGCAAAGTGATAGTCACATGCAGGACAGTAATGTGAGATGATTCTGGGTTTTCTTGCCATGAGCGAAGGGAATGTTCAAACAACCTAATGAGGCCTTTGTGTCAATTTAATATTAGGAG
Organism: Mastacembelus armatus; assembly: GCF_900324485.2. Classification (NCBI taxonomy): domain Eukaryota; kingdom Metazoa; phylum Chordata; class Actinopteri; order Synbranchiformes; family Mastacembelidae; genus Mastacembelus; species Mastacembelus armatus. The sequence continues at coordinate 5,922,518 of NC_046654.1, read as the reverse complement.
ACTTTCTAAAACAACTGATCTTTAACATGGTACATTCCTACAGACCACGTCCTTTCTGATGTGTAAAAGGAGAAAATGAAAGGTGCTGCCAACACTGAGGGGATGCTGCTTACATACAGTCAGTACACACATGGAAAAACCATGCATTCAGTCATCCCCTCACACAAACTGGTGGTAGTGAGTAGGGGTGAGCTGGTCATGTTTGGACAAAGTTAGACTAAGTCAGGGTAAGATTAGTGGGTGGGGGGTTGTAGAATCCTCTAGAGACTAATTGCATTATTTAGCTACAAATAAAAACTCCCCACACTTGCAGCTTATTTCCTTTGGGCTGAGCCACAGTGGAAAAGATTATTGTTTTGTATGGCAGTTGTGGCTATGAGATACCAGCATGTCTCCTTATACGTAGAAAACCTATTAAACTCCTCATGAGTCTCTTAGGAGCAGAAAAAAAGCAGTTTAAACCCTTGGTAATCACCATCAAAGCTGCCGTGTTCACCACAGAACTTCAGCAGCTTGTCGTGCATCTCCTTGGATGGCCTGAAGACGAAAACCCCAGAATTGAAACAGTCTGGCCAACCAGGATCCGGCGCTGCAGACAGCTCCTCCCTCTCAAAAAGTTCATCTATATTTGATAGGACCTAAAAAAAAAAAAAATTAAATTAAATGTCATTAATTCCCTGATATACTGAGTTTTATATATTAATATTTCCAATATTGTAATATGCAAAAAATGACTTTTGTTCTGATGTAATCTGACTTTTTTTTTGGCCTTTAATTACAAAGGCAGGTTTTGTGAGTGTTCACCTTTTTTACTCCACCAGCAGAGCAATTTCTCCTCCGATTATTCACTCAAGTCAATAGGTCACGTTAATAGGACAGACTGTTTTAATCGTTTAAAGGGCTGCGAGAGCAAAAACAAAATCATCGCTCAACTACGAGGTGACATTTCATCGCCACTGCACATTGTTTTCTGTGTTGTCATGATTGTTTCTCACCAGTGTGTCTGCGTCCATGAACACACACTTGCTGTAGTGCGTGAGTGTCCAGCAGTGCAGTTTGGTGATTGTTACTCCCAAGTCAGGGCGCTTCATCAGGGCCAGATGAACCACATCGCCTGAGTCCATGACGTCCACCACAAGCACTTCATCGAAAATGGAGCAAAGTGCATCCCTACAACACACGCGAGACGCTATTTAGTATTATGCACAAGATAGATAAAGTGTGTTTCTTTGTGGTGGAAGAAAAAAAAATAAATAAATACAATACCACCTGAAGAGTGGACATATTTGCCTGTCAATGCTGTGTGTTACCTGCTCGGTTCTGCAACATGAGGTCCTACAAGTGCGACTAGTTTCCTGGTTGTGTTGTGGTTTCTTAAGGATTGGCCAAGAACCATTGCTCCCTTGGCATAGTTGTCATTTGTGGCCAGCGTCACAAAAGCTTGGTCTGCTTGGAGAAACACATCAGGTCACACAAATGCTATATTTGCATTTTCACGGCTGTTTAACATGAAGATTCAAATGCTGCTTTAATCAACATAAACTGCAATGAGGGGTTATGACCAAGAACAATAGCTCATTTTACCCTGATGGAGAGATTCATAGAGAGATGCACCAATTGGTCCATGTGCCTGAATCACTTAAAGGATTATGAAGGTTTAAGAAAACTATTTATAAGGACTCCTGGTGTTTCCTGCAACACCTCTACGGTTGCCAAGCTTACCATCTGTGCTATAATTTAAAGTAACAGATGACCCCTTATTCCTCCTGAAGGTAAGCAAATCAACACCATCCACAGATAAACAGTGAAAGAAGTTTAGATTGTTTTCCACCACAAAGCTGCCACCACTGGCCTCTAATGTGAAAATACATCAAAATCAATGCACAATTTTTCACTGTTTTCTCCCTAAACATGAATCAAACCCTCACATTCACTGTCCATGCTCATCTCTACTGTACAACCCACTGCACCCAGTGCCAATATGTCCAATTAGGCTGCAGGCCTAACAGCAGGGGGCACACTGTTTTTCTGCCTGAGTGAAAGAAGGCCTGCAGACTACTCACCAAGCTAAATGTGTGAGTTGACAGGGGGTTTCTGGGAAACCTGATCAGCAGTGTTGTACTGTTGCTAGGACCTAAATCAAGGAACTATAAACCGCCCGTCAGATGAGTGTAAGGCCTGTGTCGCCTGCAAGGCCGTACAGGAGGCATGTGTTGTGTTCTTACGAAGTTGCCTGTGGCTCTGGGAAGTCCTATCACTTAGACGTCTGAGTCCGACGTGTTATTGAGTGATATCAGGAGTGTATGTACTGGTTTTGAAACAAAACAGAACATTTATGGATAATCTATACAGAATCTGATTAGTATCATTGCAAATAAAACAACATATGTAAAGTGTCCTCTAAACTACAATAAACACGGCTCAGACTCACATTAACAGTAACATACTATATAAAAGGTTTGACACTATGAGCCTTTTATAGATTTAAAAAAAATAAAAAAAAATTCAAGGCCACACACTGTGGCGCACGTCCACACAGAGAGAAACTGCATCAACTTTATCAAAAAGCCCACATTAATGCAGGAAGTTAATGTCTCCTTTAAAAATAAAAGCATGCAACGGGAAAACATTTAAAGTAATGTTCAAAATGGTTAACATGATACGTTCAATATGCCGACTTGGAGCACATTCAAATTCTAACAAAAAGGCACACAAAACCACAACTGTGCACCAAACTACTCCATGAAAAAGAAAGTTTCATGACATGTGGGCAGGCAGGGCCAGTTTAACCCACTGAGGTCAAAACCAAGCAGTGTGCTACAGATGTCACCATTTCCTTGTTTGTGTATATTTGTACTACAGCTGTAAATAAATATTTTCATTATTGATTTATTTGCCTATCATAAAATGTCAGGTGTGAAAAACAACCATGTTTTCCCAAAGCCCACTGTGCCATCTTTGAACTACTCATTTCTCTCTGACCATCAGTGTGAAAGAACATTACTGCTTGTTTAAAATGTTTGCTTAAATAGTTAAACTATTATCAAAAGGGCAAACCAATTCACAGTGTTTCAGCTTAAATTTATATTGAAATAACACAGTTCATAAGACTACACTCTCATTTCAGGCCTCAACATTAAAGGTGCAAGTGTCACTTTCATTAAGGTGCCAGCTCAACATTTTGGGGGGAAAAAAAAAAAAAAAAAACACTTATTCAGTTCTTTAAAAAAAACAACTGGTTGCAATTTATATGATGAAATTATAAATGTTGGTGATGCAACAGTTTTTCCACTTAGTGACACCCAGATGTGCAGTGTTGCAATTTACACTTCTGCTCTTACTTTACTTTGGTTGTGTACACATTAATCAATATCAATAAATCACCCAGGCCCAAAATATCAGTCAATATTAGCTTAACGCAGACATGTCAGCCTCTATGTAAATACATGCTAGAAACTACAGCTGAGAAACCTCAAACTCACTGGTTTAGTTTGCACCTGTAAAGTGTCCCACATATATTGGTCACCATAGTCCAATAATTAAATCTGAATGACTTTATTAAGAGTTGACACTCCTGATTATAATTAGTTGATTGACAAGGAAATGAATCAGCTACTATTTTAACAATGGAGGAATAAGTTTAGGCCTGTTTAAGCACAAACGGCAAACATCACCTCAGGATTTGATCATTTGTGTCGTTTCTTGGTGAAACTTGGTTTAAAACAATTAGTAGAATAAAGTGAAAATCGAGGGCAACACGTGATGACAAACATCTAGTGGTTTAAGAAAAACAGCTGTATTTTTCCTTTAAATATTATACTGTCGTTTCGTTTCTTTAAACTGTTGCATTCAGTGGGTTGACTTTGAAAAGTGTGACCGGACGTGCAGCTTGACACAAGCACCAGCTTCACTCTGGTCCAAAACGCTGCTCCGGCTCATCAAATCCAACAAAACCCTCCCAACTACCACAACAACATCCGCACAAACGATAAAACCCGTCGCCTAAAATCAGCCCGTATCACAGCAGCAGTCAGCTTGGCGGCTGCTTTTTCCTGCGGCGTGAAATAAATTGGCGATATTTTGGACGATGAGGACCGTTCGCGCAGGTCTGGTCCGGTCCGGGGTGGCCATGTTCAGATGTCAGTATTTCATGGCGTCTGTGCGGCCCCGGTGTGTCTTACCCGACATGGCGTGGTGAGGAGAGTCCACCCGGGGGTTAAGGGTTGCGATGGGGCAGACGGAGGGTTTGCACTGCCAAGGGCAGAAGCGCAGCAGCTGAGAGCAGTCCAACACAGGAATTAAGCCCCACATTTTCCGGGTCATGTGACCAATGACAGCTGACACGCCCCCATCCCACCTCCCCCTCCCTCCAAGTTTAATTTTATTTTTCTGATTTATTTGGTTAAGATAAAAAAAAAAACTGGACAACACTGTGTCTGTATTATGTAGACATAACATCGATGTTCATTTTTACTTAATAATAAAAAATACTAGCAATAATTTTGCGTTATAATTATGTGAATTTGTGAAAAGATGTTTTCAGAAAGCTCAGCCCATGTTCCTCAGCAGCCACTGCCCTGCTTTTTTTTCCTACCATCCCTGCCAACCTACAGCTGATTACCAAGATCAGGTGTGTTCAATGTGTGTGTCAATCAGAAGCTGGAAGATAATCAGTTCACTTTGTCTTTCCCCCCACATCACCCTCACCTGAGATGGTATCTTCCAGCTTCTGATTGAATAAAAACACCTGATCAGCAGTGGGTAGAGCAAAGACACCAGTGGCCTTGATTGAAGTTCACCTGTGCAAAGGGAATTAATTGGATGTAACTGTGAAGGACACGTAACTTTGTATGTTAACTTCCACAATTCCCACAGTGTGTGGGGAGAAACTAGGTCATGGATCCAGGGAACTCTGCTAATACTGCAATGATAAAACTGTCAACAATGAGCCAAAGCATAACCAACACAATGTATGAGGTTTTTTTTTTTTTACACTGCTTGTTAAAATGTGGAATGACAAATGTATGAATACTATCTGGAATGTGTTTTAAAAAGGAAAAAATGTCTAATCTATAAAGAATGTGTTCTCTCTGTTACAGTTAAAACTGCAGCAGTTCAGCAGCATGACCTTCATCTTTATTACAGTGGTCTCATTTTTGTAACAAACACAAGATCCTTTGTTTTCCAGCAGTCCCTGACCAGTGTAAGCCAGCAGTGCCTCTGAGTGGTCATGTCTTCACATTACAGATGAATCTAAGAAAGGGTTTCCAACGTGGGCATACTCTACTCCTTAGTAAAATGAGCACTGGTGCATTTTATTGCTTATGCATTCAGCTTTTCATTAGGAGGGGAACAATGTGTCATTCTGATCTTACACCAGCGTCAGTCCAGAAGGAGATCTCTTTACAGATCTCTGACCAAGAGAAACAAACCCATTTATAGTTCTATTAATGCTGGTATCACATTTCATTTCAACATTTGACTATGCCAGTAGTGTTTTTACACTATAAACTCAAAAAGACAATGAATTTCTGAAATCAGTTAAACCCTAAGCTGCATCATAAAACTCTTGATATAAATTTAGAGTATTTGGGGTCTGTAATGGTCTACATATATGCATGTTTGCTTGTGTATGTGTGGATTTCACTCTATTAACCTTCTGGGCATGTGTTCTTAGGTGCCAGTGAATAATGCAGAAGGCTTATGAGAAAGTCTTTGGCCTGGCTTAGGGTCCTTAACCAAAATTGTGGCTCTTATGTACACAGCTGCAGGTGGAGACCCTGCCTGAGACCAGCAAATAGGAGGAGTGAGTAACCGGAGAGCACCTCAGAGTCACGGAGTGAAACCGAGCTGATCAGGTGTCTGAGGAAGAAAAAAGACCTGAAGGGCAGATAGGAAGATGGAGACCACTGGGTGTGTTAAGAGGAAAACTTTAGGTACTGCATGACTTTACAGTAAACAGTTATGAAAAATGTCTTTAGCGATATGGAGAAAAATGAACTGGAAAAAAGGAGGAAAACTAGTCAAAAGCAAGCTGATTTTCTACTTTGGACCTGCTCTGGACTCTAATCCCTTCACCCTGACTGGGACTGAATGTAAGCTCCTTAATTTGTTCTTTCCTTACATTAAAGATAGGCCATGCTATTGCTTTCATAACAACAATAACCTGGTATGGGAACAGAAAAAAGGTTTTCCTGGAGGTTTCCTGGCCTCTACAGGCAGGTCAAATGACAGTGATTTAGGATAAGCATCACTGACAATCTTCTAAAGATTTAAGAATAGAGGAAAACAACAGAAAGAGTACAGTCTGCTAATCATTTTTGTGTGTTGGAATAATGGGTGAGCCCCACAGTAAAATGCAGTGTTGTTGTGTAGTGGGGCAGTTTAATCTAAGTGATGCAGTTGGCTTCTTGCCTCAGGTTACAGGGCATTGTGTAGCAGTGAGGCAAGCTGTGCAATCAAACACAGGCCTCATGTTTTAAACATGTTTCAGGACTATGGTTCCCTAAAAAACAAGGAGGAACATGAGATGTATACCATACATATATCTGTCTGTTAAATATATTCTTTAATTTTCGTCTCTTGTGTTTTTCTTACCATTTGTCTGCATTGTATGTCTTGTATACCAACTTTAGTCATTTATTTTCCCGACTATAGGTGTGTTGTTGATTAGATATGTATCTTAAATGTAAATCAGTTGCCTGGAAGGGACAAACTGAACCTTTTTGTTTTGGATAATAACATGATGACGCAGCCAAGGTGTTAAATGTTAACTGTCTGACTGAGCCTGTCTCATGGTACAAGCAGACCAAAGGTCCACTTTGTGCTTCTCCCAAGGCTAGGCTCCTCCTAGGCTAGATATTAAGTGGTCCAGCCTCTCTGAGATCCAGCTTGCTGTCTGACCTGGTCTAAAGATTTGAAGAGCTCTAGAAGACTCTTGCAGCCAGGCCAGGGCGATCTGCACCAAGAAGCTTGTTTCTCAAGATAGGGATATAACCGGAAACACAGGATCTTATGAAGGTACTCATCTCTGTTTTAGTCTGACTCCATCTTTGTCTCCTCAAGCAAAGAACTAAAATGATATTTTATTGTCAAATCCTAAGATCTCAGAGATTTTATGTTGAACTTCTGAGGTGTGTTATCATTTACCTTGTCAAACTCGGTTAATTATCTGAAGCTGAATAATTTTAAGTCTCTAGATCTATAATAAGTAAGTACATTTGAGGTATTAAAAAAGTCTGCCATGTGTTCTTCTTCTTTTTGCCTGATATGATCCAAAAGTGTTTGCATGTTTCGGGTACACAAAGCAGAAGCTACTATGGAGAATCATGTCACACAGATTTCCCGAGAGGACCTGGAAGATCTCAGAGAGGCCTTTAATAAAATTGGTGAGTTTCACACCCATACTCAGATACCTAACCTACTATATTGACTGGCCAAACAGGAAGATTTTTATAGCTGACCATAAAGTATGACTCTTATGTAAGAGATTTTTATTGCCCAGGGCACTGAAAGTGTGTACCTTGTGTGTGAGGTATTTCCAGATGCAATAATGAGACATTGCCAGATTATATCAGTTAATCATTGTAAGGATATAATTACCAAACTGTGCTCATAGAAATAAGCAACATAAGAAAGGTGTATTACCTCCCAATTACTGGATGATATACAAATACAAGACATGAAAGATTAACAGGTAAAGGGGTCCCTCCCAGACCAATCTAAATTTGATTGGTCAGTGACCTTGTGAGGCTGCAATCTCAGGCCAACACCCTACTCTCTATTATCTGTACCAAATTAGATTTCTTTCCAGGAGACTATTAGGAAATTATTAGGAAATAGAGCTGTTAATAACACCTTTGTTTGTTCTTCCTTTTAGCATCTGCTTGCTTTGTTTAATAATAAACATTGGGCTTATAACTTTCAGTTTATTATTTGTGAAGCAAATTGACTTACTATATTTGTGTGTCTGTGTACAGATATTGATAACAGCGGCTATGTGAGTGACTTTGAGCTTCAGGAGCTGTTCAGAGAGGCAAGTTTCTCCCTGCCAGGGTACAAGGTGCGAGAGATCGTAGAGCTCTTCGTCGCTGGAGACACTAACAAAGACGAGAAGATCAGCTTTGAGGAATTTGTTTCTGTAAGTTCTGATGCAAAATGTGAGAAAATATATAAACTTATACTTGTAACCACATGCAGAATAACACAGCCCATCCATGTTCAGATCTATCAAGAGCTGAAAAGTAAGGAGGTCAGTGAGACATTTAGGAAAACCATTACGAGGAGAGATGGGATCCGATCTTTTGGAGGAACGTCGGGACTCTCCAGCGATGGAACGCAGCACTCTTACTCTGGTGCGAGAGAGAATGCCTTGTGTGTTCAGTGTTTAGTTTTGTAATTATATAATGTGTTACTGGCACACACATGTTCCAGAGTTTGTACATTTCATTTTTCATTATACTAAGTATCAAGTCACAGAACAAAACTTTTTGTTTCAAATATGAGAAAACCAGAAAAAAGATGCAGTTGTCCCAAAAGTATTTTCAACCTCACTCTTCTAACTATGAAATAATATTCTGTTGAACAGCAACACAGTACAAAGATTCATGCATCTTATTTTCTCAATGCAAGAAATAGAATTCGCTAAATTCTGTCATTCCAGCAAGCAACTAATCATTTCTCAGACCCATGCTAATACCTGGTGTGTATTTAGATGAAGAGAAAGTAGCTTTTGTCAACTGGATCAACAAAGCTTTGGGGAAAGATCCAGACTGTCAGCATCTGCTGCCAATGAACCCCAACGACGAAAGCCTCTTCACTTCTGTCCGCGATGGCATCCTGTTATGGTATCACACACACACACCAACACACACACGTATGAATATAACCAAGAAAAGGACCATGTGTGTTTATTTTCATGCATGCACAACAGCAACCATAACATCTATGTGACGTGTTGGATAAGCTTTGTAAGAGGTTTTATGGTCAGTGTGATTTCTGACAGCACAGGGTTAATAATATTTCCTCATATACAATCTCTATTCTCTGTTTATTTAATTCAAATAATGATTAATTGATTAGATGGATAAGTTGAAGGAACCTTTCATGTTGACTCTTATTAATATTTAATTATTGACATTTACTGATGTGCAGGTAGAATAACTGTTCTAGTCTGGCAACACAGGTTACAGCAGGATTATAAGGGCCAGCACTGACTCACTCTTGTTCACGCTTTGCAGTTTTTCACACTCATGTCTCCTCCTCGTTTAGTAAAATGATCAACCTGTCCCAGCCAGACACGATTGATGAAAGAGTCATCAACACAAAGAAACTCGCCACCTTCAAAATGACAGTGAGTTGCAGATTCTGCACAAAGTTCACAGTATCCATTAACTGCAAATTCTAAGGAAAAAAAAAAAAAAGTCATGAATTAGGACACTCACAGACATGCTCTCTATAATGCAAGAGAAGAATTGATAATAGTTATATTATCAAATCAACTAAAAGTCTCAAACTATTAATATGCATCAAGATAATCATGTTGTGTAAGTGAAATCTACAGAGTAACCAATAACTGCAGTAACTCCTGGGCAAAAAAGAAATTGTAAAATATGAACTTTTACAGAATTTATGTTTTCTTCGTGTCCTTTTTATTGGGGTTCTGTAATTGCCTCTTCTGTGAAAAAGTGAAATCTTCTATGTTTGGTCTTTTTTTGTTTTAATATTTCTTTTTCAGATGGGTACATCTTGTAAAATAAAGTAGTTCAGAGTCCTGGACTAATAAGGTTTCTAATAAGTTAGTTATTATTTGAAGGATTCAGGGCACATACTTGAATTTTGCTGAGCTGTTAACAGAAATTGCAGGACTGCTGTTGTTTGGCTGTAAATCTCTCTCTGCTTTAAAATGAATATGATAATATACAGTTTGTTTGCGTTCATAGGAGAATCTGGTCCTGGCTCTGAACTCAGCCTCAGCAATAGGCTGCACAGTGGTGAGCATGGATGCCCATGATTTGATGGCTGGGAAACCCCATCTGGTCCTGGGCCTGCTCTGGCAGATTATCAAGGTTGGCCTGTTTGCTGATATAGAAATCAGCAGGAATGAAGGTCAGTGAGTTCACACACATGGGCGCATGTGGGCACGGGCACACACACACACACACACACACACACACACACACACACACACACACACACACACACACACACACACACAGCTATCCAAAGTAAAGAGTGAACTGTACAACAGAACAGACATTAAATGGCATATTAATGTAGCTGTGTAAAACTGTGATTCAGTACTGTGAAATGTGTAAGTTCAGTTGCATGTGCAAACACTCCTGGGTTCAGAGGCGAAGTATTTTAAAACTAGCCCAGTTAGACAGGACCTAAAGGATTAAAAGGCTCAGATTAATCGAATGGCCCATGGTGTAACAGAGTGGATGCTTGAATTTATAATATATCAACAGTACCAATATATCTGCTGTTTATATCAGTTTCCCTCAAAACTGAGTTGACAGTGCTGCTTCTGAAAGTCTGTCTGTGTCTCCAGGTCTGATCAACCTTCTGGCAGAGGGAGAACAGCTGGACCACCTAATGTCTCTGTCCCCTGAGGAGCTGCTGCTCCGCTGGGTCAACCATCATCTACGCAACGCTGGAACACAGACAATCAGGAACTTCAGTGAAGACATCAAGGTGCTTTGCAAAAAAACATACACACATTACATAAAGACAGGAGTGTAACCCTCTCCACTGTGTATTGTGCCACTCTAGGACTCGCGGGCCTACTTCTACCTGCTGGACCAGATTGCTTCCCAAGAAGAGCATGAATACAAAATGAGCGTCAAAATCGACATGAGTGGCCTGAATGTGAGTCACCTTGTTTTTAAGTTTTCAAGTCACAGTGAGAAATTTCAAATTTGAAAGCAAAAATTGTGAATAACTTAAATCTAAACCTGGCAGGAAGAGTATTTCTTTTGAAATTGTTAATTTTGGTATAAGATGTAATGTGTGTGTTCATGTACATGTGTCTGTTTCATATGAAGGAGCGTGATTTGGACAGAAGGGCTGAGCTGATGCTGCAGCAGGCAGCCCGGCTGGACTGCAGGCAGTTTGTTTCTCCTCAAGATGTTACATCTGGAAATAGCAAACTCAATTTAGCCTTTGTGGCCAACTTGTTCAACATGCATCCTGCTCTGCAGAGAGCTCAGGTCAACGGCAACAGTGTAGAGACTGCGCACATAGAGGGTGAGATATGATGATATGGTCTTAACTGTTTCAGTGCTTTCTTATTACATCAAAATTAAAATCTCATGCTATCTAATCTAATGTTCACACACACACCCAGTATCATAGATGTATGTAATTGATGTAATAAAACTTCCAAGAAAACAAATGTTTCAGGGTGTGACAACTTACAGCAGAAATAAGTCTAGGTTTACTGTACGTAGAATTTAGGTGAATCTACAATATTCCACTTATGTGACAGTATCATTATCATCCACGTGTCATTCCAGGTGAATCCAGAGAAGAGAAAACTTTTCGTAACTGGATCAACTCTCTGGGTGTCTCTCCATATGTCAATCACCTGTACTGGTATGTTATCAGTTACACCTTATCATGAATAGGGATGGACATCACAAGTTATTAGAAATGTTAATGTTTTTAATTATTATGCACTTTATTTCCTTAATTCTATTGATCTTTCTGTATGAAACAAGAACCTAATTAATAGAGTGGTACACAGCTTCAAATCTCCTTAGAGATGAATGCAACTCAAATATGAATTTTTGTGCTGATTTTCCTCATTTTGTGTGTGTGTTTTTTGCAGTGATCTGTGTGATGGTTTGGTGATCCTACAGCTTTATGAAAAGGTTAATGTGCCTGTATATTGGAAGAAAGTCAACCACCCACCTTATCCTGTCCTGGGTGGCAATATGAAGAAGGTGCAACTACCTACAAACATACAAGAGTAACACAACACTAATGATTTTATACATTTTGTTTAGAAAGTAAAATAAATGTAACATTGTTTTTTCACATATCATAGCTGGAGAACTGTAACTATGCTGTGGAACTGGGCAGAGATGTAGCTCACTTCTCTCTGGTTGGTATTGGAGGAGAAAACCTGAATGAGGGGAGTCCAATGCACACTCTGGCACTGGTCTGGCAACTGATGAGAAGGTATATGCACCATTTTGGGCATAGGGACAAACCACTTGTAGTAAAATATTTGAGAAAGACAGGCTTTGTATGGGCTTTGATACAGTTTCAGTTACCTTTCCTTGGTTGTTATGCATCAGGTACACAGTGCTGGTTTTGTCAGATCTTGGTGATGGAGAGAAGGTTGGAGATCAGATCATCCTCAACTGGATCAACACCACCCTGAGCCAGAAACGCAAGGACACACAGATCAGTAGCTTCAAGGTGTGTGTGTGTGTGTGTGCTAGTGCCTGTTGTATTTGTGTAGATATAGAACTGCATATGCATTTAACTCCATGTCCCATGTTCTTTGTAGGACAAACTGATTAGCACCAGTCTACCTGTGATTGACCTGATTGATGCCATTGCTCCTGGTACCGTAAAGTGGGACATGGTGAAAAGAGGAGAGAAAGGAGTGGTGAAGGATGCTGATAAACTTAACAACGCCAGGTAAAACAGGAAAACATATTGTGTTTACCTTCATGTATTTTCGTATTTGCCTCTTGATCATCATCATCTTCTGACTCTCCCTGTTGCTCTCCCAGGTATGCCATCTCATTGGCTCGTAAGATCGGAGCTCGTGTCTATGCACTGCCTGACGATTTGGTGGATGTGAACCCCAAGATGGTGCTGACGGTGTTCGCCTGTCTCATGGGCCACGGTTTGAAAAAGGTCAACCGCTGAAAAAAACAGACACCTGGGAAACCGCCATCAATATACATCTTTTTATTTTTTTTTCCTTTTCTGATTATTGTAATTTGATAATTGCCCTTGTACATCAAAATCTACGTGAGTAAAAGTGAAAATTTTTAATTTAGTTTTTGTTGTGACAATAATGACATTTTAAACTCATTGAAACCTCACCTTTTTAAATAAAGAAAGAAAAAATACACCCATCTCAAGTGAAAACATACAGCTGCTTTTTAGAAAGGATCCATTGGGTGCAAAGGATTAAACATGTTATTTCCAATGGAAAAGTACCCAACCAAAGTAAAGCAGCTTTATATTGCAATATGTGTTTCAGACGCACACTACTTGAGCAAAGCACACTTAACAGCAATCACAGACCATATATCACAGCAGCTGAACTTCATTTGACTGTTAGTTTCCTACACCAAGACTGGGACCAAACCATTGACATGAAATTAATATTTACATGAATAAAACATTGCTTAGATGAAGCTAAATGTTTATTTTCACAAAAGGTCTTCTGGTTGTGTATATGTATAAGTTATATTGAGTAATGAATTTGAATACAGCTACTAGTGACATAGGCTACATAAAAAATGAATAAAATTATCTCTGCTTTTATTCTGTCAGTATATTTTTCTACTTGTTGCTGACTATAAACCATCCAGTTTACCATTTAAAAAAAAAATTTTATGCTAAATATTTTTAAATTTATAGAAAGTAATTAAAAGAAATTATCCAGGGGGTGCAATTTGGCGTTCGCGTTTTTAATGTAGCTGTATTGGCCCTCTGTGGCTACCGTATCAAAACATAAACGTCATTTCGGAGCGAAAGTTTTCGAAACGTCATGGACATGTTTTAGTGTCCTGGTCAAAATGACTTCTTGATATATTGTTTGTTCAAATAACAACACACCAGGTAGCTGCGCAATGGAAGGACTGGAGATGTCCGCGATGATACCGGCTCTTCAGGAGCTAGCTAAGTGAGTACCCGGCTAAAGTTGGCTAAACATTAAGCTGTTACTATGTGACACTGACAACGAGTTAGGCTTCATTCAGTCCTGTTTGAGGAATTGGCTAATTTGGTAAGTTAATGGAAACTTTGGCTGTGCCGTGTAGTTAAATAACATGACACCGTGTTGGTGTTTGCAGCGCCAACGCGGCTCAGTACGAACAGGCGGTACAGAAACCTCGACAGATCCTGTGTCAGTTCATCGACAGGATACTCACAGACGTGGATGCAGGTAAGTCAGAAATATCCGTGTAACAGGAACACCTGACAGGTAAACTCAGCATTAGGTTTATACTAAACCATGTTTGCAATTGTAACATTAGCATTTTGAATAGTTTACTGAAATATTTTTAGCAGTGGCTATTTTTTTAGCCATGTTTTTTTCTCCAAAGCAAACATGAATAATCTATCTATGGTTATGTAACTCTTCTTTCTCTCAGACCTACATTCGGGCTTAACAGTGACTTTCTGTTCACTGTGTAAGTGTTTCAGGTTTCACCTTTTGACAATAATTCATGGACCTGTCAAAGGCTCAGTATTATTTATTCTGTGCTTCTCTGTGGAACCCATCGTCCTAAGATGCATGTGTCTGCGACTTGTGAGAAGAGTAATTTTTGGACTCTTAGATCAATATGAGTAAAAGGTTTATGGTCATTAAAGTGGCGATGCCCTGTATTGCACAAAAATCAATGTTGAGTACCAGAAATATCTTTTTTTCTCCACTGTTCTCTCAATCAGCCGTTGGGGGGGTCACTAGGTTAATTTAATCTGCTGTCTGTGTTCTTCCAGTTGTTCTGGGTCTGAATAAGAAGTCTGGTTCAGAGCCAGCCTGTGTGATGCTGCTGGACTTTGTGCAGCATATAGTTAAATCCTCGTCTCTGATGTTCGCCAACCCTGCCTGCCAGCCTGCTGAGTACCCAGACACCACACAGAGCTGTACTGGTAGGACATGCTTCTGGCCATAGAATAAATATATGTTAAAAAAATCAGTTTCCCTCCTTATAATTATTTTGTTCTTTCTTGTCCCCCTTCTTGTCTGATATCCTCATCCCTCATTTCATTCAGACTTCAGTAGGTGGGTGACAGTACGTTTGCTTCGTGTCGCAGCAGCTCCAGACTGTGATGTCATCCACGGACGGGTCTCTTCTGTGTTGTGCTCTTTACTTCATGCAATGAGAGTCAGGGCACCGTTCATCTTCAGTGGCCTCACTCAGGAGCTCCTATATCTAGCCCAGGACCTCAGTAACATCCTGTATGCCCACATTGCAACATTGGCAGGGCAGGGACACACTTTGGACATTCACACGCAAAGCCGGTGGCCTGTAACACTTGAGTGCTTTGCCCTGTCTCCTGGCTGTGCCTCCTCATACCTCACCCCTTCTACTCTTGTTCTCCCCTCACCTGCTGCCTTGGAGTCACTGACTGTTGTGACGATTGGCCTCATAACTAACGTCCTGAGGGGAGTGGTCTCCCGTCATGACTTGAGTGTGGCCTGGGAGGTGGCTTGCTCCATCCTGACCAATGGCAACACCAGGCTAAGGAAGCTGTCCATGGTGATGCTGAGACACCTGGTAGAGCTGGGAGGGTTTCCTGAGATGCAAAGCCACAAATTCATTACAGCCTACCAACAACTGCTGGAATCCCACTCGTACACAAACACACACTTAGATGAGAAACGGACCTATGAAGGAGAGCTGCTACACCTGACTCGCTGTGTGTTTCAGTCATCCGCTGGCTCTCACAAACACTTTGAACCCATCTCTCTCTCTCAGATTTTTGAGTGTGTTTGTACTCTTGGAGGAGCAGGTGTCAAATTGGGGACAGAGGTTAGTGAATCACTCTGCTTGTTATTCAGGTTTTTACTATCTGTTGCCCCAGTTTATGAGAGTGCAGCATTGTTAAGGAGGCAACGAGTCACAGACGTCTGCAGGATACTGGCACGCACCATTGGAACAGAAAATCAGGCTGAGGTATGATTTTGTTCTTCTTTCTTTTTAAAATCCTGCCTTCTTACTGTTACAGTATTTGCCACATTATTTTTTTTCCAACCCATCATTACATAGTTTGTGGGGCTTTGTGTTTTACAGTGTGCAGAGGAGTTTCTTCAGGCTGCACTGCAGGCAGAGAGTGCTACGGTCATGCAGGAGTCGGAAGATGGAGAGACTGTGGCCAAGAAATCCTGTAAATCTGCAGTGGATTCAGTCGGCAAAACAACAAAACGTACATGGTATGGTATTGTGTAGTTAAATACAAAACAATGCATACAGTTGTTTGTTCAGATATTCTCTTCATTAAAACAGTAGTTGAACAATGCAGAGCTGGAGTTGCTCTGTATATCTCTACTGTTTTTGCCTTTTTTAACATACTGTACGTATACACTGCATTTTCATGCATGTTTGCCTTTATTTGGTGGTTATGAGATAATAGAAAATAATGGAAGAGAGTGGCAATTTAATTACCTGGCAAGAAGTTGTTGTACTTGCTGTAGGTAAAATGTATAGAAATGTCATACCACTGTAGCAAATGAATTGTCATTGAGGCTCTCTTTTTGAAATTTCTTATTTCTGTTGAGATAGAAATAGTTTTCTATAATATTTTCTTTATTATCTCCTGATTCATGTGAAGAAAACTGTTTATAGTTATATTCTTTTAGTTATTCTTAGCTGAATTAATATTGATATAGCAGATTTCCTTTCAAATCTTGCTATTTAAAGTATTATGTGTCCCAAGTGAATTGGACATGCGTGTTCAGAGTGAGGTTTGGGCTGTGGTGAATAGTCGGCTGGAGGAGCTCCTGACCTTTTTGAACTCAGATGCTGCTGAACCTGGAACGACACAGACTCTGTCTGCTCTTGAGGGTCTGGCCCTCATCCTCCACCTGGCAGCACTCTGCTCCTCTCCTACCAGGTAACACACAAACATACACACATATTGTCATTTTGTCTTGCTTTATCTTTTACTTTTCTGTATCTCTCTCATCTTCTTGGTTAACAGTCCATCTCCTGCAATCTGGGCACCTACTGAGACTCTGGGCAGGGCTCTGAAGAGCTGTCAGTCTGTGTTAGAAGGAAACTCTCGACCTGTCTCAAGCCAGAACTATTTTAAGTCTGCTATCCAGAGTGTTGTTGGGATTCTTGACTCTATCTTGTACTTGACAAGTAAGGATACAGATACATGCAGTACACACATTTAGTATGCATCTTAGGTGTCATATATGCCACAATAAGCATGTTGCCAGAAAATTTTACTATTATTTTCCCTTTTTTAAGTATATGGTAAAATCAAATCCATAGTATATTTGTTTGTAATACACTATACTGATGACAGTTCATCTTCCTCAACTCCTTGTGTATGTGTAAGTATAGTGAGCAGACAGAATGAGGATGGGCTCCAACGGCGTGTGTGTGCTCTGTTATCTCTTCCTTGGGTGTGTGAGAACAAGTCTGTCTCAGCCTATAGGAGCACAGGATTCCCCTCCTGGCTTTCTGCCTTGGCTCAGAGACTCAGCTTCTGTTACTGTGAGTATTATTGCCACATCACATCACAGTTAAATGAGATTAATTTGTTGTCCTGTGTAGCTACTGTCTGCAAATCAGAAAGCAAAATAAAATTTTGTCTGTACAGTGTTTAACAATTACTGCAGGAGTCTAAGCATTACAGGATTTCATCAGGCCATGATACTGCTGTGAAAACCTTATACTGATGTCAGGCTTATCTTTCCAGCACCTGAGGTCCAGGCGGACTGTGTGTCACTGCTGGCTCTCCTGCATCGTGGTGTATGTGAGATGTGGCGTGTGTGTGTGTTTTCCAAGGCTCTGCAGAGTACAGATGAGGTGGTGAGAGCAGCAGCTGTCAGGGCCTTCCCTCGTCTACTTCACCACCTGGGAAACACACACCACAGCCTCATTAGCACCACTCTGCTGTATGTAAACTCCAACACTCCCAAACATGAAAGTAGAATGTTTTTTCATTGTTCAGTTCATCTTTTACAGTTACTTTTCTAATTCTATAAATTACAGTTCCAGGCTGGAGGATAGTTCGGTGCAGGTGAAGAAGGAACTTGCCAGGATCATTGGTCAGTTAAGCTGTATCCAGTCAGAGCTTTCCCACCTCACTGTTAACTACACAGAGTCCATCAGTCCTCCCAAAATCCTCTGCCTCCACCTGGGCCTTGCAGCAGAGCATGCTGGGAACACTGCCCCATCTCTCAGGGCGTCTGTTGTTAAACCTTTTCTGCAGTTGCTCAGACAACAGGAACCAAGTATCATTAAACAAGGTATTTTTTTCACTTGATGTTTTTTTTTTTTTTTCTGTAATAAGCTTTTATTTAAAAAATGGCATTACATACACTAAGTACTGTACAATGCAGTGAAGTGATTGTCTTTGCATTACAGCGCTCTGGCTGTATTTAAAGACAAGGCTCTGTGTACTGAGCAAGAACAGTCAACTACTCTGACTTATTTCAGCTGCTGAGTATTTTATCCAACTTTGGTAAGAAAGAAATAAACATATTTGACTTATTTAAATCACTGTTCCAGCTTTTCTTGAAGCTCTTCCTCACCTCTGCCAGCATGTCAGTCTGGTGGGTGGAGACAGCGACTGTCAGGCAGTGCTCTGTGCTCTGATTGGTCTAATGGAAGATTCAGATCCAGTGGTCAGAATACATTTCAGCCAGTCAGTGCGTTTCCTGCTGATGACCACCAAAACCTTAGAGCAGAATCCTCTGAGTGAGGTAAGTTATTTCTGACATTTTCATCATTCATTTCCATTATAAATATATTTTAATGAGTACTTATGTGAGCACAAAATATTCAATAACATTTTTCTTTACATTACTGAACATGACACACATGCAGTCTGACCTAAAAATCGTGATACATGTATTTGTATGAAAAAGTCAGACAGAAAGATAAGAAATTAAAGTTTTGGAGGGTATTTATATATTGAGGTATTTTTGACATTTTTGGCCATTAGTACTGGGTTTGTTTTTTTTTGTTTTTTTTTTTTGTATGATGGTGGGATTGATTGTGTTTCTTCTTGCTGTTTCCAGCTCCTGGTTGCACGTCTTAAGGAGGCATTCAGCAACGCTAAACTGAAAAGTGATGACAGCCTGCGCAACACTCTCATCCTGACCACTGGAGAGATTGGCAGGTATAGATAATACATTTTTTAATTTATTCACTTATCATCTGGTTAAGTTTAAACACTGTTGTTCCCAAAGACTTAAGTATAACTTTTTTGAAATGGACTTGTGTTTGTAAAATTTTATTCATTTGTTGTTCATCCCTCTCTTCTCCTCTGTCAGAGCATCTCAGGGTAATATGGTGTCATTCGCTCTGCTGCGTCTACTCCATTGTCTACTGTCCAAGTCTTCGTCAGTATCTGTAAATGCCTACACTCAGATCAGAGCTCTGGCCACCGCCAAAGGCCTTAAACTGCAGACCCTCTTCAGCCAGTACAAGAATCCTATTTGCCAGGTATTAAATTCCGTTGATAAGTTGCAGTTGGAAAGATTTTAAGTGCTGTGGTCTATACTAGGGCAAATATTAATTATACATACTAACAATACTGCAGGAATTAATAAACAGTGCCATAGGGATGGTGTTAATGTTGATGGTATGCAAGATAACATTTGTAAATAAATATTTTTGAGTGTGTATGTTTGATTGGATCTGACAAAGATTTTCTCTTCCTGTTGCTCTGTATGCAGTTCCTGGTGGAGTCACTGCACTCACGTCATGCATCGGCCTTGCGGAGCGCAACAGATCAGGGCAGTGCATCAGCCAGTCAGAGAGAGTTGGCCCTGGACATACTGGCGCAGATTGCACATGCTTTTGACTTCCCAGACCTCCACCGCTTCCTCACTGTATGTAGTCAGGCATACAATTAATGCAACATTTTCTGTGTATAGAACAAACATGTACTATATGTACTATATATTGAGGTTGTGTTATGTATAGGTACATGTATGTGTATTTCTGAGCTTTTATGTTTTAATGCTCACTTTTAAATGTAGAGGACTCTTCAAGTGCTACTGCCTTACCTGGCAGCAAAGGCAAGCACTACAGGCTCCATCCTCATCCGTACACTGGCCAGTGAGCTGAAGGCAAACAGGAGAGAGATCCTCATCAGCAACTTCAAGTACATCTTCAGCCATCTGGTCTGTTCCTGCACCAAGGAGGAGCTGGAGAATGCCTTCCGCTACCTACAGGTATTCATAGTATTATCCTACATAGCTGTAATCTACACATTCAAGCTGCAGCAAAGACTTCAGAGGAATTAGTGTTAAGTTATAAACTGGTAGTACTGGTTAGTAATGCATTAGCAGAATCAATGCTGTGCTTCACCACAATAGAAAAGTTTGATTGTGATTTCCTGCCTTACATCTGTAGAATGACATTTCACTATGACCTTCCTGATTTTATTGGTTCAGCACGACTGAGTGACAGATGCATCATGCTCACTTCAAGTTGAGGTAGTTTGTGTTTTGGCAAGAAAGACAGATGCACAGAGCTACTCAGATTAGAGTTCATCATTTATATAGGTCATGGGCACACAAAGTAGGCTGAAGATGCAGTATGTTGTATAATTTAAAGCACCAGTGTCCTTTCATAGAGGAACCTTTAACAGGTACAGTACTTTGCCAAAAAGTCAGGAGTATTAACATGTTGGCAGTGTGAGTGCCAGTTGTTTGGATAGGCTGACATGTTCTCTGGCCTGTTCTTCCAGTCTGAGACAGAGATTGAATTGGGCTCTCTGCTAAGGCAAGACTTCCAGGGTCTTCACAATGAGCTGCTGCTGCGCCTGGGAGAGCATTACCAACAGGTTAATACACAAATATAGTGTAACACACTCCCTTAAAAGTCTTCTTCAGTGTGAATATTTTTGTTGCACAGAGTACTTCCACGTGAGTAATGAATTCACTTATGTGGTTTAAAACTAGTTATTGATTATTGGCATTTTTCTGTCTAGGTCTTTAATGGTCTTGCAATTTTGGCCTCATTTGCATCCAATGATGACCCGTACCAAGGCCCCCGAGACATCACCACCCCAGAGTGCATGGTATGTGCCAGAGGCAAAGTATTACAGCCTTATCTTGTGCTTTGGTTAATCAGTTATTTTTTTTATATGTTGTGTTCACCTGAGATGCTATAAAATTATACCTGTCTGTGTCAAATATAAGTCGATCCCAAATGGTTTTAAGTAAAACAAAACACATTTATAGTGCAACATACTGTAAACTCATGACCTATGAAACATAAAAGCAACATTTTTTTAAAAGAGCTCTGTGATCTGACCTGAACATGCCCACAAAGCATTTTATACACAAACAAAACCTCAGTAGATTAATCAGTATTGAAACCAGTTTTTAGTTGCATTGTTTTTGAAAAATTTGAGAACTTTTTCTTTTTTACACAAAATTATAATCATTGCACATTTAACTACCTCTAATTACCTCTTTTTTCAAACATATATCAATATTTTTTTTCTGACTTGTCTTTCTTTGGTCATTGTTTGATAGGCAGACTACCTTCAGCCAAAGCTGCTGGGAATTCTTGCCTTTTTCAACATGCAGCTGCTGAGCTCCAGTGCAGGAGAGAAGGACCGCAAGAAGTTGGTGAGTGTTTAATAATTTGGGAATGTATGGTTTCAGTAATGGCATTCACACAGTTATTGTTTGTGGTCATTCACAGTCAAAAAAAATATCCAGATGCTTTCAAATGATAGAATTTTTTTTAAATCTGAATATATAAATCGATAAGTTTCTCCCTTGCAATTCTGCTTTATTTGTGTAATATAAGAAGTGTCTGCTTGTATTCTGTGCAGGCGTTGACTAGCATGATGGCTCTAATGCGACTGATGGGCTCCAAACACATCAGCTCTGTCAGAGTAAAGATCATGACGACGCTCCGCACAGGCCTCCGATACCGAGAGGACTTTCCTCTGCTTTGCTGCCAGTCAGTACACACAGACTTACACTTTAAGGTCACAAAGAAACATATCAGTGGTATTTTTTTATATTAAAAGGAATGCATTGACTTCTATTGAGTTTATTTAAAATGTTCATTATAAATGTACATGCTAGGATCAGGTACAGAAAATGCTGGAAAAGATAGCTAAACTGTTAATTGGGAGCCAGATGTTCTCTGAATGCCAGCATTAGTTGCTAACTGTATTTACACCAACTTTTACCATAACAAACCCATATTGAAACTCAGTCATGATATTTAATTGGGACCATTTCTACATATAAATGCAGTCAGCCATCTGTATTACACCACAGACTGATTGAAAACAACAAATTCTAACAATTTGATTACATATTTGGTAAAAACTTAAACAAATCAGATATAATCTGTGTGGTCAGGACATGGGATTGTTTTGTGAGGAGCCTGGAGCCTGCACACCTGGGCCCTCTGCTGAGTCATGTGATTGTTGCCCTGCTCCCCCTGATCCCTCTGCAGCCCAAAGAAACTGCTGCTATTATCCACTTCCTGATACTGGACAACAGGTAACACATTCATATGTTCAATGTAAAACTTGTCAGGTGAAAGCTAAGCTGTATTTTCTAAAACATATGCACATCTGTAAACACATCTTTAATCTGTCTGACAGACTGTAGTTCATGCAAATGTCTTGTTTGCCCAGTGGTGTTCTAAAACTCTCGATCTTTTACAGGGAGGAAGTCAAAGACTACCTTCATGAGATCTACTTTCTACCAGATCACCCTGAACTAAAAGACATCCACACTGCTCTGCAGGACTACAAGAAGGTTAGTATGGACAAGTGGTTTATCATGAAGTAATGGAAGGTTGCAGATGGTGACAAGGTTTATTGTTAAATGCATTGTAAAATCACACAAATAGTAATATGCTATTTTTTTCCAACCAGCTGACAGTCAGCAGCAGTGACCTGGCTGCAGCACTGCAGCTCTCTATGAGAGCTGTTCAGCACGAGAACGTTGACGTTAGGATTCATGCACTGACCAGCCTCAGAGACATGATGCACAGCAACCAAGTGCGCGCACACACACACACACACACACACACACACTGACATACACTGTTAGATGATATAACAGTTTCCCGCACTTCTGTGCTTTATCATAAATGTTGCAGGAGTGGCTGCTGCAGCAGGTTTGTGCGAGTGAGTCGGTGGAGCCAGTTATCTCCAACCTGGTGTCAGTGCTGTTGAAGGGCTGCCAGGACTCCTCCCCAGAAGCCAGGCTCCTCTGTGGGGAGTGTCTGGGAGAGTTGGGGGCTGTGGATCCCGGACGTCTGGACCTGTCGCACACACACACCCATGGTGACCACAACACTTTTGTGGTAAGCAAGACTCAAAGAAAGATCTACAAATTCAAAGTTTCACGCCTTTCTTAGCATATTTTTGGACTCCTTACAAAGGCTGTCTGAGAGATATTTTTAAAAAAATTTATCCTGATTAAATGTTTTAGAAATGTTGTTTGGTCAACTTTATTTTATATCCATTGCAGTGGCAGAATTACAATAGTTTTTTTTTTTTTCCGTAAAAAGCCAGAATCAATGTTTGTTTTATGTGTGACAGAGTGGGGTTGATGATCCTAACTTTGCCTACGACCTACTGACTGAGCTGACCAGAACATTTCTGGCTTATGCTGATGATGTGAGAGCACAGGATTCAGCTGCTTATGCAATCCAGGTACACACATGACAAATGTGCAGCTGCCCACTTTGCAAATTTGACAACTTTAATTTACCCTGGAACCTGTTTTTGTTTTGTTTTTGTTTTTTTTGTTTTTTACCTGGATACTTCGTGTGCACTGTAGGAGCTGCTGTCCATCTTTGAGTGTCGTGAGGGTCGATCTGACTCACCAGGCCGCCGTCTGTGGAGAAGATTCCCAGAGCACATTCAAGAAATACTGGAACCACATCTCAGCAGCAGGTATTTAGGTTTATGCATGTATAGATATACATGATCATCAACATAGGTATTCTAGAGGCTGTAATAGTATCCCACATAGAAAATGATAAAGAAGATAAAAGTGAGAAAGTGAAAATCTCTTCATTTCTGTCCTACTTTATTTATAATTTACAATTCCATCTTCTGTTTCCTTTACTTGCCCCATCTTCCTGACCTTTCTTTCTCTCCTAGGTATAAGAGCAGTCAGAAGGAGGTGAACTGGTCTAAACTGAAAAAGCCGGTGTACCTAAGCAACAGAGGCAGCAAGTTCTCTGATTGGTCAGCCACCTGGGCCGGATACCTCATCAGCAAGGTTAGCTGGGCACTCTTTGAATTTAGCAAAGCCAAACAATTTCTCCTTCAAGCTGGTTGTTTTAGGAGCTTTGTGTGTTCCAGGTCAGACATGAGCTGGCCAGCAAGGTGTTCACATGCTGTAGCTTCATCATCAAACATGACTACAAGGTCACGATCTACCTGCTACCTCATATTCTTCTCTCCATGCTGCTGGGCTGCACACCGGAGGAGCAACAGGAGGTAAGAATACATCTGTATGCTAACGTGTGCACGAGAAGACGTCAAGAAGAAGAACACAATAACATGCCTTATTCCAGGTAACGGAGGAGATGGTGGCCGTGCTAACAGAAGGTGATGGACGAGGAGGAGGGCGTGTCCAAGAGACAGCCTCCAGCCTATCACAACTCAGCATTCAGACTGTGTTCAGCATGTTATCTCACCTCACACAGTGGAGCCGCCATGTTCTCTCGTCCAAACCAAGACACAGTGGTAAGAGACATGCACCCAACACTCGAAACTGTAGACCTTTAGCTTTCACTTAAATGTTCCCACATCACTGGTCCCAGGTAGTCAAAAATATTTTGTTATATTTGCAAAATCAGTGGCATTAAAATCTAACCTTTAACTGAGAATTCAAACAAAATCTTTTCTCTTCCTCTATCAAGGGTTCATTCATAGGATTGAGGCTTTCATAGAACAACCAGACAGTTGAGATCGGTCATTCATATGTAGAATCACTGCTGTGTTGGCATTATTGGGTGACAACACAATGGACAATTATTCACATCAAAATGGACTTTAGTTATAAAAATGTTATTTAACAATTTGTAATAATGCATAACATGCATGATTTAATAATGCTTAAATACAAAACTAAAATGTCTTATTCCAGAGAGTGGGGACTATCAGCGTGTGGTGGCCTTTCTAAAGGGTATTCCACAGAACGTTCTGGCCAAGGCTTCTCTACGATCCAAAGCGTACACGCGTGCCCTCATGCACTTTGAAGCTTACATCTTAGAAAACAAAGAGAACATCCAGGATTATCTTACCTTCTTGCAGGTCAATCAACAAATCTATTAATATATTAATAATGTACTTACTCAGAACATGTTTTATAAAAGTTATTTCTGCACCATAATGGACAGTGCTATTTCTAATACAATTGTTTAGTGTTATATAGAACTACTGTCACTTTTATAGTTCCTTCTGATGCACTTTAATGGTTAAGTAATTACATTAACATTTGAGATAGATGTTTAACTCATGCTGTAAAGTTTAAAGAATCGTGCTTAAATCAGAAGTCAATGCTGTGTGGGTTTGTAATAATCATCTGTTGCAGACACTGTACGCTGCGATGCATGAGCCTGATGGAGTGAGAGGGGTCAATGCCCTGAGAAGGGAGGAGCCGTCGCTACGGGAACAGATACTTGAGCATGAGAGCATCGGTCTGCTCCGAGACGCCACCGCCTGCTACGACCGAGCAATCCAGCTAGAGTCAGACCAGGTTAGAGCAATAGTGTATTGACAATTCTGTACACCTACATGAAATTTTCAGAGAAAGGTAACTGTGAGATGTCAGATGTTATTGGTTACACAGCTGCCTTGAATTATTTCCCTGTTTGATCATTCTCTTTGTCCCTCTGTCTATAGATTGGTCATTATCATGGGGTGATGACCTCTATGCTTGGCCTGGGACAACTGTCAACAGTCATCACCCAGGTCAATGGAGTACTGGCCAACAAGTGAGAGACACACGTATATAAATTATGGCCCAGATTCTTTCATAACAGTGCTGTTAAAAGGACACAAATTGTTTATGACATTCATGTTAATCTTATGCACACATATCACACATCTCTGCCCAGTAATTATGTTTACCCATTGAAATAATTGACATAACTAACTTAAGTGCAACTGGGCTGAGCTATGTTTACATATTTAGGCATCAGTGGAAGTCAGAGCTCAACACTTACAGAGTGGAGGCAGCCTGGAAGCTTGGACAGTGGGACCTGCTGGAAGACTATTTGAGTTCAGGTAAGCAAGAAGGCAATTTCAGCTCCTGTTGCATTTGATGGGCATTTGTCATTAATGTTATCATTTTGTACAAAAAAACTAGAAATTGTAGCAATAACCCTGTAATTGCATCATTGTGTCTCCAGACAGTCAGTCCAGTACCTGGGGTGTGCGGCTTGGCCAGTTGCTCCTGTCAGCTAAGAAGCAGGATGCTGAGACTTTCTATGAGAAGCTGAAGCTTGTGAGAAATGAACAGGTCGTCCCTCTGTCTGCAGCCAGTTATGAGTGTGGCACCTACCAGCGAGGATATGAGTATATTGTCAGGTCTGTGGATGTTTTTTGGCATCAGCAACATTTTTCTTTTGTGCTTAATTCGTGGTGAGCAGTACCAGTAACTTGTGACTCTGTTTAGGCTGCACATGCTCAGTGAGTTGGAGCACACTTTTAATGAGCTGCAGAAACACAAGGAAAGCTCCACTCCCAGTCTTAACCAGCTGCCTGCTCATTGGTCAGATCGACTGGAGATGACCCAAAAATCCTTTAGGGCTAAAGAGCCAATCTTGGCATTGCGTCGTGCACTGCTCAGCCTGGGATCACAGTAAGGATGAAGAAACACCAACAAGCACAGAAGCACACATAATCAAATGTCTTATGTGTATTAATACATTAATAACCATTATAAAGCATGTCTCTGCTCTCTCTGTACTATGATTAAGTTGTCCAAAAAGAAATGAGATGCTCACATGACTTCATGTGTGATTTCCAGGCCTGTGTGTCAGGAGCTGGTAGGAGAGTGCTGGCTGCAGAGTGCCCGGGTGGCCAGGAAGGCAGGACACCACCAGACTGCCTTCAATGCTCTTCTAAACACTGAGAACACACACTTGGCTGAGCTGGTCACAGAGAAGGCCAAGTGGCTTTGGTCCAAGGTATAATCAGCCTCTAAATTCATTTGGACTACAATGCATATTAGTGTGATGATGTTGGAGAAATTAGGCAACGAGTATAAAACTGTTTGTACTGGTCACTCATCAGGGCGATGTACATCAGGCACTGATCGTCCTGCAGAAGGGTGTAGCCCAGTGTTTTCCTGATGATCAGCCACTGATGAATTCTCGCAGCCTGCAGACTAAAGGCAAGGCCATGCTGCTGGTGGGACGCTTCATGGAGGAGACAGCTAACTTTGAGTCAAATGCCATCATGAAGGCATACAAGGTAACAGTCATTATATCTGTGGAAAGGATAACCAGTTGTGCAGCACATAAAAGGCTCCATGTTAATGTTTTCAGTGAGGTTGCAAATAAAATGAGATAATCATTCACTGAAAAAACTTCAACGAGCAAAGCAGTGATAATGAGAAGTCTTTAGCTGCAGCTACATGTCAGGGGTGCCCATAATTGATTTGTTACTGCCTTCAGAGGTGAAAAGATAAGTCAATTAATCAGTTAGTCAACTGACAGAAATCTGTTTGTCAAAATGTGATCAATTCACAAATTTAATTGATTAACCAAAATAATAATTGTGTAATTGTTGTGTTTTTTAAGGAAGTGACCAACCTTCTTCCTGAGTGGGAGGATGGAAACTTCTACCTGGCTAAATACTATGACAAAGTGATGCCAATGGTGACTGACAACAAGCTGGAGAAACAGGGGAACCTCATCCGATACATTGTTACATACTTTGGAAAGTAAGTTATTATTTAAGACTGTTAAGCAGCATTTCAGTTTCTTGTCAGGGTTGAGATAATGAAATAGATCCATTAGTTTCTTCATCAGCGATTTAATTTGGATTTTTTTTCCCTTGCAGAGCTTTGCAGTTTGGAAACCAGTACATCTACCAGGCCATGCCTCGCATGCTGTCTCTCTGGCTTGATTTTGGAGCCAAAGTGTGTGAATGTGAGAAAGGTAGGTGGCCACTATTTTCTATATAAGCATAAATGTTCACACAAGGTGTTTACATAGTTCAAGGGTTTGGCTAATTGAGCAGCAGCCCCATTACTTTTTGCTTATTTCCTTGCCTTATATATCCTAAACCTCCACTGCAGCGGGGCGAGCAGACAGACAGATGCGACAGGAGCTGGCCAAAATCAACACGGCTGTGAGTGAGCACTGTGCTAACTTGGCTCCGTACCAGTTTCTGACCGCCTTCTCCCAGCTCATATCCAGGGTGTGTCACTCCAGTGACGAGGTCTTCACAGTTCTCATGACCATTGTGGCTAAGGTTTTTCTGGCATACCCCCAGCAGGCTATGTGGCTAATGACTGCTGTTTCCAAGGTAGGGGTGTGTGCGCGTGTGTGTGTGTGTGTGTGTTGTATTTATTTATTTATTTATATTCCCCTTAAAAACAGTCAGGGTCATGTGTCCCTTTGAAGGTCCCTTGAAGTTTGATTTTTCAAGGCATGCGCAAGAAATCCTAAAGTTTGTCTGAATGCCTCAAGTTTTTCAGGGTTTGTTTTGATATTTATTTATTTATTTATTTATTTTTTTTCCAGTCTTCCTATCCAACGCGTATGAACCGCTGTAATCAGATACTTAAAAAAGCTATTAGTCTTAAACCGTCTCTGGAGAAATTCATCAGCGATGCCAACAGGCTGACTGACAAGCTGCTGGAGCTCTGCAACAAGCCGGTATATGCACACACTCACAATCATTTAATATATTACATTACATTTAAATAGAATTCACAAAATCAATTATCCAAACTGCAGCTTGTGTAAATATGGTGCATCACATTTTGTTGGTAGGCAAGATTAGATTAGAAATCATTTAAATTTAGCATCAAATGTATGTGTCTAAATGTGTTCTCCAGGTGGATGGCAACAGCAGCACCCTGAGTATGAACATTCACTTCAAGCAGTTGAAACGTCTGGTGGAGGAGCCAACTTTCAGCCAGATCCTGATCCCACTGCAGTCGGTGCTCATCCCTACGCTGCCATCAACAGGCGGGGCACACACTCAGCATGATGCATTCCCCGGACACTGGGCTTACCTGGATGGCTTTGAAGACACTGTAAGAGACACGCAATGAGGGAGTTGTCATAAATATTTTGGAAGAAGTGTACCCGATGATAAAAAGTGTTCCTTCAAAACTATTACAAACCCCGTTTTATAGGGAGAATAGTCATTTAGCAATAACTGATGATCCCACAGTCCCAGAAACCTTCCTTGTCCTGGACTGTGTGTGTGTGTAGGTGGAGATCTTGGCTTCCTTGCAGAAGCCTAAGAAGATAAGTCTGAAGGGTTCAGATGGGCGGAGCTACACAATGATGTGTAAACCTAAAGATGACCTGAGGAAGGACTGCAGACTCATGGAGTTCAACTGCCTCATCAATAAGGTGCGTCTGACAATTGATTAACTGTTTGATTAACCAAGTTTATGTGGCAAATATTTCCGGTTGTATTGGATTTCACTACGTATATAGACAAAAAACAATAATCTCTTTTATGTTTATGAATAGAGGTGGCCAAAGTTAACACTCCATTCTTAATTGAACTATGAAAAATTCAGTAAATGGATTTTATCCTGTGACTATTTAAACATGGGGTAAATCTGACATGTAGAGGTAAGATGTTTTTTTTTTTGTTTTTTTTTTTGCTTTGGAGAGTTAAATCAGCACTTCCATTGAGTGATATAAAAACTTCAATTCATTAAAAGGTGTTGGATGGCTTCCATTAGACTATACACATTTTTCTAATGTGGTGTTAAGGTGCAGAGGAAATAGTTTTGTTATATGTGTACATGCTTTCTTTTTGTGTTTGACTAGTGCCTGCGGAAAGATGCTGAGTCAAGGCGGAGGGAGCTTCATATCCGTACCTACGCTGTGATTCCCCTCAATGAGGAGTGTGGTATCATCGAATGGGTCAACAACACGGCTGGACTTCGACACATACTCACCAAGCTGTATAAGGAGAGAGGTATATCCACACATACACCCTATAAATAAACCAAATGTCAGATTAATAAACATTATAAGAGAATTAAATTTGGCCCTATATGGATTTCAGGTACCTACTTATCAGGTAAAGAGCTGAGGAAGTTAATTCTACCAAAGACAGCTCCCTTTGAGGAGAAGCTACGAATCCACAAAGAGGTGCTGTGTGCTCGACACCCCCCTGTCTTCCACGAGTGGTTCCTCCGGACATTTCCTGACCCTACGTTATGGTATGACCTGCTGTTCAACTCCTCACAATAGCATTTATAAGGGCCGCTGTTTCATAGTGTCAGTATTATAATTTTGTTGAGTGCGAACAGTTTGAGTTCTTTCTGCATTTAAAAAAACTAAAGTTTATGGATGTTATAAATTTATGTAGGTCCAGTTCAGGTTTAAAGTTCCATGTAGGAAATATTTTTCACAAGTAATACAACTCACTGTGTGCCTTTCCAGGTACAGCAGCCGCTCTGCATACTGTCGCTCCACTGCTGTGATGTCCATGGTGGGCTATGTCCTGGGTTTGGGAGATCGCCATGGAGAAAACATCCTCTTCGACTCTTTAACAGGGGAATGTGTCCATGTTGACTTCAACTGTCTCTTTAATAAGGTTTAAAATTGGGAGCACTTTTTGTGATACTCTTCACATAAATCATGAAAGAAGTTAATTATAATCTTTCAGTTTATTAATATTTCTGTTGTCTCCCTGTTCCCATACATTTTTCACATGCTGCTTCTTTCCTTCTGCACTAGGGGGAGACATTTGATGTGCCTGAGGTCGTTCCCTTCCGTCTGACCCAGAACATGGTCCATGCCATGGGACCCATGGGCACTGAAGGCCTCTTCAGACAGGCCTGTGAGGTCACCCTGAGGCTAATGAGAGACCAGCGAGAGCCACTGATGAGGTACACACACATGTACTGAGTATATATGGTATGATTATGAAATATTCCCATAAAACCTTGTTTTATATTCTGAGTGTAGAATTAAGACTAGATTGTTAATGCATGATTTTAAATGCAATGACCATTCTCACTGGTAACTTTAAGTTTTTTTTTTTAACTTAAAATTCCTGTTTTTAATATTCCTCTAAGTGTGCTTAAGACTTTCCTTCATGACCCACTGGTGGAGTGGAGCAAACAAGCCAAAGGACTTTCCAAAACTCAGGCCAATGAGACTGGAGAGATAGTTAATGAAAAGGTGTGTGAAATTCTTGGATTTTACTTGGAAATATGTTCACAAACACTTAGTTTGGTGTGTGGGTCTAGTATAATCTCTAAATGTTATCGGTTTCGCTGTGTTGTCCCCCTCCTTCTCTGCCAGGCTAAAACCCATGTGTGTGATATTGAGCAGCGTCTGCAGGGAGTGATAAAGAGCAGGAATAAAGTGCTGGGTCTGCCTCTGTCTATAGAAGGACACGTACACTACCTCATACAGGAAGCCACAGATGACAAATTGCTCTGTCAGATGTATCTCGGATGGGGGCCATACCTGTAAAGAACTCACCTACATTAAAATGAGAGGACAGCATTTTGCAAGCAGATAAGAAGAATTAAGGATGCTTCCCTGTGATTAAAAGGCCTACCCAAGTGCCAACCTTATTGTTCATGTACTGTATTAAAAATGCAAAGCCATATCTGCAGACATAGTTTAATAAAAATGCAAAAACATTCCCCATGTTAAAGGCCATTATTTGCCAGCCTTATTTAGAGTTTCCTGAATTCTGTAGAGAAAAGATATGTGACATTTCTGTATATTCTCTTGCAATGAATGTGCTGTGCTAATTTGTTTTTGTAGGAAATATGTGTTTAGACGTACAGTATGTGTGGCCTAATCTCTTAACCCTCCTTAGATTCTCTGTAGCACTAAGACTGTCAGCTTATTGCTGTAATCCCCTTTCTTTCTGTGTTTCTCCTCTTGTGCACAACCAATGGTCCAATCAGTTCACCTTTTGTATGTAAGTGTATGAGGATGAAGTGAGGAAACTGAGAATGTTTTCATTGATAAATCATGAGCTCAGAAACTCAAAACGTCGTAGTATTTTTGATTATAACATTTTTACTTTTTGTCAATGCTTGGATGCTGTTGCCATTTGTTTTTGGATAATTCTTTTTTTTTTTCAAATTGAGAAGATCCAAACACATCTGGATTCTTACATGCAGATTCCACGTGTTTCCTTATTTTTACATTGTTCAGCATAACAAGAGCGTTCACTACTGTACTGGAGCTTTTCTATAGGGAAGCAACGACGTACTGTTCAATGCTCTGTTTTACTATTTACTATTTACCCGGTTGAGTCTCTGCAAACGGCGCTTCAGTCAAACCATATTAGAGACGTTATAACCACATCACGTACTGAATGTTTTGTTGCATTGCACATGCCAGATTACTTTTACTTTTTCTTACGTTTTACTTGTAGAGAGCAGGGTATTATTTTGAAAAATCACAACCGGAAGTTTAAGACAAGCTTCTCTCAGTGAGATGTTTGTTATTTTTACACAGCTCAAGTTATTTCGCTATTAAACACAGGCTGTAGTTGTCTCGATCAGGTAAAAGCCATGTGAGTCACAGGTAGGACAACAGCTAGTTTGATATTAGCACGTTTTTAGTGCCCACCGAGACGGTAACGTTGTAAATAGCGGCAGCTTGACAGGAAGCAGCAGGAGGATAAACAACAACAAAGTCCGCGCACTTCGTCTGGATGCGGCTGTTGGGTGACAGCTGCGGGCAGAGACAGGCTGTTAGTGGCCTCATGGAGAGGTCGTTTTCTTAGCTCGGTCATGCTGGCCCCTTAACGCTGTGTTGGACGACACCGGGACCAGCCCGCGACCTTGGGGACGGTGTCATGGATTTGACACGGCTGGCTGTGGATGCTGGTCAGTTCATCAACCGGGCTGTTCAGGTAATTTAAGACCAGCAGAAAAAGAAACGAGTTTATTGGAGGGCAGAGCTTTTTAAGTAGTCAATAATGACATTCAGTATTTTCTGTCATTCCACCTCAGTACACAGGGGAGAGTCTTGGCCAGGCTGACAAGACAGAGTTGGACCCCGGTCTTGAGGAGGTTCTGGCCCGGGCAGACACCACCAAGACCGTGACAGACCAGATAATCTCCCAGACTGAGGTTTTACTGCAGCCAAACCCCAGTGAGTGTGAGACCACGTTGTTTATTTATTTCCAAACGTGAAAAGCATGTTAATGACCTCCTTTATAGATTTGACTTCAAGAGCTAATGGGTTTTAATTACTTGCAGTGTCATGATGGAGGAGGGGTTTTCACAACCTGGCAACCCAAAAGTCACTAACGATTTATAACCGATCTGTGAAGCATTAGTAGACGATTCAACCATTAATAAAACCGCTAATTATAGTTTATAAACCTTCTATAAATTCTGTCATATCAGACAGTGGTGTCTAGTTTTGTTTTTGTCTGTGATAAATTAAGTTAAAAACATTTTAGGTAAATGTTTATCCATCCATCCCACAGTTGAATCCAGTTACTGCTGCTAATGGAATTATAAGTACCTGACTGTAATCAATCAAAGAAAGAGGCCATTCAGCTGCCAGAATCAATAATCTATATATGCCAGTCATGTCTTGTTTATGGACCAGGGGCTTTTAGTCTCTACAGAATCACTTTTCTACCTTAGGTACCTATGCCTAATACATATTTAAGGTTATACTATGTTTTGACAAGTATGTCTTTGAGTGCCTATATCATCTCATTTCTATTAAACCAGTGCCAAATACTATGTAACACATTTTTCATGGGTTTTTAATGTACATAACACTTAGCCTGTATTGAACCATATTGAATAGGAGCACGGTTAGAGGACCGGCTATATGGGCATTTGGACTGGAGCATCCCTCCCCGGCCTCGTGCCCATGAGGTACTGGGAGATCAAATGACCCAGGCTGGGCTGGAGATTGGGTCCAACACACCCTATGGTGAGGTATTCTTTGTCTGAAAACATGAACAAGTTTTACAGTTATTTTTATAGTTTATATAGTTTATATACTATAAACTATAGTTTTATAGTTTTTACCCATATCCTTAAATATTTTATAGATGTTGGATTAAAAATATGTGCTTTAAGAAAAGAACCAAGATTTGATTAACTTAAATTTCTTTCATTTCCATGAACAAGTTGACATTTTGCACTATGTTTTGTCTTTTAGGAATGGCACTGCTACGGTGTGGGGAGGTTCAGAAGCAGCTTGGAAAAACAGAGGGAGAGTTTGTCCAAAGCACAAAAATCCATTTTCTTGCCCCTCTGAGGAGTTTCACTGAGGGTGAATATAGAGTCATACAGGTAAAACACTTGCATACACATCGGTCGTCTATAGGTCATGGCTCTGATGGTGTTTTTTGGATATCACATTTATTTTTGGATCTCTGTTCTTTTTCTCTATTATTTTTTTCCATTCATGCTCCATTTATTGTTTGTACCCTGAACGAATTTGTGTGTGTGTGTGTGTGTGTGTGTGTTCGTAGGATGAGCGCAGGATGTTGCTGAATAAGCGTTTGGATGTGGATATAGCTAAGACCAGACTGAGGAAAGCTCACGAGGCTGACCGAGAGGCTCGAGTAAGTTACAATGTTTGTACCCCAACCTTTACTAATTTTTTAGGAATACATGTACATTTATTATATCTGGGTCAGTCCGACCGCACTGCATTGAAATCATTTTTCTCTATTTTATGGTACATGCAGTATAATTATCTTCCCTTTCTACCTTCCTGCTCTTAGGACCTGAATGCAAACCCAATGGAAGATGACTACTTGTCTCAATTCTCCTACATGTTCAGCTTCCTGCGCGTCAAATGGCTAAAGGTCAGTGATGCTGAAGGGAGATAAACACTGCTACACATGATCTATGATCTTGTTGTTTGGTCACTGAATAAGTCATTTATCCACTGCTGTTTCTTTCCTCCAAACAGATTTGGGCTCAGGAAATCTCTCAGGTGGGCTAATGTTTATGTTTGTACTGTTGTTTTAGTTAATTAAACTGAAGGCCTAATAGGAAAACCTTAGGAACAAAGCTGATCATATATCCACATAAAAGAGGATTTTGTGTGCATGTCTGTATGTAGGCAGAGATGGAGCTGAGGATCTGTCAGAGTCTGTTTGATCGACAATCAGAAATTACAAGACAAGTTCTAGAAGGAATCAGCAGCACCCACGTATGCACATACACACAACACACACTGTGAAAGATATATACTGTATATAAGGTTGCATGAGAGTTTGTGTGTATATCATTGCATTGGTGGCTGTGTTGCAACTGTAAAACAAACACACATTGAAATACCTTATTCCCAGCAAAACACTATAGTATTTTATTTTTTGAAAAATACATATACAACAAACAATTTTATGTAGTTTCTTATTCAGTGTCTCTCAAACAGAGACTGTAATCTAGAAAAATCAACTCAAAAAATGTTCAGTATTACTTTAACAAAATACTTAACTAAATCAATATTATCAATAAAAAATAATTATTATTTGAAAATTAGACTTGTGTTTTTTGTCAGATCAACCACACGCGGAGCTTGATTGACTTTGTGGAGGCTCAGGCCTGTTATTTCGACCAGTGTAACCAACATGCACAGGAGCTTCATAAACAACTTGCCAGGTTTGTATGGAAACACTACCATGTTTTTCTTTCCATCTTAAATGATTGTGTCTGAATTGAAGAATTAATATTCTGATAGCTACAATTTGCAGCTGGGCAGTAATGTACCTCAAAATATTGTTATTTTGCTGAAGTTTTTATTGGGTTGAGAAAATACTCATTGAAAAAAAAAATGGTACCCAATCAGATATATAGATATATATTCATTTTATTTAAAGCTATAATTGGTGGCAGATTATTTCCAACTTTACCACAAAAACCAAGGACATCTCTTCATAATGAAACAGGATCTTTGAGAATATCAAATTCATTTTTTCAGAGAGCCACTTGGTCCTGATTTTGTTTGTCTTTACAGCATTCCAGCAGTCTTCTGCTCCAATAACTGGCAGTTAGCACTTAGTAATACAGTTAATCAGCCATCAACAACCAACCATGTAGCCAATGAGCCCAGTGGGTTAAATCGGGCCACTTCAGGTCCCATAGTCGTCCATCACCTTCAAGAGTTTGACCAAGATTCATGGACTGTAAATCCACTGGCTGGAACTGAAAAAACAACAACAGATTCCTCTGTAACCACACAGCTGCCTGATCGTATGAGCAACAACAACAACAACAACACCTTCTCAACTGTCAGCCAGACAGCCAGGTTTCATTTAGCCTGTGACAACCAGTCCTCTAACCAAACATATGATGAAGTCTGCATGTCAGATTCTAATCGGCACCCAGCAGATCAGCTCTTAGCACCCCACAGGGCAGTTAGCACGTGTGTGACAGCTAGCAGAACAGCTGCTGAGCCTCCAGCTTCAAGTCAGACACCGACAATTAGTAGAACAGCTGTAATAACCAATGGTACAGGTAGTGCAGTGACAGTCTCTTCACAACGTTTACAACTGAGTGGAAGTGTGAATGAGTCTCTGACACAAGTAGCTAGTGAGACTATAACAGGGAACATGTCTATTGAGCAACAGATGGCCAGTGAAACAGTGAACAGGCAACCCAACAGTAATGGAGAAGATGTACCAGAGTCATCAGCACTACATCAGGATGTAGTTCAGTAGAGAATAATATCTGGTGGGGGACGTAACACCTGTCCAGAGCCACGTCATCATCAATAGAAGAATACAGGCTGTATTAAAAAGGCGCAGACACGTTAATGATAGATAGAATCAGTACAGTGTGTTACTTTAATTAATCCAATAGGGAAGGATGTGAATTGGTTGTAAAAGTGTTTATTTTTCTAATTGTGATACAGTGCCACAATCATTTTAGCTTCTAGCTCTAGTCATATATTATTAATGTTGTATGAAAACAATGACTGTCAGGTTTCATTCCTCTTGTTGCAGTAGATATATGATGCTTCTTGCCCTCACACAGCAAGTTAAAGCCTAACTGCTAACATTTGCAATGTGTGACTCTGAAATGTTGATTTAATGTCTGTGGAACTAAGTCTTTATTTTCACATTTAGCTAAATAAGAGAACCTACCAAGCTTTGTGCCAAGTGTATTGGCATGAATACGTAAATTCACATCTGTGTTTTTGTCCATGTTTGTCAGTGACGCACGTGAGGTCTTGTGTTTACAACTCACCCAAATCTGTGACACCTTTAAAAAGAAGGGTATGTGCAGGCATGGGTTGAGATCATTTTCCATAGGAAACATGCTGTGTGTGTGTGTGTGTGTGTGTGTGTATGTATGTGTGTGTGTGGGGACCCTAGAGAGGTGACAAAACTCTAAGCTCAATGGGACCTTTATGTTGTAGGTCAGTCCAAAATATTCCTCCTCATAAACACACATTAGGTGTTTTCCCATACACACTCTCAAATCACATACTTTACCCCTTTACATCCTTATGTATGATGTGTAATGGGCACAAGTTTCCATGTCCAGATGATAATGTTTTTTGTTTTTTTGTTGTTGTTTTTTTGCCCTGCTGTACTGTGGCATGGGCCGAATCTGGGGACCCTAGATAGAAACACATAATGTAATGTAGCGCTGGTCCTGCTGAGCCAATGATTCACTAACTGTAGGCTCAATGCTTTTATACCAATACATAAAGATGTGTGTGGGTTTGGATAGCTGCAGTATTCACGTTCTAGATGCTGCCAGTTTTTAAACTGTGTTCTACATTGAGCTGATGTCAGTGTGACTTTTCACTTCATGAGTCATGTGGAAATAAATATGCAATCAGTGAAATGTAAACCCCAAATTAAGTGTAGGTTCTATCTCTGTTCTCAAATGAAGGTGTTTCTGGTGATTCCTTGCTAAAAACTGCTGCTTGCTCTGTTGTTTCCAGGTTGAGCTTTTATTCAGGCCAAGTCCAGTAATGCTTCACATCTCTCTAACTAAAAACATCCCGACACACTCTGAGGCTCGCGGTTTAGTTGGGCTTGCTTATTAGGTATATTAATCACAAAACGCACTGTATGACATTTACTGCAACCTCTCAACTCATGCATAAGCAATGATATCCAGCTGCAAAATCTCTGTTGAAAGTGTGTTTCTACTGTATTTTTCTCCACTTCTTCAGTTCTTTCCTGTCAGTAGCTATAAAAACTGATTAGGTTGAATAAGCACAGGCTGTGTTATTGAGCTGAGTGCAGCCTGAAGGCTTCTGGTTCAATAAGACCATAAACACCGGTATATCAGCGTTAAATTTTTAGAGGGGCCTCACAGGAGATGCAGTCAAAGACAGATTCATTAGCAACTTTTCGTCTGACTCAGCCAAACTAGAATAGATTTTCCTCAATCTGTCCCTAGTTCTTCCGCGACACTGGCACAGCCAGTAACTGTTAACATTTCCAATTTATTTTTATCATTTCCCTTATGCTCACTGTCCGTCAGCAATGACAGCAGCTCTCTGTGACGCTCACATGACCCTGTGTGATATCGGAAGGAAGGGGAAGCTGAAGCTGTGTTTTGCACGTCTGGTTGAGATGAGTGAGTTATGAAAGCAGATACGAGGAATTGTAATCTTTCTAATTATATTTGATGCCGTCATTATTTTCTACATTAGATGTACAGACATAATATTTTTGAGTCTATATCAAAGAGTCTATATATCTCAAGATCAAGAGTACTAGATCTTTTTTTAGCAAAGCAAAAGCTATAACTTCATAATCAATGAAGTCACTCCCTGTAATAATATTAAATTTTTTACATCTGCTATATTTGAACAGGGCTCGTCTTTTTGACGGTATAATGTATTTCAAGCATAGCTCCAGGATTTCCTCCCTTATACCGGGGACACAGGTCTCATAAAACTGGCCTGTGTTGGCTGAATTTGCTGTGTTCTTGTTAGTATGTGGTTTGTTCATAAGTGAAGTCTTGTTGCTGTTTTAAATCAGCTATATTTAACCAATATAAAATCTACTGACAACACCCATTGCCCCATTTTTGCTTGCAGTTCTGGTTTCATCACAACAAGCCAGATGACAGGATCTGTTCTTATCTAATTCTCTCCAATCTGAATAAAATTACTGCTAATACATGGGGAATATTTTCCTGATACCCTGTTTCCTTCATATTTTTTCTATTCCCATCTTCCTTGTTTTTGCCTTCCCTGCATCCCTCACATGTCCTCCCCCTCTCTGCCAGCTGGGAGTGTTTTGTGTGACAGCTAAGCTGTAGGCACAGTGAGCAGGTTGAGGTGGTAAACACTGTCTGGAGAGAGTCATATACTGAATGGAAAGAGAACATATAGAGAGAAAAAAAGAGCTTGAAATGCTGTGGCAGTGATGAGGCAAAGAAGAGAATGTGACCAGTTTTTGACATGCATCATCAAATCCTCACATATAAATGCAAAGCTTTGCTAAGATCCAATTCACATCTTATGAACTGCATGCCTCACAGTAAGAAAAGGAAAGTTTATACAAATTTTCCCTATCCTTCTGTACCTTTCCTCATCCACTATCCCTCTTTCTGTTTCCACCTCCCCCCTTTCTCGCTTTAACTCTTCCTCTGCAGGTGCTCACTTTTCCTGACATAAACCTGCCACCTCCCATCCCATTTAGTCCCTCTGCTACAATTACAGCCTGTCATACACAAAATCCGACGTAGTTAGTGGCAGACATGCTGACATCTGCAGGGGGAGCTCAGCCTGGAGGTCTGCAGAGACTAGAAAAGTCATGGGCTTTCCTCTGACCTTGACTTGTCCTAACCCCAACACCTGATGACCAGAACACTCTGCCTGTAAGAATGAGGTTATTTGTTTTTGCTAAGAGTCCAATAACTTCTACCCTCCCCACAGAACGTCTAATCACCAGTGTCACCAAGCAACAAAATACAATTATAGCCAGAAACTGAATTTCATAGAGTTGCTTGGCATCTGAATTTAATTTCAAGTAGATACATTTAAAATGTTTGTTTAAAATATAATTCATGCACTGCAGTGCTGCAACGTTTAAGATTTTAGACAGCGACTCTGACTGAAGGTCAACCACGTGTGAAGTGAAGCAATGTAGATATGGCTGGTAGAAATATTAAGGATTTCACTGAACATACAATGTCTCTGTAGATTTCCTTGGTGTAATAAAACTTACAGCGACATGGAAAATCTCCAGAAAATGGTGACTCTCTCTTTCCACACCTCAGTTTGACTTTTGACATGTTAAATCCATCTCAGCATTTCTCACCCAGCCTTCACGGCACCTCCACTTCTGCCCCACCCTCGCTAATGTCCTCCTCCTTCTCCCATGTTGCTCACTTTATAAGCCAGTAGCCAGAACAGTTGGTTCATTGTAAAGAATGCTACATATGGTGAAGGGGCTGAAGAACTGGGTTACAAACACACACTGATATTACCGGAAATTCTTCATCATGCATGTGTTCAGGATCTGGTGTGTGTTGTGTGTACTTGGCTTCATGACTAGATCCTTATGTCTGAATGATGTTCACTATGAAGGAGACTATGCATATGACTATGACAATGAGATCGCTCAGCACCAGCAGGAGGGTGAGTTTTGTTTATTTGTACTTTTGACTATCTTTTAAATTGAGTGTTTGTGAATTTCTGCATGTTTGTCTAGATTTTATGTTTAGTTGGTAGCGATAAAATTTACAGGTTAACTTTGTTTAATGGATTTGATACAAAATTCTTACCTGTTCCTTATGTTAAGCATATCTATCATATAAATCTGATCTAGTATATACTTTATAATGCTTGAATATCAGTGTTAAGACCATTTCACACCAGTTTCCCAATTTTGCACCCAAAATGACCAAAAATACCAAATTATTCCTTGATCTCCATATTCTTGTTTTATTCTATAAAAATAGTGACTGTTAAGTGTTTTATTAGCACCTGATTTATACCATTGAAATGATACTGTTTCCGATTCAAATAGATGTTTTGTATTTCTGTCAAATTTGATTTATGTAACTGTTTATAATCACTTGCCTGTGGCAATGTATAACTGTTGCCTCCCTGTCTACAGGGGAATCTCGAACTACACCATGCCAGACTGCAGATGTCTCCCGTTGGGAGAAACTTTTTATTGCTCTGGAGGACTCTCACATGAGGCAGAACATGCTGCTGGAGTCTCTGGAGCAGTGCTGTGGAGGAACAATCCCTCTCAGGACCCAGCTGGAGAAACTGGTCAGGGGCACATGCCAGCAGTGCATTTCCAGCATGGAGTCAGCATGCAGGGCACAAGCAGAGCAGGCAAGGCTCAGGCTGGAAAAGGGCTTGATCAAGCTCAGAGCAGAGGAAGCAGAGAGAGAGACAAGGTTAAATGCTACTTTACAGATGCTCCTGCGTAGTAACCATGAGGCAAATGCTTGTCTGAAGCAACTGGAGGAAAGTCAGATGGTGCCATCAGGAGCAGCAGATAGCAGAATGGCAAACCAGCCAACACCAAGACCTGGAGGTTCAGGAGCAGCATTTAACTTGGGCACGAAGTGGTTCCCATCTGGCCAAAAGGAGCAGGAAGTGACTTCACCTCTGGACATGGCCACAATAGAAAAGGCCATGGTTGCCATAGCAACAGAGCTGGAGCAGGTTCAGCTGCAGCTGAGCAGAGTGATAGAACAGGCAGGAACACTGACGAAGGACAGAGGAGACACATGATGTGACCATAGGGAAAGAATAATATAAATATTGAGTCAAAGCACTCTAATGATAATGATTTTGCAAATATTATTTTTTGATGTTGTAGTTAAAGGGCCTTTTATTATATGGATTGTTGTATATGGATCGCATGACTGTACTTTCATTTGTTTCACTCATCAGTTTTTTTTTAACCCTTCTTGCACATCCCACCACCACCTCGGTGTTTGTATGGTTGTGTTGAGGTCAGCAATTTCCCATAACTACAAGAAGGTGTGTCAGAGGTTTTGCATTGTGTTTAATTCTGGGCAAGTCTTTCCCTGTCATTAGCTCCTTTAATAGTTTGTGTGCTGAGAGGCCACAGCTTACGATGCTCTGGGCGTTTATGATTTATGGATCCCTGCCAGAGCTTTTACACTGCAGCCCAGCCCTCCTGCAGTCACACACACAAAGAAACATTCATTATTAGAAACCACAGAGTGTGGCTGGTGTTGCTGTTGATGTTGTGTTGTGTGTGTTACAGTTTCATAGCAATGCTCCTTGGTCCAAGATCACCACTTTATTCATTTTGAAAATATTTATACTTTTGTTTTGCGGAGTTTTGCTAGAGTCAGAGGGAATTTGGGCGAATGAGAATGCAGGACAGAGAAAGAAAGAAAGATAAGCAACCATCTAGAGTGACAGCAAGAAAAAAGGAAATAATCTGTGTTGAAAAACTATTCAATGATTTTTTTTTTCTTAGCTATGCATCACTATACCTCCATTACAAGCCTAATTTACCTAACATATCAGAAGTATCCAATAGAAATGCTGCTGTGATATACCTTTGTGTATTATTTGATGATTATTACGGATGCATCAACATGTAAACAGAATTAGAGTTTTGTAATCTAGTAATTTAGTGTGTGTGTAACTATATTTAATCTATAACTTCATACTTTATAGAATGAAGGTAGGTGTAGGTTTTGTCTGTAAAATATGAAGTGTAACTAGTAATGAAAACCATCAAATAAATGTGGGGTAAAATAGGGTTTTTACAGTTTCTGAGTACATTTTAGGATTGTAGTCCAGTAAACTACAATACCACAATCCACCACTGGGTAAAATACATCAACAGAAAACATGTGAACTATTTATGAGTTGAATTAGATCAGGGCATGAATATTGTCACTAATGAATGTATATTTGCATCCATACCTGTTTGTGTGCACGTGCTTGTGCCTTATAAATCTGCAGCTGGGTGGAAAACTGCAGGCAAGATGTGGAATTTTTTTTTTTTTTGGCCTTTTTTAATGTGCCAACTAAGAAGACTCAGAGGAGTGTTGAGACGGAGCAACAAGAAGAGTAGCTGTGTTTGACATGCAGGTTTCTCACTACACCTGTTTCATCATAGTATTCACACTGTTTCGCTCAATGCGGAGGCACTTGTAAGACTCCATCTGT
The DNA here is from genome assembly GCF_900324485.2 of Mastacembelus armatus. Taxonomy (NCBI): domain Eukaryota; kingdom Metazoa; phylum Chordata; class Actinopteri; order Synbranchiformes; family Mastacembelidae; genus Mastacembelus; species Mastacembelus armatus. The sequence continues at coordinate 5,879,325 of NC_046654.1, read as the reverse complement.
GCAGTGTGTGTGGAGTTTTTATTCAATGGAAGCTTTGTTGTGTGTGGTACATTCATTTTTACTGGAGAAAAAGGGTGACGAAAAAGGGAAAATGGGAAGGGTAACAATCAGGAAAATAGAGGAGGAAGGAAGAAAAAAGAAGAGTGGTAGTATTGTGTTTGACAGGTAGTTATTAGGCTGTTCCCCACAGATAGAACAGTGTTTTTTATCACCCAGCTGTCCAGACAAAGCACCAGCCACCATCAGCCTCCATTTCTGCTCTGGCTTCCTTTCATCTCTATTTCGTCATCTTCCTACCCTGCTTCTTATCTGCATGCCAATCCTATCATCTTCTCTTTCACTACCCTCATTAATCTTCCTCTGATTGTGTACCTCACTCATCTCCCTTGCCTCCCATCCCCTGTTTTTTTTCTTTTTTCTTTTCGGTTTCTTGCCAGCAGCCAAATAGATGGCATCAATCCTGGACCAGCTCTCAGCTGGCCGGTAAAAGTGACTTACATTATGGTCTCGTGAAATGTACTGATGTACATACACATTCACGCACACGCTTAAAACAAATCTCGATAACAGTTGGCTTCAGGAATGCATTGTGTTCATCAGAGAATTTTTTAATGTCACATCACATAGTCACTGTAACAGACAACACATTATTGGCACTTTCCCGAAAGCAAAAAGGACAATACAAAATAGATACATTTCTAATAAACATCAAGAGTCTATTCAGTAGACTGGATCCAATCTCAAGTACATGGGAGTGAGAAGAAAATGAGGAGGTTTGATAAAGAGGGAAAAGTTGTCTATTTTATGGGGGAGTCCAGAATCTCCTCATACTCCTCCCTCTGGCGCCGCCCAGCTCCTCTAGAGGGGAGCAGCTTCATTGCCACCAGCCAACCGACGCTCAGTATAACCATCACGTTTCCGACGACTTCAGAGGCAGTGGGAGCCAACAACTGGATGGCCAAATGTAGCAGCATGGCAACAGGTACCTCCAGGCTCTGAGAGGCAGAGACTAGAGCTGGGTGGAGTCGTGTGAGAGCATGTGTCATACCCAGGAAGGCTGCTATTGAGCAGGCAACTAGGCCCAGTACTAGGCCCCAAGCTGGGCCACCCACAGGCCAGGACCAGCCCTCCTGTAGCAGGGCCAAGGAGGCTGGGGCGAGCAGGCAGCCCGTCCAGCTTACTGTAAACAAAGCTGTGCCAACTCCCACTTTCTCCTTCAGTGAACGATACCCAACCAGTGCCAGAGCCATCCACAGTCCTGCAAGTGCTGAAAGAGACCATCCAAATGCACCTCTCCAGAATGCAACTGGGTCAGTGGGTGAATCTGAATTGTTCTCATCTACTGTGGGAAGTAACACAAGCCCCAAACCACATAACCCTGCAGCTATGGTGATCCCATCAGCCAATCCCAACCTCTCCTCCAGGAGCAGGAAGGCCAGGGTCGCAGACAGCGCTGTGGTTGCCAGACGCCAGGTTGTCGTTGCGTTTGTAGGGGAGATGAAGGTTAAGGATGAGTAGGCGCAGCAGAGGGAAAGGGAGTAGGCGATGCCATAACAAAGTAGACGTAGGCGATAGCCCTCTGGTCCAAAAGGGTTCTCCCCCCTGTGCAGTGGTACAGCCACAGAGAGGAGCTGGATGATGGATCGAGCCAAGAGTAGAAACAGAGGGCCAAGACTGAACCGTTCAGACGCCAGGCGGGTCAGAACAATCAAACAGCCATGGGCCAGAGCTGCAGCAAGCAGCCCCAGCCAGGTGAGCCGAGACGCAGACACAGATGCTTCCCCGAAACTGGCCAGCTGTTCCCCTACCCCTCTCCCAGACCCTTTTGCTGCTTTGGCTCCCCCCTCGCTCCCATCTCCTCCCCCAGCAGCCTGGAGTTTGTTGCTTACGTCCTTGTCTTTGTCTCTGGAGCCAAACAGAGTCAGAGGCCACCTCCTGCTTTCTGTCAGCTGTTTCCTGTCTGACGTCTCCTCCAAGAAGGAGCCAAAGTCCTCAAAAGATGGTGCATCATCATAGCCGTCATCCCCGGGTTGGGGGAAGTGTGTGTGCACTCCAGGTTGAGGGGAATAGGGTGTTTGTGTTGCGTATTTGGCTGTGACAGTGTGAGGGTGGATCTTTACTCTCTTTTTAGAGCTGCCGAGGAGGTGGGTAGACTCCATTTTAAAATTTCAGAGGAGACTGACACCTGTGAGGAAAAAGAAAACGCACTTTTAGAGCATACACTTTTGCAATTCCACTCTTTTCTTTCTCCCTCATGCTGCCTCTCTCTATGATGCTTCTTGATATCTCATATATCTTTAATATCCGAGATAATAATAGCACTGACTCACATCTTCCCATGTGCCCTGCATGTTTGGCAGAAAATGTACATAAGTGCTTCCCATCTGAGCAATAACCAGTTTTACTGTTTTTTCCGTGTAATGAGAGTTCACATTAAATCTATATTAGCAGAACCGTAACAAAATGACAGATTAGAAATTGCTTGCAAAGACGTAACCAAGTGCTTCCTTCTTCATTTTACTTTTATCTTTCTCTGTCTCTTTCCCTGTCCATCCCTCACTCTGTATGTTCAAGCAGGGAAAATATGAAATACAAAGGTACTGGACACATAAGCTCTTAGTTTGTCAAAATATTGGACATGCACGCTTTTACACAACAAACTGCTGTCTGAATCCTGTGCGCATCACCAGTCTGTCAAAGTAATCTGTCTCCATCTCCCTCCCCTCCTCCTTTTCTTTCCCTGTCTCTTCAGAATTTCTCTCCCAGGTCCTGCTCCTTGGATGATTAACTTAGAAATGATGTAGTTACAAGTCTCCGCAGCAGAACAATACGATAGTGCAGGGGTTGTATGGCCCACTGCTGCCTTTTTAGATGTAAAACACAGTAGCTGACTGGTTAATGTGGGAGTGAGGGATACTTTCACATGACATAATGTTTATCCATGCAAAAACATATAGAGCATACTGCTCTGTCTATATAACTTTGCATTTTGTTTCCTTACTTTTCTTTGTACGTTCCGAACTTGCAAAAGACAATATTTGCATTTTTATAACTGTTGTGTTAAACGTGGATTAATGAATAATATGGCTTTTGATGAGATAGATTATGAATGAAGAATCTGCCAACTGTACGGCTTCCTGAGGTTCTTGACGTCATCATTTCATTCTTGCTTATAGCAAGACATAGTGAAAACACTATGCAAACTATGGTGGCTTCACGGTTGGATCGTGGGAAAATAGTTTTATGTTGCAATAGTGATATATTGATAATTTTTTGAAAAGCAGTTCATGGATCAAATAACAGAATGTTAATGTATGTTTTTGTCTATTCCAGCAAATTTAACACCAGGCAAATCAAGTTAATTCTGTAAATGCAAACATTATAAAAATCCAGTCTTGGCATAAAAAAGTCCTGCAAATTTATCACTTAAAATTACCCAAAAACAGTATTGGACCTTTGGCATATGCATGACAAATGTACTTCATATGAAGTTGTAAAAACACCATTCCAATTTTGTTTTGTTTTTCTAATAAAGGTCTGAAGGTCTGGATGAATGGTCTGACTGCAGTAGGCCTAGACAAATGCAGCTGTTTTGGCAACTAGCTGCTGTTTTTTTACAGCCTCTGTGGCACAGTCCTTTTGGGTTGGAAGGAGCAGAGGCAGGTTATGAATCTGAGCCCTAGTTGACCTGTTTCTTCCCATTGTAGGAGCCTGACTTTCCCTGCTATGAATTACAACAGCGATGAGGGTCATGGTGAGTGTTGTTTGCTGTGGCTTATCCCTGGTCACAAATCATTTAATGTAAAATAGGATGGATTTTTGTGAAAACTCAAAAAAAAAAAAAAACTTTATTATTTCACAACTTCTAACCTGGCTGAATAAAGTATAAAAAATAGACACATGCAGGAGTTTACGCTGATGACAATTGACGTCTACTATGACCAAAGGTTCAGTGAAACCTGATCTGCTGCTCTCTGACAACACAAAGAACAGAAAGAGATCAGGATGTTCCTGTCTGACTCTTCTTGTGTGTAAAATGTACCCGTCTGGGTGATGCAGCCTGCCTCTGCAATGCTGCTGCTGCTGCCACTGCTGCTGCTCTCAGAAGCTTGATTCACACCTTACACAACCCTAAAGTGGGTTGAGCCAACTCCAGACCTGCACAGTGTGACCACAGCAGCAGATACAGCTCAGACTCAGAGATGGTTTGTGTAAATGAAACCTGGCAGAAGAAAAAATACTTGCTGGCTGCCTTCCATGGTGTATATGCATCTTCTACTATTTTATTTGACTCTAGATCCTCTAAAGACCGATTTGACTTTAGAAGCCATAAATATCCTTATTATAGTATTAATAGGCCAATCACTTTATGAGCTGTCTACCTATGCTGTAAATAAGTGAACAGTTTGGAGACATTATCCAGCTACCACAGCTCATTTAAAACGAGGGGATTAGACTGCTGCATTATATATTATGCAGGAGAAAAAGTGTGTTTATTTTTATGGTCTGACATTATGTAAATGCATGTGCATGTGTGTTTAATTGAGTGGGTGTGTCTGTAAAGAAGATGTTATTCTCAAGGTTAACTAGGTTCCTCGGTGATGAGTCCCTGTGACGCCAGAGCGCGCCCGCGCATGCACACCCGCACACACACGCACACACTGAGCAGGGTTATGGTACTGTGCATGTCGCATTTACATTCAGTCAAACAACTGTTTTGCATCATGGAACATCTCGTCCCTTCAACACTGTTTACCATCTCCATGGGTGGAAGTTCGATTCCCGCCTCTGCCAGCCATAGAGGTTTTGATAACATCTATCAAATGTGTATTATGTAGCTTGCAATGACAGCTCGACCCGTGACCTACGATAGATTCTTGAATGGGGAGAAACGTCCACACGGCAGCTGAAGCGATGAACCCCTTCTGATTCCTCAGACGGTTTCCCAGTTGGTGACCAGTGATTTCGCGTTATTGCATAATATCAAATCATTGTCAAATCATTAAAACACCAGGTGGGTTATTTATAACGTACACTGCCATCAAAAAATCCTTACCCCGCGTCATCTCACCTGCTTTACCGCAAACCAGCGGATCCCACCGGGTTGAACTTCACGCTCAGTCAGCCTCAGTTATTTCCCGAGCATCTCCAGTGCTCCATCCCCTCCTCTTGGTTATTTGTTCTTCTTTTCTAACACCCTCTGCTCCTCTTTTTCCTGCGGCACTCTGGAACCTCCCTGAAGGGCGCCCTTGCGCGCCTCAGCCCGGCCAGACCACCACCTGATCACCTCACCTCAGTCTGTGGGAGGAGAATGTGTGTTATATAGCGACCTGCTGCTAACCCATCACCGTCTGAGCATTGATACAAATGCTCCTTCTGAGCCTTGCCAGAGAGAGAGAGAGAGTGAGCATAACCTCTGAGCATGCGTGACATCCACTGAACACCCGCACTGGTCACCGTATGTTACGTGCATGTGTGTGTGCGTGCGTGCGTGCGTGTGTTGTAGCAAGGCAGGGAAAAGTTGAAAGGTGCTTGTGCGTCATCCGGCAGGGGTCATACAGTTTACATGCTGCATGTACAGTGGTTTGACTGCGCAACATTCACACATTGTAGGGTTTGTGGTAAATTGATTTATTACAAATTAACTTTATTTATTACAGTATCAGGGCCTTTCAGCCAAGTTCCATGTTTTAGTTTTTAACACAGATGCACAGATGGTGCAGATGGTGCAGATGCTCAGACTATAAATGGATCAAGTATACCTGAACATGAGACGGGGAGATTGTGATGGTGGTGATTGATCAGTAGGAGACTTAAACCCACTTTTCTTCTCATTCACACTCACACATTGATGGCAACAAGCATTAATGTCAACACATGGACAGGATTGACTCACCAACCTCATGATTAATAGTCAACATGCTCTACTTCCAGAGCCCCATCAGCTCCATGATGTATCATGAGATGATGCATAGGTTAGTTTGTGTGTTTCATATTTGTGGCAACAGTTTAGAGAAGGTTCTATCCTATTTCAACAAGTCAGGTCCATGGTTCTTTATGGACAACATGATGTTGTCCATAAAGAACACAAAGACACTGCTTTCTACATTAGTTGTAAAAGAATTTCAGGGCTGAATCCAACAACTTTCAAATTACCTGCAAAAACTGGCAGGTGTTATCACCCAACATCACTGTGAAAGCTTACTTTTATTTTGTTTGGAGTTTGAGTTTGAGTTTGGAGCAACTCCATACAGTCCATCCATCATTATCTACCATTTATCCTGGCACCTCTATGGTCTCAGTGGGCAGGAGTCAATCCCAGCTGACACTGGGCAAGAGGCCGAGTACACCCTGGATAGGTTGCACGTCTATGGCAGCACTGACACATAGAAACAGACAGCCACTCACACTCACACCTACAGGCAATTTAGAGTCACTGATTAGCCTAACCCCATGTCTTTAAACTATGGGAGGAAACCTGAGTACCCAGAGAACAGATTTCAAACACAGAGTGTTCTTGCTGTGAGGGGACAGTGCTAACCACTGCACCGCAGTGCCCCTCCCTGTAGTTAGGTTGCACAATCCTGTAGAAATCCTTTACAGAAATTTGACACTGTTACAGCTGCATGATAATGTGCTTTGGACTGATACAGTCAACAGTTACATATGTTCAGGCGTCTGTGTACATTAGAATATGTAGTTTTACAACTAATGATTTTAGTGGTGAGAAGAGCCTTCTCTTTGCTCACCTCACACATTTTAATCTTTGTGCAACTTGACAGTAATCGCTTTGACATTTCATCTCCAGAACACTTGTGTGCACTGCACCATTCAATCTGTTTTAACCTTTGCAAAATGCAGCAGCATTCATTGTTTAATAAGAAACCTTGGGCTGCTGTTACATTGGCCTCAAGATCAAATACAGTCTGCAGAAATCGCCATGTGATGTAAAGAAAGTCTGCTGTAGACTATATGCTACTGAGCTTTTCACCAGCAATGTTGTGGGTTCTGACCATTCTCACTTGTTCCATACTCAGATATTGAAAATGCATCTAGAAGTTGATTTGGTCTTTATGACTGGGGACTGCACAGAACCCTTTAAAGCTCAGATTTTCTCTGCAAAAAACAAGGTTTATAAACTCAGTTAAAATCTGAGCTCAGTTTCAATCGGCTATCGGCCAATTTAGGCCACACATTCAAACACCCATTATGGGAGCACTGCTATGACATACAACAAGGCTCTCGACATACTAGCAGGGATTATGAATGTTCATTTTTAGACATTTTTAAGAAAGAGCCCAAAAGCTAGCCTCCTTCAGCTCATTTAAATGTCACTACTTCAGCCTACTCTTAGGAGCCCTGTTCCACCTAAAAGTCATGAACAGCATCTTTGAAATCAGGGATGTCAGATGCTAAAATATATTTACCACAATTGAAGTGATGTTTTTATATAATTGCTGTGGAAAAGCCACCCAAATTGGCTGTTAAGAACAAGTAGAACATGGACAAATAAAGCAATGATTGAAAAGCTCATTTCCCTGTGTACTGTTTTGTAATGGGGTTGTCCCTGGGGTTATTTTTATGGCAGCCATGTGCTTTGGAAGATATATGGTGGTCATTTTCTTTATTTTCTTTCTTTCTTTCTTTCCTTTCCTATCCTTTCCCTATCTCATCCATGCATTTATTTCAGAATATTTCTTGAAGGATGAGGAGGAATATTGAGTGTTTCCATGGTTACGGTGAATAAGAGTACATCGCACCAAGTGTTTTAGGACACTGTTTCAACCATGCTGCAACCAGGTTTTAGGATTATGCTCATCATTTCCACATTTGAAGGGGCTGCCTCCGGGGAGGAGCGGGTGACTTGCTGGGATAAGAATATGCTAAGCAAAGCAAAGCTGAGCTGACATCAGGGAGGAAGCTGTGGAAGAAGAGGAGCAGGAGGGGGAAACTGTAGTGGAGAGAAGGGGTGAGGGTGATGTAAGGAGCATGGAAGAGGCAGAGAGGTTTCTGATGAATTCAACTACATGTGAGAATGACTATGAAGAGGCTTTCTGACTTTTTTGCACCATCTCTGGTCAAGATGGAATGAATTATAGAGTATGGTGAGAGAGTGTTGACTTTGAGTGTGCTAAGTTTGGGTTTCTTCCCTTGTCGGCTGTGGTCTTGTCTGTGTTTTCCTGCTTTTCCTTCTCTCAAACACATATTCTCATTTTCTGTTTGTCACTTATATTCACACACACATAAACGCACAATGGCACACATATACTATGTACCAATTTCACACTTGTCTGGCACTGGAGGCATAATAAGTCACAGTCTGTCGCTCAGATATTACCATTCATTGACAGTTTAATTAAGTGTGTGCTGATTTTAAGAATAAATAAACATGTTTCTGTTCAGCATCATTCAGTACCTCCTGATCTCAGGGGATTGCATAGATTTGTTTTTGGGTGTTGGGTGTTTCTGAACTATAAACAGTATGTCATTATTCAAAGCTGGGGTCTTTGGATGTCTGAATGCTTGTTCTCATTTCAGCAGGAGCTGATGAGAGCAGAACAAGTGAACCGCAACTGCAGGCAGGACACATTCATCACATTCACCAGACCTCCACTGAGGAGAAGAGAACAAGGGAGTCAGAAAAACAAAAGTGCTGAGATTCAGATGCAGATAAGATGTTCTTCAAAGGAAATTGGGAGCCTGGGTTGTGTGATGGTGTATGAAAAAAAAAAACGTTTCCGCCATTGTCTGTGTGTGTTCCAGGTGAATGTGACGGACGATGTCTGCCTGGTTCATGAGTGAGATTCTGATAGAACATAATGCATTTTTCTTCCCAGCTAATATGGCACTCTATCTCTCATACATTTTCCATTGCCACAGTGGTGGAAAAGAGGAGGGAACAGTGGGATGTGGAGGATGAGAGCAGGAAGAGAAAAGGGTGGTGACAAGAGAGAGTCAGAAAAGGGGTGTTGGAAATGTAGTGTGTTATAAAAAGCCTCAGGAGTGAAAACACTGCAGGCAGGCATAACAGCCAAGTAAAGCCCCTCTGTTAGTCAACATTCCCAGAGCTAATACAGAGTATAGAAAAACAGGTCTTTATTTCATGACTCAATAAGTGTAATTCAGCCTTAATAAAGAGAGGATGTTTCAAAAGAGTTCTTGATGCCCTTCAGTCCACAGATAACCAGTGATTACCTTGACAGTGTTAAAGGGTTTGCTCTGCAAATGCCACACCAGACAACCTGTTTCCATGGTTACAGCCTCAGGAAAAGTTTTTTTTTTATCATAATGGTGCTATGATTGAGTGTGCAATGCGTTCAAGTTTGTGTGTATATGTTTCTCAAAACTTGTCTCACATCTCAAAATTGGGGCACTGAGAAATTATGAGGCAGACACTATGGACATCTACTGGTTATATAATACAACACTGCATCATGCATGTTAAAAAAAAGTAAAGTGTAGTCTCTTCATGAGCTTAAATACTGTATAGGTTAACCAGGCCAACTGTGTGCAAGAGACTGTTGCTGTTGAGGATTTGGTTTGAGAGGAAAGAAAAGCTGTAAAAAGTAGAGCAATGCTCTGCAACACACTGCAATGCTGCACACAGACAGGTGCCTTTTGTCTGAGTTTGTTTGAATGTGGATGAAAAGGAATGTGCAAGACAAGAGAATAACCAGACAGACATATTCTGAAACATGGTGTGTATAGTGTTTGTGCTGCATGTTTCAAAGCTTGACTGTGTAATATTGCAAATTTAAAAGAGAGAATGTGTGTAAGTGAGAGCAATGATAGCCATGAAATCTTAGTATATTTAGACTTGAACAAACAAGGTACGCAGCCAGAGGCTATGATTGATGTGCTTTTATTATTATTAGAGTTATATTTGTTTTTATACAATACAAACGGCAGAAATAGATGTGATTTGAACCAGGAGCAATAAATAGTTAAATGTGTGTACAAAAATTATGTAAAAGATAGCTGCAAAACACAGATAATTCCAAAACAATAACAGCATAATGAAAATCGTCTTTGTTGATCTCTGATATAATTTAGTTTATTTCTTTCTGGAGACAAAGACATTAGTTCTGCCCCTCCTGTGTGCATGTTACTGTTCTGACCCAGATCCTCCAGCTTTGACTGGCCTCAGTACCTATTGTGGATCGCAACAGAGCAGATTTGTAAGTGACAATTCACTTCCTATTCATGTATCATGCACACACTCATGATGTTTAAATATTATTTAATGCATCGTTATTGGAAATAATAAAAAATAAAATAATTAAATTTAAGAGGATTTTTTCGAATTCAGTTTGTCAAACCATGCACACACAATTCCTGGTTATAACGAAATAATGGAAAAGGAAGCTTAATTATTGTTTTCCCATGATATTTTTGATCCACATAGTGTCTGTGGAATCTCTTATTAAAGCAAACACTGGTGGATAGTGACATCTGAATATTTCTGTGTATATGTGTGTGTGTATCTGTATTTGTGTTTGTGTATTGTGTTTGCTACAGCTTTTTTGGACAAGTTGTGTTGTTGCTACGGCAAACAACAGTACATCTGTAGGATGAAACACCAGCCGGTATGTTTGTGTATGTGTGTGTACATTTTTCTATGTTTTTATGATTTGATAACGGTTATGAAGACATTTTGTACAGTCCTCAGAACTTCATAGGGCTGTTTGAAGATTAAGACTCAGTTTTAAAGTGGGAAGAATTGCCGTAGGTTTGGATTAGGATTAGGATAAGAGTTGGTGTTAGGCATTTGGCTGTGATGATTAACTTTAGGGTAAGGGGCTAGGAAATGCACTATGTTATTGAGTGTCCTCAAATCTAAGGTAAGTCCAACGTGTGTGTGCACGTCACTATCTATTACAAAGATGCAGAAAAGGTTCAAAATAATTTTATCTGCTTTTCTTTATGTTTTATGCATTCACTCACTCTGTCACTTACACACAAACATAATGCAGGTGCTTGATATCTTCTTAATGACACTCAAGTGGGGCTAATATAATTAACTAACACCATTGCTACCACTCTTTCTCTCTCTCCTGCTGGCATTATCAGACCATAGTGAGTAAGGGTGAGTAATGTGAGTACATCCAGGCTCTGTAATTGGGTTTTGTGCACATCCAATTCCATCCCAAGGACCTCATGGAGATGAATGGCACAGGAGTTTGGCCACGTGCTCACACTCAGTGTTTTCTTTCTTTCTTTCTTTCTCTGTATCTCAGAGTGCCAGGGATAAAAAAAAAGAGGGAAAGCGAAGCAGAGAAAGCATCAAACTCAACCCACAGTTCAAGGGTGACTGATGTGTACTTTGCAATTTTCTAACACACATGTCGTTTATGGTAAAATGTGCCACAAAGACTTTATTGCTGCCAGGATTGGTTAATTAAACTTGCAAGACAATCTGCAACTACTTCAATAATTCAGTTAATCATCTCAGTCATTATTATTATTAGAAATGCTAAACATTTACTGGTGTTGCTGTGACATTTCTGAGAGTTTTGGCCAGACTAAACAAGATATTTGAAAATGTCAATTGAGACATCACAAAAATGTCATATGCATTTTTTTCACAGACTAAATGATTAATAGAAAAGACAGTTGACAGATTATTTAGTGCTCAAATGTATTGTTAGTTGTAGCTGTAGCCTAGAGTTTATTAGGTTAGGCCTATTCAGAAAGATGTTTCTAATATTTTGTCCACCCCATATATGTCACTGAGGATAGGCTAAGTAACTGTACATTTCAGTACCACAAAATACATTCCCCAAAATAATAAGCTCAATTTCAACCAGAACTAAAGAGTATAACTGTTATCAAAGTAGATTTATTGCAGGACTGTTGTATTTAACTGTGTTAGGATTACATCTTTTAATAAAACTTGATTGTGAGCACATATAAGATATCTTTTCATCTTTTCATCAAGTATTATTTAAGTAATATTGTAATGTATGTAATTTATTCAGACGTGTGATCAGTATTTATTTACGTGCTGTTTTGATGTTTTAACATTAATTTGCACATTTTAACAAAGTGTGTGTCAAAACAGGAATTAAACAGAGGAGGGGGAGTCTGTCTGCTCATGTGCGCCTCCCCGTGAGTGTTGGGTTTGCGGGGTCTTGCGGTCCCTCCCTTCTCATGCTCGCCCCCCGAGGCGCGTGTCCGCCGTGACCCGGTGTGTCCGCCAGGGGGCAGCTGTGTCTCGGTCTGAGGCTGCGCCGCTCCCGCTGCATCACAGAGAGGAAAATACCACCAGATGGCGGTTTAGGATTGCTGCTCTTCTCTCAAGGCGCGGTTCCGCTCGCACGGCCAATTTTCAATATTAAAATACGCCCGATTTAAAAACGAAAATCGATTTATTGTTTCGGAAGGTGATAATCGATTCGGCGATGGTCGTTAAAGGTGAGTGTCTTGTGTTTTTGTCGTGTTTTGTGTGGTGTGGAGGGAGACGGAGCACAGATTAAAGATGGTGGACGCAGACGGGGAAGACTGGTCGGATGGGGGATGGGCGCTAGCGGCTAACGGAGCTGAATGTGCTTTCTCTCTCTTCCTCAGTTGCATTATAGCCTAGCTGAGCCATTAGCTTTGCCAGCTAGCCCCAAAATTTAGGCAAGACAACTTGCTAGAAGGGCGAGTGGTTGCCGCAGCGCAGGCCTGTTTGGCCACTAATTTCCACCCGGCGCTGGAGTTTGGCTTGTCAACAAATAAAGAGCCATGCGGTGTGACGTGTTTTCTTTCTCTGTGCACGGCAGATTCAGAGCATCACCTTCTCTCATTTGCACAGCCGTATTATGATTGTACAGTATTGCCCTCCTGCCGTGCGGGGCTTTCTTTGGTTGGGGTTTGTCATACGCTCAAATGCTTCTTGCCACGTTGTTACTGACTTTGTTGTAATGAACCCGTGGTACTTGTGCTCTTTGCATACTCGGAGATACACAATTTGAGTCATCAACGTGCTACTTTTCCCCGTGTCAACATCAGCATCCCACCTCCTTCTTCCCTTCAAGTTTTGAGAGTAGTGCTGACTTTTTACACGGCTAATAAACAGGTTGCTCTTTTAATGAATGACAACACGTGGATGCTCTGAAATGTAATATTTGCAGGCTGGGCTGGTGCATGGTCAACAACATATTTATGGCGCTTTTTCCCCTCCTTCCTGTGCGGGAAACAGGCAACACTGAGCGGGGAAACATGAGTCACATTAGGGGGATGGGCTCCAGGAACCAGCCCTACAGGTTTAAACAGGCTTTGCTTATGTCTCCCCTTCCACGTTGACCTATGCAGAGTTCACCCTGAGCAGTGTAGTCAGGGGGTAGTCGACACTGGGTCAAAGTGCCTCCTGGCAGTGTACTTGAATCTCAGATTGTTGCATAACTGCTTTGTTTACAGTGAGCCATGTGATTTCTTATCCAGCCTGGTCTTGGATTGTTATCTGCATGCAGCTTCGCCTGCCAATTTGTCTTGCATTATCACTCAGTGTTTCCACCTCACACTGCATAAATCACATTACATTTATCCTTCAAAACAAGTTTGACATTGTGAGAATTGCATTTGCATGTGTTGATGCAATGTATGTGTAGTTTTATTTTGGCTCTTCTGCTGACATATTTTAAGTATAACTAGTGCAATCTCTAGTGCAAATTGGTATATTTTACTGAATATTGACATATTTTAAAAAGAGTTGCTTAGCGGAGCTGCATAATACAATTAGTTTTCATATTTCACCCTGATGCTAAAACTAAATCAGAAATTTCAGTATTTATTGATTTGCTGCATGGATGACAGTAATCCAATACATTAAGAAATCTAAAAGGGGAAAAAAAGGTTTGTTGTATATTTTCTCTCATTGTAAATTGTCATATTTCCTACCACCATATATTGAGTTTAGTTTCCATGAAATGTCAGTTTTTGTTGTCTTATTCCAACACACTGTATTTGTTTGGGCACAGTTTAGTAAAAGCTAACAAGTTGGTCAACAACCTTTAGAAACTGGAAGTGAATGTGTTTACGTGGGGCTGTCAAAATAATGTGTTAATTTTGATGAATTAATCACAGAAACAATAACACATAAAAAAATGAACACAGATTAATTTTGTTCCGTGATGCCCTTTGATTCGGTGTGTCCAGCTACAGTGGTTTTGTAACATGATGAAGGCGGTTGAGAAAACGCGGCCTGTCCCCATTTACAAAAAAAATAAAAAATACCCAGAGGCAACTGTTGATAAGAGCATCATTCTTATATTCTTATAAGGAATTTTGATACCATCTGAGAATACACTGAAATACAAGCCAAAGGTCTGAGGTAGCACAGCCCCTGTTGCTACCAGCCAGCCCACAGTTGACCTGTTGTAAAGACGCCAAGTGACGAAATCACATGGACTGCAATGGACTGCAGGGAAGTTTCTGTGGTTTTGAATTTATTTCCTCAACATACTAGGTCATATTTTTCAGAGTTATTGCATATGGACAGTGAGACAAATGTTCAGATTCTGAAATAGAAGACAGTGAACTTTAAAAGTCATTGATTCACTCATCTGCCAAAATTCATTTGAATTGAACATTTTTTAAATACTCACAGCAAAATTGATGTATGTGATAAATATAAATTGAGCTTAAGGGGCATGTAATTAGATTTTTTTTTTTTCAGTCACTTGACAGCCATAGTTTTATATCCCTGTGATTTTACTATCTCTACAGTCAACTAAATGCAGCAGCACAACTACTACTGGGCATGATTATTACAACAGATGCTACTTCTTAAATTTGGTCTGTTGTACACTATTAACTGTAAAGGTGACTTCTGTATATACAATCTATTGTAGCAGCCTGTCCAAGTATATTAAGTATCAGTGAATATCTCAAGGTTATTTGTTTGGGGGATAATTGTTTCAGGCAGCTTTTGAAAAGGTATGTCCATATGTTGCAGAAGCAGATTTACTTTACAAATGGCTCTTAATGAAGGCAAGATACAGCATATCTGAGCTATTTACAAATATAGTTTAAGTTGGTGAATCAAATTGACAGTTACTAAGAGAGACTCTTGCTGCTGAACTGCAGTGTGCTTTTTGTTTGAGCCATATGCTTATAATGATACAGCTCAGGAGCTTATGTAATGGGTTTGACATTTGTCAGAGCCTATTACACAGTGACCCTGATTCAAGATGTTGGCTATAGAAGGAGCAATATTTCCTGCTCATATTGTTGTCCAGCCAGCTGTTTTCAGCACAGTCGAAAGAGTGGGAATAAAAAAAACAAAAAAATACTGATGTCTGCCTTCAATAGTCTGTTTAAATCTGTTGGTAATAGCACATCTTTAAAACGCTGAAACTCACTAAAGAGAAGCATTGTGACTAGATATAATTTCACCCTGTGCAAGAGCAATCCAAATGATCAAAAATAATCGAATAAGACAAATATGCACTGGTGCATTTGGTGTTCTCAATTCATTTGACTTAAGGAAAGCCCTGCAGGCTGCACGTGTCTGTATGTAAACAGATCTGCGTAATGCTTTCTAAATAGTTTTGCAACCCCTGGTTTCTGAAGGCTTTCATTGTGATGTGGTTTCCTGTTGTGTAATTAGCTGCACTTGTTGACTGGCACTTTTCTGGGCAGGTCATGTTGGGAGTGAGATAGCTGTAAATGCAAGTTGAATTTGCTGCTGAAGTAAAACATGAATCATTGGGCTCAGTGTAATATTTGTGGAGAAGCAGGCAAGTAGAGTAAACAGTATATTAGAAACATGTTATTTAACTGCTAGCAATTTATACTGTAAATGATAAATGGTAGTATTGTGGGCTCCCTGGAGGGTTATAAAAAGCAGCTTTTCTGTGTTACTGGTCTGCTTTCATATAGCACATATATTCTTTTGGCCATGCATACACATTATTTCATTATAGACAGTGATGCCAGCTATTGGTTCTGACCTCTTTAGAGCCATTACATTTACACAAAAACTGCAGTACTATTAAGTTAAGTATTGATTGGCTGCAAATGTCATGCTCAGTGATCATCCAAAATGAGATGCAAAGCTGCTGGCCACACAGGAAATTGTATAAGAGAAGTGAGATTGTGAGAAGGGAATATGATCTATAGCAGTGTCACTGTTTTAAGTACAAATATGTAATGCTAGTATGTGTAATGGGAAGTTTATAAGGAAGGATGTCTAGCTAAATCAGAGTGGGACATGCTGTGGCCATAGTTGTGGTCATTATTAATATGGGCAGGATTGAGCTTTAAATGTGTAATTAAAATGGCTCATGGTGTTTATAATGCACGATTTGATGAAGTTTAGCAAACTGGAAATCATCTTGGTGATTGTAAAGAAAATGTGTGACTTGTTAGACAACATATTTATGCAGTGCAAACATAGTTCAGATGATGACCAGTTCTGTTTTCAATGCCATAAACATGGCACAGTCTGTGTTCAGAAGGGATTTGATAAAGTAATGCTATTCAGCTGTAAGGGTGAGCAATAACAAGACTGGGTGCGTCGGGGTCACATGGCTGTGTGTATTTTGTAGGTGTGTGATCTCTTCCTCATATTTCTACATGGCTCAGTTGTTGCTAGGCTGAGAGCTGCTTTTACCTGCAGCTAATGCACAAGTCTGGGTTGGCTGTTTACAGCCAAGCTATTGACTGGCAGTGGCTATTATTAGTTTTATAAAGAGTCAAGAATGGGAAAACAGTACTGAGGCTTTACATAGAGGCTTTAAACCCATACATTTAACAATTACTTTGTCTCTTGCTGGATCTGGCAGGAACATACTTTAGTATTCATATCTTTGGTGCAATTATGAGTTTCAGCATCCTGAACTGGCTTTTTCTTCCTTGTGTAGCTTTGATAAACACATAATACTGCAAATTTGATATCAAGGCTGTTATTTTTGTATTGGGCTTTGTCTGAGTCCTCTGCTCTTGGAGGACTGTGATTTCTTAATGTTACGCTGATCTTGCTGAAGAGATGTGGAAAGAACAAAGCACCTCTACTCAGATAACTACATTTTTGATGCCCTGGCACTTGTATGAATATGTATGCTTTTATTTCATCACATTTCAAAGGGAAATACTGTAGTTGTGACTCAAATAAATAAACATCAGCTCATAAAGTACAAATGGCTTGTTAGACTGTAAAGTAGGGATATTTTTGCTGTTTGCACTATATATTTGGTGCCTATACTGTGTATTTTGTATCAGCTACATTTTGAACATGGTAATCTTACATTTAGTGTAATATTTTTGCATTCACCCATTATTACATCTACCTAAGTAAAGAATGTGAACATTTTTAATATCTCTGTAATATAAAAGTAGGCTCCAGTAGTGCCATGTAAATCCCTGGAAACACAAATCAAAAATAGCTGAGTAACCACCATCATTTTCACATAACCTGTGATAATATTCACCTTGTTCAAGCTGGCTGCAGTCACAGATTTCCCTCTTCTCTGTCAGCAGCATAATGGGTCGAAACATTTCTGTTATTTCTGTCACTTGAAATGCATCCAATTAAAATGCCAAAGCAGTGGTATTCTTCTGTCTGTGGTTCAGTTTCTGTTAAGGAATGAAATCATTCATTATTTGCCTTCTTGTATCCGAAATGTGATGTCATTTCTAGATGTGTTTTTTTTTAACATGAAAAGATGTATCATAGGTGTATTGATATTTGATGAAATGAAGTACAAGTCTTGTAAATGAGACAATTTGGCATCAGTTTAAAATGCCTCGTCTCCCACTTTATTACTCAGTATATTGCACAGTGTTTTGATAGATGATTTTATATGTCTCATCTGCTTTCTGCTGTTAGGGCAGTTATGAAATGATGCTACTGCCTGTGTTTGAACGGTCTCTTCTGTTGATACTGACAGCATCTCATTTTTACACCAGCATCATAATGCAGATCTTTGTAGACTGGAAACCTTATTAAAGTCTGAGCCTCAGACAGATGGCTCAAAGAAAAGATCGCCACAAGCACTAAGCTGGTATTGAATACAGGGGAGAGTTTAAGGTTTTTTAAGCAGTGAGCCTTTGTGTGAAGTAGCAGATGCAGGTCTCTATGCATTTACAGTTGTATAAAATAAATATGAAGCTGAGAACTGACATGAACTTTTCTAGTTCTATGTTTGTCTATTTAGGTATCTTAACCCTTGCCTATTTAGTATGTATGAGAGGGTTCTAAACATTTATGGTAAAAGATTGTTTATAACACAGTCTGATGTAGTTTTAAGTAGATGTAAGGACAGTGCAGTGGACAGGCATCCTAGTGGATACAGATTACTACTAGTGATTACTGAGAAGCTGGTAGTAAGACATTACACATGTAGAAGGTAAAACATGTTAATGCATATGTGAAATAGCAGTGGGAGAAAAAGGAATTAAAAAAATGTGAAAACAACTACTTTGAAAAGAAATAACTGGGTTTGATAAACAGCAGTAATGAATAAAATAGAGACTGAAATATAATAAGCCAGGATAAAGAGGTCACTTTAAATTTTTGTTTACATAGCGACACTTTCAGCTCATTTCAGATCCTCATGCAGGCTGCTCCTCCAGCTCTGAGAATAACAACTAAAAACTGTCTGACCAGGTCGTGTATGTTTGTCAATTTCTTAATTCCTGGGTGGGAAGAGTTTCTTTTGGAGTGTTGGCCATTATGGCAGTGCAGTGAAAGTCATGGATTTGTATGAACATTGATTGAAAGATGTGAATTTTATTTGTCTCCCTTCCAGGAGTGAGTCTATAGCTTAAAGAGGTTATGATACATTATTGATCTCCTTGTGGGGCATTAAAGTTTGCCTCCAGTTTCAACGGCAGAGATTGATATTCTGCTTACAGCCTCTAAGGGTCGATGGGGAATAAGTAAATTCTCGCCCTGGCTTAGGAGGGATTTGACTCGTTATTTGGATTTACACACATTCACAGCAGCTAGATCTAAATTTGGCACCAATGCAGACCTGCAAATCCTTTTGGTGTCATTTATACAGGGAAGGTTAACAGCCTGCTTCAAGCAACCGCATAGCACCTCCTCAGCATTGTAGTGGCACTGTGTATCTTAGTGACCAGACCTATTTGTACACACTAATTCTTAATATTGATTCATTGGCCTGTGCCAATCCAACTCTGTGTCCGTACACAGTGGAAATGAAGTGGTCACAAAAGGAGGGCGATTTCAATAAAGTGAGATTTTAGAAGAGGCTCCATCACTAATCTGGAAACTGTGCGGAGATGCGAGAGGCTAACTTTACTGATGACACATTTGTTTTGGTTTGTTCACTTCCCTGCACTGAGACATTGTTATTACTACTCCATTTGCTATTCCAGTGTATATGGGATTAAGGGGTTTCCCTGCCTGCACTAGCCAAGACTGACAGATAACCCTTTCCTTCTCTACATGTGGATAATGCTGCAAAGATTATATGCAGCCAGTAAACAGTCCAACACAGTATCAGCCAAACCCACTGCTTCCTAAAACTGTTACAGCCATGGTTAGAAACAGGTCTTTTTTTCTTTTTTTTTTTTTTTTTTGCTGTTTGACTGTGATGTATTAGATTGATATTGATCTGGTTTAAGAAAAAAGATGTATCCTCCATTCATCCATCCATCCAACCATTATCTGTACCGGCTTATTCCTTAACCAGGGTCACGGGGATCTTCTAGAGCCCATCCTCCAGTCATTTTTTAATCTCTTTTATGGAAGTCAGTATGGTCATTTTACATATAAAAGCAGTGTAGCCTGTTACAAAGCCAGAGGCTGTTTGTGCTTCACCACACACTGGTTTAATTCAGTTGCCTATGCTGTTATGTGAGACTGAAATCATTTGGAATGGAAAAGCGAATATATTAGGTAATAGTGGTAATGTAGCATCACCATTGCACCATTTTTTTGGCTCTGTGAAATTTCAAAGAAATAGGAAGAAAATGCTCATTTTAGTTCCTAGAACCCAAAGTTACACATTGAAATGCCTTTTTTTTTGTCCAACCAACTAAAAATAATGACATGAAGTAAGACAGAATCAGCTTTAATCCATTCAATGGATTTTAGTTTGATTAAACAACAATAATTATCAATGATCATTATAATCACTGCAGAATTCCTGTCCATGAACTGAACTATTAACCTGTAATTGTTTCAGCTCTATCACGGACAACATATGATGGTTTTACTAAAATGTTATGATAATACCCTATTGCAAAGCAGTTTTACAATGAAAAGTAATAATATCCCAACTCTCGAGTAGAGCTGAAACTAATGATTGTTTTCATCCCTCAGCAGGATAGTTTTATCTCATATCATTATTGAATGTACCACACACTATGAATCCTACGAGTTGCTGGTTTCTTTTTTAAATGTTCCTCCACTGTCTTGCCATTTGTGTCAGACACCTGGCTGAGATTAACATAGTCTGTCTTGTTTTAAAACAGCCATCTGCTTCAGTCAAAGCTCACTAGCCTCTTCCTCTGATTCCCTGACTCAGTCTGTATCTGGACAGTTATTATTGCTCTCAGCTACCAGTACGTCGGTGCTACAGCATTTTTCTGCTTTGACATATCTGAGATTAGCAGGCTTCCCCGGCTCTAGTGAAATCTTCAACGTGCCACTAGATCATTAGGAAGTAATAATGGGTGTGAGGACTAATGGCCTTCACAAAGGGTGTGTGAGTGTGTGTGTGTGTCCTCCCCTGTGCTCTTGCTTTTTCCCCTTCTATTTGAAGTCCGGGGCAGACTGAAAATCTGGTCCAAGGTGAGAGAAGGAGCCCAGACAGATGAGAGAAGAACAAATGAGTCTTTTTTCCCCTAAATGCCCTCCCTCTGCTGCTGCTCTCCCCCCTCTGTACTGCTGTCACACTTTCTCCCTCTCTTCCCCCTCCTCCCATTTGCCCCCTTACTTCTCTCTCTATCCCCCACCTCTTCTTTTCTCACCCTTGTGGCTCCATTTTGCATCAGCTGCAGCCAAGCAGGCAGCCATTGCACAGATGGAGAGAAACATTGCCTTCTTTTCTGTCTTATTCTTCTCTTAAAAGCCTTTCCACAGCCTTGCTCTTTTTTCTCATGATATGTTTATCCTTTATTCACAGAGGTGGTTCTCAGGAGATAGGGAAAATCTATTTTTCAGCAGAGATCTTATCAGTTTGCGCAGTTCACACAGCATCCTTCCCCTCCCCTACTCTTTGCTTAGATCAGACTTTGCGTGCTGCAGAGAACGAGTGTACAGTAGTTTATAACAATAACAGATGGCTGTGCATGTGTGTGTTTGTGAGTGTGTGCAGGAACATGACTATGTGTCAGACTCTGTGTCAGACAGATAATCTCCTGTGTGACATAGTCATAATCTGGTTAAACCAGCTCGCCTCAAGACTGTTCCATATTATAAGGCAAAACACTTTCTCTGTATGTATGGAAGCTGGATGCATGACCCATTGTAATTATTGTCTTGGTGATTCAGCTCCAAGCTTTGGTCCAGAGGGGCTGATTGTCATTCAAGTTCACAAGTTGGGCTGTTGTGGAATGACTTTAAAGGCTTGAGAGCTTAACTGTTTCTCTTTATTCCTTCTTTGTCAAAGTTTATAGATTGATGACGTTCCCACTGTTTGTTGTGACTTTTATTGAAGCTGAGAATTGAGTCATTGCACTTCTTGGAAGAAAAACAACTTAAATCAATTTAACTTGGAGCTCATTGGAGCGGCAATGATTATTTTATTCATTAGTTAATCTGCTGACTGCTTCCTCAGTTAATTGATTCAACTCTAGCTCCAAAGAAGGCAAGTTGTGCCAAAACAAAGCCTGTGGTGCATAACTGTCAAAGTGCTCCTGCTTCTTTGAAAATACTTCTTCTTGCATACTGTTTACAATTATAAAGATGTCTTTGCATGTCTGAGCATATGAGCCGTAGCCTATGTAATAAATTTCATTGTTTCATCTATAAAACAGTAAAAATAAATAAAAATAAATAATCACAGTATCCAAGAGTCCAAGCCAGCATATTTGAAGTGACTGTAATCAATATTTTTATAGTAGCTGATCAGAACTCTTCAAGTAATATAAAAGCAGCTGCTCGCAGTGATCATTAACCATCTCAGCATCTTTCATCTCAGTACTTTGGCTTTGCTGTTAACAGCTTAGTGCAGTTTTTACACTAAAGGTGTAACATGAGCAGCATGTTAGCAGAGCAGCAGCGTGTTCAACATTTCATGTGTGTCTACAGAGAAAGCAGTACTGTGTGTACATCTGTATCTTTAAAGTACTAAGAGTCCAATACATGCATGTGAATACACATGTAAAATAGTAATATAGACTAAAAGCATAATAATACACTTTTTTAATAATAAACTTATGTTTTCGGGTGGATTAGGTGAAATGTGAGCTGTTAAGCCACTTGTATAGACAGTTGGATTGATGAAAATAGACATGTATACACACTAACTCTTTCAGTTCATTCATGCATTCATTCATGACAATTTTGGCCTCAACAGGTAGCTGTTTTCAGTATAAAAGATCTGAAACCCACTGAACACTATCTGCCTAGTATCAAATGGACAACTAAGAACTAACTGATGAAAAATAATGTCTTTATCTTCTACTTCAGTGTTGGTTTTACAGTACGGTACTATTCAATTATAACAGAAAATCATACGTGTGCATTTTTCCCTCTTGCTAGTGCAGACACCTCAAGATCAGTAATGATATGTTCTCTGCTTGTGGATTTCCACATCTGGCCATAAATTAATTCAGTTTAACATGCTGTATTTGCCTAGGATAAGAGAGCTCAACGCACTTAGCATAGCAGGATAACTTCAGTAGTCATGAATACTGTCTTTAATATGGATCATCTCCAATCTACTGAGCTAGACACTGCTGTGATGTAGTTCCACTCAATGGGATCAGAAAGGTCCACACAATATAATTCAAAAGGACATGCTTTAAAATTACTTTTGCATTTTTCATCTTGTGTTGTAAAGGCCTTGACATCACTTTATTGCCAGTTGGAACTGGAGCTGGCTGCACATTAGAGCTTGACAAGAAAAATGTCACAAAACCACAAAGAAATACATTTAATGGTTTAGATTGAAAAGTGCATATGAATTAAAGACATTGCCAGTAAGTGAAGTATGTGTTTGGTCTGCTGAGTCACAATGATGCCCAAACTTCCTGTTTCTAGTCAGTTGTTGGTGCAGAACATACAGATCATGAAGATTACTACCTACTGTTGTCATCTTGTTTCTCTTTTTTCCACACACACAGATCATTTATGTCAGCTTTTCTGATGCATCTCTACCTGTTGTTTTCTTTGTCTCAAATGCTTTGCGCTCTCATTACCTTTCCCAAAGAAAACAAAGAATTTCTGTATGTCCTAGCTGTTTGCTATCAGGGAATTCTGTTAAGAAAGAGAAATGGAAAAGTGAGACAGAAGCCACACATGTTAGTGGTTGTGCAAGAAGTAAAAGCAGCAGAGAAGCATATTTGTTATGGATGGGACTTCATTATTTTGCACTTGTACAAACCAGCAGCTGACCTATTTTTTGCTAATGTCATGAAGGCCCCACCAAATGCATAATCTGGCTTTGACTTCAGCTAGTCTTAAACCTGACTTAAACCAGATCTGATTTAAGCAGATAATGTCAATAATACATTTCCTGAAAAACAACTTCAATTTCCAGACATTAACCCAATTAAACAATGTATGTTAAATTAAGTTGATTTATGTCCCATAAAGTCTTTCTTCAGTATTATGTTTATGTGCTTATTCACAGTAGCTGGGTGCATGTGAATGTACTGCCTGACATTTTGAATAACTATGTCAAAAGTAAACACTGACCTTTTCAATAAAAAGCAGTAAGTGAAAGTGTAGCCTACTACATTTGTCTGAGTAATTGTCTCACTCTGTGTGTCGCTAGTATTTCTCTGAGAGTGTTAGAGCCTCTAAAGCCACATCTGAAACATGTTCACACTTTTCCATTCCATATTTTGCAAATATTAGCTGTGAAACACACTGTTGCAATCAGATACCAGCATGTAGGAAAACACTACCCAGTTTGATGAAGTATGACTCCTGGTTGAAACATTTTCTGTAGAAACATAGCTTGTGCTCAGTATGAAAAGCAGGAATGTCTGGGAAGATTGAAATATTTAAAGTTGGCATGTTTTACTAATCACACTGTTGCTTGGACCTTGTTGGCCCTGCAGCCCCAGAATGTTAAAACTGAGCAGCTTATTCAGGATTGAGCTGTCGACTGGATGTTGGCCACCTGCCAGTGGTTTGTAAAACAGAAAAGTCCTCAGATTTACCAGTTTTCCTCCAGTGGGTTGTGATTACATGCACTGTACTATTATATTTAATTTCAGAAGTACATTACATGTCGGTTACAGCCACTGCCATTCACAGAGCTGCTAAGCAATTTCTTTGAGTGCTTCTCCCTTAATTATGTTTGTGCAAGTCTTACAGGGATAATAATCTTGGACAGTTTATTTAATGAAATTTATGATATATGTTGTGAGAATACCATAGGTGTCAGAAAAATGATTTTTTTGAGATTGACGGTTTTTGATCTTTTTCTTTTTGCTGATGAGACATCAGCTTTTTGTGTACAGGAACCTGACTGACATTCTTTCAGTGCCATAGATGCATCTTTTATTGCATTGGCTGATTGATATAATTAACTGTCACTGGCCAACGGGCTATTCCACTCGATCTTGCACAATTACTCGATCACCCGTGACTTTAAATGGGTCTTGAATATCAGAACACATTTATTGTGTTTGTAGTGCAAAGTATCAAGACTGTAATTTTATAAATGATATACATACAGTGAAAGGGGTGAAAGCACATTTCCTGAGTACATTCAGGACATTCTGTGAGTTTGACCTGCAGTCTGGAGGACTGACCCTCTCATTTTCAAGTCATAGGATGATCTGCCAGGCTAGCAGGGCCACTGAGATTCAAGTTAATTTAATCCATTCAGTCTACAGTAGTCTGCAATCCTCAAGTGCCCACTGACACTGCTGCAGTAATCTTCAGGGATAAACCACAGATGAGCGAAGAATCGAGAGACCTCTCTCTGCCTCTCCCTCCTAAACTATCATAAAGTGTGGTGGTAAAAATACACTGAAGAGACCGCAGTCTGCCAGGGAAGAGAGGAAATGCACAGCATGGTTTACAGTAACAGATTGGGTCAAATTCTCCACAAACCAAAAGCCTTAAGATAAATAATTTTTGAGAAAATAATGAAAGTGGTAAAAATGACTTCTAAGAGTATGGGGTATGTTGCTATGGAAACCGACTTTATAATGATGAGTGCTTTGCAGGGGTTAACATCCTTTTGTGCCGGCACAACAGTCAATCGTTTTTTAATAAATGAGACTTTACACAGACCACTTTTGAATGTAGCCACTCAGCAGCACAAAGAGGTGTGAAAGTTAATCCACTTCATCTTGTGCCTGATTTAACATCACCACAGTAAGTCAGTGGCTATAGGGCGTACTGAGATGGAGAAACAAAGTTAAGCTGCTATACCTTATACCGCTCATTTCCAGCTGTGTAGTGTGCTAAAAGTAATGACCCTATGGCAGTAATATCATGAGAGAAAACTACCTCTGCAGTTTCTTGAGCAGCCCCTTATTCTGATTATGGGCTTGTCATGTAACATCAAAAGATTCTTGCATCCCTTAAAGTCTCAGTGACAGGAGGATCAAAATACCTCCCGTCAGTGGATAGTTTTATTAAAGTGGCGTTTAATATTATTAGGGTTTACATATGTAGCTCATTATTGCCAGGTTATCCTTATTTTTGCCTGTGTGTTCAAGTAGCAGAGCTTAGGAAGCACACTCCCCTTGGCATACAGTGATGTTGTTTTCTGTCTGTGACTGCATTCTTTACTTAAAGAGGCTCTAAAGACTAAAATGAGTTTTCAGATATGTGGAACATTGGAGTTAATGATGCTTGGTATTGTTGTGGAATGCATAAATGGGAAATCCTTTACTAGCCATACAGAAATGTTCTGTTTTTAACATTTTCTGTCTACCTTTCCGTGTCTACTAAACTGCTAAGGATAGTCAGTACTTTTGTTGCTCTTTTATGGCAGCTTAGTTAATCAGGTTAAAACACTCTTGTCTTTTGCAGCCTGTCAGGTAGATGCCTGGTCTCTGATCCTGATTCCCCCAGCATCCATCCAAGACGGTTGTAGATGCTGCCAGGGAAATGCTCTTGGACTAAATTGTTCCTAAATTGTTTCTAAATGGGTCAAGCAAGAACCACACACCATCATTCTCTTGTAGTTATTAGCTCTCTTTGGGGTTCTTGATGCTCACAGTCTGTTCTTAGGGAAAATACTCTGCCTTTGTGTACTTTACAGATACTTTTTTCTGTATTTTATTTTATTTTGGGAAATTGCTTGTGGTTCATTCCAATGAAAACATATCGTAGCACTCTGAACAAGCAAAGTCAACATTAGTCCAGAGAGCACGTATATATATTATGAAGTAAAAAAAAAAAAAAAAAAATCCGATATTGATATATCAGCCGATATTATTTATGTGTATATTATAGTACAGTACCAGTCAAAAGTTTGTAGAATGCAGTGAACATAAACACATTTTGAATGAAAACAATACATTGGTCTGGCTCTGGTTGTTTGTAGTTCAAAGATTACAAGTCGTTCTCATGTTATTAGTAAAAAAAAAAAAAAAGTATCAACTGTAGAGACAGGAATTGCAAAACAGGTTTTAAATGGTCTTAGTAAAATTGCACAGGATGTACAGTATCAATGTAACCATCCTTTTTTTTTTTTAAATCCATTGCCTTTTCTCTCTTGATGTTGTTAGTGGTGAATACAGTCTTGTGTTTTTCTGTCTGAAATGTTCTAGCGTTGTGTCCCATAGTGATGGAAATAGTCTTACCACAGTCAAATCTCAGGAGATAATGGAAAATTATAGCAGATGCAGTACAGGTTACAGTTGTCAGAAGACTTGGCCAGCAGGGACCATGGCAGCAGGAAGGTAAATGTGTGCCTCTCTCTGAGTGTCTGTGGTAGCTGAGTTTTTAGAGACAATCTTTTATGTTTAAACTGTGCAGAATAGATGTGAAAACAATCACCAACCTGTTAAATCCCCTCTGTGGTACAGTTAAAGACTGTACAACAACAAACTACAACTCATGGTTAGAGTTTCAGGTATTGTTTGTTTCTCAGGGCTGTATATCCACCTTTATTTTTGACACAGTTTAGAACTATGGCACGTTATGTTTGAAACACTTCAGTGCTTCATATGATGGTGGTAAAAGTTTTGAGGCCATGTGACTCCAGGCACCCAGTTTATTGAAGTGTCAGCATGACAAGTGATACTGAATCTAAAGTGTGTGACTGACAGTGTCATCTGTAGAGGGAGGGTGAGCATCAGTGTTGTTGTCATCATGGTGTTGCTGTCCTTTATGCATTGAGCTGTTAAGATGTGTTTACTAGTTTTTTAATAGTTTTTGGTGCTAATGTTAGGGATGTTTTTGCTAGTTGGTATATTCCCTATGATGAAACCTGTTTTTTCTTGTGTTTATGTAGGGTGTGAAGAGACCATCAGAGGGATTAGCTTTGGTGACAGCCACTTTGTAAAACCAGATTAATGCTTTCTGTCAAGGTGTTTTCCCCCATCTTGCAGTAAAAGCCTCCGGCAATGGAAATGATTTATTACTTTGAATAGAATTTCACCCATTGATTGCTACAGCAGCACTGCATCAAAAACCCAGATGCACCATGTGTCATGCATTTGTTTTACCCAACATTTGTACAGCTACTCAGAAAGACTCTCTTGCCATGTAATTACACTATAGATGTAATCATCTAACGAGGCAAACATTTTCCCTGGAAGTGGCTTTGCATGAACCATATACATTTTTGTTTAGCATTACTGATATGAATATTACTGTTACAGCATTTGCAACTTGCTTACTGTTTCAGTATTAATAACCTGGTACGATGCCTTCATGATCAGTGAATTTGAGACAGACACTGAAACACTGCACAGTTCCAATAGTTTTTACTTTGCAGTGCTCATACATGCAAGAATCTCATCATGGACTGCTTTGTAATTTAAACAGTGCATTTTTGCTGTTTATGTCAAATTTATCATGATAAAAAATAAAAATTTTCCAGAGTCGTTAAATCCTGTCTGTGAGTATTACAAACCTCTGTGCATTGTTTGGCATCTAATAAACACATAAATCCACTGGCCCAATGGGACTTCCTTGATCATATTCCATTGTCTCTGTTGCAGGAAACAACACGCCCCCACCAACATGTTGTTTTAACACAGAGCAAATGTCTGAGTGAATAAAGTGAAGGTTGGGCTTCCAGTCTAATCAATGCTCTGACTTGAGCATTGGAGAGAGGCAGTGTTATTGTGCAGGCATTGGGCATGGCTTCATATATTTATGCCTTTATTTGACTTTTACCTGTGCATCCCCTTCATGGACTATGTAACTGTATCTTTTTGAGGGATAGGAATTGTAAAATGTTACCACTGTAAATGAGAATGAATGGGATTGATTTATGTCCACAAAGAAGACATCAAGGCCACGTTTAACTGCTTTTGTGAGGAACATCAAATATTTTGGCAAGAGAAAAACTAGTCTGAAAACAACTTTTACCAGCTCTGGAGGACTGTTGTTAGTCTGTAAGCCAGATTTTATGGAACCCTGATTGGATCTGTAACTGGTCCCGTTCTGTTTTTGCCCCCCCCTCCGTCCCTCCTGTCTCTACTCAGCCAATCAAATGTGCCGTCACCACCGGGCTTATGACCCACACCAGTTGCTATAGCAACGCCGGCCTGCCTCCCAGAGAACATGTCATGCATGTTAAGTGGTTCTCAGATGTTCGCTTGCTGTCTCTGTCTTTGACTCTCTTAAGCAGACACTCACAGGATGAAGTGACTCGACCGGCCACAGATAGTTAACACGCGGGTTTGTTTTAGTTCTTTGAAGCAGCACTCCTAACCGCAACCTAACCTCGGATGCGTCCAAATTGCTGCAGTTGGATAGTGAATATCCTACTGCTAAATTGATTTCTTACCACTTATAAAATCAAGCGCTAAATAAAGTTTTGGTGTCAGGAGTCAGGATTAACCTCTTGTCATCTGCATATACAGGATATGTTATTTTGTTTTATCCTGCAATGTTTGGGGTTTCGGATCACATTTCAGAGAAAATCCTCATGTGCCTAAACAAAGCAACCTGTAAACAGTGTTATTTGTTTAAAAAAAAGTTATATGTGGTGGATAGATGCTGTGGCCTTTCTATTTGAAGTGGCTGTGTGAATTTTTAATATTCTAACTGGGCTTTAATTCAGTTTAGTTTTTCAGGGACTATTGGGGTTGCCTAGTTGAACTTTCAAAACAATTATATTAATGAACAAGCTTGTTTGACACCCTCTGTGATTAAATGTGCACGCGCGCGCGCGCGCACACACACACACACACACACACACACACACACACACACCCAGTGGTTGTCACAACACCTGCAGTATCAGGGTGCATGTTTTGAAATGCTTGAGAACTTGCCCTCCAACCAGCCATACAATCGTCTGCAATCCTATTGCCGGAATTAAACTCCTGTACTGATAAGGTGTGTGTTTGGGTTTGTGACCATGTGAACAGCTGTTTAGGGAGAGCACTTTGTTCAGTACCAGGCAAGAGAGTTCTGTCATGAGCTGTTTAATGTAAATAATTAACTGCTCTTACATCTCTGCACTCTTTAAGGCTTTGTTTCAAGGCATTTGGGGAAACCATGCATTGAGTTCTGTGTAGAACCACAGTATCATGGGAGAAATCAGTAAGGCTCTCTCTTGCAGTAAGGCTGTAATGGAACACATTTGTGTAATTCAAAACACCAAAGGGCACTATAGTGAGTCCAGAGAGGGGATTTACATTTTAAGTAACTGTTCTGTTTGGCGATACTTTATTTTAAAATAGGGATTTCTTTAATGGGAGAGTTTGTTTTTATTCATGCTATAAACGGAGTTGAACTGAGAAAAAGTGCAAGAACCATTTGGCAGCTTTTGTCCTGTGTTCCAAAATTGATGAATAGTTCAGGAAACTCACTGCAAATTATTCATAGCCTCCTGTTGAAGCTGCTACAGTTCTGTGTTTGTGTGTGTGAGAGAGAGTGTGAGAAAACCAGCGACTGTGCCAGTATGTTGAGAAAATGAAGAGAGAGAGCCTAATGTACACTACAGATTATTTAGTTGTTGGTCGATAGTGGGTTAGGCAGGCTCCCAGCTTTTACACACACACGCACACACACACACACACACACACTGTTACTGTTACTTCCTCGGTAGCTCAGGAGTGACAAATAATGACAGGAGAATTAATTGAAATGTAGTTGGCTTGTGTCCCTTTGGAGAAAGATAATCTGATGATAAAAGGCAGAGAGATGGTATAAAAATCAGCTTAGTGTAACAGTGTGAAAATATGGAGGGATGGTAGTGGAGGGGAGAGCTAGCAGGTGTGCCAGTGGTGAAATGACACAAGAGGCTTTATCAAATTACTTTGCTGCTGTTTGTAATTGCTTAT
Source organism: Mastacembelus armatus (assembly GCF_900324485.2). Taxonomy (NCBI): domain Eukaryota; kingdom Metazoa; phylum Chordata; class Actinopteri; order Synbranchiformes; family Mastacembelidae; genus Mastacembelus; species Mastacembelus armatus. Next base: position 5,848,767 of record NC_046654.1, on the reverse strand, counting down.
TCTTAACCAGTTAGCACTCTGATTGCCAATCTGAAGTGCATGTGACTAGTGGAACAAAATCCTTATAAAATCATTGTACATATGCTGACTTGTTGTTAATCATAATTACTGTCAATGTCAGCTGGCTCTCTGAATAATGTTTTAGTGCGATGAATGTGCAAATTAAAACCACTCTAAATGACTAGACAAGGACAAGACAGGATTCCTGATCAGACCTTCATTGTCTGTGCCCCTGAACTAGACTGTATACTGAAGAACAAATGAAGTTAATCTCTGCCTACATACTCTATATACTGTGGGGACCAGCAGGTCTTTAATTGTTGAAGCATTTTTAGTAGTGATGTCATTCGTGTGCTTTTGTGTTTGGTTGCGTGCTATTTAAAGAAATATTATAGACATAAAAATAACCTAAATTCTCTAGTTTGCGTCAGGTTTTTCAAGAGAAGAGGAATAAAATCAGTTGTAACATATAGTATTATATGCAAGGTTATTAAAATCTTAGATCTTGTTCTTCATTGTTACTATAAATAGTCATCAAACTGTTTTGTTCTTTGAAAAACTCTGTTTAAATCTCTGTGCTCCCAGTGCATGATGTCCCAGAATTCAAGAACTTCATATTTCTCTCATTTCTTGTTTCTGTTCCATAGTTTCCATAGTTTACTTTCCTCTGATCGTGAGTGAGTGTCCAAATCACATTTTGTATATTCAAAGTTAACATTACTTAAAACATCCCTGACTTGTAGCATAGTTTGGGATTTTATTTTCTTTTTTCTCTGGGTTTGTTTTCCAAGGTGTCAGGTTTTACATTCCCACTTTCATTTTATGCCAAATAGAACTTATGTTTTCAGAAAAGCCTGGTCACACAAGATAAAACTATTTTAAACAGCAAGTGAAATTGTCCTGTTTATTGTGTCAAGTTTTTTTTGTTTATTACTCCTATTGAAGGATTACTATTTTGTTTCCTCAACGTGTTTATGTGTAACCATGAGGGCTGAATCAGGCCCCATAATCATTTTGTGGCTTTTACATCTGTGCAGCTGGAACATCAAATACCACAATCAGAAGCTTATGTGCAAGCAGGTCAGATCCCAACCGTTAACCCTCCTTCGGCCAATGTGGGCTCCACTTTTTGACATATACCTAAACTCGGTGCTTGGGATGACTGGAATCCCATTTTCACTCTTTTTCAGTCTTGCCGTTTTTTACAGATGGCAAACGGACGACTGTGTGTGTGTGTGTGTGTGTGTGAGTGAGAGAGAGAGAGAGAGAGAATGTATGAATGTGTAGTTCAGTATGTTGAAACAGAGGGCTCCCCTGCCCATACTATATTTCAGTACAAACACTGTGTGGAAGACAGTATTTAAATACACACTCTCTTAGCCTGCCCCCTACTGTTGCCCAGACCTAATTTCAAACACACACATATACACTGACACACACACTGGGGATAATACACTTCTAAAACACTTTATAGGTGAACAGAACTGCACTGTTGCACAGCTGGGAGTTAAAAGAGTGTTTGGTGATTTTTCTGAGCCCACCTTTCCCAGTTCAAATCCATTTAAACAGTTTGGAGATGGACTTTGTGGAAGAGGACTTTGTGGATCATACTGCCTCTTGTGGTTAACTGGGGCATTGCTTCACTTCTGTTCTTTGATCTCCTAAACATATGAACAAGTCAGTAACTAATGTTACAATTACCATTGCTACCAGCCTTCTGAATAAAAATATACTTTGTCAGCTCTGGCTGCAAGGAATTTTGGGATTGTTTTATGGAGCTGCATCATTCATGACACCTGGGTTATTATTTACCACTTATACTAGGGCACATTTTTCTGAGAATATATTTATTTTGTCTAACAAAAAACCTGCTTTTTTAGTTTTTGACCAAGCACAACACTGTGACTAATCTTCTCCTTACAAAGCTTATAATAGTATGATGTAACACTTTAAAGTTTTGAGCTGACTTTATTCTTTATCTTCACCAAAGAAAGTTTACAAAATTGATAGACTGTGATAAAAGCCCCAGCACGGTGCAGACATTAATTGTCGACAACACTCCCATATGCAATTCTTTCCTTAATGCCCCATAATATTTTGCTGTTGTACTTCTCAAGGTGACCAGTTGGTGTCCTCCTCTCCCCATTTCCACCTCCGTAGGTTGATCCACCAGAGGAAAGATTGATCTGTTTCACTCTGTTTTCAGTGACATTTTGCAGTTGTGACACTTTGGACAGCAAGCCTTCAGATGTTATGTAAACTGTCAGCTGTGTATTATTGCTTAAACCATATGGATCACTCATTTGTCATGGTTGATTAACAAACCATGACTGATTTAAAATTGTCATTACTAACGGCTCATCAGCTATGTGCACACACATAACTGTAACTCCATCAGTCTTGTCTTTATTAATGCTATTTAGCATTTAAATTAAAATGTGTGTGTACATCACTGTTTTTTTTTTTTTTTCTTTGTCTTTTATTTCTTTTTTTCCAGGAGTGGAGGAGAGTTAAGTGCAAGCAAGCAGTCTGCAGTTTGCCTTAAAAACTATTCCCCCAGACGAGCTGCTGGCTTGTTTCTCCATCTTTGGACCTAAAACGCTCAGTCCTGAAGAAACATATAAACACCGTTACACATCTCTCCACTTCCCCGACCGACGAGGATGATCACTTCAGAGCTTCCTGTCCTTCAGTGAGTGAAACGCATTAGAAGCTCTCAGTGCTTATAAATTTTTTTTAACAAAAACTTACATAAATTAGAATTTTTCATTGGTTAATTAATCCATACATCCATTTTTCACATTTTAGGTTTTATTAATTAGTTGTATCATAAGGAGTCATTGTTATATGCTGCTTGTATAAGTATTGAATTGCAATGTTTATGGTTTTTAAATAGTCTCTAATTATGTGAAATGCTATTTAGTACAGTAGATATAAGATTAAGTAGTGGATGTTGCAAAACTGTTAACTCCCCAATAAAAACTTTTGTTACAGCTTTTTTTTTTGAAAGACACTAAGTCTTGTTGTATAGTTGAATCTTTTAAAACATACAGTTTGGCTTTCTTTCCATCTCTGTAATTTCACTTTCATGAAGAGCTTTATATGTCATTCTGGAATTGAGCCTATAGCCTATAGTTTGCTATGTGGATAAATAAAACCTTTAAATGTATCATATCTGTTCTGTTTCAGGGACTCATCAAATGAGTCTGGGGCAACAGACGCAGTGGGCTTAAGTATGAACATGAGTGAGATGGATGATCCAGAGGCGAAAGGCAAGAAGAAGAGAGGGAGGCCTGGAAAACAACCCCTGGTAAGAGCCTCAAAGGGAATTCATGAGAAAAAGCCAGTTACCAATTTGACTTTGTGTGTGTGTGTGTGTGTGTGTGTGTGTGTGTGTGTGTGTGTGTGTGTGTGTGTGTGTGTGTGTGTGTAAGCACATGTTAAAGGAACTAAGGAAGCTACGTCCTAAAACATGTCCCACATAGTAGTCTTTGACTTTTTGTTTGTGACATTTCTGGTCCCACAGACATCCAATAAGAAGCCTCGGAAGTCACCAACAGACAAGACTCTGAGTGTAGCCAGAGGGCGAGGGAAAGCCAACGGTGTGGCTCAGCATAATGGGGATGGTGGAGACCCCGTCACTCTGTTTGAAGTGGTCAAACTGGGAAAGAGTGCCATGCAGGTGGATACACATAACTTTATCATTATTAGAATTGTCCATAGTCCAAAATATAAATTTGTTAAACATATGCAGTAGTTGTTGTTTTTTTTTTTTTTTTTTTGCTACAATAGTGTTTTTAATCTGATCTTGTGTGTGTGTGTGTGTGTGTGTGTAGTCTGTGGTTGACGAGTGGATCGAATCGTACAAACAGGACAGAGACTTGGCTCTGCTGGATCTCATAAATTTTTTCATCCAGTGCTCAGGATGCAAAGGTATGACTGCATAAACTACTGAACCTGTAAACATAGTAGTCATTTTTCTGAAACCTGTTATTCTGTGCATATGTGTCAGCTGAACAGAATAATAATTTTAATGTCCTGTTGTTCTTTAACCAGGTACTGTGAGGATTGAAATGTTCAGGAACATGCAAAACGCTGAGATCATCCGTAAGATGACAGAGGAGTTTGATGAGGTAAATGCCTGCTTCTGTCAAAGAGAGTAAATAATATTCAAGTAAAAACAATATCATGGGCACATGAGGACAGGGTGGGAGTGGAGGTCTGATTGCTTCTGTGGACAGGCCAGGCACTACGATTACTGCCATAACGTGAGAACACAACAGGGACGGGACGCAGGACATTTTTTAAATTCTCTTGCACAGTGCAGCTTTAAGCATATTGCCTCTGTGGAGAAGCTGGTGCACAGTGTGTGCTCTTTGTTTCTGGTTATAGAAGGAATAATCCTCCACGGGATGAATAAATGTTTCAAAGTGGATGTAATTCTTTCACATACAGAGCATGGAAAATGGATATTTAGTAATGGGTGCAGTGTAATTGTTTTTTTAATCACAGTTTTTCACCACATGACACATTTTTGGCATTGCACAATTCAATAAGCAGAGCCGAGAATAACACAAAGCAGTGGTTGAACAGATTAAAAACGGAGCTCTAGACACATTCATTGGAAACAAATGTGTTTCTAAGTCCAACCAGAAAAATGCAACAAGCATATTTCTGCATTTTTCAAGCAAACAAGAATGAGCAACAATGGCTGTTTGCTAAAAACATGTCCCTGAGCATGCACACAGTTATGCCACTGCTAGAATATATCATTTTATGTTTTAGTAGCAGCAAATGATCCAGCTGTCTGTCACAATCTTTTGGACATTTAAAAAAAAGCTTCATGTTTTGTGCTCCATAATTTTGATGAGGATAATATCACACTATTGATGTCAATAGGACAGTGGAGATTATCCTCTCACTATGCCGGGGCCTATGTGGAAGAAGTTCCGCTACAACTTCTGCGAGTTTATCAGCGTTTTGATTCGCCAGTGTCAGTACAGCATCATCTATGATGAGTACATGATGGACACGGTGATCTCCCTCCTCACCGGGCTGTCTGACTCTCAAGTGCGAGCCTTCAGACACACCTCCACATTAGCAGGTAAACAACAGGTCATTTATTTGTAGAGCGTTAAACAGTAATTAATGTGTGGAACATTCACCTCCACACTGGCTGGCTGGCAATGACACCACCACCGTTCTTGTAGCGATAACACTACAGCTTATAAGCAAAATATAATGTCACTGAAGAAATTTGTTCAGCTAATAAGAAAACTACTAATTTAAACATTACTTACCTTTAAATGCCAGTTGACAACTGCTTTAACTTCACACCTTTATGCTTTTGATGTATCACAGGGAAGGGAAAAGAGGTGTTAATATTTTACAGTTTCATTTTGGTTGGCTTTTGTTTCTTTGTTATACTAGAAAAATAGAAAAATGTTTTTTCATAAAGGAAAGTGTGAAGTTGAGTTGGTATTTAATATTCATACATGTGTCTTTTTGCCTCTGCTTAGCAATGAAGCTGATGACTGCACTGGTGAATGTGGCACTGAACCTGAGCATTCACCAGGACAACACCCAGAGACAGTACGAGGCTGAGAGGAACAAGATCGCTGGCAAAAGAGCCAATGAGAAGCTGGAACTGCTGCTTCAAAAGAGGAAGGAGGTGGGGGGATGTTTGATGTGGCTTTTCAGATTTGATTTGTTAATGAGCCATTCACAAGTACAGTGCAGTTTTCAAGGAATAGATCACCACCAAAAATAAAGGCATATTTGAAAGTTATCATAATGTTTGTAAAAAGAAATGCCAAAACCCAACAAAAGGTTAGTTCTTTAAAATCTTCAATGCTAATATCCAGGAATAACCGTGATCAGTTTTATTTTAGCTTGAGAAATATAGCACTGTATTGCTCTAAATCAAAATGTCTGAAAATTTGTGGTCTTATATGTAACTTGTTGGTTTTCTCTTTACAGCTTCAAGAAAACCAAGATGAAATTGAAAATATGATGAACTCCATCTTCAAGGGAATCTTTGTGCATCGCTACAGGTATACTGTCTGACTGTTAATGTTTATCTGAATATTACTATTTTTCACAAATTTAGCAAATAATGTTACTTGAGTTATTTGTAATGACACATGATATTATTGTGCTTTTTAACCTGTTTAGCCTTTGCTGAATATGTTTTTCAGTGTTGTGGAGTGTGTAAAAGATTTGTTTGACCATTCAAATGAATAATGTTAGTAATCAATGAACCAACCCTTTTTTTTGTCTCAGTTTAAGAAATAATGACAGTGGCAGTGATTGTAATCTTATTTCCCAGGGATGCAATAGCAGAAATCAGAGCCATCTGTATTGAGGAGATTGGCGTGTGGATGAAGATGTACAGCGATGCCTTTCTTAATGATAGCTACCTGAAGTATGTTGGCTGGACGCTACACGATAGGGTGAGCACACAGTCAAGCAGCTAGGTGGTTGCTTTGTTGGAAGTTGAAGAGTTTTGCTTCATATTTCTTTAAAACCTGATTTATGTTTTGTTGATTTTTTTTTTTTTTTTTTTTTTTTTTTGGTGGGCCAGTGCTGAGTGGGATTGCAGGATTTGATGATGTTTACACAAACACAGAAATGGTCTCTCACTTTTTCAGCAAGGAGAAGTGCGTCTAAAGTGCCTGAAGGCTCTGCAGAATCTGTACACAAACCGAGAACTGTTTCCCAAGCTGGAGCTTTTCACCAACCGCTTCAAGGTAACACCCACAAGAATAAACTATTAGTCATGATGTTCTCAAGACACTGAATAGTAGGACTGAGTAATCCTTGAATTTTCAGATTCACCTTGTTTATTCTTTTTCTTCCTCTGTTTTACTGCGTCTGCGTCTGAAAGGACCGCATAGTGTCGATGACCCTGGATAAGGAGTATGATGTGGCTGTAGAGGCCATTCGACTGGTCACACTTATCCTGCAGTATGTAACTTGATATTTGGATACACATGAAACTTTACTGTATTACACCGTTTTCTTTCAGGTCCCCTGTGTATATCAGAGCTTATTCACAGAACTGATAAGTCATCAGAAGTACACGTTTCCAGTCAGTCATATAGCCCACATTCCCTCAGGTTTTCAGCTGAACTCACATCTAAATTTGGACTCACTAAAAAGCAACAATTTGGGTCATCATCTTTTTATAATTTTCCTCATTAATTTTTAATGTTGAGCTACTGTGGCTCAGTGTAACTTGATTATTTTACAGGGGCAGTGAAGATGCCTTGTCCAATGAGGACTGTGAGAATGTATACCACCTGGTCTATTCTGCCCACCGACCAGTGGCTGTTGCTGCTGGAGAATTTCTGCACAGGAAGTGAGTCCATCCCGAGGTCTTTCGTAATAAAATCCATCTATAGAAGTCAATTTGAAATAAGGTTGAGAATTACCTTAAGTTGCATCAGTTTTATATTGTCATTTATGATGATGTTAAATATATGGGTTTTCATGTTTTAGGTCTTCTGATAATATTTGCTGTTCAATTGTCCCTTTTCCATCTCTATCAACCTCTGCCTCTGTCAGATTGTTCAGTCGTCATGACCCACAGGCAGAAGAAGCTCTGGCTAAGCGCAGAGGGAGGAGCAGCCCCAATGGAAATCTCATCCGCATGCTGGTGCTCTTCTTTTTGGAGAGCGAGGTAACACTTATGGATTATGGTGTACTGTTGTTGCACATGGTGCAGACAAGCATATGTACATACTGTATATTACATGGTGCACATGACATGATAAATATATTGTTGATTGTCAGATGACATTTTAATTTGCTACCTACTACATAGCAGGGATGATGACATAAAGAAAATGCAAGATTCCGCACTGTGTTTGTTGTAGTTTGAGGGTGATGGTTTTCAGTCAGTGTGTCCAAAACTTACACATGTACTGTGCATGTGCACCTGTGCACGTGTGTGTGTCTTTGTGTGCTAGCTCCATGAGCATGCAGCCTACCTCGTGGACTCACTGTGGGAAAGCTCCCAGGAGCTGCTGAAAGACTGGGAGTGTATGACTGAACTTCTACTGGAGGAGCCTGTGCAGGGAGAGGAGGGTAAGACACGTACACGTACACACTGTTCTTGATGTCTGTTTAAGCCTGTGGTACATCACAGCCAAAAACTAGCTGCAAGAAATGATCCAGTTTAATCTTGCCCTTTTTGTTTTTTAACCTCTGTCTGTGACCTTAATGGAGTTTCTCTTTTCCCTCCATTTGTTTCTCTTTCTTCTGTCTCTTTCTTTCTCATCTTTACTTTGTCTCCTTCTGTTCTCTGTCCTTGCAGTGTTGTCAGACAGACAGGAGAGTGCATTGATCGAGCTGACAGTGTGTACCATCCGACAGGCAGCAGAGGCACACCCACCTGTCGGCAGAGGCACCGGCAAACGGGTGGGTCAAGTTTACATTCATAATACACTGTAACCACTCTTTCAGCATCCATTTTAGGTTGTGTGGTAAGTAGATGATGGTAGGGGACAGCAGAAGCAAAAACACATGGATAACCTTTTTTAATCATAAAGGAGAGGACAACACGACCTTTTCTTGTCTATTTTTACATCCCTACTACACCCAACCTTACGTTTTGTGTGTGTTTGTCCAGGTGCTGACGGCAAAGGAGAGGAAGACCCAGATAGACGATAAGAACAAGCTGACAGAGCACTTTATCATGGCTCTGCCCATGTTGTTGTCCAAGGTAAGACCTTCCCAGGATTCAGCCCGCAGCCTGCACACTACTAATGTAGTGATAAGATGAGTTATTGAATATACAGTATGCCACTCTGGACAAGTGTAGTCCCCAAAGACTTAAAATGTAATTGACCATTTTACTAACTGAGGAAACCAAGCATTAAATTGTGACTGATGGATCTTTCTTTCATTTTTCTTCCTTCATACGTCTATTTGTGACCTTCCCGTGTGTGCTATAAGTGTTTTTTCTTTATCTAATGTCTCTTTCTGTTTCTTTGCCCACAGTACCAGGCTGACTCAGAGAAGGTAGCCAACCTACTGCAGATTCCTCAGTACTTTGACCTGGATGTGTACAGTGCCGGGCGTATGGAGAAGCACCTGGATGCCTTGCTGAAGCAGATCCGTCTTGTGGTGGAGAAACACATCGAGACAGATGTGCTCGAAGCCTGCAGTAAGACCTACAGCATCCTCTGCTCTGAAGAGTACACCATCATGAACCGTGTGGACATCGCCCGCTCTCAGCTCATCGACGAGATGACCGATCGATTTGCACACTCAGTCGAGGAGTTGCTGCAGGAGGTATGATGGGAAGAGCTGTGAATATCCATGCCATACAGCCACATCTCTTTACCAATTTTGACCAAGATAGTTGCATATTTCCTGTTTCATGTTTCCTGTCTGCATCTCTTCTGTGTTTTTCTTATCCTTGTGGAGTCATACATTTGTTAAGATCAAAATCTAAATAAATTAAATAAGTTTTAATCACAGCCTGTGCATCAAAAGTTCACACAACTAACAATGTGAAAAATATGCCAGGCCAGAATAGAGCTATAACAGTGCAAAGGAGGATTCTTTATGGGTGTGGCAAATGTAAAGTGAGAGTGTGTCATTGGTTGGTGTCTATTTTGTGTATTTGGGTGATTAGCAAAAGAAAATGAGTTTAGTTTTTGCCTCCTATATGTATGTTTTATGTTACAGGCTGAGGAAGCTGATGATGATGATATCTACAATGTGTTGTCCACACTCAAAAGACTCACAGCCTTTCACAAGTAAGATTCTCTAGCGCTGTCTATGGATAAAACAAAACATTATTTTCATCACTAATTTTCTTCTGATCGTTGTCTTAATTAATTAATAAACATCAAATCCATACAAAAAACACAATTTCAAGATACTGGAAAAATGACTGGAACCACTAGATGAAAACTTCCACTAAATAAATTTGTGAAATCCAATGTGTTTTCCTCTTGTTTTCTGCCTCAGTGCCCATGATCTGACACGGTGGGATTTGTTTGGGAATTGTTATCGGTTGCTGAAGGCGGGCATCGAGCAGGGCTCCATGCCAGAGCAGATAGCCGTCCAGGCCCTACAGTGCTCCCACTACTCCATCCTATGGCAGCTTGTCAAGATCACAGAGGGGTCTCCGAGCAAGGTGCTGGACTCATCTCACTGACAGAGCAGATTTATATTTGGTCAGAGGCTCAGAGTTGAGGCTGCTGTCTCTGAGCATTAGTGTCCTGGAGGGACAGAAGCTTATCTGCTTTTCTGCAGAATTGGGCAGCTTAGGTATTAAAAGCCATCTTGCTATCGGACAGAAGGCTTACCCCAAGTCTTTCTCATTTAACACTTAAACTCTGTGCAGAGGCTCCACATCCTAAGGCTGTTGTTTTGTGATTGACTGATGCCCAACCAAGGCCATTTAACTGTTTTTTTTGCTGTTTCCTAGTCTAGTATTTTTCAAATTATCTTCTGCATTCTGACCTACAGTAGCTTCAAGATTCCTCTTGTGTACTTGTTATATGTCATGTATTCATTTTTAACTGGAACTGATATTAAAGATTATTTTCATTATTAATAACAATGATTACTTTTGCAAAACTATTAATCATTTATTAGAGGTCCTTTCAGCAAGACTTTTCAGTGGGTTAGATAAGCATACATAGAGTACATAGCAGCTGCAACATAAAGTGTATTCATTCTTAATTGACAGGAGTTTTAGCATGGTCAGTACTGTTGTTAAAAGTGTTAAAAGTTAAATTCCTGTTTAAATGCTCATTATTTGTTACACTTGGCTAATGATGTGTGGTGTGTGTGATGTGTTTTTGCAGGATGACCTTGTGGCTCTCAGGAGAGTGGTGAAGTCTTTCCTGGCTGTTTGCCAGCAGTGCCTATCCAACGTCAACACACCAGTGAAAGAACAGGTACAGTAACACAGGGCTGAGTAGACTAAATACCATTGTCTTCATCTGATGTCAGATATTTTGCCAGAAGGTTTTTTGGTAGTGGCTAACAGAAACTATGTTAAAAACTGGAAACAGTGTACACTCTTCCTTACAGATTTGAATTAGTAATTTCAAGTTTATTTCAGCATATTGGATATCACAGAAAATCCCTCTGCAGTTCTGTTACTGAATAGGCAACAATTTCTGTCCAACCATGTTATTTGTGCCTCTTTTTTGCCCAGTCATTCATGCTTCTCTGCGACCTGCTGATGATCTTCAGTCACCAGCTGATTTCAGGTGGCAGGGAGGGGCTCCAGCCACTGGTCTTTAACCCAGACAGCACCCTGCAGAACGAGCTGCTCAACTTCGTACTGGATCACGTCTTCATTGACCAGGATGATGAGAGCCAGAGTATGGGTGAGAGAGGCAAACTTAAACTTTTTTAGGATTACTAAATGGGTTACAGATTGAGATTTTTGTCAAATTAAGTTATAAATGAGATATTTTGAAAAAAATAACACATTTCTTTTTCATTGACATTTTTCTTCATTTCGTTCTTTGTGGCTGTAGAGGGAGATGAGGAGGATGAGGCCAACAAGATCGAGGCTCTCCACAAGAGGAGAAACCTGCTTGCAGCCTTTTGCAAACTCATAATTTACGACATCGTAGACATGCCCGCTGCTGCTGACATATTTAAACACTACATGAAGGTGTCTGTTCATCTGTATTCAATCTTAAACTTGACTTGATCAGAAACATAGATATTGAAAGAGAAATTAACTGATAAAGCTACAGTGATTAAATGCAATGATAACAAAACAGAAACGGAAGGAAAAGTCTGTGCAAGTGAAACGATGCCGCTAAATTCTAAAAAACAACAAAAAAAAAGTAACTGAATTCGGGATGTCAAATATATTCATATAAATTGTGGTTTTGATTGTAATTGCTTGTTTTTAACTGCTTATTTTTTCCACAGTATTATAATGATTATGGTGACATCATTAAGGAGACTCTCAGTAAAACCAGACAGACGGACAAGATTCTGTGTGCTAAGACACTCATTCTCAGCCTGCAGCAGGTTAGACGGTCATATACACTATGTACACGCTGCATACACAGCTATCAGGCTTGTAATGGTGCATGTTGAATTCATGAATTCCCACAAACACTCATGTTTGCAGCTGTTCAATGAGCTGCTGCAGGATCAGGGTCCCAACCTGGACCGAACATCGTCTCACGTAAGTGGCATCAAGGAACTGGCCCGCCGCTTCGCTCTCACCTTCGGCCTGGATCAGATCAAGACCAGAGAGGCTGTGGCTACGCTGCACAAGTAAGACTATGACTGCTGTGGTGTGGTATGTTAGTCTGTCAGCTGTAATCAGACAGGGAGCAGGTGAAAAGCCATAGCTGAGTTTTCAAAGCTGCATTTCAGGCCCAAAATGAGCAGAGAAAAGTTAAAACTTGATTAAATCTTAAATAGAAGTAAACATTTTACAATTTATTTTCTTTAAATTGTAGATTTCATTGATAGTGAACAAAGATGAACATCTGTCTAGAAATCTGCTTCGTATTACACCCTCTGTTGCATATACATTACAATATGGTGAAACACATTTCAATTCATCATCCAATAGATTGAAGCCAGAAAAGATCAAGAGTTAGTTTTTGTGTTATCCTGTTTTTTTCAAGCCTTCTTGTTTCTTCTTATTCAGTCTCTGTGGTGTTCTCTCTCTCTTGTGTTTAGAGATGGAATAGAGTTTGCATTTAAGTACCAGAATCCTCGAGGACCCGAGTTTCCTCCCATAAACCTTGCCTTCCTGGAGGTTTTGAGTGAATTCTCCTCCAAACTAATCCGCCAGGACAAAAAGACAGTGTAAATATTCCCTTTGTTTCTTTTTTTTTTTTATTTTTTACTAATGTAATGCAGAACTCAATTTCAGACTTATCTGCCAACTTTCATAATGTAATGTGAAAATACACGAATTGTGTTAAAATGCGATATGTGTCTTCAGCCATTCGTACCTGGAGAAGTTCATGTCCGAGTCGATGTCAGAGCGTCGGGAAGATGTGTGGCTGCCACTGATCTCCTACAGGAACAGCCTGTTGACAGGAGGAGACGAGGACCACATGTCCGTCACGTCGGGCTCCAGCAGCAAGACTGGCTCAGTCCGCAGCAAGAAGGGACGGCCGCCGCTACACAAGAAACGTATTGAAGGTGAGGAGACGGGCTCATAACCAGAGAATAACACTGATTGCTTGTTTATTTGTGTTGTCTGGTCTGCACTAGAACCATTACAGAAAAATATTAATGGTTATCTAACATTGTGCTTCTGAACTCTCTGTATGCTTTCAGAGGAGAGTAGTGTGGAGGGCTCGTGGATGATGCGTAATGACACCCTTCAGACACCGGGGCCACTGCAAACTCCTCAGCTTACCTCAACAGTCCTCAGAGAGAACAGACCAGCAGAGCATATGCCAGACCCGGACTCAGAACCGGGATCAGAGAACGACTATGTACACAAGTAAGTGCACACCTCTTCCATGAGTTTATGCATATATTGTGAGATGACTTGAATAAATCTACTGTAGAAAGTTAACATTATTGTAAGAGCAAGTACAGAAAATAGATAAAAAAGCAGCGTGTTTTGCTTTCAGTCCTCAGATGCAGATGTCGTGGCTCAGCCAACAGAAGATGGAGGAGGTGAGCAGGAAGGACCGAACGGGCATGAACTACATCAAGTCACGCAGCAGTCAGGGAGTCCGGCAGACTGTGTAAGTTTGTGTGTTCAGCTTTAAGGATTCATGTAAAAGTCGGTGATCCTGGTAATTCAGCACAGTTAGTAAATTATAACTAAACTACAATTACAGTTTTAATACGTGCAGGTTTAATAAGAAAACAGATCTTAAATGACATGTAGCCTATCCATTTGTCAAACTTTGTTTTTCCCTCACTCACTTTATGGCATTCCCCACCAGGCGTGGGTTGATGGAGGACGATGCAGAGCCCATCTTCGAAGATGTAATGATGTCATCACGGGGCCAGCTAGAGGACATGAACGAGGAGTTCGAAGACACCATGGTGATTGACCTGGTTAGTAACGTCCACAATTCCCATTCTTTTTGCTATACTTGAATTTCCACAGGAACATTAAAGACCCTGCTAATTTTACTATTTTATTTATTTATTTTTTGTTACACCTAGTATTTGTTGTTCAGTTTTTAACTTTTGGGCTTGTTTGCTTCTCAGCCACCATCAAGGAACAGACGTGAAAGAGCAGAATTAAGACCGGACTTCTTTGACTCTGCAGCTATGATTGAGGATGAGTCGGTAAGTAAAACAAATGAATTTTTAGTTTCAGCCCCACAGGTCAGTAACCTTTAAAACCATTATGTGTACAACTTGAACACTGGCAAACAAGATTTTCTGACTTAGACTCGTCTCCATTGTTCCAGGGATTCAGTATGCCCATGTTCTGATCTGGAAAAAGGTAAAGATCCTGAGATCAGGATCCAAATCAGTTAACAGAAGTGGGGGGGGGGGTTTAGGATATCTAACCCAGATCACCTGCCAATCAAATTCTTAAGAAGAAGAAGAAAAAAAATGTTGAAGTACTCTTGGATTCAGCATTGGTCGGATCTCACCTGGAAGCGTGAAGAAATGTCCCGCTCCGTTCTTTCAGACGAGCCAGAGAATCCAGAACCTAGTCCGGAATTATTTGAGAGCTTCATCCAGCTCCTGTTCTTCCTCTTGCTCTTCAGCCTGTTGGTTCAGCTGCAGTTTTTATGGTTCCCTGTTATACAGATGTACAGTTATTTGGTTCCGCTTACATTCAGCAGCACAGAGCAGGGTAACAGTCTGTACAGCCCCCCCCCCTTTCGGTGTCGCACTTCGATCCGTCTAGTTAAATCAAACATAGAGAGGATCTCAATACTAAATGTTCTATATCTTATCTCTTATTACCACCCACCGACCCCTCCCTTTTCTCTGTTCGCCCTTTGCGTCCTTGTATATGGTGATGCTGGTGTGTGATGTGTGTTTAAAGTGTCGGTGGTGATGATGGTTAAACAGTTGCACATGCACACAGAGGTCAACAGCTGTAGTGACCAGGAGGATGTAACACTTGTGTGATGTCGAAGCAAAGCAAAATTTGTTGTTTGACAGTGAAGCCGCACCTGTGACTGACCTCAGACTGAAGCCCCACCCTCCCAAAACGTTCTGTACACAAACACACCTGAATAACAGCTTTTTGAAATAAAAAAAAAAGTTTTAAAAAACACAATAAACATATTTTGAATTATGTAGCTTTAGTACTAAAGTTTTAAATCGAGTGTGTTTTTTTGTTTTTGTCCGATGTTTGTACAGCTTTTTCTTGAATATGTATCTTGTTCGTTGCCAAATTGTGGCCTACATACTTAACAGTATATTCCAGCCCTTCCCCCTAACCTGTAACTAATATCTAATGGCTACCAAGCTCAGATTGTTGCTGTGGGATACTAGCCTTTAAGCGCTGTATGGTCTGATTGTAGTAAATTCACCATTCAGTTTTACAGCAGATTATCTGTTTGGTTTATTCCTCTTACAGGTCAGATCAAGCTAAGTCAGTTTTTATTCCTGCAGTGTTCAGTAATCCATATCGAGATGTGTTGTTAACATTGTTCATATCCAGTGCAGTAATGGATCTTCATGTCTGACAGATTTGTTTGAATGTGTTTTGAATGTGTCCAGCCATATCTTTATTCGCCCTCAGTTGGTTAATCAATCATTTACAACTATTCCTCATTGGCTGGCTTGGCAGTGGTCCTGTAAATATCAGACAATTGGATCTTTTCTGCAGTGCAGTTGACATCAGTTGCCCTGAAATGCTCTTAAAGCCTGTTTTTTTTTTTCTGTGAACCTAAATTCTTTTTAATAAAATAAAATCTGTAATCAATTTATGGACTAATGTTGGCGCACACTTTTGTTGTATAACCTCAGCCCAGATGAAAACAGCTGTTTCTTCGCCTGATTTTGACTATAACCACTGCAATATGTCATTTTTACACCTTTTGTTGTGCAGGTCACAATCAAATGATGGTAGTAGCTAGTACATACTCTGCAGAAACTATATTATATTGATAGAAGTTAAAGAAACACATGCAGCACATTGTATTAATTCCATGATTTATTTCACAGATGGCAGATCTGAGCCTGCCAGAGAGAAAAGGCACAGTTCCAGGTTGTGAGAATGACTTTTTCTTGAACTTAGAGAACAAACGAGTGTGTCTGAAAGAGCAAACTACTGCACGTACCAATGTATATAACTTACTACAGTACATCAACAGGTTTTAAAACACTGTACATGACAATAGAATATAGCATGTTTTTATTCTCTTAAAACTAACACACGCTGGCTTGTGTTTTCAGATTATTGGTGTGTAATCTGCCCTTTCAGATACAACCCTCTTCTCAGAATATCAGATCATACCACCAGTGACCAATATGGCCACTACTGATATGGCGATTTTTTTTTTTTTAAAAAAAATGTGTGTGAGCACTGGATTATTCTATACAGTTACTGTGAAATGTATTATGGCACACACATACTTCGTCTACAGAGCCCTGATATTTGCCCCAAATCCTAAAACAAATTCCCACGGCTCAAAAGTGATGATATTACAGTTTACAGTTCAAAAAGTAAGCAGTGAGCTATGGAGAAAGTTCTGGGTACTCGTAACAAAATCAGGGAGTGTATGTGTGTGCTGCTTTTAGTGGAGTGGTACAGGACAGTTTTACAATTACAAATCATGTGATACTATAGGCTTTGCAAGCCAAAGTCATCATTGCTGGGTACCACTTCAGTTCACTTGAATGTAGGCTCAATACAAGGGAAGTCCCACAGCGAGTGCCTTTAGATAGTGTTAGTATGGGAACCGTTTGGGTGTGTTTCACAGAGGAATGTTGGCATGCTTCTTCCAGGGGTTGACCTGCTTCTTGCTGGCCAGCACTTCCAGATCTGTGCAGATTTTCTTGCGAGTTGCTGATGGCTCAATGATGTCATCCACAAAACCTAAAACAAAGATTTGGCCAGTCAGACAGAGAGAAGCGCAAATGTATTTGTTTTCTTAACAGAAGAAATGTGTTTTACCTCTAACAGCAGCTGGGAAAGGGTTGGCAAACTTTTCCACGTACTCTGCCTCTGCCTCTGCTTGGTTCTCTTTCCCTCTGAAAATAATCTGAACAGCACCCTGAGCAAAAACAGAAAACAGATCACACACTGTCAAATCCCTGAAAGAGGAGGAGAGAAAGAAATATAAACAGTAAGAATTAAGAGCGTTTATACCTTGGCACCCATGACAGCAACCTCAGCTGTTGGCCAGGCATAATTCACATCTCCTCTCAGGTGTTTAGAGCTCATCACATCATAGGCTCCTCCATAAGCCTGGGACACACACACACACACACAGTCTCAGATCTGTGTAAGTTATGTTTATTCTGGCTACTTCCTGATCTAAAACACTACACCCATTTATTTTTACACTTAGCTTTTTGTTCCCAAGCCCCAGGGATTTACTGAACATCTGCAGAACACCCAAATATTTTCAATTTGCCAAAGCCAAGGAGTAAAATAACCCTTACAACAAAACACTGCACTATTCATGCTGACTGCAGGCAGCATTTTTTTTTTTTTTTAGAAACTATGTCAAGCAGAAATTTAAGCATAAAGATATTACAATACTTCCTTTAAGGGCAAATTTAGCACTTCCTGCAGCTGCTTCATGGTAAAAGTATTGACTGAAGATACCTAAACGGCTTTGACTGTAGAGAATCTGTTCATTTATGGTTACTGAGATTGGCTTAGCTTCTAATGGCAAATTTCATTCAGTTGATCTCAATCTACATATAAAAAATTTTAATCACATTTTAATTGTTTGATTTATTTAACTGTAGTGTTCACACACCTTCCTTGTGATGATGGTTATTTTTGGGACGGTGGCCTCTGCAAAAGCAAACAGCAGTTTCGCTCCGTGTCTGATGATGCCTCCATACTCCTGAGTGGTACCTGTTAATTAGTAGTCCAGCATTTATGAAGGGTGAGAGTGTTGCTCAATCAGATGTGACAGCATGTGCATTTCAATAGCTGGATCTAAATGCCACTGTGAGATTTTGACAGATACCTGGCAGGAAGCCTGGCACATCCACAAAAGTGATGATGGGAATGTTAAAAGCGTCACAGAAACGTACGAAACGGGCTGCTTTCACTGAGGAGTTGATGTCCAAACAACCTGAAAAACAAAAATGAAGCAATATTTAAACACACCAGAGTTTATTATTAACCAGCTAACCATCAGCCTCTTCCCAACTTATTTTTAACAGCTCAGAGTCATTAATATAATTTATGACTTCTGTCTGGCCCTGTTTCTTTTGCACCTTCAGTTGTCTTTACTCACCAGAAGCGACTTTGGGCTGGTTGCCCACGATGCCCACGGTGCGTCCATTCATGCGGGCAAATCCCACCACAATGTTCTTGGCGTAGTTGGGCATGATCTCAAAGAAGTCCCTTTCATCCACTATCTGAACAGATGCAAGATGAAACAGACGAAAACATGAGATGTAGTTGCAGACAGACTATTAGAATGTGAAAGCATAGCTGTGTTTGTGCACATACTGCTTGAATGATGTCTAACATGTCATAGGCTTTGGTTGACTCAAATGGGACGATGGTGTCCAATGAAGGTACCAGACGATCGCTGGGAAAAAAGAACAAATAGTCAGACATGAAAAATTGGTGAGAGGTTGACCTGTAACATGGAGACATACGTGACCGGTTACCTGGGGTCATGGCACTCTCTGACTGGGGCGGGATCCTGATTGCTGAGCGGAAGGAAGTTGAAGAACTCCCGCAGGTTGAGGAGGGCCTCAATGTCATTCTCAAATGCATGGTGAGCGACACCTGAGGATAAAAATATGAGACAGTTTTAATACCCAGTGGAAAGTACTTTTTAATTTAAAAAAAAATTAGCTGTTGCAAGACTTGCATGTTGATATGACCAGGTATCCTGAAACAGCTTTCATAAAATCTAATATTTTAAGAACATGTCCACTTGGATGTAACTGAGAGCCAAAGGCAAGGTGCTCATTAAGAGAGACAGTGGTTTTGTGTTTACATAAGAGACTAAATTTGAATATGAGATGTTTCATGAAAACCAATAAAGAAACAAAAATCAGGAGAGATAAAAGCTGTTACATGCAAACTAACCTGATACACTAGTGTGTGTTTTGGCTCCACCAAGCTCCTCTTGAGTCACATCCTCGTTAGTAACAGACTTCACAACATCCGGTCCTGTGATGAACAGGTATGATGTGTCCTAAACACATGCACACACCAGATACTGGTTCATTTGAAATACATTTCAGTTGTCTTCTGAAATGAAATGTAATGTTCTTCATGAGATAAATAAGGCAGAACTGTTGGGGCATATCATCTGTATTTGTGTAGTTCCGTACCTTAACCATAAAGGTGAAATCGGTCAGGGCGGGGGAGTATACAGCTCCTCCTGCACAGGGACCCATGATGAGGGAGATCTGCGGGATGACTCCTGAAGCCATCACATTCCTCTGCAAAATAAAAATGTTTTTACTTTGTCATTGATTGCATAATAAAAACCAGAAGCTCCAACCATGTGCATTTCACAGTGTTAAAACTGGAGTAGGTTAAAGCCAACAAAAATCTGCAGTCTATATTTCCAACCATTAAATCACTATTCAACTCTGGAAGTGTGTTAAATATGAGTCTGACAAGCTAAGGCTTCACACCAGGAATATATCTGCATATCCAGCCAGAGACTCCACTCCTTCCTGGATTCGAGCGCCACCAGAGTCGTTCAGTCCGATGACCGGGGCTCCAACTGTCATTGCCTGGTCCATGATCTGAGCACAGAACATTTAGGGCTGATTGAAAAGTCTGAGATCAAAACCAAATGTTGCTGATCAAAATACAAATATGCATATATAGGCACAGGCATATGCATGCCCTCAGCAGTATCTAAGTAATGTTTAAAATGACAAGGTAGTGATAATGTGCATGGTGCGTTCACTAACCTACCTTACAGATCTTCTGTGCATGGGCTCCAGACAAACTGCCACCAAACACTGTGAAGTCCTGAGAGCAACACGGAGAAATATTTTACACATAAAATGTTGCTGTGCATTTTAAAAAGATACAGTACAGTGTAATTATGGAATATGCATGCGTTGTACCTGACTAAATACATAGACCAGTCGGCCATTGATTCTGCCTCTGCCTGTCACAACACTGTCACCTGGGAACTAAGCCAGAGAGAAAAGGGTATGTAGACCTTCAAACTTGGAACACCAGATGAAGAAACTACTCGTATTTTTAAGTGGACAAAATAAGACCTGTCTTCATACCTTGTTTTTGTCCTGCTCCATGCCGAAGTCCGAGCAGCGATGCTCCACAAACATGTCTGACTCCACAAAGCTCTCAGGGTCCAGCAGCAGCTCCACTCGCTCCCTGGCTGTCAGCTTACCCTGCAACATGACATCATACGGTATTACACCTTTAACAGATACAGATTTATCAATATCCCCTACTCCTTTACTACACCACCTTCACCCAGAAAGGTAACCTCTGATCATCCCTTAATATCACATTACCTTTAGCAAAGAAAGCAGCTCTTAGATTTCTCTATAGGATCTTGTAGATGTGAAAATTAACATGTCTAATTTATGTCCATCACCTTTTTCAATGTCAGTTTTATTTGGGTTCTAAGAGAACGTAGTTTGAATATAACAGAGGGTTAGTACATTGCTCAAGGGCACTGAGAGATGGAAGATGAAAAGCACCTCAGTGCCACTCCCAGCACTTTCAGAAAGCTGTACTAAGTTTTTGAAGGTCTCTTCAATGTGCTTAAGGACACATACACCATCAGGGATCACAGACTTAGAGCCTTTGAGCAAGGTATTCACCCCTAATCCAGCTGTCAGGTAATTAAAAAAACCGGACGCAAACACCACACATGTGCTGAAGTAAATACATGTTAACATAATAATAAACAAAGCCCATGTTTGTTGGCTTTACCCTCTTATGTTGTGCATCTATTCTGTGTTGACCTCCCCCGATTAGCGCCTCCTTCCGTTTCTTGTCAATCCTTTCCTTAACCGACAGGTGGCTGACCGAGTACCAGCGCCGGTCCCGTTGCAGGCTAGTCTGCGGTACCGTAGCAGCGACTGCGCCATGTTTCACTTGCGCCAAAGTCCTGAAAGAAATCCGCAAACCATTGACCAGCCCGCAGCTGCTACGGGCCACACTGAAGGCCGCCATCATTGCTGTGCGTGTTCCCGGATGACAACTGCCGGAAAAGAATGACAGAGATTTTGAACCAATAGTGAATAGGAAGGCGAGAAGTCGCAGCCAATCACAAAGAAGGAATTCGTAGTTACTGCTGATGGGCGGGACCTGGAGGAGAGCATGTTTTCTTCTATCTCACTGTGAAAATTAACATGGGCTTGACCCTGCTGGAACCCTGAACACTGGTCTACACAGAAATGTAGGATTTTTACTGAAGGAGCTTTTTATGTTAAGTCCCAAACATTGTATACTTATGTCAGGCTCTGAGTGTCAGAAACAACACGTCCTGTTTTGGTGTCCTGTGGAAAATAAGGCCAGACTAGTCAAACCATCTAATATCAGCCATTTTCCTGGGAATAATTACACTGCTTCATTTGAATGCTATTGAAATAAACACCTCGTATTGTTTATAAAGTGAATATGACCCATTTATAATATATAACAATAGGCCTGAATCACTGTGAAGAGAAGAAAACAGTTTAGTCCAAAGGAAGAATAGGTTTGATTCCTACAGTCACCCAGACGAGCCCAAAGTGCTAATTTTGATCAAACATCAACGTGATTACAATAATCCCAAAAAGAAGCAGCAAGTCCACAGCTATTACTCAAAACCAATATCAAAATATTAGATTTTTGACTAATCATTTCACTTTTACCTGTATATACTGGTCTGTAATTTAACACATTTAACATCATATTTTATAAGCTTATTCGTGGCGTTTATGTCAGTAAATCGATATCATATATCTACATATACATCAGTGCAAATAAATAAATTGAAGGCATCACAAGGAAACGCTGTGTACAGAATGTAACCAGGGTAACTACGGGAAGTCTCGCGTGATTATCGTGCTTGTTGAGAGAGCTTGATGCGAGGAAAAGTGCAAAATCGAATGATTGATGCATTTATAAAACGGCTAGTTAGCTATGTTTCGGTCGCCGCTCGCCACGTATTACAGTGAAACGCACCCAATTCGCAGGATTTCTATTCACATCTTGCATTTCGCTTCTACGCGCGCGGTCTAAAGCGGCCCTAGTGTTAGTGATACGCTTGGATTTGTGCTAGCTAATTTGGCTAGCCTAGCGATAGCTGGTTAGCTTTGTTTACATCGAGTGCGCGCCTGGGATCTGTCGGCTAATTGCTAACCAAACCAAACTGGGCTTAGCAGCAGCTAATCGATCGAACAGGCATCTACCAGAAGACGGTGTGAGCAGTAAATGGTATCCATGGCTAACATCGACCATCTCTCGTGTAACGTTTAGACGTTTAACTGGTGTCGTAACCTAACGCTAGCTGTATAATGCTAACCTTTTGATCATGGGTCGTGTGATCACTGGACTCCCGTCTAGCTGTTGAGTGGCGTTGGAGATGATGTGAATAATTATAGTATAAGGTCTGATTTATCAGAATTAGGCGAAACTTTAACTGTGATCTCAAAGATTTGGTTGGTGAATAATAACGACAACGAACCGGTGATGCTAACTTTAGCTAGCCACCTGCCAAGCTAACGTTATGCGCGCTTAGTGATAACCGCTTCACCATGTTCGTTGTCTCTTATTGTGTCTATTATTAATTCATATGTTTTCATCGATACACTGGAGCGACTGATTGTTGCTCCGCTGGGGCAGTTTGTATTTCCTCCATCCAACCCGAGGCTTGGCTATCTTAAGCTCCAGAGCAGTGAGTGCCTGTGCATTTTTCCGGGCCGTCTTTCCCTGAGGCTTCGGAGCACACCGCTATGAACCCCGTTAATGCAACCGCTCTGTACGTGTCCGCCAGCCGGGCCGTGCTGCAGTGTGACCCGCGGCAGCCTCACACCTTCACAGAGATGTACAACCTACTGCACTTCTTCCGCCAGTCTCTCGCATGCCATGTCTGCGGTAAGCATCCTGAGAACATTCATGTGTAGTAGCAAAGCGCAGCTCTCCCTGTTGTGTTTTGTGTCCAAACTACCATCGCTTTCGTACCACAATTTGAATGAATGTTTTATAACCTTACGATTCATATTGACTGAAGTGCCGGTGGGCGTGCGTGTGCTCGCAGCAGTTGACACGATTTGTCGTGCTCATCACCGTGGTCTCCTTAGCAACCGAGCCCGAGCCCCAGTCATCTGTGCTCTTGTCAAGACAGATGACTCCTCTGTTGTTGTGCCTGCTGCAGAGCCATGTGTATCCTATTCATGCTTTATTTACTCACTTGGGGTAGCTTTTGGGGTGTTAGCAATAGCACAGCTTGTATGTAGATGGGCAATATTGACATATGACAGTATCTCCGACCTGACCCATTATGTAATGGTCATTTTGCTGTAGTTATTTGTCTTCATGCAATTGTTAACCACAGCTACAGGACTGGTGATATAAGCAGAAAAATCAACAATGTTAACATGCTGGTTAGACTAGTTGGAACATACTGAGATTATTAATATAAGCAGCTAAATAGAAATTCAGAAATAAACATTTAATATATAAATATGTTCCAGTACGAGTCAGAGATCATCACCATTTATTAAAATAATTTGGCATTGATTTTGAAAATTGATTGCTGCCTTTTTCTGTTTTATGTAATTGTAAACATGTTGGATTTTTGAATTTTTGTTTGGGGAATAAATGCAACATTTGAAGACTGCAGAGCTTTTGTAGGCATATTTCATTGGTTTCAGATGCTTTATGCAGGAAATAATTGCTCTATTGAATATTAGTATCTCTTTCTCTAGAAGCACAATGGGGAAAGCAAAGCTTGTTTAACTGGCTGAATGTGCCATAGTTGTTGTAAGTGCAAAGTGGATACAGCACATTAAGTTTTCTGTTGTTTTTTTTCTCTCAGGTAACCTGCTCCAGGATCCCATTTCCCCAACACATTCAGAGTGTCAGCATTATGTCTGCTTAGGCTGTAAAGGCCAGAAGATGCAGATTAGGCCGTCGTGCAGTCGATGTAAGGATTATTCATGCTTCCAGGAGAACAAACAGCTCTCTCTGCTGGTTCAGTGTTACAGGAAGCTCTGTCTCTATGTAACTCATTCACCATTGCTGCAGTCAATCAGCAACCATGTAGGAGGGTCTCCAGAGGTTCTGGCATTGCTCGAGGAGGTCCTAATGTCACATAAAGATGAGATGGAGACTGAGGACCCAAGCCTGGCACAGGAAGATGTAAATCCCTCTGCCCCTGAGTCCCTGACCCCCACAGAGGCACCACCTGCTCCAGCAGAGCTCTCAGCTGTACCACAGAGCTCCTCCTCTGACCCTCCCTGTTCCAATGGACCACAGGAATGCAATGGAGAAGTTCTAGAAGACCTGGATCCTTCTTCTCCGGAGTTGGAAGTATGTGAGCTAGAAGAGGAGCAGCCACAGGCAGGCCTGTCTGTGTCCAGTACTGGTTGTGGTGGTCTGGAACTGAGCCTGACCACTGGTTCGTTAGCCCCAACTCCAGGCACTGTCTGCTCACTCAGGGATGGGGAGTCTAGCAGCAGACAGCTGGAGGAGGGGGAGGTGTTGCTCCTGAGTGTGGAGGAGGTGTTACAGACTTTGGACCCACTGCGGCCCGGTCGAGATTCTCCTCACACACAGCCAGACAGGACACACTCACACATAGGCACAGACAGAGCACATGCTCAAATGTACATACAGCTGGATGCAGCTCATAACTACACACAGATTCAAACAGACAGGACTAACACAGTGGCAAGCCACGGTTCTCACATGCACACACCCTCCTTCGACCCTCCTCCAACCTCCAAGACCCCACCAGTTCGCCTTAACCGCAAACGATCTCATTCAGAGAGTGACAGGGAAAAGGTGAAACCCCTCCCTATCGCTTCCATACTGCAGGGCTCACCTTCTCATTTACACACTCCAAACCCCTCTCATACACCGCACACACAACCCCCCACACCCTCCTTAACTGTACCAACACACGCATATTCATCCCTTCCCAATGGTGCACCTCCCAAGCCCAGCCGCCCCACACCTAACCACAATAAAAGTGCCAGGAAGCATGTTGATCCAGGCCCTAAGAAGCAGCATACCAAGGCCCGCAGTGGAGGAGGGTCCAAGACCAAGGACAGAGGCAAAGACCAGCGGTTAATGTCAGGCTGCCTGGTGCCTGCAGCACCTGTCAGGCCTCCATATAAAAAGCCAGTGGAGAAGAAGGGCTGTAAGTGTGGCAGGGCCACGCAGAATCCCTCTGTGCTTACCTGCAGGGGGCAACGCTGTCCTTGTTACTCAAACCGCAAGGTGAGACAGTAATCACTGAATTTTTGGTGTCAGTTTCTTTATTGATTTTACTCACTGCAGTTGTGGTTTATTAACCCAACACTTTATAAGCATAACGTTTTTATTGTAACAATTTATTGTAGTGTAACTTCTCTTAATGTAATACTATTTTTGAAAATATGGATGACAGAGTATTTCTTAAGAAGGCAATTCATGGATATTCAATGTCCTTCTGCCATATTTACAAATTCAGAAGCAGGTGATTTAAACTACATTGTTAAAAACAAGAACATATAGAACATGGAGTAAAATTTCCTACCTACTTTCTTTCATTTTTTGCAGGCCTGCCTGGATTGTATCTGTCGAGGTTGCCAGAACTCGTACATGGCCAATGGTGAGAAAAAGCTCGAAGCCTTTGCCGTGCCAGAGAAAGCCTTGGAGCAGACACGGCTCACACTCGGCATCAACCTCACCAGCATCACGGCCGCCGCAGCGCTCCGCAATCCGGCAACCACCAGCATCCGTGCTAACACTCTCCTCAATGTTGCCACAGCAACAGGGACCCCTGTACCCACAGCCTATCTGTCCCCCAGCCCCCCACAAGAGCCCAACTACGAGGACAGCCTTGAGCTACTGATTGGATGAGAGGCTGGGACTCCAAAAACAGACAGCTCGGTGCTGATTGAATGTGACAGCTGATCAATGTGTCTGTCAGACAACCTGTACCTCCTCCCTCCAGAGAGGAGGCGATCTACGGCAGCTATGGGTCTGTCATGTCCTGTAACCTGCTTGGAAAATGCTGAGTAGTAAGACTAGCATGGGTGTGCCAAAGCCTCCTGTATTGTGCCTGTGTGCCCGTGTGTATTGTTGCCTGTCTGTAGTTAAACACTTATACTCGGTTCCACAGCTGTTCTGTACTTCAGAGGTGCTTTTTGTTCATAGACCACAGACATACTGTATGAGGCAATAGGAACCCACACCAAGTTTTGTGTTTTGTTAGTGTGTGCACACAATTATAGATTTAAGTATATTTGTGTATGCGTGATTTTTTGGTGCATAATGACAACAAAAACTGCATCAGCATATTTAACTCATTGGTCACAGCATTTTTCATGTTTTAGTATTGCTCCTTGTATGTTTAAGAAAAGCATAATTGGTATCAGGACGGCCCTCACTAATCCTTAACTCTGTATGTGTTCACACCTTAATTGTGAATGACTCTTGTAACTAATCAATGGAGAACTTCTGTCTCACACAAGACTGTATGCCTTTTCTATGATTAACTCACTTCAACCCAAGTACTGTCACCTGTTAATGAATTTGTCTTAATGAACTTGACTGATGCAGGCATTGTATAGGCAGCGATATAATGTCAAAGCACTTGGCTGGCTCCACGGTTTTTCTGTATGTGTGTAAGAATGTGTGTGTGTCTGTGTGTGTGCCTACTGAGATTTATTGTAATGTCAGTAGGGAGGTGGATGATGGGTTGTAAGCACTTAGTCTGATTGGCCAAATTACAACTAAAACCATGTCTTGGTTTATCATAGCAATAGGAGAACCACCAGGAGCCCTCCAGTTCTCATGCGCACACGCAGTTGTTTACAGTATTGCCATTTATAAACTATAGCTGTCTTCTGTAACATTACACCCTTTCGTTTTGATTATGATGGGATTATACATTACCGTGTGTATGTTTAGATAAACTAAAGCCATAGGTCGTCATTAACAAGACAAAATACCCACTGCGTGTGCATTTTTTTCCCACAGTTGTAATGTCCTGACTGATTAGAGACCAACTCAGAGAATATTTTTGATACCAAGTGTTTGAGATTTGGTACCACTGTCTTTTTTTGTGTGTTTAGGTCAAAGCACCTTGAAGCCCTCCTATAACCTAGAGGCTGTGTATTGTCTGTGTCTGTGTTTACTGTCTCAGCTGTACCTACAACATGTTTGTCAGTCCAGTCATGGTGACCAAAAAGAGACTGAAAAGGAGAGAGGACTCAGGCAGACCAAACAAACACCTTGGTTGTCCACTCATAGACCAGGAAGTAGCAAACGGATTACAGAATGATCAGCAGTTACGGTCTATCTTCCTGCGTGTGTGCGTGTATGTTTCAAAATGTATTTCTTTTGGGCATTACTTGAACCCTGATTAGTTTTTGGTATTGTTTTTTTTAAATGTAAAAACTCTTGTTTGAGGAGTGACTCTTATTGCTGAAACATTCACTGCCATACTATGGAAACATGTAATACAACATGAATTAAATGATAGTTTTTTACTTTTTCAGTTTTGTGTCGTTTTGTGTAGAAGAAATATTGGACTCAAGTGTGCTTTAAAATTTGGGTTGCAGAGGGGTGTAGACAGCAGCTCAGCACGAGATCCTCTGTGTGAGAAGCTTGTGTGAGATTTGTGGTTAAGGAAGAATCTGGAAAATGATGTTTGTCAAGGAAATTGAGTTATTGTTTAACCTGATAAATGTCAGTGTTTTGTGTTGTAAATCCACTCGTTTCACATTAAATGAAGGGTAAAAGCAAGAAACATCTGAAAACGGTGGTCCAATGGATATTAGTCATTTTGCCTCACCTCCATTCCTATGATTGTACTGGGTTCTGGTCAGAATCTTCAAACTATCTGAAAAGATAAAGATTACAAAATAAAATCATTCCAGAAATGTTGGGTAGGATAAGGCTCAGGATTTACACCAAGGCAAGTCAAATAGTTGACATGTTACCATCTAACATGAACCAGTAACATCTTAAAAAGTTGTTCATTGTGTGGGATTGCTTTATTATGGAATTTTACATTTACTGTATTCTGTTCAGCAACCATTTGATACATTTATTCAGCACCAAAAAATCACTAGGATTGGTATCCATTGGATATAGAAGTATAAATATATCAAAAAACACTGTTAATACTCTTGTCTATTCATTCAAGATCAGTGCTTCTCTGATGCAGGACATTCTGATCAATGTCACAAAGAAGAAATTCAATCATAAGTACTGCAAACAAAAATAAGTTTCATTCATAATACTGAGGCGTTTATTTCTGATACTCATTTTCAAATGTCATGTGTCTAACACCACTGTCATTTCCTGAGGATGACAACTTGGCTCTTGACTGTTTGACCTGCAGGCAAAACAACTCACTCTGCTCTCAATAGAAGGCATTCATACATGAGAGAGCTATATTTAATCTGCATGAATTGTACTGCTCCAAATGCCATGTGTTCTGAATGCACCATAATCCCTGTTTTCACTGTCAATCAGTACATTCTGTTCACCCGCTTTAAAAACAGAATTCATATCCTGTGTCATGTTTAACTATGGTGTCTGCTGGAGTAAATACACACACAGCCCTGCTTCCTCCTTGCCACTCTGGCAGACTGTTTGGTCATATCGTTACAGCTCCATGGCCCTGCAGAAGTCCTTTGCACTCCTCCAATCCTGTGTCCTCAGACAGCTGCTCATATTTTCCAGCAAACCCCTCACATTTGGGTTAACTTCTGTCAATGTCTAAATCAAGTCATCCAGGTCATTTAATTCCATGGCGCTGTCTCTTTAGCCCACTAGGAAGGCCCCAAAGTAACTTGCCCTCCCATCCATCTCCATAGAGCTGGCATTGCTAACGGTGATGAAGAGGCGATCAGCAGGCTGTAGAAAGGCAGTACCGGCCTGGTGCAGGGAGAACAGACCAGGCTCCTGACCCTGAGGCCAGCAGACACTCCGGGATGATTTCATCAGCAGAATGGGCACCATGTAGGAATTCATCTGTGTGGCCACACCACAAATACACGATCACTTCTCACAAACAATGCGTTACATTATACAACATATTAAAAGCATTGATTTCTGAGAATTATATGTCCGCTAACATCTAAAATTTGTAGATTTCTTTTGGTGCGTTTAAGGGGACAATTGAATGGGTTTTACCTTGGCCAGTCTGACACTGTCTTCATATTTTCTGGTTTCTATTTGGGAGGGATAGTTTGTCTTGTGCTGCCTTAACCAATCAATGTTAACCAATGTTTTAATGTTTTCCACATCACTTCAATTGCCTTGCATCATTTCTGCTGTATGTTAATGGGAAGCAGTTGAATTGTTTTATATTCAGTGCAGACACAGTATATTATAAATATTCTATACAGGTCATAATGTAGATCTATCTCAAAAAGGTTCGGTGTAATTTTGTTTAAAAGGCTGGAAAAACTAACCTTCTTGTAGATATACTGGACAAGCTGTGCTCCTTCTTCCTCCTTTGTTTCCCCCATTTCTCCCTTTGCATCCCCTTCTGTCTCTCCTGCAGAGGGGAGTCTAAAGTATGTCTGGGCATAGATGTAGTAGAGACCCGCTCTGGGCACAAGGAGCTCTCCTCCTCTTAGCTCCATGTTCTGCAGGAAGGACAGACCTTTCTGGCCCTCCCATCCTCTGATTCTCTCCCCCAGGTACCCCCTGCTGCTCTGTGAGCCTGCACACGCAAACAAACACACACATATATACAGGGGTTATGGAACTTAACCAGGCTGCACAATCATTTAAAATTGCAGGGTGGAGTGTTATTCAGTTTAAACAGTCACTGCTATTCAAATAAAAATCAAATGTTTTTGTGAAAAATTCCTGCAGATGTGCCCAGAGACAGGCAGCTGATGATAATACTGAGCTCTGTGTGACAACAGCCACATTTTTAAAAGCACTAAAAGTCATTTTAGATTTATGGTATTAAATATACATTCTCTGTCTTTTTTTTTACCTTTGGTGCCCCTCAGTGGTAATGTGACTAAAGACACCGTGTCAGGCAACAATTTATCAGCTCTATGCATAACTGGCAAAATCAAAACAAAACTGCTTTGATTGTCTGGGAAACTTTTAAACTTTTAGTTTCAGAAAAAATACAGTATGAGCAAAACTAGAATGACTCAACATTGATTTTAGGTTATAAAATGATTCTACTTAACTAGAATTACTTGATAAAACAACAGTAGTTAAAAATGTAAAGGTCCTGGTAGACAGGTAGGAAGGAAGACAGAAAAGCCTTGAAGCACATTCTTCACTTCTGAAGTAATACAGGGCTTATTTCGCCTACACTATTTTAGTCATCCTCACCCTCTGCCGCTGGAGTCTCTGTAGACGAGACAATACCCGTCACATGGGCAGCAACTTTAGGAAGTGGGGCCCCTCGGAACCCGGGGTTCAGGTTAGGCAGCCCTCCGGTCAGCTTATCTGCGAAAACACAGGCAGATAAGAAAACTCACAATTGCACAACATTTTTGGTGGAAAAAGTCATAGTTCAGCCTATTAGTAGCAATTGACAGTGAGTGATGGCATTGTTCTTACTTCTCATAGTAGTGGATATCTCCTTCTGGAATCTGTCGGCCATCGTCTGTGAGAAAAACACCCAGAGAGACAGACAGAAAAAGAGACGAGTTCAAGTGTTTTATCCTACATAGTTATGACTTTCACATATGTTGAAATCTAAATTATCAACATGCATTAATTCACCAGGGACCTTCTCAACACATAAATCTTCCAGTCTTCACTCTGGGACAAAAAGTCTGTAGGTCTGTAATAGCAGAATTCCCCTTTGGCCGAGTCAGTGGGATTTAGAAGTGACCTGGAGTTGCCTAATTTTCCCATTTCCAATCAATGGTATAACAAATTTTGCAACACTGTGGACTGAACATGCAGTGTGTGGACAGCTCTGGGCGCTGGTGTCTTAGTATGATTTAATAAAAAAAAATTCAGAATAAAAATGAGACGAAACCTTCTCTATGTGGAAGTGGAGCTGTTGCGTGACTTGCCAGCAGGGGTCACTCTTTTTGTCTTCAGCTGCTGAATCTTCGAACTCTGAGCGCAGATTTGCATTTATCAGACAGGACACACTGCTCCTAGAGAAACTCTCCTGCATCTGTAGATAGTAAAAGTGTAAACAGTACTATGGCTGAAACAATTATTTACAATATTGACTGATCATTACATTATTTTCCCAACATTTGTTCTTTTAATAAACGAAAAATATTCTCTAATTTTGTGCTTTGTAGTGTGTTAGCTTCTTTTTGAATATAGGCCAATAGCAGAGGTGGATGAAAAGTAAGGCATTGATACCCAATTAACTCTGAAAGTGGTCACAGGTATGTTTGAGGTGAGGTGGGCGTTTCACCAGGACTCTTAGAGAGCCAATCAGAGCCCAGGACTAGATTGATGAAGCGGTTTTAGCAGCTGTCACTGCTTGAGGTCTGTCCTCTGTAGAGATCTGCAATATGTTACTTGAGGGTGTTACAACTGCTTAGCTCCAAATATTCTAATTTCCTCCCATTGTTGTGTGTTATCTACTCGGCCTACTTTCTCCTCGCTCATTGTCCACCCCTTGGAGAAGACATTCCAGCATGATTAGGTAGGACTTTTGCTTTTAATATATCAAAAATGTATCTGAATTTTATCCCTTTGACTAAGAAAATTCCTTCAAACAGGATACGTGAGTAAAGTTTTTTTTAAACCCGTTTTTGTTATTCCATTTTATCCAACTTTATACTTGACAACATTTGGGAGGCAAATGTAGGTTTCACACCACATTCATCAGAAAGTAGCTAAAGCTTTACCAGCAGCCACATCCAAGTGATGCTTGTACCTGGATGTGTTACAACCCCCAAAACAAAAAATATCCTCAAATGAGCTGTTCGACATAACGTGTACTTTGTATTTTATTGCTTAAAATACATTTTGATTCAAGTACTTCCATTACTTGCATGAAAGCATGACATTTAGTTTCAGTGGTACTGCTACTTTTAATACAAGGTCTGTTTACTTCTTTCCCCATTGTTCCTGCAGCACTTCAGAAAGTAGGTTTCAAGAGAAGATGTGGAAACTATTTGGAATATATATAATCTGACAGCCTGTGATGTTCTTCTTTTCTAATAGCTACATATTGTTTCTGGTACTAAACAGTAATTTCATGATATTTCTAATGACTTACTGTATAATATCCCTATAAAATGAATAGTAAATCAGTCTGACAATGCTGAAAGCTGCAGTCAGTTTGATGCGCTCGCTGCCTGCAGGATTCAGGAGAAGACAGGCGCATATCTTACCGTATACAAGACTTTGTTGAAGTACATAAAGCTGACAGCTACCGCAATGGTCTGCAGGAGGATCGCTGCGAGTATGATGAGCCCGAGACACTGGAGAGAAATAGAAATGGCCATAGCACAGCGTCAGAAAAGCTCCCGAGCCACGTCCTGAAGAGCGAGAAAACACTTCCAGCAGCCAGGACAAGTCGGATCAAGCTCTGCTGCATTTCTGCTGTGGAAGGAGCGAGGGAGGGAAGCGGGGCAGCAGTTTGTAGGTGGAGCACAGGGGAGGCATGGAGGAATACAGCAGACTCAAGATGTCACTGTTAAGAGATAGAAATGAGCACGGAGCTTTAATGCTGCACATGCAACTTCAGGACGCCTTCAAGTGCTGTCAGAAATCTGCAAACTTTGATGTGAGTTCCTGATTTACTACAGATGTGTAGCTTAAAATACTTTGTGTAAAATCACATGGTGGTCATGTGGAATAGATGCAATTGTCTTTCACTGTTTGAAACACTTGTATGTAGTTTTGGGCCACTGAAAACTCTTTACCAGTCAATAGTTTTTATGACTTCCACTGGTTGAATGAGCCATTTACCAAGAGCAAGGAGGCCTAAATGGTTGTAAATGGTTTATTGAATGTTTAGGGCAGATGAAAATCACACCAGTGTATGAAAGTTTGGATGTCAGTGCAGATAAGAGATGTCAGCATATGAACGTCAGATGGAAAAAGCCCTTTTTCTTCTCTTTCCTGCCTTTGTGAAGTGATTTGAGAGAATACTAGCTGATTAGCGCCAAATGACCTGACATTGTTATGGCTTTGGTGTAGCCCTAAGATTTGTCACCTGGGAGCCATTCAGTTTTCAGAACCTAACCTTGAGTGATTTCTGTTTGTTCCTGTGCTTTTATTCCTTCAACTTTAACCCCTGCTCCATTGTCAGCGTGAGGAAGCAAAGGAGTTTCTTGGATGTGGATGACCCTACCCAGCAATCAAAGCCTGTTACCAGCACATAATGTTCATAGTTATGCACATGCACCATACATTTCATAGCAGGTTGACGGCAGCAGATAAACTCTTAGTGAGAACCCTTTGGAGTCTTTAGCTGCTTTGGCCATTCTGAATACTTTATCTTTATATACCACATTACAAAATGTTTTCCGTGCAGCATTTTTTTTTCTCAGTCCATTGTCAATTTGACCTGATAATATTTTCATTTTAATAATGAACCAACATAATACACCCAAACACGTAAAATAATTTTTGAAATATATATATATATATATATATTTTTTTTACACCAACATGGTCATGAAAGTATTTTCCAGGAGGATATTTTAAACACAAGTAGCAAATGTGAAAATAAAATGCTAAAATGAAGCTATATACACAAAAAATTATTTTAGATCAAATTTAAAATATCATATCCCAGTTTTTGATCATATCCACATCAAAGAAAAATTAGCATAATATTTCAAGCCCACACTTTTAACATAAGTTGACAACAATGCTTATTTTGTAACATCTTAAACCCACCAAGTGATTTGATCTTGCTGGTGTGATGAGAGAATCCTAAGGTCCTATAGCCAATTCCCAGGCTTAGACTATCAGAAAGCAGGAGGGGGGAAGGTGAGAGTTATATCAGAAGATTGTTTGGCCTCAGGCAGGAAAGATGACACCCTGAGAGACATGTCTGTCTACAGTCATGACAAACACAATCATTTAAAATTACTATCAACCTCTTTTTGCTCAGGCTATTTCTTCTTAGGTAAAATATTAACAAGAAATAGAAACTCTTGATTACATGCATACAAATTTACCCCTCTGTGTGTGAAGGGGTAAATCTAGCTGACCATAATGTAGTCAAAAATAAATTCATAAATATTTTAAGGATTATAATTTAAAACCCTGAAATTAAACATAACTTCAGTTAACACCAAAATCATAAATTCTGAGGGCCATATAGTACGGTGATAGTGTCACACACAAACTCTTTTCACAACCTTAAATTAGTTTAAAAAAACAATTGGAAACAGGAAAGAGCAAGGAGAGCTGTTGCTTCTGTAGTAATGAAAGCAGCTTCCTGTTAAGCAAAGAGCCTGAATAACTCTCAGAAGACATAATGGATTTAAAGGACAGCTCATGCTGCTTTAACTCTCTTCTTCCCTTCTCTTTTCTCTCCCCTCAGGCTTCTTCTCCCGACGTTCCTCTCAGGAAAGTCATGGAATGTCCCTAAATTTCCATCACTGTCTCATTAGAAACAAAGGCCAGTGCTGAAAAATGCTAAAGCAGCACAATGTGCACACAGTCGCCGATGTCTAATCTGTCAAAGGGTATTTTCCTGAGGGGAAATGTGAATGTGGGACCATAGAAACAGAAGCAAGGCACGTAGGCTAATATTCACCTAACAATCTTTTGTCTTATCACTTTTACTGCGGTTTTAGGCAAGAAAACACACAAAAGAAATCTCGTTAGTACGCTTTGTAGTGAAATTATTAGGACACCTCAATGTGTAAACGGAATTTTATGTATTTTAACTACTTTTCTTCACTACCAAGTTATAATACAAACTGATCTGTTTTTTTAATGTAAAAACTGGTATTTATAGTTGTCATTTAAATCCAGTGCAGTAAGTAACCACTAGAGGGTGTTGTTGCATTGATTAATGGTGTTAACTTGAGTTGCATAATTTTGGTGCTGTTTTACTTCACCTGAAATTAACTTTCACACTCTGGTGAACTAGGTGAGAGGCAAACATGTCTCATGAAAATGGCTGTAATCTGATACATTCTCTTGTTTGTCTCAGTACTGTGCATATTTTATTAGTGGGTGCATGTTTACGTTTGACCTTTATCCAGCTTTTCTTATCTGGGTTAATTTCTAACTTATGAATATGTTTAGGATTAGTAGAAGACCAACTTTACGATTTTTCTTTATAATTGGAAAGCATGTGCACAATATTTTATCAATATATTTCATAATTTCCAGTTTTCAAATATGGAGCAGGTACTGTGAAAGTCTATGCTGAATGTACCATG
This sequence comes from Mastacembelus armatus, assembly GCF_900324485.2. Classification (NCBI taxonomy): domain Eukaryota; kingdom Metazoa; phylum Chordata; class Actinopteri; order Synbranchiformes; family Mastacembelidae; genus Mastacembelus; species Mastacembelus armatus. The sequence goes on along the minus strand of NC_046654.1, from coordinate 5,813,166 downwards.
CATTTAATGAACACAGAAATCATTGGAGCAATCAGTTTTAAATAAAAGCTGTCATTTTGTCTTTTGAGTATTTTAGCTATATCTTGGTATTTGCATTTTTGCAAAAGTAGTCCTCTTAGCTACTTTTTATATGCAACAAAGAGCTACAGTAAGTGCGATGTTCTTCACTAGCCTCTTGTAAATCACAATAATCAGAAGGAAGCAAGACACTGAGGGTAAAACTGTCTCACACGAAGTGTGTCTGACGGTAAAACATTGTGTTGCCCTTGAAAAGATTTAGGTCAAGCAGTTTTTGTACCAGGAGTCATGCATGCTGATTTTTAAATATTCCACCATTTCAGGAATTATTAAATACATATAGACTTTGAAAAATAATAAAGGCTCCTGTGAATGCTTCAGTGCCACGCTTAATACTTTTAGTTTTTATGCATCTATTAAGTTTTTATTTTCTGGATTCAAAATATCTTTAAAATATGCGGTAAACTACACAGTGTGGGTGTGTGCGCGCATGTGCCTGTGTTTCTGTGGGCGTGTGCATGTGCTCTGTATGCAGGTGCATTCAGGCCCTGAGCTTAGACCATATGTATATATAGCAGATGTATTTGCATTTTAGCATAGCTAAGATTCACAAAGTAAGGGCTAGTGCATTTGTATCTGTACAACCCACACACATATGCACGCACTGATCACTCACTTGCACACAGGCATACACACTCTTACAAGTTGTTCTGCAACCAGTTGAGGTACCCCCTGAGCGCTCTCTTCCCTACATCAAATTCCAAGGGCCAGGTTATTAAGCTGAAACATCCATGAAAGCCATCGTCATAGTGGTCGTTGGTAACTGTGACGCCTGCGTCCTGTAAGCGTTGTGCGTACATCAGCCCATCATCTCTCAACACATCATATTCACATGTTAGGATGTACGCCCGAGGGCATTTGCCTAACACCTCTGGTCCTGCCAGCAGTGGTGAAGCCCGCATATCCAGCAGCCCGGGCACCTCCTTCCCCAGCCCCTGCAAACCTTTTTCAACAACCAGAAGTTTGTAGTTCTTCTTGTATTTTTGGGGCAGCAAGACGGTCCAGTCCACTCGTGCCCTCAGCTCCGGAGTGATGGTTGTTTGGTGTAAAGAGCTGTGATTGTTTGCCAGGAACTGGGGTTGCAAGGAAAGGTCAACACCAAGGTACTGCAGCCAAAAACGAATCATCATGGGCCGGTAGAGGATGGGTATCTCTTTGTTCTGCAAGTAAGAGGGTGTGTTAAAGTCCAGAGCCTGCAGCACTGGGTAGACTAAAGCCTGGACACTGAACTTCACAGTCATTGTGTCATCTGTGGAAATCTGGGGAAAAATACAGACAAATGTGAGACCTTGTACCTTAATCCTCTGCAATGTATATAATGTGTTACACACATTCCCAGAAGAATTAGCTTTTGTATGTACTTCCTGTGTGACTGCAGCAGCCAGGTTTCCTCCAGCACTGTCTCCTGACACACCCACACGCTCTGGGTCGATCGCATACTTGGCCAGAACATCGTGTGATAAGAAGTATTTGGCAGCTGTGAGGCAATCTAAATATGGCACTGGAAAGTGCACCTCTGGATACAGACGATACCTAAACAGAAAATAAATAAATAAAATTGTTGCAAATGGTAATTTTACTAAAGCTTTAAAACGTCTGATTGTAAGGACTCTTTCTATAGTTAAAGGATCCCTATGGGTTTTACACATAATCAAGTTCCTTGGCAGGGGACGTTCTATTTAGCCTGTGAAAACATTTGTGTAATATCTTCAGGGGCTTTTTAAAGAGTAAAAATATTTTTTTAAAAGGTGTAGCTTTGTCTGTACAGTTGGTCTCTTTTTCTAATAAAGGGAAAATGTCAAAACAGCAGAACAGTGTTGAAGACAAACTTACTCAACAGAAACCACAACAGTGTTGAGCTCATCAGAAACTATGCGGCTGATGGTATCATATGACCCCATCTCTGAGAATGCGAGAGAAAGATGGAGGATCATGTAAAAGGTTTATGGAACAAAGTGATTCAGAAAATGGTGCAAATACCTAAACAAACAAATATTACTGAAATTGCTCCTGTTGGATTTGGACAAATTATTGCCTTTAATTGCAGTAATATAATGTGCATGCATATTGTATTACTGAACAAATCTCCACATGTGGTGCAAGAAAGTGGCAACTACGTGATTTAAAAAAAAAGGCTCATGTCAAATTTTATGATTATTCTGAGGAAACCTTCTGTATTCTTTTTCATGTCAGTAATTATATCTGCACTCACTGGCACTGCCAAGGGCCCAGCCTCCTCCATGGAAATACATCAACCCTCTCCTCAGATGACCCTCCCCTCCAGCTGGGGGCTCGTAAAGACGGACAGGGATGCCAGCAAAAGTGATGTCGCTGACTTTGACTCCTGGCATAACTCCTCCGCCAGACTCAGAACTGAGCAGCCCCTTCATCATGTCCTCAACGCCCTCTGTGGACTGTCTGAAAGATTTCATGTAGTGATTAAGCCCCAGCCAGTCCTTCAAAGATGCCTGAAGACAGAGGAGAAAGGGGACAATAAATCAGACTCGAACTATATCACTTTTTGGATTTCACAGTGGATCCAAGCCATGTATCCAGGAAGTGAAAATATTATGTAGGGGAAAGGCAAAATGATTTCATCTCTTGGCAAGGACTTGAGAAACCACTGCCTCACTCAGTCACTTTTGCTCTTCTGCACCATAGCTTACTGATGTGTCTGCCCTCTCCCCTGAAAACCTCTCACAATGTCGCAACAGTCGGGTTCAACTAAGGCCAGATAACACAGCTGCCTGGCACAGTGGGGTGGTGGGGTGCTCAGATCCAGTTGGTTACATTGAGACATATCAGTTTCATAAAGCTTTAAGATATGCGACTTCTGAATTATAGTCAGGGATGCACCAATCCAGCTTCCTCTTTCTTGATATCAATCATGGTTCACCTCCTACCTCTCTGACCGCACCCAGTCCGTCCATCTCCAGAACTTCCACTCTCAGCCCTCTACTGTCAGTTGTGGCGTGCCCCAGGGCTCTGTCCTGGGGCCCCTCCTCTTCATTATTTATCTCCTTCCTCTTGGACATATCTTTAGGCAACATAACATCAATTTCCACTGTTATGCAGACGACACCCAGCTCTACCTCTCTGCTGCTCCATCTTCTGCCCTCCCCCCTCCCTCCCTCCTTACCTGCTTACATAATATCAAATCCTGGTTCACCCATAACTTTTTGAAACTCAACCCCGATAAAACTGAAATTCTCCTCGTGGGCACCAAATCCACCCTTTCTAAAACCAGCACCTTCTCCATTCTAATTGACAACAATACTGTCTTCCCCTCCCCCCAAGTTAAAAGCCTGGGTGTCATCCTAGACAGTACTCTCTCCTTCACTCAGCATATCAATACCACTACCCGGTCGGCCTACTCCCATCTCCGTAACATAAACCGCATCCGTTCTTCACTCACCATCGATAGCACGGCCATACTCGTTAATGCCTTTGTCACCTCTCGTTTGGATTACTGTAACTCACTCCTCACTGGTCTACCTCTCAAATCACTTCATAAACTACAACTTGTCCAGAACTCTGCTGCCCGAATCATCACCAGAACTCCATTCTCACATCATATTACCCCTGTCCTTAAACAACTTCACTGGCTCCCTGTGTCCTTCCGTATAAACTATAAAATCCTCCTTCTCACCTACAAAGCCCTCCACTCTATTGCCCCACCATACATCACTGATCTACTTCATATCTATTCTCCGCCTCGTCCTCTCCGCTCCTCCAGTTCCACTCTCCTCTGCACCCCTACAGTGCGCCTGGCCACCATGGGCGCTAGATCCTTCAGCCACACTGCGCCCCGCCTTTGGAACATTCTCCCTCATCGCATCCGGTCGTCTTCGGACTTATCAACTTTTAAATCATCACTCAAAACGTATCTGTTCCGTATAGCGTTTTCCACCTAACTCTCTTAACTTCCCAAAGCAGCCCGTGATGTTCTACCACCCTCTGCCTATTTCATATTGTCTCATATTGTTTCATATTTGTTGTTCTGTGTTTGGGTTTTTGTGTTTCAATTTGCTTTTGCTGTACATCGCCCACTTCCTGGATGCTCTGCACTTTTGCCTTTACATTCTGGCCCTCTGTTTATGCATTGTTGTTATTGTTGTTTTAATGCACTCTATGTATTTCATGCTGTATGCTTCCTTTTTCTCTCTGTAAGGTGACCTTGAGAGTTTGAAAGGCGCCATGAAATAAAATTTATTATTATTATTATTATTAATTCAGATACAGTAGCTACACTTACACTGATACTGAATATAGTTCTGTTAAGATGGCTGAGGCTCAGGGGATGGAGCAGGTCTTCCACTAATTGATGGGTTGGTGGTTTGATCCCCAGTTCCTCTAGTCCACATGATCATGTGTCCTTGTGTGAGACCCTGAACTGGCGGCTGAACTCTTAGTGTGGAAAAGTGCTTTGTAAGCATAAGATCATTTACCATCTGGTCACTAAAAACTGCAGGAATGGAAAATGGATTTAAATTGCATGTACAACATTTAACTATCTTTCATTCTAAATGCAATCAGAGTTTTAACTGTATTGTCTGTGCTCTATTTTTAAAAGAACATGCAGAACATGTGCTGCAGAACAGAGATTTTTTCCAGTGCAGTCTGTAAATTCTTCTAAATATTATAAAAGATCACATTTAAGGCTAAATATTTGAATAAAAATGACAGCAATCCACTTAATTTATGAAAAGTCTTGAGTTTGGACTCCTGGCATTGTAATAAAGTTAAATTATTATGTCTCTCAGTCCTTTTTTGTGAAAAGGGTATGTTAAAATCCAGAATTATTGGAATTTCCACTATTTGCTTTGGAGTCAGCAAGCCTCTAAATAAACACAATCTGCAGCGTTTGACCGGCAGTGGGGCAACAAGTATCTAACAAGTGTCTCACTCACGCTCAGAGCATTCAAATGCAGAACAAAGGTAAGTGTGCAGGGACTTCCTGAAGATTAACAGCATGTCAGCAGTGTGAAAGTCTAGGAATCAAACTGTTGATGTTTTGAAACAAAGTTTGCACATTTCACTCTGCTGTTAGTGATGGCCCCTAAACTGAAACAAGCAGGAAAACACGCACTGTCATCTCACATGTTGAGGATCTTCAGATGTGTGATCACAGTACTCTTTGTGACATGCATGTAATCACCTCAGAAAATACCCGACTTCTAATAAATACACACCGATTATGCATCAACAAACACACTATTAGGGCATGTCAGAGTTCCCCTACATGCACCAGGATGGATTCTCAGTGAAAACATCAAATTTTTCATTTCTTTATGATGCGCTCCGCTTATTGTCTCATACCTTTCACCAAAACATCTTATTTCTCACCAGGTATAACGCTGCTCTGAATCCAGCATCGACCATCATCAACTTCCAAGGCTCCTGGATGGCATCTGGCAGCGGCACATAAAAATAATAAGCTACAGCCACCGACAGCACCACTGTAAGTACAACTGGCAACAGCCTCATCTTGCACCTTTTCTGTCTAAAGTGCGCTCTCACACACACACACACACACACACATACAGAGGAGACACACTGACTCTGCAGGCTGCTGCTTTCTGATTTGTCTCCGCTGGTCTCTGACCGGGTTCCACAGCTATAAAACGACTGACTGATAAGCATGGGAATAATGACTTCCGTTGGAAACGTCTAAAATAAAAGCTTTTGCCTTGATGGAAAACTGATTTAATAGATCAGTTAAGTGACCATTGGCTTCAAGCATATGACGATTCAGCATTGAAGCTTTTACAGAAAATGTATAGTATTAATGAGGCCATTGTTTATTTCTATAACATTACGGTCAACACATATAGTATAGTTTTGAAATAAGATTTTATTTTGGACAAAACACACGCTTTTATTTTGAAAGCTGAAAGGCAAGGAGAAATTAAGTCTGGGACATTGAGTTTTTTTTTGTGAGGTCGTCGGGGAGAACACACATGCATTACTTCAATGTGACCACTGAGAGGTGTGATAGAGCTGCAGACAAAACTCCACACATGAAATTCTGTTGTATCCATCAGTCAGTGTAAGGTGGAAACTGTCATTGGTAAAATATAAATAAATAAACATAAATACATAAAAATGTCACTTTTATCAAGCTTTTTTTCCCCATGAGAAACTCAACTGGAGTTAGTAAGTACACTTTTTTTAAATAATAGATGGTGCAGAATTAATATGTTCACACATTATGGCCTAATTTGGGTTAATTAAACCAATTAAACTAAGATTCCAGCTCTGTCTTAAAATAAACTGGTGCGCAGGCAAAAATAAAGCGATACCTCCTCTATGGGTTGTACTGTGGTACCATACATCTGGTAAAATCAAGTACCTTTCAATGACTATTGATGCCTTTTGATGTGAATGCATCAATACTCACCTGAGGTCTTCCTGGAAGACATTATTAAAAGTGCAGGTTTCTGGCAAGAGCTCAGACTGATCACCAGTCCTACTGATCCTTCTACAGTACTGAGGCGAAAAGTGTGCAGCAAAATCTATAAGCTGGGTGTTCTATATTTACACTGGGCCAGTGTTTTTCATTGTGACACCACTAAATCATTAAAGCCTGTGAATGTTGGAAAATGTGCTCTTTGTATGCTTTAGTATAGATTTCATTAAAATTCTTTTATGAATATTGTTGCTTGTATTTGATAAAATACAGATGAGAATCAGATAGGAAATGTGAGTTTGGAGAGAGAGGGAGAGAGTGAGAGAGAGAGTCATTTGAAAAAGGTCACCAACCAAATCTGAACCAAGGACACTATGGTTATATTGCATGTGCCTTAGGCCACAGTGATGCCACATGACTCATTGAAGAGTCAAGAGTGGTCTGAATCCAGGTCATATTCACAGAAAGCTAAAGTGCAGCACAGTCAAAAGTCTCTGAGTGATCAAAGCGTCCCTGTCAGTGTCTCTTCTCTGTACTGTTCATTCCCTGTTTCTTTTTACAGTAAGTTTTAAATGGCCACTGTCTGTCCCTGGTGGCCCTGTGTGAGTATGTAAACAAACATCAGCGCTGATGTGAATCTGACCCCTGCACTGAGCCAGTTTTCCAAAACACTGCAGCCAGACCACCAGATCATGTCAGATTAGTCTCTTGGAAAACCAGAGCAGTGCTCTCAGGTGCGGGCATGGTAAGGTTGTTGCAGAAGATCATATTGGTATCTTAAAGAGGTTAGTAAGACCTGATTTAAAACAAAAACTGTAATATGTTTATGTGTGTGTTAAAATATGCTTATTGACATTCTTACTGACTCACCTTTCTATTTATTTTCATGTATTTGTACATATTTTTATGTTATTATGTGTGTTGTTCATTGTTCTGTTTACTTTACAAGCTCTATTTTGCAATTTTTATTCTAATTTTCTTGCTTACTGCTATGACACCTGAACTTCACTCTCAAAGTGTCATCTAATCTAATCTAATCTAATCTAATCTAATCTAACATTCTACTTGTTTAATCTTCCTACAAACTGAAGTGTAAAATGTAGTGGTGTTATGGGCACCAAGTGCTGAAGTATTTTGGGGCTGGGAGTTGTTTTCTGACATAGTAACTTGGTGTCATTTTAACAAATGCAGTTCGGTTTGGCTGCAGCTATAGCTCATGACGCACAAAACTACAAAATTTTGCAGGCATCTTGAAATCCTACAGGGAGTCAGTGTTTCACATTCAAAGGATCACTTTACGTGAGACACAGATTCCATACTTGCTCCCTTCCCAAAAATCCCTCTGAATGAAAGTGTCAGCAGAAAGCTTAAATTCTAAACGTTAATGTGATATATGTGTTAGTGTGTGTGTGTGTGTGTGTGTGTGTGTGTGTGGTGTAAGGACTATGCATTAAAATTCTGTCTTCCTGCCCCCCCCCCGTGTGTTGGTCTGGCGTCTCCCTGCAGTCTGTGGTATGGAGGGCAGAGAGAGGGCCCCTCTTTCGTGTCGCCTACTGGAATTACACTTATGGTCATTTAACATGACTTAATGCATGTGGCAGAATTGGAGGCTTTCCATTTCTGGCAGTCTTCAGCCTCTTTGTTGACACCAACTTTACCTTTATATGTCCAAGGTTGACTTTTATGCTGCATGTTATTTTACCTACAAATAGTGCCTTGAACCAACTGCCTTGATATTCAAGTCCATGCAGGTAAATTTTAACAGGAATTAACAAGGACTTTGCTGAAAAGCTACCAAAAATGTTTTGCAACAACGTGCTATGTGCAGAAATTAGAAATGACACTGATGAACTGCGAATGTGCCAGCAATATTTTAATCTGTCACAAGCACTGTTAGGGCCATTAACTTGAACTGGATAGGTTTGTCTTCACTCCTTTAAATCTTTTAAATTTGGTCCAACAGACACTAAAACACTTCTACAATTTACATGATCTTGATGTGTCTAATGTGCATGTAAAATCAGGAATGTTCTCCCTGAATATGTGTGAGAGAGGAGAGACAGCTTCAACTGGGATACTGACAGAGGCCTGAATGCATGCCAGTGCGTATAATGGCCTAGGCTTATATGTGTATTTGAGTGCGTCACCTATGTCACACCTATGTCAAATAGAAACAGATGCAATTTCCTATTCTCTATTCTCTTAAAGCTGCACTGGTGAGAATTGCCAGCAAGACATCAGTCTGATAATTGAACTGAACTGACTGAAAATTCTTTTTTTTTCCTTTTTGAATTGCTGAATACATTAGAAATAAATGAATCAGAAGTGTAGAACTAGGCAGTTGATCTATAGAGTCATTTGTGACTATGTTTTCATAGTAACTAGAGAGGACCATAATTTGGGAGTAGCACTGCTGCTGCTGCCACCCCCAGATCAATAGTGGAAAGTGAATTTATTATTTATTATTCATTATTCACAGTCTATTCAAGTACAATTGTGAGGTACTGGTACTTCAGTAGTTTAGCAAGGGTCAGCCTTCTTGAATGAGCACACAGTTAAATGAATTTGCATTAGAAAGCCGGATTTCTACAACAATTATTTTTTAAAATTCCTTCATTTTGAAAATTTTGGATTATTGTACTGCAGCGCACATGGCATATGGAAATGTTCATGCTGTGTAGACACAATGCACACTCATGCTTGCAGTGACAGTAATGTATTGTAGTATTCACAAATGTCATGGACAGCAGGACAGTTGGTATGCTTTAGCTGCAATGCAGACTCTATTTCTGAATGACCAACAACAACCTGCTGTTTTCTGCCCTTTGCAAAGCAAAGTGTCACACCTTAAGGAATGGGAAACAGAAGCAGGCTCAGCTTTGTGTTGGATGGCATGGTGTTGCTTGTGCAAGGTGTACAGGTACACAAAGTTCTTAAGCGGTTCAAGGCTATTTGCTCTGCTGCTGCAGAAATAGTCTTTTACAGGATGGATTTGTTTCATTTTTAATTCTTCAACTTCATTGCATCATTTCTTTCTCAGCTCTTACCCAACACTCTATTGTCTGCATTATACAGTAATAACATTATAATGTAATAATGCTAATTTGTTTTTGTTTCAGAATGGCCCTGTGATCGCTTGTGAGGATTCCTCTGCTGTTTCTCACAGCTTAGCAGGTATGTGCATGTTTTGGTTGCATGCAATTTAAATGAAAACAGAGGGAGTTTGAACTTACTTGTTCTGTTACATGTGTATGCAATACAATTTAACAGTTGAACTGAAGTGGGGCCCCAAATTGTTGCAATAACGTTGTTCTTATAAGCAAGAAAGTCAGCATGCCAAACAGAACTGAAAATGATTAAATCAAACATCTGAAACTAAATTTGCACATTGTGTTCACTGTACTATTAACAAATGTGTAATGTGGTTTTCATTTCCTGCACTGAGACAGAAATAAAACCCTGTGAAAAGTGACAGTGAGAAAAATTGATTCAAAATAGAAACAGACTTACTGTTGCCACCTGCTTCTTGTACTACTTTTTAGTTCTGTTAGTAGCATTGGTTCTTGGGATGTCACTGTCTGTCTCATAGTCTGTTAGTCTGTCAGTCCACCACTTTGGCTGAGACGAAAATATCTCACCAACTATAGGATGGATTGCCATGTATGGAAATTCAGAGGTTCTAGTGGATGAATCCTACCGGCTGAAGTAGAACCTTATAGAGATAGTAGAAACTGATCTGGACTCCTTTTTAAAATTTTACTTCAGTTTTTGTTTCTGCCACATACTTTGCATTCAAATTTACTGAAAATAAATATTGTAACGAATTTATTTTAAGTCTCATAGTGCAGAGGACAGCTAACGGCAAGATGTCAGAGATTTTCCAAATTTCATTTACTCTATTAAAAGCAGCCTGAAGCAAAGGCAGCTTTTGACTAGCATCATCTTTAGGAATGAATTAAATTCTTTGTCTTACTGTCAAAATATGAAGGAGAACACAACCCAGTCCAATAGATTCCATCCAACATGGATCTGTTCTTTGCCAAACCATTAATGAACCAGGAAAGATGGGAAAAGGTGTTATGTGCTTCATCACCAGTGTTCCACTTTCTTCCCTCATTTCTCAAGAACTGCCCCCTGTTCATTTCCAACCAAATATTTCCAGTACCAACTCAGAGCAGCTTATTTCTAGTTACTGTCAGACTCAAGTTTTCCGTTGGTCTCTTGGGGATTTTGGAGGGATGGTATAGCCCTTTCACTGGAGTTAACAGCAGATAGCACATCAGTTTCCTCCGTCTCTGCAGCCCACAGTTCGAAAACAGCATCAGGCTGGCAGCTGGCAGATGGGCAGATAGGTCAGAGGTTGTGTCAGATAGGGACTTATGTGGACAGCTGCATGCCTCAGCCCTGACCTTTAACCAGGAGGTACAATAGGACAGTGCTGTACTGTTCTACTGATGACAGCCATTTCGCCCCAGCAAAACTTCAGCATGATTTTTTTGATAGAAACAGTGACAAACAACCAAATAAAAGAGAACACAGAAGAACATATACGGCAGCAAAGATTAAGATAGCAACTATGATTAAACATGTATTGAAAAACATACAGATGAACATCCACACACACACACACACACACACAACCTCGCACTTCCTCTCCCAGCATACTGAGCCAATGCCCCATCCCACTCCCATAACCCTCTCTCTGGTCTAAATGGGATCCTGATGTTTTGCTAACCAAACCCCCACAATCACCCCAGCACCATGCCCCTTTCAGTCAGAACTGAGGCTGTTAAACGTGGTTTCGCACTCCTCCCCTCTTATCCTCAGCTGCTGCAGAGCGACGTTGACAGGAGGCAGCTGTTGCGGCGGTGAGAGGGTGCGACTGATACAGTAGGCAGCAACCAGAAAAGATACAGAGATAAACAAGCAGATATTCAGACATATGGTGGGGGTCACCTCCAACATGCAAGCCCACATTATAAGTATGTGAACAACTGTAATTTTATCAGTACATTTATCTGTGGCTGTGGTTTGTGGGATTTATTTTAGCAAATTTGTAGTTTGACCGCTTGAAAGATGTAAGGATGACAACATCTGGACACAGAGGCAGCAGCAAAGGACCTTGAGATGTTGGGAAGCTGCAGTATATCTACACACAAACCAAAGAGCCTGGCTGGAAGACGGGAAGAGGATGTCTTGGTCTGGAGGACGAAGCCTGCTTAGACAGCTGGTATCACGTAACACTAATAAAACTCTTCCCCTTTTTCTAACAATTCCCTGTGGAGGCAAAACCCAAACTCACAAAAATGCAGAATTCGACAAGTCTGCTGACTGTGAGAGCACACACACACACGTATGCAGGGAAAATGACTCACCTTATAAAAACTCAGGTGTAGTCGAGGGTTTTATTAACTCAGGTTTATTAATACAGTCACCTCTGTCTCCCAGATTTAGGCCTGAGGTATGTGTGCATGTGTGAACTCATGGTCTTTGGCTGTATGCGTGATGTGTCAGATCCAGGATCTTTGTCCTTAGGACAAGCTCTCATGTACAGCACGTATGTATGTGCATGTAATGCATGAGGTGCTGAGTGACGCTCCCTGTTTCATTTTGTCAGGATGTGTCAGCACCCTCATTGCTCTCTTTTTTAATCCCTCCAGCCCTCCCTGAATTTAGGGGTTTTTTCTGTGGTGGAAGCTGCTGTTTTGCTCTTTAGGGTACTTATGTTTTATCAAAACTACTTGCACTCATTATGACACAGTGGCAGCCTCCAGGTGCTTATTTCGTTTACTTCAATTAGTAATACTTAAATTGGCAATTAATTTTTATTCAAAATGACAAACTTAAAGTTACATTTTCTCTCTTATTGTTAAAAGTATTGAACAGTTGGTTCACCCAACTTATATCTGTTTTCCAGGTGGATATGATTTTGTGGCATAACTGGCATGTATGTTCGATAAAAACTATTTTTTACGTTCAGTTTCAGGTAGACCAAGCTCAAAGTTAGCAAATTTGCTAATTTCCCAGCTATTGAGCCTGTCGCACATTTAACTTTAATCAGAATACCTGTGAATAACAATATTTTCTTTTAGTAGCAGTAAACCTGATTTCCCCCCCTTTTTGCTATTGCAGAAATATTAAAGACCAGATCTTTTTCCTTAACTAAACACCATCATATGAAATATGTATCTTTGGTACTTTGGGTGAAATTAAGCTTTAAAATTTCTCTTTCTTCACTGGTGTAATATGTGGTAATGTATCTGGGCAGTATTCCCAGGCAAGACAAACCAAATTAGCTGCAGGGTAAAATCGTATTCTCCTCTGATGCCATCAGAGACTTGTTATGTAAGTGATCTGAACTGTTCAGGCGACTTCTTCTTGTCCCTCTAGCTGGTCTTCTTCCTGTAACACTGGACTGGCTCTTCTTCTAATTGAGTGTTGGTGTTTATTTTTAACCTGTGGGTATGACAAGGTACAGTTCACTATGGGCGCACGCACACACACACACACACACACGCACACACTCAAAAATATACAGACACGCAAACAGGCCACTCTTGTCATGTGCTGTAGGCCTTATGAGTGTTGATGTTATGAGAAACACATTCCAGCAGGATTCGTGGGGAGATTTTATTTGTGTGTGTGTGTGTGTGTGTGTGTGCAAAAAGCTGGGGTGCTTTAATCAAACCTGCTGCACATCGTCTATAGCAGCTCTAACACAAACTTGTTGGCATAGTATCTACACACCATCGACGATACAACCACAGTGCATAACCCATTCTAGCAGTCTTTTTACCCCCCAGGGTCGTCTGATAAAACCACAGTTTTCAGGTCTCATATTATTGATAGAAATCCCATCAGTCTGTTTGAGCGTGTGGAACTAGTACAGGTCATGCAAAGCAGATTTCCATCACTTCGATTTATTCGATTTACACCACACGTAGAAGAGCAGCAAGCAGCAGAGCTTTGGGAAGCATTTTGCACCTGCAGTCATTGTGTGGGCATTACTGTCTGCCACCTGTCTAACTAATTTATAAACTCAAACTGTATCACGATCTGCAGTCCATGCTGTAATTGACTACCTGGTCTCCATAGAAACACAGATTTCAAGAGTCTTGAATTCACTACGTTAGTTGTGAAGTTACAGCTACACCTTGCTGCCTGATCTGGACACTGTGTCATGTATAATTCAGAGATTACTGAAAGAAACCCAGAGCACAAATCTCACATACTGTACTCTGTAGTTGATCATCATAAAGGTGAAGACTACTCCTACTCTAGGCTCTTGGTGGTTTCCCTAAATGATTTATATCATGGATCCCTAAAAGCTATTGTGCACATCAGAGCTCAGGTTCCAAAATGATAAAGTGTTTTGTTTGTGATTAAAAGACTCTGAGGTGCCCCCTGAACATCCAGTCACCCCCACTATAGAAACCAGGTGTTTGTCCTTTGTATCTTATCATATTGAAATACTGCACAGTTCAAAGCTACATGAGTTATGATGATATATTTGGACTAACAAACAACACTGTACAGTAACTGCTTCATATGACTTCACATAATTAAAGACATTTTCCCATTACACCAAAACGACCCAGTATAAAATGTGTGAAATTGTTTCTTTTAGATAGTTTGTATTAACATATGGTGAAAGATGTTTTTGAATTAAATTAGCAGTGTGGATTAATAAAAATATCTAAATAGTAACAAACCTTTGATTGGTGATGATAAACAATTAGTGGTGTTCATTACTTTCTAAGGTTCTCTTGAGTAAAGCTGGTTATTGAAAAAGTATTATATCAGAATCAGTTTTATTGCCAGGTACAGCAAAGAACACTTTACAGTACTAGGAATTTGTCTTGGTGTATGGAGCAAGTATATATACAGGAGTATTGGTACTATGGTACTATGTATATACAGAAAAGTGAAGAGTGCGTGAAGTGTAGTGCACTTTAAGAGTCTTAAAGTGAAAACTGACTGTAGTTTGGGGGGTAGGTCACGTAGGGGTAACTGGGGTACTGTTCATCAGGGTGATGTGGTGGAAGAGTGGGGGAAGAAACTGTTCTTGTGGCGTGAGGTCCTGGTCCTGATGGACCAGAGTCTCTTGCCAGAGGGGAGGGACTGGAAGAGTTCTTGTCCGGGTCCAGCTGCGTGTCTCCAGGCCCTGGATATGTACAGCTCCGGGAGAGATGGGAGACTGCAGCCGATCACCTTCTTGGCAACGTGGATGACACGCTGCACCTTGGCCTTGTCTTTGGCTGCAGATCGTGATGGAGATGGAGAACTGAATGAAATGTGTGATTTGTCATTTTTATATTTGTCAGCTTGACCAATCAATCAGACACAATTTCATTAAAATAACAGATTGAATTTAGCAGTTTTAGCTGGTTTCAGCATCTCAAATGTGAATACATGCTGGTTTCCTGATTTTTATTACAGTAAATTACATATTTTAGGTTTTGGATAGTTCATAATTCAATAATTCAACCAATCAATAATTCATTATGACAGGTATTTTATTTTATTTTATATTTTAAAAATCAATATCATCAGTCTATTAAAATAAAAAATGACCAGATTGATCAACAATAAAAATAATCATGAGTTACAATCATGATGAGACAATGGGCATTTGGGCAGTGACATGTAAAAGGTCCCCACCTCCTCTAAAATAGTGCCAGAGCTGCAGACTGAAAAAGAACTAAAATTACTACAAACAAAACTGCAGTGGCTTTTTCTTTCTTTATTTCTAGTCATTTTGTGTCTTTTCGTAGCCATCTTGCATGTCTTTGTAGTATTTTTGTGTCTGTGGCTGTTTTGAGTCTTGCATCTCTTTTTGGTGTGCGACTTTTTGTAGTTGTTTGGTGTGTCTGCAGTATTTTTGTGAATCTGTGTGGTTGTCGTGTGTCTCTTTGTGGTCACTGGGCTTTTATTTATAGTAATTTTGTGTCTTTTGTGGTTGTTTTCCCTCTTTTTCAAGCGATCGTACTGACTTTCCAACAAGACATATTAACTTCAAGCAAGCCTGTGGCCCAGAGGCCCCCTAAACCCAGGGGCCCCCCAAACCCAGAGGCCCACCAAACCCAGGGGCCCTTTCAGTAATCCCTCAGTGTGCATCCTTTATGTAGCCTATGTCTTTTGTGTCTGTACAGTTTAAAGCTGGACCAATGTGAAGGAAACTTTAAAATATTGCTTTGAGTGCACAAACAACAGGTAAATGTCTTTGTTTTCAGCTCTGACGGCGCAGGAATGAGCTGTGAACTTACTAAGTGTCGGCCTGTCACTCCAGTCCAGCCCCCGCCCCGCCGCTCTGTTAACGGGAACTCCCCCTAAGTTCCCCGGTTCTCCTCTCTCTGCTCATTTTCTCCATGAGCTGTCACACACACACTTACACACACACACACGTTCGCACACAGTCACACACAAACACACACGCTGAGTCTCTGCATGTTGGAGCAAACGTCCGTACTCTGGCTGCTGTTGTTCCCCGGTTACCGAGAAGCGGCTGTTAGATTTCGCAGTCTGCGGCGAGCCTCGTCGTGACAGACTTTGGAAGCGGCTGAAGCAGGAGTGGAGGGGGGAGAGAAAAAGGTAAGAGCTGGTGTCAAAATGATTGTTTTCTCTGCTCCCTGTTTAGAAACTTTACCGTGTGTTTACCGTCTTCGCCGCTGTCTCGTGTGTTGTGAGGATCTCGGCCGCACAGTCAGCTCCGGGCTTTTTGATAACCAGGGCGTGTTTTTTTTAAGTGTTTCAGTGTGTGTGCGCGCATATTATTGTGTGTGTGTATGTGTGTGTGTGTGTGTGTGTGTGTATGTGTGCATGCGTGCTCTTTCACATTTTCTGTGTGTGTGTATGTGTGTGTTGTGTTGTGTTGTGTTGTGTTGTGTCAAAGGAAGTTTAGAGATAAGACGCGCAGATTGTGGCGGATCACTGAAGGGGGAAACCTCCCAGTACAAAAAAAAAAACAAGCTGCAGAATATGTGAGTGAAATCCGATTGTCCCTTTGCAAAGAGGCTGCTCTTAAAGTTTGATCAGGTACCTTCATTGATTTTTTTTTTTTTAACGCAACATGACTCAAATTCATCCGTTTAAATGAAATAGTTAAACTTTCACTAATGCGTTTTTGGCCACAGATTCAAAATACAGTCCGGGATTGGCTTTTGTTTGGATACTAAGCAGTAAATGGGATGTTTGCACTGATGTTTTATACAGTGAGATAAGGCTGCACTTTTTATATAACTGGCCAAACGCTATCCTATTAGTCTAAGAGCCTCATAGCACAGTTTGTTTGGCCAGCGCAGTAAATGAGGCAAAAGAAGTTTATTTGTGTTTATTAAACACAAAGATAATTGAAAATGTTTTCCACCAAATGAAAATATGCCTTGAATGATATTTAAAAACAGCCAAAAAAGGGAGAAAATGTAAGTAAGGTGTATCCTGGCCTCTGTGTGTGTGTGTGTGTGTGTGTGTGTGTGTGTGTGTGTGTGCGCGTGCGCGCCTGGGTCAGTGGTGATATCCTGTCACATCCTATGAGGTGGGGGTCAGTCACAGGGTCTCCCTTCTGGAATTCTCCTAGAATAGATGTGGCACACACACATGCACAGATACACACTTTGAGGACACTTCCTGAGTCGGTTTCACGTCTTGTCTTTAGATCCTGGTCCACAGGGACTTCAGTATTTGGATTTTATTACGTTTAAGTGTTTCCCTGAAATCCACTTTATCTCAAAGCACGAACAGACGGATGGACTTCAGCAGTGTATGACGTTTGTGCTCTCAAGTTAGAACGTGTTCTTCTTGATGCTGACACCAATACCAGTCTGCTCTACACGTGCATGTGCTTCATCGTTTGATTTCTGTCATTCACTCCATTTAAGTCTGTGCTTGTGGATCTGCCATTGCACTTTTCTACATCTTTGTGTTTTCTGCGTTTGGAGCCGGTGCCAGACAGTTTTACAGGTGTTTGTCCGATTTCTGATTCAACTAATTGTAGAGACTGAGCAGCTTAGATGTCAGAGTCCATTAGTCCACTGCTGCTTGTCATTTTTCATATTTACACATAACAATTCTTCTTTCTTCTTGTCAGTAAACAGCATCACTGCAGATGCAGGTTAGGATGTCTTGTGCAAGGACACTAGGCCAGCACAGGATCAGACAGGATGCATTAGAGGAGCAATAAACCAGTGCTCTCTTATTGCTCCTGCACCCATTCACATGATGTGTCTCTAAGATGATGGATGCTTGAAAGCGCATGTGTGTGTGCATGCATGTGTGTGAGAAGGAATTAGAGGATCTTGTCTCCTGTAACTTGAGCCCGCTGGACACACCGACTCTTGGAAGGCCACAAAGACCACTTTGCATGAACAGTGAAGAATGGAGAAGTTTGTCCCTGTGTACTTGTACTTTTAGTTTTGTGAGGACCATTTTGGGCATAATTCTATTGAAGTGAGGACATTATGACTAAGTGAGGACTCCTGTTTGAGGGTTAAGACTTGGTTTTAAGACTAGAATTAGGTTTAGGTTAAGGATTAAAGTTAGGCATCAGAGACAGAGAGACAGAGAGACAAAAAGAGATACAGAGAGAGAGAGAGAGAGAGAGAGAGAGAGAGAGAGAGAGAGAGAAAACATCAGCACCCACAGAACCCCTTAACACGGTCATTTCTACAGACAACACCACCACTGTAAGCGTAAAAGCGATCAATGAGAGACTTTGAACTGGAACTACTGGTCAACTGAGATATTAGTTGATTAAGAGAAAACTAATCAACAATTTAAATAATTAGTGACTGGTTTAAGCCTGGACAGAAATACAGGTTCAGGTTCAAGCCTCTCAGATAGGAGGATTTCTTTGCTTTTCAGTGTTTTGAAATAGTATCATTGTTAGCTGCAACCCTAAATAGAATATATGGGGTTTTGAACAAGCAATTTGAAGACAACTTGATCATATGGGAATATGTGAGGGGCATTTTTCACAGCTTTCTGACATTTTACACACCAGTTGATTAACTGATTAACTAAAAATAATTAGGGCTTAATTAATGTTGAGTCATTAGTTAACCCTCTGGAGAGACTGTTTCTCATGTGGCTGCATTGCTGTGTGCATGTACCGATGCAGAAGAAATCTTTGCTAGTGTGAGACATGATGTTAAACTGGCTTGGGGCCAGACATTTGAACTTACCTGAGTCTCAAGCCATGAGGAAAATTCCCACTTTAGCAGAGGGAGTCATGTAGTTTACACTTTTTATTCTTGGTACTGAAATAATAACAGTATATCAAAAATCCCTGCCTTATCCTGTTACCTATTTAAAGAGCTACTGATCTTAATGTAATCCATTTAAATGACAGCATTTGAACAACTTTGTCTTCCCCTTTTTAGACCATTACTCTTTTCCAATATTCACTTTCTCCCCTCCTCTGTCCTTTCTTTTCATCTACGCATTATGGAGGAGGTTGTTATGTGTGTTTTAACTTCCAGATAAATTGACTGATCAGCTACTCCGTCTGTTGCTTCCCAGTTTGAATGGATGGTTTGTGGGCGGATTGGTGGGTGGACGGGTGACAGAATCTGTGTCCGTTTTGGAACTGTATTTATTTATGATCCCTGGCTTTTTGCAGCCCCTCACAGATGTGTGTTTTTTCACAGGTGCCTGTTGTTCCCAAGCTTTTGTGCATGTGCGGCTTTGTGGATACTTATGTGTATGAGTGTGCATGTATGTGTGACATTAAACTGGTTTTTATCCATTTCTCATAAAGGTGTAGTAGGGCAGTAAGTGCCTAGCAACAAAATCCCACTGGAATACTTTGGGAACGTCTTGATGCAATGGAGTAATGACTGTGGTCATGGTGGTTTAGTGCAGACAGATGTCGGTTGCATCAGTGGGCTGAGTCACAAATCGTAGACTAACAACGTCCTGTTTCATTCCTGGTCATGTCAGATCTGTTCATATCTATTTTTGGCATTTAATGCAACAGCTCTTGTTGCCAAAGCAAAAGCAACAAATAAAAGATCATTTTTAGATTCATCCCTGACAATTTGACGAACAAATGGTTCAGTAGTCGCTTTTTGAAAGAATTTTTCAATCTGAATTCATTTCCAATGCCAACAGTTAACTGGAAGGAAAATGGTGTTGCTGTGTGTACCTCTTAATTATGCATGTAGTTTCATGTGTTGCTTTGTTCTTCTTTTCTGTCTTTGACAACGTTTATCGGCATCATTGACATCTTACTGTAGTACATGACCAAATGTTTTGTTGGCTTTTATCGACCTGTTTATAGAAACGATATTAGTCAAAATGACACTAACAAACCTTAGTCACATTTTTTAAAAGGAGGAGACACACAAGAAAGACTCGAGAAACACAAGTAAACTGCCTCGTTACGTCTTCAGGACGTACAGATGTTATGAATCTGTGAATGCTACACCAACATAATATACAATAGGAGTGCAGTCAATAGAACAGTTATATAATAGTAAAATAATAGAGGTGGAAACTGTGGTTGAGCTAAAATGGACAGGTACACACCTCTTTGGTTACGTCAGGACAACTCCTGATTCAGTGTTTAATTCCCTGTCAGGCAGTCACTGTGTGTGAGCACGTTTGGTGTGCATGTGTGTAAGAGTTGTCTTATGACGAGGAGCAATAAAAAGACACACAGGGAAGGATGCACATAAAGAGAGAACAGACAGACAGAATCCAAAATTTTAATTAAGTTTGAAGTTGCTTTCATGTGTAATTGTGAGTTACATCATACCCTTATTGTGTGTGTGTGTGTGTTTTTGTCTGGCTGCATGTACGGGTGTGGTGTGTCTGTAATCAAGCCTGCATTAAACTGTGTACCACACCACCAGCTGCTGTAGGACTTCTCACATTTATGTATTCTAATTGATTCAGAGTGTGAATTATGTAGCTCTATGCACCCACATATGCTTGCCTGCTTTTTGTTGTGCAATACACAAGCAAGGACACACACACACACACACACACACACACACACACACACACACAAACACACCAAATCTGTGAGTTACTCATCATTGCAGCACAAGGCCGTATTGTATTGACCATCTTCACTGCACTTTTAGTGACACAGTCATTCACATTTCCCGGCAGCATCTGTGTGTGAGGGTGTGTGGGTGGTCATCTCATATTCCATGTAACACTGTCGGCTGCTAAAAATGAAGATGTGACAGGGAAGGTGTGAGTGTGGTAGTGAGAAGTGGGTGTGTGTGTTTGGGGTGGGGTAACAGACAGGAAGCTGCATCTTAATAAGATGTGTAAGATTGCTTGTTTATGATGGCTTTCAGCTCTTATCCATTCAAAATAGTTTTTAAATTTAAATTTTCAAATCAAATCGTTAACTTTGTAATAGATAAAGCTTTTCCATAAACAAAGGGAGTCCCTTTTTAATTTTGAAAGAAAGAGTGATGCGGAGGAATGAGCACAGGGACATTCAAAGATAGGGAGAGGGAATGAAAAGATTCTTCAGCGTTGTTATAAGCACCTTTTATTTTTGTATGTTGTGGTTTGTGGCAAACCATAAAGTGGGCTACCATCACAGGAGAAAGGTTGGTTGAGCATAGCGGTACCTGAAGCTCCCTTGAAGTAGGTAGGGGTGTGTCATGAGGGAAAAGTGGTGTATTTTGCATAGTTTTTTAAAAACATTTATATAACCATAGTTTCAAATAATCAGATCCTTCACAAATTTGAAGCAGCTGTTTTTCAGCCCATATATCACAGCTAAAGATGTAAGCTGGAGAAATAACCTGTAATGATAAACAATAATGTTCATATATGATCTAACACCACCGTCTCTTTATCTGTTTTAGTTTTTACTCATTCTGACATGATCTAAAAGTTAAAAGCAATAAAAAAAAAAAACTCATGGTAGTTGTATGTGGTTGCCAAAATAAAATCCATACACAGAGGAATCCCACCATCGAAAGCACCAGTGTTAGGAATCGGACGACAATGGGGTAATTCATAGAGGAGAGAGTGGGAGGTGGACTGTGCCTGATGGCCTCTTCTAACCACCTTTAACCACTGAGAGATCCATCCTGGGAAAAATGAGAAAGTGGGAATGCCAATAGGAGGAGGGAGAGAGGGTGAAGATTAGTGAGACAGGGATGATAAGCCGGGCACTTTGATTCACAGATTTCCCATCGTCCTCTGCTGCTCATTGACTGGCTCCATTGTGGCTGTGGTAAAGCATGCTGATTGGTTGGTTGGGCCTGAATGTCACTGCTTCTCATCCGTGGACTGTGGAATTTGTGTGTTTGTGTGCATTTGTGTGCAGTGAGTTAATAGCTATCCATTGAGTGGTTGATTGTGTTCTGTTGTCCACACTGGCTCTCTTTGTCCAGACTCTACACACACTCACACATACACACATATAATCACACACATGCATGTGAATCTGAACCAGGCATTCCTCCAGTGGCAGGGCACTTGCCAAGAGAGCAAGGAAGAAAGGACTAACTAACAGTACCATTCATAGTCATGGTGGTGTGATTCTTCCTGGCGCTGGTTTGAGACATGAATGGGTCTGATGCTAAAAATATTTTATTGCTGTTTTTTATGCTCCTTTTTCACCCTTTGCTCTTTTCATTAGTCCTCTCCTCTGTTGTGTTCTCCCTGTAAGCATTAAGATGTGTTTTGTAGCATTTCTAAGTTTAAAAAGGTAGACTGTGCTTGCAGTTCTTCAAGATCTAGATGTGTGCAAATAACCCCTTGAGTGTAAACACAGAAAAGCAGAAGCAAGAGATTACAAAGAGTGTGAGCAATGACTGTCAAGAAAAAGTCATGAGGTGAATCCACTACCTGTGACATCATGAGCAGGGATTGTGTGTCTGCCTGCTGAGACAGTACAATATCCTGGCCCTGCTGCAACACCCTGAGCTGTAAAACAGACAGACTGACTAAATGACAGAGTTGAACGGCTGCTTTTTATTGGTCAGTGTGGGTAGACCATGCGTCTCGCTGCCTACCACAGATGGAGAACACGGTGGGACGAAGATGGGGGGAAAAAGATGGAGAACTGGTCAGATAGAGCAAGAGGGAGGAGCAGGGACACATGAAGGAAAGGCGGCACAGACAGACTGACACTAATCCAACCAAACTCAGTGAGAGAGGGAAGTAGAAAGACAGAGATGTGGGTAAAGTATTTGATCCAGCATGGGAATTTGCTTTTCCACAGAAATACCTCCAATGCAGCATGGGAAATAAGGGGATAGACTATTTCAGCCTTTGCTCCTGATTGTTATGCCAGCCAGCATCTCAGGGCAGAGTGAAGGTTCAGCAGAGCTGTGAGTACATTATTGTGTGAGGTGTGAAGAGAAGAAGAGTAGGATGAGCGGTAGAGGGCATCAGTCTCTTTTGGGGGTGGGGAAATGACCCTCTGGCACCTCTCTCTTCGTTTTTGCTCTCTCAGGTTAGTTTAAATCCTTTCAAGAAGCTTTATTGGCAAGATAAGATCATTCTGACATTGCCAAGGCTTAAGTGCTTCTCTCCCTCTTTATGGTTGGATGGAAAAGGAAGTAGGTTGGTGGTGAAAGAGGAATGACAGCCTTTATCTCGGTCAGTAAACACAAGCCAAGGGAGTCCCTGCATTGTTTATACTGTTCCTTTAAATCCCCACTCCCATGCATACACAAACAGAGGACACTGTAACACAAAAAACACACTGTATATATGAATACACAGGGCTGCAGTGCACCCACAAAACCAAGGTCAAACTCACAGGATACGCTTGACTGCAAAGGCACATACATACATACACATACACATACACACACATGCACGTGCTCCCACTGAAATTAGTGGTGTGTGTGTGCGTGTGCGTGTGCGTGCGCGCGCGCGCGCGCGTGTGTGTGTGTGTGTGTGTGTGTGTGTGTGTGTGTGTGTGTGTGTGTAGTGGCGGCTTGTTGGCAGCCAGCATACAGTGAACTGGTCACATCCCAAGCTTCCCTCCTGCCTGCCAGTCTGACCACTGGTGGCTATGTGTGTGTCTGCGTGTGTGTCTGCGTGTGCGTGTGCGTGTGCGTGTGTGTGTGTGTGTGTGTGTGTGTGTGTGTGTGTGTGTGTGTGTGTGTGAGAAACTGCTCTGCAGCAAAGCAGAGCTAATTCCAACTGAACCTAAACCATAAACCAGAGATAATTCCATGCAAAGCCTTCCTTGTTAAGTGGATCTGCTTTGTATTTTTCTCCTGTATTTTCTCATTTGGTAAATTTTATGATAGCAAATGTTCTACATGACATGCATGCTTTTCTTTGTTTGCAAATGTGTGTATTTGCAGCTTTTTCAAAAAACAGCAATGGTAAAGATCGCAACCTCTTATTTTCAGAGCTGTTGTTGCTTCTCCGTCAACCCAGCCTCCAAGAAATTACTGCCTTTGCACATAATCCAACTAGTATTTAGATTTGCCACCGTAACAATTCACTAAGACTTATGTGCAATTTCTAGGAGACATTGTAGTTCAGAAGTTAATGCTCACAGTTTCTCTTTGCAGTCCTCACTGTCTGTGAGATTATCTCTCCTCTGCTTAGCCAAGCGGACCTAATTCAAATTATCCATCCATCTTCACACAGCCATGCAACAATTTGGGCTTGACTGATCTTGACTGAAGTCTGCAATAAAATACAGTATAAAAGTTGTCCTTATTACCTTCAGCACCACACTTTTATAGCACTTCTGCTGCAGTGATGTGACAAGAAGGAACGATGAGGGCTTTATTAACGGTTCAACCTTATGTAACTGTATGCATGGTTTGATTGCTAATTCACAAAGGAGGCCTCAGTGAGTTGCTTCTGTGGCTTGGAGATCCTGGGACGAGGTTTTATACTGGGTGGCTGTCGCTGGTGGTGTGGGCTTATAACTATAGGGCTGCTGGTTTGAGATTGCAGGGAAAGTGTGGCCACACAGTGTAAATAGCCATAAAGTAAACAGGTCAAGTTGTCCTTAAGCAACATGTTGAACTTCAACAACTCATGTGGAGCTGTTGCTTTACCAATAACAGTGGAGCAAGGCTCTGCAGGAAAAGAGTCTGCAGCTCACCTCCCATAAACGTTTCTTTTTGAAACAGCAAATTCCCAATGGATTCTGGAGGACGCACACTGTGTGACTTTTTCCTTACTTTGATCATGGAAAGATAATTTTCCATCTGTGTGGCATCTTTGTAATATGCCATCACTTCCTATGACTGTCAGCATTACATCTTTGTGGTTTCCATGGTTACAGACAGTGCTAGATCCCTGCTGTGAGACAGACATGCACAGACACCAGACAAATGAGAGTAACTTCAACTGGTAGTTAGAGGCGAGTTGTGCTGAGACCCAAGAAATCCTCAAACAGGGGTCTTTTTTCCCTCTGTTTCTCCTATTCTGATGTGTTGGAGAGACATCAGAGACATTTCCCCGTCTCTGCTGAGTTAAAGCAAGGCTACAATTTCAATATAATCCTACAAATCATTTTCCTACTTTAAGTGGATTCAGTTTAAAGATGCTATGGGTTTGGCGTAACCAGTCTCGTGGTTCAGTTCCATTGTACAAGAGGCCAGAAATGTGATGAAAAATTGTCTGTTAGACTGTTGAAAATACTCCTAGCACCTGTTGCACATGTAAACAGAACTGCGTTTCTTTCAGTCTTTATTGTTTTTGGATGAAAGCATGAAATCAGCAACTTTTGCTGAGAGGAAAAACGGCTTGTACCGTTCCATTTTCCTTGTGAATGTTTTTTTTTTACATTCAGGAAGCCTGTTTATATATTTAAGACCAGCTGTTAGGAATGAGGCATTTAGCATTTTTCTTTTTTCAGGCATTTTGAGTTTACTCAAAATTCCCCTGACAGTTGAATGGAAACATAGCCCCTCTTGCCTCTCCTCCCAATTATGTTGCTTTTCTGGACGCAGCCTTGAGCATGTAAAAGTACGAGGGCAGGTAGGTTTCACTGATATTTCTTTTTGTTTTACTCTTGCTTACTCTTTTGACATCCTTCCTCTCCACTTCTTTTTCTTTTGATTCTGTGTCTTTTTCTCAATCTTTTCTGTTCAGCTAAAACTGACAGTCCTTTCTCTCCCATATCTTTTTTTTTTCTTCTGATTTCTCATCGGTCCAGGTACAGGGCCCTAAGGGGGTAAACACCCGAGAGCCCTCAGTGTTTTATTGTGTGTGTGTGTGTGTGTGTGTGTGTGTGTGTGTGTGTGTGTGTGTGTGTGTGTGTGTGTGTGTGTCAGTGCCCCATGGCTGGGAGAGCAGAGATGAGGTAGTTTGATATCACTGGTGTTCTTTCATCAGTGAGGTGATTCTCCTCCTGTTTGAACTGTAGTGAATCAAAGCCAACTTGTTGTAATGCTGCAGCTGTGGCCACATCACCTGCATGCTGAGTCTACATGGCCTTTCTTTCCTCTCTCCCTTCCTCTTCTTTTCTTGTCTCTCTCTTTTTTGCTCCAGCTTGCTATGCTTTAACTTTTACCGACATTCTTTTTGTCAAGGGAACATGACGTGGGCTTCAAAAGCTAAATCCAGGCAGATCATGCTTTCATGTGTTATCAGGCAGTGTCACCCTCTACAGTTACAATAACACTCACTGTAGCCTGTAATCTGTCCAGTAGCTGTATTTAACATTTGAGAGTTTTTGCAAATTCTTTTTTTGATTAAAGGCAATTGTACTAAACACCCTATAACTGTGGAAGATAACTTTTTATTGTCTAATGTCCAGCTAACAACTATATATTACATATATTACTAATTATTTTCTTGATTAACCAGTCTAAAATAGAAATAGTTAGAAAATAGCAAATACCCATTACAATTGTCCAAAGCCTGGTGTTTTAAAATTTCTTCCATGTTTGATTTCTTAAGGTGGTTTCTGTTTTCCTTGAGATGCAAAACTTCTGCAACACACACAGAATCAGCATATAAAATATGTTTTATATTTAATATATTTTATTGAGCTAGAAAGAAAGTAAGAGCTTAAGTCTGTTGACTTTTATATTCAGCTACAAATGAAAGTTGAAAATATGATTGTGAAGTTATGTTTAAAAGTCGCAGTGAATATAAAATGACAACATACTACCAAGTAAAATTAGCTACAATTAGGATAATAATACAATCCATGCTCTGGTGTTCCCATTCCGTACTTTCATTCACATCCTGATTAAAGACTGAGCTTTAAAAGCAATCATCATAGGACGACGTGTTGACTACATTGATGTGGCCTGTGTGTGTAATTACACTGTAATTTCACCATGCTAACGTTGTGATTAACCAGTGATTTACAGGTTTATTTGTAGCAACATTGTAAAGAATTTTACAATGAAAACCAACACAGTGCAGTAACAGGCTACGTTTACTGAGCGCTCATGGGAACCAGAGGGACTTTTAGTGTTCAGGTCCTTGGGGATGCTTGGAATTATGTTGTTGTTAATACACACACTCCCACAGTTCTGCGGCCAAAATGTACACACAAAAAATTCCTGCTTGTGATCACAAACAGAAACTCAAATACATACGAGAATCACCTTCTGTTACTGATGGGTGGAAATTTAGTGTCATAATATCAGTTTTCAGTAACAAAAAAAAATTTTGTGTTTTCACTCAGACGCACGCCTTAAATATTTTAGGTACTGCTTGAAGATCAGATACTGCATGAACAAACACATATAAATAAAATACACCCAATCACATTGAAAATGAAATTGAAAGATCTGGATTGGAGCCAAGAAAAACACATCAGCCTTTTCAGTCTTACAGGGAATATTTTGGTGCTATTGATTTCTTTTCTTTCTTCTCTCTCTGGTAATGTGTTTATAATCAGAACACCACATGTTAGAAAAAAAAATATATATATGTGTGTGTGTGTGTGTATTTTTATCAAGTAATTGCACCAGTGTGTCCCTTTGTTGACTTCTGATGCCTGAAAATTAAACAGCATTCACTTTTGATCCCAAGGTACCGTTTAGTTACAACCTGTACAGAGAGATCATTTTGGTTTTCTTAGCCTCACAACCACATGACCCTTTGATATGTCTTGAGACCCACTGCAGTGCCCCAACCCTCAGGCTGGGAACCAGTGCTATACGCTTCAAATTCTGAGTGTGTACTACCAAATTTTATGTGTAAAGTCTGATTTGTATCAAAGTGCATCGATTTAAATTGTCCTCTTAATTCAGTTCAATTCAATTTATTTTTATAGCACCAAATCACATTACAGTCATCTCAACGCACTTTGCAAAAACCTAACAAATCCCTTGTGAGCAAGCACTTGGTGACAGGGGGAAGGAAAAACTCCCTTTAATGGAAAAAACCTCCAGCAGAACTGGGCTCAGTTTGGGAGACCATCTGCCTCGACCGATTGGGGCGAGTCCATATATATAAATGCAGCATAACTAAGGGATGGTTCAGGGTCACCTGAGCCAGTCCTAATTGTAAGATTTGTCAAAAAAGAAAGTTTTAAGTTTTAAGTCTAACTTTAAAAGTACAGAGGGTGTCTGCCTTCTGGACCCAGACTGGGAGCTGGTTCCACAGAGAGAGGAGTGAATAGCTAAAGGCTCTGCCTCTCATTCTACTTTTGGAAACTCTGGGAACCACAAGTAGACCTGCACTCTGAGAACGAAGTGCTCTATTGGGATGAAGTGGTACTAGAGGTCTTTAAGGTATGAAGGAGCTTCATCTTATGATGATATTTTTTAGAAATTCCAGTTATATCATTCATATATATATCAGAGTTTATCACAGCAGAGCCTCTGTAAATAAAATAGAATATACAATTTGGTGAATCTCTTGTTGCACTAGTTTTCCGAGCAAATACGTCAAGTCATGTCCACGTTTAACAATATGACCTTTTTGAAACTCACATTTTTTGCATCAGTTCACTGTATGTGAGACTTTTTTGAATATGACCCAAAATGAAAATGTGTTGCTTATCCCCAGTAGATGGATATTGGGTTCACATAGCACATCCCCTGAGGCGAGGCAGGCTGTTAAAAGCATGAAACTGTAGCGGTTAGAGAACGTATCTAAGGTGTCATTTAGGCTGAAGGTTACTTCACCCTTCGGCGTCACGACTTATATATAGACCGTACACCTCAGGATACTGGCGTTGCCCTCCAGATGCCCTCCTTTCCTCCTCCCCTGCATTACATACCTATAGGACATTAATCACGCACTAAAGCACTGTGGGACTGTTTTCTCATAAGCCACGTTGTAATAGTATGCCCCAAAAATATATTGTCTTTGTTCTCGCCCAGGCAAAAGGGATGATGATGGATTGCAAATTAGAAGGGGCAAAAAGAGAAGCCATTCTCTAAACAGACCCGCATTTGTGGGGACGAGATGACAAATGTTTACTCTTTTCTGCCTTTTTCTTTCTTTCTGACTCTGGCTTAGTCTTTTGTCCACGTGGAAGTAAAAAAACGAAATAGGTGTGGAAAGGTGTTTTTTTTTTTCTTTCTTCAAAATGTTAAAGTCTCTCTTTCTTTCTTTTAAACATGATGGACTCTTTCAGCTCTGGACTTTTAAGTCAGACTCTCTCTGCTAAAAAACAGAGCCCGTAATCTAAAACAGCATAATGTGTCACTGGGAAAAAAAGAGCTGGGGTGATGGGAAGCGTTTAAAGATTCAACTGAATGACTGATACTTTGAAATGAGTGAGTATTTCCCAAAAGATGAGACAGTCTCGTAACAATCTTTTGGACTTAACATGACACATAGGCCAAAGGTTTTTTGAATAGATGGTTATAACTAGAAGCTCCTCTCCTGACTTCATAATGAGGTTTTTTGGGAAGCTGATGTTTAGTTGCAGGCTGAGGGGTGGAGACAGGGCGAGGATTGAAGCCAGTTTCCCAGAGGTTTACTGACTCCTGACTTCAAAGGCCAAAACAGTCGCACTGTCTCCGCTACTGCAGCAGCCAAAATCCTGAGGGATCAGAAGTGTGTGTTTGTGTGCATTTCCAGTGGTAGGGTATTACATCTCAAGACTGTTGATGTTAATGTGCCTTTTTTGTCAAAATAGCAATTATACAGTCGAATAAGTATTACAATAATGCGGCTTGTTGCTCTTTGTTTTCTGAGAAGATAAAATATACAGTCTAGTATACAGTCAAGCATATATTTGGGATTTAAGGTTGAATTTTTTGGTGCAGATTTCATCTGCTGGAAGCATGTGCTGATTGGCTGGTAAATGCAAAGTGCAAATTTATCCAGTGGAAAGGGCAGAAAAATATTAACACCAAGCCTTATTGACAATCTTATTTTTATCCTTTAGAAAGTAAGGATTCAAATCCTCAACTTCAATAATGATGCTTATTCGCAAATGCTATTTAAGTTTTAAACTAGTTGCAAAGACATAAACTTTTTAACTTGTGCAGTTGTGTGGGATTTGTAGAACTTTGTGGATCATGCGAGTCGAGGTGTCAGTGTGAATGTGTGACTCAATGCATCATGGAGTACCTACTGTTGTGCGTGTGTGTTTGCATATAACGGCAAACAGATGTGAGGGATGGACATGGGGGACTTCGCAATATACTGACAAAATGACAAATGCGTCTGCCTTCTCTGTTTGCCAGGACCTCTGACACTGACTGGAAAATTTGGAATCGTAGTACTTACTGTCAGCTCATGTTATATGGAAACGCACACACTTGACATTTACATCGCTAGGATTTACTGGCAGCTAATGATAACAACAAAGACATCTGCCTACTTATTTCATGTATGGACTCACTTTACACATGCCTTCTCAACTTTTGTGTGTCTGTGCACACACACATTGATGCCAACGTTCAGAGGCATTTGCTACTGACACATCCCAGCAGTTTGGTATGACTTCATACTGAATGCATGATTCACATGAAGATAAAATAATAATATATCTATATTGTGATGCATCACTTACTGATTATACAGTAATAGTTTATAATTGACAGCACTGTTGGCAGTTAGAATTACTGTGTGTGCGTGCGTGTGCATGCGTGTGTGTGCGTGTGTGTGTGTGAGTGTGTGTGAGACTTGCTGAGCTATTGGTCAGTGTGTTAGTATGATAAATTGTGACAGTAGTCAGTGTGATGGTCCAGGCTTACAGCCAGTTAAAGCCAGAGTAACAGCACAGCATTCCCACTCTTCCTTTGAACTGCTGCTATAATGAGGCAATGTTCTTTTCTAAGCCCTAACCCAAGGGAGAATATGTGTGTGTGTCTGTGTGTGTGTGTGTGTGTGTCTGTGTGTGTGGCATGGTGAGTCATACATGCTGTAGCCATTGTCTTTGACATGCTGGCTTTTGACCAGAAGTCTTGTTGTTTTCCTTTGCCTCCAGGTGACAGAAACAAATCAGGAAGTATGTGTGTGTGTGTGATAATATTTTGCCCTAGGGTAGATACTTTTCTCATATACAGAGTAGTTTCACTGTGTGTCACTTTGTATTGTTTTCCTTGCATGACTGGGCAGCCTGTCAAGAAATTCTGTGTGTATGTAGAAGTGCACCCAGGTAGTCAGCATGACCAACTCTCTGTTAAGTCCTGTTAAGCTATTGCGGTGTAATGAGCTGTACTTCAGTTAGCTCATGTAAATTTTTGCCATTGTGTGCTCACACTGCAGAGATACAGAAATACAGCCTGCAGCTATATTTGGAAGCCAGACAAAACACCCTCACTCTAGCTTTCCTTCTTATGTTTACTTTGAATCGTTGGTGTGGCCAAACCCAGTTTTCTAACCTGGCTGAACAAACAATGTCTTTTTTTTATTCGGCCATATTATATTATGCTTCTTTTACTTTTTCTGCTTTCTTGTTCCTTTTAATTAATCCTTCCTTGTCCTCCTGCTGGCTCCTTCTGGTTCACCTGTTGTTATAGCTTTAAATTTTTATTTAAATTTTTACTGCTAACTTTCTTTATTTTTCATCTCTCACTTTCTCCTTATGCTCACTTGGATTAGGTTGCACCAGCTATTCTGAAATCCATTTACATTTGGTGTTGCTTTGTTTTATTTCTGTGTGCAAACATAGAGAAACACATTTCAAGTAATGGAGTATTACAGTGGGAAATATCCAATTATGTATTTATGTCTTTCTGTAGATTAGCCTGGATGCTACTATCTGGAATAAATATTTGTAAAATCCTAGATTTTTGCTTGTGGTGTGCTGTACCAGAGGGCTGCTTCTCATTAAGAAAGTCTAGACTAAACCTCAGACTTAGCTGTAGCCACATGCTCAGAAAAACCCACATAAACTGAGGGTTTATGGGTAAATGAACGAAAACCCTGCTGGTGTGTGCTGATGTTTCAAACATGATGTTTTGCTGCTGCCTTCAAGTAAGGCAGCAGCAAAACATGAATACATTGAGGAGAGGAAGCAAATGGAGAGATACTCTGTGTTTATCTTTCACGATTCACAGGGCAGATGAAACTAAAGAGGTGTTGATTAAGAGATGAAGGATAATGGAAGAGGCGAGGGTGAGTGCTTGGGAAGAAGACAAGATGATAAATCTTGAGTGGCAATAGAAGGCACAAGTGAAGGCGTAAATATGGTGGCACCTCTGTTGGTGAGATTGTGTGTGACATACTTAAAGATGGTGAGAAATGGGCACACATATGTACCCTGAGAAGAAAAGGCATCCGGACATTTGACCGAGAGCAGTAACTGGGGTCACATGCATAAACACATCTCCACGAATAGACTCTAAACACTGGTGAAGAAAATAATAACCCAGTAGCAGATGATGTGCATGTGTGCAAGAGGGGCAAATCTGTTTGTTTTTCATCTGTTAAGTGTATTTCTGCTAATACAGTTATTTGTAGAGTTAACTATGTTTATAAATGAGCAGTCTAGTTACTTTTTAAGCCTTGCTTTCATCCCCAGCTGTAATGAAACCCACAAGCTCTTTAATATCTATTAAATCTTCATGTTGTGTCTTTACTGTTGTTGTCACTAATTTTGCCTTCAGTTGAGGTTTTGTACAACCACAAGTTTAACGGAAGGGAGGGAGGAGAGTTAAGGCAGAGGTTAGAGGAGTCCAGTTTTATAGTCTTGTTTGTATGAAGCGTTGTAAATACCCCCCCAACAGGCTTAAAGTGACAGCTGCTGTCACAGCTGATCCTGCTTAAACTCTGTTATATATTAAAAGTGTATTTCAAGCTATTCTGTGGTTCTTTGAAGATGTTAAAAAAAGAGTTTTTACTCTCATTAATGATTATAAATTGTAGGCAGCACTGGTTTGTATAGAGTGTAGGACTAAAAAATTTCAAAATGATGAATTTCATTTCTCAAAATCAATCCACTTCAATGACATGGGCTGTGCCGTTCTAGTGTTACACAGTTCACAGGTACGTTTATCAGTGGATCCCATCTAAAAGACGATGGTGCATTAATGATAAATTAGAGATAACAACTCTGGCATGCCAACATACATCCTGGAAATGCTGATCAGAGGGTTGGTCTGGATAGTGCTCAGTAAAAAGTGGCACTGTGAGGGGTTTAAAGATTCAACCATAACTCTCCATCTTGCAAACTTATGGGAGTTGTTTAATTTATTAATCATGGGTTTTGTTTTTTCTTCTATGACATTTTGTGTGCAATAAGATGTTAGGTTCTTAAAATTGACTTCAGCTTTTTATTGTGTATAGCTGTATTTATCTTATGACTTAGTTTGATCAACACAAAAGAGAGCAAATGAGTCAGACTTACCGCAAAGGGCTAAGGTCCCTGGCAATATAAAGAGGCCCAAATCAGAATAAAATAACGTATCTTATAACATTTGTGGCACACAACATAATTAATACAACCACAACATAATACAGTGTAGTTCAATCCATGCATAATAAGTTAAGAAAAATAAATAGCATAGGATTGATTAAGCAAAACTTAGACAAAAAAAGCAGCCAAGAAAAGCATCTAGTGTACTAATGTTCTCCTGTTTGATCGGTAATCTCTTGGACTGGAGTATTTTTTTATTTTGTAGGTAACACCTCAGTACAGTAAAGACTATGTGGTCAACAGAACAAATTGAGAATCAGCATCCAAAATGAAAATGATCATTAGCTGCTGCATGATGTTAAACTGCCAAGATGGGCTGCAGAAGGGATGAAGAACATGTGAGAAAGCTGCAGCACAAAGTCCTGATTTAGATGTGGTTTTGTGAGCGTGTGTGTTCATGTGCATGGCGGAGAGATAACGAGGGGTGAGTCAGCGGTGGAACACGACAACTCTTCTTCCCCTTTCTGTGACGAAGGGCCATGGCGACAGGGGTTTGCGGTTAGAAACCCTAGTCTGCTCCTCATATGACCCTCTGATGGACAGGGACAGCAGTCAACTCACACATACATACACAGACACACACATAGATGGCCCTCAGACTAGTTAGTCTAGCTTTGGCTTTCCAGTCTAAACATGCTCTTATATGGATTTCTTTTAAAATCTGGAGATATCTACCCTTTCTTTCACTATAAACATATGTGCTGCCTACATGTAATTGGCCAGAGAGCACAAACACATCTAAAGTCATTATGTTTGGACATCCAAAAGGCGTCTTTATGGGAGCAAGAATGAATGTTTTTTATATATGTGCCTGTGACATTGTGTATACTGTATGTCACGGATGAGACATCTTTAAGATGTTACTTTTGGACGCCCTGACTATGTTACCATTAAGGCCAGAATGATGGATTTTTCTATGTAACTTCTTGATGTTATATACCTTACCAGTATGCAGTGTTTAGGATGTGACCTGTGGACATTCATACAGCTTTTTAAAAGAGTCAGAACTGACATTTCATATATATATATTTGAGATTATTTGTATCTGTCTAACCTATTTAAAGTTCAAACTGAATCAGTATGTATCAGAAGGGAGGGAGAAGAGTTTAGGTTGGTCTCATGTGATTTGCAGATTTGATCTGTGCCTGCGTTGCTTTGCATTGGTTCAATAACAGTGAGAAAGTGACTGGACATTTTTCAGTCTGTCATGTCATTGCCTACTTCATCTCCTTCGCTTCTGCATTTGCTTCTCTTTCTGCTCTCTCATGTCTGAAGTACCCCTGCTGCTCAGTGTGTGTTTCTGTGTGTTTGTGTACAAGCATTATGTTGTCATTTCACAACTGTCAGGCAACACCTGCTCCCTAGACCCCTATCACCATACATCTGGACTTGACTAGTGGCACTGCTGATGCCTCTCGCAATCAACTCATTGTGTGAAGATCTATCATCTTGTCAGTTTAGCGTTTACGTCCATGGCTGCAATTTAGTTTAACAAGTGTTGGAGGAGTGTGTGTGTATGTGTGTGTGTGTGCGCGATCTGGGTGTTTGAGTGGACTTGCTCTTTGTGTTACCCTTTGAATGATGTCTGTTAGTGTAAAAGCAGCCCGGCATCTCGGGAATGTCTGAGTACAGAACTTTCTGGAACAAATCATTCAGCTCTGACCAGCAATGAATCTGGGACTTGGTCTGGTTCTGGCTCCATGTTGTCTACTTTTGGTCTACTTCTCTTCCTTTTTGGGTTTTAAATGTGCCTGAACAATCAACACCTCATAATTAATAGTGTTCTGTTTACCCCATTTGTATTTGTTCTATTACCTATTTTTGTACTGTTCTACTCATTTAGGTGTGATAAATCTTTACTAGATAGGTACACTATCCTGACAAGCCAGCCTGATAAATTAAGTAACTACAGCCTTCAATGGGTTGTTGATGCAAGCTAATGAGAGCGAGGCTGATCATGGAATTTTTATATTATATTACAGTGTATGTATGATCCTCTCTAAACTGCAACTGATATCAAGGTAATCCTGTTTCATTTTTTTGCTCTTTGCGTTGGGAAATGAACCAGTATCAGCAGACAGTCATACAATCAAAATGCACAAAGCAGAGATGCTTTTGGTAAAAAAAACAAGAGGTCAGTTTGCAGTCAGTGCAGCCAAACCTCTCAGGTGAAACATACCACAAAAGTATTGTTACTGGCTGAGAGCTCTCTTAGAGCTGCAGTATTTTTTCATGCCATGTATAAAAATCTGTTTTCCAAATTTTGTCCAAGCTTTGTAATTACAGCTGTGCTACACAGGGA
Organism: Mastacembelus armatus; assembly: GCF_900324485.2. Classification (NCBI taxonomy): domain Eukaryota; kingdom Metazoa; phylum Chordata; class Actinopteri; order Synbranchiformes; family Mastacembelidae; genus Mastacembelus; species Mastacembelus armatus. The sequence continues at coordinate 5,777,637 of NC_046654.1, read as the reverse complement.
CACTTTTGCAAAAAAACATACAATGTAAGAAAACATAGCAATCAACATACGTGATGTGAATCATAATGGGACATTTTAGATTAGACCTATCTTGGAGTTTCTGAATGGTTATTTTATAGATATGGGCTGAGGTCTGAGTATTGATAAGTTCTAAATATTAAGGGACACTGCAACTTAGGGACACAGCCAGTCCTTAAACTTTAATTATCAAAATTTAAAAGCTATAAAAATCAAATTAAAAAGAGAAGCAGCGTCATAGTAAGTATATACAGTACATATGCCCAGCCAGAACAGCTGCTCATCTGTTTAAAAGATCATCTGAATCTGGTTAGAGAAATGTATTGTGATCATTGGAGGAATGATTTTAAGGTGCACTGAAAAACCAAGTAATCTAGCCTTACCTTACAGTAGTTAGTTGTAGTTAGCAGCAGCAATAGAGTATTGACTGGTTGAATCCAGGTTAGCTGTCTTTGTGAATTACATTAGATTTATTTGTGTGTGCTAGCCTGCGTGTTTATGTGGGCATGAGTGTGTCGGATGTCTGATTTGTGTGTCTCCATGTGCATTAACAGAATGCCCTCAAAACAGGACCTCACTCAAAATGTGCTTTTTAAATCAGCACTAAAGCAAAGACATGGTCATAGTGACCTTCAGGCAAGACAAGATGGACAGGTGTGGGTTTGTGTGTGTGTAATGTAGGTCTGGGCTTATGTATGACTGCATTCACATGCATGTTTGTACCTGTGTGTGTAGTACAGAGTTATATTTGATTTAACCTTATCATATTATCTGTAATTGTGTGTTCATGCACTTTTTAGTATTTGTGTATATGTTTCTGTGCATGCTGCAGGTTTGCCAGCTTTCATCATCATCTCATGTGGCCTATAGTGTTGCATATTTACGGCATATTTTTTCTACCCTCTGCAGCAGAACAGCAGAATCTGTGTGTGTATGTGTGATCAGACTGTGTGTGTTAGCCTTATAAGGCCAAGCTGTTTTAACCAGGAAACATTTAAGGATAAGAAATGACGTGAGTCACCATTTTCCTTCATTTGCTCAGAAGCACAAAAACATCCTTTTTGCTGCCCTCAACACCTTCCCTTACAGGATATATTGTTTTTATATGCGTGACTGTGTGTGTGAGTGTACGTGTCCAAGTGTCTTGTAGTCTTTGGTGTTATTGTTTTCTACTTAATGAGATGCTAAGCTGTTCTCACAGGCCACCGGGGGAGCAGCTGTTATGGCACTGAAGGTGCTGAACTGTGCAGAGGTACTTGTCCAGATTAAAGAAGAAGAAGTAAAGGAAGGACGAAGATAAATGAAAAGAGGAAAGAGTGTAAGGAAAAAAAGTAAAGTAAGAGAAAATCTGAAATTAAAATATCCATCCATTTTCTATACCCACTTATTCCTTAACCAGAGTCACAGGGATCTGCTGGAGCCTATCCCAGCTCTCTTTCAGGTGGAAGGCAGGGGGTACACCCTGGACAGGTCACCAGTCCATCACAGGGCCACATATAGACACACAAAGAGAAACAACCACACACACTCACTCCTATGGACAATTTTAGAGTCACCAATCAACCTAACATGCATGTTTTTGGACTGTGGGAGGAAACCGGAGTACCCGGAGTAAACCCACACAAGCACGGAGAGAACATGCAAACTCCACACGGAAAGGCTGGGTTGCAAACCCACAACCTTCTTGCTGTGAGGCAACAGTGCTAAGCACAGTTCTTGTATAGTCCACTTCAGTTTGTTCTGTGTACTGAAACATTTGCAGTGTCCTTGTTGAACCTTGTTGATCTGTGCTCCCTGCAGAATAGGCAGCCCACCATTCAAATCCTCTCTGGTCAGCTGCATAATAAGCATTTGATTTAGTTGCCTGGTAAGGAAAAGTAATAAGAAACACATTATTCAACTTCTGCTCTAACAGTTAGATGAATACCAGCAATACAAATATAAATCAGTATTCTTTCTTTCTGCCTTCATATTTGTCCCTTTATGTCTAGACTTGCCTGCATGCAGCTTAGTCCTGTTCAGCCCTGACCTAGTGCTAAGACTAATGTAATTTTTCAGGGGTGTGCTCCATCAAGCCTGCACACGTGGTTTCATCATAAAACAGCTGTGTGTGTGTACATGCGTATGTTGTTTGTGTGTGTGTGTGTGTGTGTGTGTGTGTGTGTGTGTGTGTGTGTGATTTGTGCTTTTAGCAGCCTGGGTCTCATCCAGGCAATAGGTTTGGCAGACATAATGAGAGAACCCCCAAGTCTGCCAGACACACACACATCCACACGGCCCTCACTCCTTCACAGTGCAGTTTTGATAATGCACATATGCTCTTTAAAGGTTTCTCTTATTTGCCATTTTCTCTTTGAAGAGCCCCAACTGTATTATGGCAGATGTGCGTGCATGTTTGAGCCACCACCATTTAGCTTGTCGGTCTTTAACAAATCCCACCATTACTCACTCTCTTTCTGTCTTTATTTTACTTTTTTTTCTTAGCTTTTTTTCTCAGTCTAAACCCTTTTTAATGTCGACTGAAATGAAACCAAATGAATCAACATAGATTAACTGTAGCCTTTTTGCAAAAAAATGCTTTGTCCAAAAAGCACCAGAGACTTTCCTTGTCCTTTGCTGCATGAAAATGGTTATCTCCTTTCTATTGCTTGTACAGTGTAAACAAAAAGATATTCTCTCTTATTTGACTTGACTTAACCATCCCTTAATCTATAATTATGCAAGATATCCCTCTGATTTTTCCAGCCTGTGTTTTGGCTTATGTATGATCATCTGCTTTGTAGGGCAGCTCCCTGCTTGTATCTGTGTGGGACCTGTTGGGTTTTATGTTTTATTTTTTTATTTGTTGTATTTATTTGCGCATTAGACTCCCAAAACTCAAGCTGTCCCTTTCAGTAAAGACTAATGGCCTTGTGTACCTAGGGGTGTCAACAGTAACCTCCTGATCTAGGCTACATGTCAACCATGTATTTAACCATGTTGTACTTCAAAGTAGTTTTTGCTTTATTAGACACTAGATGTAGGAAAGAGAGGGAGAGAGGGGATGATTGTAGGATTCAAACACAACATTTGTGGAAAAAAATAAGGTAATTGTTCTTGTCTTATTGTTCTGGCAATCTTTCTCTCAGTATGAGTTTCTCTGCAACTGACAAAGAAAATGATGATAATTGAGGTGTGGCCTGGGCTCGACAAGGACAGAGCTGTCTGCCAGAGTAGCTATCTATCTGTCTGCACCTCTATGGCAAGCCGTTTGAGCATAAATTAGATATCCTTGATATCAGATGTTTATTTCACATACTAGTTCAGTCTTTGTCAGAACTAGTTCGACGTTTGATTGCACTAGTTGGACATGTGATTGCACTAGTTGAACAAGAACCCTTACTAGTCACGCTTTCTCAGCAACTAGTGGCATTTCTGTCCAGCTAGTTCCATGAAAAGCCCTACTATCAATGCCAGTCACTGCACTAGTAGGACCAAAGTCCCAACTAGTCAGCTTTTTCATGTACTAGTGGCCCTCTGGACGACACTAGTAAGGCTAAAAGTCCTACTAGTTAACTAGTGTGCTGAAAGAAATGTGACAAGTTTACTAGTCAAGCATGAGTTTGGCTCACTAGTGAACTAGTGAGATTCAAATGTTTACTAGTTTACTAGTAAATACCAAAATGTCCACTAGTTCCACAGGTGGTGATCATTTTGGCCTTACTTGTTAACTAGTTAAACACACAATCTGTTACTAGTGAGCTAGTAAGGTCCAAATGGAGTAAGTAGTTGACTAGTGGCAATGATGTTCTCCTCACTAGTTAACTAGTGGAAGACATTTTGCCTCACTAGTGAAAGTCTGTATCAGACATGTTCAGACTATGACTGAACATGTCAGACATTTTTCCTACATGTTAGGCCTTTTCTTTAGCTAGTTTAGCATTTATTGGCACTAGTGAGCGACTATGTGCAACTAGTGAGACATTTGTTTAACATGTTGGTCTTTTTGATGCACTAGTTGATATTTTCAATACACTAGTTGACGTTTTGATCTTACCAGTCCAATATAAATGCTCACTAGTCGATTTGTGTGCTCAACTAGTGCAACTAGTAATGTTGTAAAGTGTCACTAGTTAACATGTATGATGTTTGCAACTGTTCACTAGTTAACTAGTTGCACAGAAATGTCAACTAGTGAGCAGGTTTTGCAGACAAGTCAAATGAAAACTTACACTAGTATACCAAAAACTTTAACTAGTGCAACAAAAAGACCAACATGTTAAACAAATGTCTCACTAGTTGCACATAGTCGCTCACTAGTGCCAATAAATGCTAAACTAGCTAAAGAAAAGGCCTAACATGTAGGAAAAATGTCTGACATGTTCAGTCATAGTCTGAACATGTCTGAAACAGACTTTCACTAGTGAGGCAAAATGTCTTCCACTAGTTAACTAGTGAGGAGAACATCATTGCCACTAGTCAACTACTTACTCCATTTGGACTTTGCTAGCTTACTAGTAACAGATTGTGTGTTTAACTAGTTAACAAGTAAGGCTAAAATGATCCCCACTAGTGGAACTAGTAGACATTTTGGTATTTACCAGTAAACTAGTAAATATTTGAATCTCACTAGTGAACTAGTAAGAACCAATAAACATTAACTAGTTGACTAATTGGCATTTTATGTTGACTAGTCAACTAGTGACTCTGTCTCTATGTCACTAGTGAACTTGTAAGGTCAAAAGCCCCTAACTAGTGGACATTTGGCCCTCGCTAGTTAACATGTAAAGTAAAACATGCAGCCACTAGTGCTACTAGTGGCACTTTAAAATCAATGTTGTACTAGTGGACTAAATGCAAATGAGGCAGGCGGGACAAAGATTTTGATTGGTCAGTGGTCAACTGTGTTCTGAAAAGCCTTAAAGTGCCTGCTCTGAATAGTAACTTGGGTTTTAGCAAAACTAATTTCAGGAAGTGTTTGAATAATTTTATTTTGTATTATTATGGAATGGCAATTTAATTTGTAAATTTAATACACAAAGTAATTTTAAAACAATATTCCTCTGTTATCAATGTTATTAGGTTTGCTGTTATTTTAAAATGAAATTTATTGTATTAATTACAAAACTGTTCTTGAGTTGATCTGTATTTGTGAGAAATAAAAAAGTAGCTGTCAGTGAAATGTAACATTTTTTACTGTCAGAGATTCCATTTGATAAATTTAATTTTACACTAGAGGATGATTCAATTCAGTTCAATTAAATTTTATTTGTATAGGTCCAAATCACAATACAATCATCTCAAGACACTTTACAAAAAACAATGATGATCTATTGATTATCACACTAACCTAGTTAAAATATCAATCACGATACACCACTTAATTCCTAACCTTCATAGACCCACTAAATAGTAAACGGACTCATATAGCAAGCCGTTTGAGCATAAATTAGATATCCGCCATAGTGTCTGTGTGTTTTTGTGTCTCGGCACATCTGGATATGTGTGCATGTGTTTACAACTGCTGCTTTGATTACCGTGGAGATGTAAAGTGTTTCGGTGTCTGTCCGTTAGATGGACATTGACCGGAAAAAATCCCCCGCCTCGGGTTTCCGGCTCTGAGTCCCGCTCTTATGGCAAGCCGTTTGAGCATAAATTAGATATCCTTGATATCAGATATCAGATATCCTTGGTAGGAGATATCCTTGATATCTGATATCAGATATCGAGATATTCTTAACCTTGATATCAGATATCAAGGTTAAGAATATCTGATATCTGATATCAAGGTTAAGAATATCTTGATATCTGATATCAAGGTTAAGAATATCTTGATATCAGATATCAAGGTTAAGAATATCTTGATATCTGATATCAAGGTTAAGAATATCTGATATCTGATATCAAGGCAGATATTCTTAACCTTGATATCTGATATCAAGGTTAAGAATATCTGATATCTGATATCAAGGCAGATATTCTTAACCTTGATATCTGATATCAAGGTTAAGAATATCTTGATATCTGATATCAAGGTTAAGAATATCTTGATATCTGATATCAAGGTTAAGAATATCTGATATCTGATATCAAGGTTAAGAATATCTTGATATCAGATATCAAGGTTAAGAATATCTTGATATCTGATATCAAGGTTAAGAATATCTGATATCTGATATCAAGGCAGATATTCTTAACCTTGATATCTGATATCAAGGTTAAGAATATCTTGATATCTGATATCAAGGTTAAGAATATCTTGATATCTGATATCAAGGTTAAGAATATCTGATATCTGATATCAAGGTTAAGAATATCTGCCTTGATATCTGATATCAAGGTTAAGAATATCTGATATCTGATATCAAGGTTAAGAATAAGTGATATCTGATATCTGATATCAAGGATATCTATTTATGCTCAAACGGCTTGCCATAAGAGCGGGACTCAGAGCCGGAAACCCGAGGCGGGGGATTTTTTCCGGTCAATGTCCGTCTAACGGACAGACACCGAAATACTTTACATCTCCACGGTAATCAAAGCAGCAGTTGTAAACACATGCACACATATCCAGATGTGCCGAGACACAAAAACGCACAGACACTATGGCGGATATCTAATTTATGCTCAAACGGCTTGCTATACGCTCTCGTCCGAAGGGCTCCCGGTGAGCTACTTCGCCCGGGAGGAGCGGTTCGACCTCTCGCCGGCCGGGGGTCGCTCGCGCCGGCGGTCCGCTCGAGGCGAAAGCCGCTCATCGCCGCTTCCGGCTATATTTTTTTCTTAATTTTCAACATTATTACATAGTATTTTAGATGGATTATTGCCACTAATCAGCAATAATATAGTACATTTTTATACATGGTTCCTTGTAAACAAACTTCAGTTTTAACTGTTGCCACCTCCATCAAATTTTACTTTAAATTGGAGAGTGGTATTTCCTCTCCTGGTATTTCTTTTAAAAAATGTTCAACAAAGCAGTGAAGCAGAGGAGCAAGCCAGGCTTTACAGAGTTAAATTTAAATTTTGGTTTGATTGAACTGCAGGAGAGCCAATAGGAAGGTTAGGTTTATGTCACTTCCCTGCCTCTTCATTAGCATTAAGTGTAACTACTTTACTAGTGATCGACTTGGCTTTCACTAGTTAACTACTAAAGATTTTGCGCCCAGAAGTTAACTAGTAAAGTAAAACAAACTTTGAGTAGTTCACTAGTGAGCATTTGGGCTTCCACTAGTTCAACATTTTGAAACTTACTAGTTACATGAAAATGTCTGTCACTAGTACAACTAGTGTGGTTTTAACCTCACTAGTTAACTACTATGCATTATTTAGCCTCACTAGTTCACTAGTAAGGCCTAGAGGTCTTAACTAGTGAACTAGTGTGCATGTTGGCCCTCACTAGTGAACTAGTGAAGATTTAGGCTCTCACTAGTGAACTAGTGCAGACAAATACTGGTCACTAGTTCACTAGTGAGCCAAACTCATGCTTGACTAGTAAACTTGTCACATTTCTTTCAGCACACTAGTTAACTAGTAGGACTTTTAGCCTTACTAGTGTCGTCCAGAGGGCCACTAGTACATGAAAAAGCTGACTAGTTGGGACTTTGGTCCTACTAGTGCAGTGACTGGCATTGATAGTAGGGCTTTTCATGGAACTAGCTGGACAGAAATGCCACTAGTTGCTGAGAAAGCGTGACTAGTAAGGGTTCTTGTTCAACTAGTGCAATCACATGTCCAACTAGTGCAATCAAACGTCGAACTAGTTCTGACAAAGACTGAACTAGTATGTGAAATAAACATCTGATATCAAGGATATCTAATTTATGCTCAAACGGCTTGCCATACACCTCTGTCTTTCTGCCAGCAAGGCAGTTGATTGATGCACAGCTGAGGACCAAACTCTGCTACAGAAGTTTGAATCTGTTTTCAAGAGGATATGAATGTGCAGTGTGTGTGCATTCAAAGTAAATAATTCATGTGAGGGCTACAGAAAGAGGCAGGGAATTGGGTCAGTACTACAGTTAGTTGATCATGCAGTTGTGAAAACCGTGTGTGGTAAAAGGAAAAAGAAAGAGCATGAAGTGATAAAAGAAGAACAGGATAGGGAAACAAAAACTGACATTTTAATGATGAACTGTATTTACGCACTGGTTAATGATATTTGCAGTTGTATCTATTTGTATTTTTCCCACACTGTTTTTTTTTTGTTTGCAAGGAGGAATTTGTGTTTGTTTTTTTTTTTTGTTTTTTTTTTTTTGTGAGTGTGACTCTTTGTGTTTCTCAGTTGTGTTTGTCAGAGGAGAGCGATGTTGTTCAAATCCCTGTAATCCCTCTTTTGTAGCTGCTGTTGTCCCTCATAGCAGGACAGAAGTCAATACCCACAGAGCTTCCAGTCTCTCCCTTGGTTCTGTTTAGTATGTGTATGGCATAGCAGAGCCCTGTGTTCTCACTGTGTGATCTCAGAAGCAACATTGAAGTTGTGCATTGGGCTTTACGTCTGTGTGTACATGTATACAATGGGCTAGTGTGGACCTGTCCTTTTATCCGGGGGAAATGTTCGGGGTTCCTGTTTAGGCCTTCTTCACAAAATGCACTCTTCCCCTTAGAGGCCACCATGGGCCCTTCCTGTGTACTCACTGACACATGCACATGTAGAAAAAAATGCATGTGTTAAAGTTGCACAAACTCCTTCTGTGCATAGTTGCACACAGTTTGTTCACACAGAACAAGCATATTTTGATGGCATATTTCGAAGACTGTGATGGAAGGGGCCTGGTTCCGGGTGAAGGTCAGGTGGAATTAGAATGGAAAGAGACGGAGGGACTGAAGTGGGGAAAATGAGAAAGGTCATCAATAACTGCTGTTCCTCTTACAAAGAAACTCGGAAAACACAATCTAACGATCTACGTTGACTACACTCCTCTTTTTCTGTTTAAATCCAGAGCACACAGAGAGCAATAAAACCTCTGAAAAGAAATAGGAAGTGGAGGAAGCAAAGTAAAAGTACAGATTCCGTTGCAGATTGCATTTGTAGTGTAGTTTAGTTTTGATCATGTTTTCTTAAAGATATCAAAAACACCTTAAGAAAAAGTTGGCTTGAACATGTCCAGTGATATTTCATATTTGGTTTAAGCTTTGGCTTATTAAACTGAAAGCAGATACCACCATGCATTTTCAACTAACCTGTTCATAAATTATGTCTAGTAAAAAAATCACTTAGTTGCCATTATATCAGGAAATGGGTGGAACCCATACTAGAAAATTTGTCATTGTGTGCTCACCAGTGAATCATCATGTTGTTGTAATATGTGCCAGTGAGTCATGTTTACCACTTATGGGGACATGTGCATGTGTGTGTGGAGGTTTCTACTTTTCTAAACCTAAGAGTTTACATGCCCTGAAGCTGCTATTTGTGTGCATACATATGTGTGATTACCATCCTTAAGTAGTCATATTCTACTGGGCTGTGTTGTAGTTGAAGTGCAGCTTGCCTGGAAGTGTAATTTCTTTCAGAAGAGACTGATTCAGCAGCATCCAGTTGTTATGGGGAGAGAGAAGGCGAGACAGATGAGGTTGACTGCCTGTTTTTTCCATAGAAAGTCTTAATAGTTGTTTTTCCAGGTGTCACAAGACCCCCCACCCACATGCTGCCAGTCACTTTCTCCCAGCCACAAGCCCACCAATCATCCCCCCTTGTTTTTTCACACTTTTAAGTAGGAAACTCTGGCTCCATAATTCCCCAGGAAGCCTGTACAGATCGTATGTCAGTGTTCTTGGTCTACATTGTATAATAACCTCTCAATGTTTCTCTTTCTTCTGAAAAACCTGAATCTCAGACTCCAGATCCCACATTTTTACTTTTCTGTTTTTTTAGTAAACAAGTCTTACATTTGGACTTCTGAAATTCAGATACATTTTCAGTAAAAATACAGTGTGTTTGTGTAGTTGAGATTAAGGTTGAGGTTAGTCTTTGTGTGTGGTTGTGGCTATAAAAGTGCTGTATCACTGTAGTATTACAGTTAATACTGTAATATATATTTTGTAGCATGCATTTAAATACAGTGTACATGGACATGCTTGTGTAGCTCAGGAATGCATTGTCCCTTTGGGGGGCGGAAGGGGGGGGGGGGGGGGTGTAAAACAGAAAGAAAAGACACTGATGCCACTGAACACTGAAGTTGACACATGAAGAGGAAAGACAGAGCGGGAGAGAGATACAGTGAATGACAGAGAAACATGAGAAACATAAGGGAGAGCGAACCTCACTCAGGGAATCTTCTTCATGCTTTTACATGGCCTCTAAATCACGTTCTAAATCTCTGAGTCCCTGTTTTCTGGTTTGTGGCATATTCCTCGTCATTGAAATGTTTAAGTCAAAAAGTAAAACTTTTAGGTGGATCAGTAGTTCCAAAAGTCAGATTTTACACCAGCTTGAGGAGTATTTGTTTTATTTTGGCTTATAAAAAAGTTCAAGGGAGCTCTTTGTGATAAGCTGTATGGAGTTTGGAACAGCTGTCCTCATTTTTGTATGTTCTTATTGTAGCTTCTATTTTATAACTTTTGTTATGTTTGGCAGTGTGTGCCTTTTCTCTTTGTGTGTGTATGTCTGCTGCAGACTTTTTGTTTGTCTTCTGAAGCACTGGAGGTTGAATAAAATAGAATATAACAGACAAATACAGTACATCTTCATTACTTTCATTACCTTCATAAACATAATATAGGCTTCATTGTGCAACAGAGGCAAGAAACAGAAATAGATATTTGAAAGCAGCAGGTGTTTTCTCCCTCTGCCACTCCTCTCTCTCTTTTACTGAGGTGGGATTTCTCAGCAGGTTTAGAGAGACTTTTGTAGAGCTGCTGTGTATTTTCTTCTGTCCTGCCAGTTTAATCCTCCATGTTTCTTTCACTCCTTTTAATCTGGATGTGCTGTGTGTTGATAGATATGTGTGTATTTCAGGTTAATGTCGAAGAAAGCTAAGTGCAGTTTACAGTTGCTTTTCATGATAAAGATGATAAAAATCCACAGCTCCATATGTATGAACACTTGACACGTCTTGATAAACTGCCCTAATGATTTACTTTCTCTTTCTTTGTTTTTCCTTTCCCTCACCCTGTCCCCTCCCCTCCTCTTCTCTCTGCTGACTCTCAGGTGGTGTCCTCCCATCGGAAACACACACGACACATGGTTCACTGTGGGGGACTGAGGGGGTGAAAGAGAGTACAGGAGTGACACAGATCCACATGCACTCAGAGGGAAAGAGGCAGCCAGCCATCTGTGTTTGGTCCCCTGCTATTCTGCAGCTGTGTTGGAATGGTTTTTGGCTTCGTCAGGACTTCAGAAAACCACAGAGTGAGATAAGGGCTTTCTTCCTACGTGTCATTGCCCAGGGGATGAGCTCAGGCTAGAGCAATGCTAAGGCCTCGCTGTCCTTGGATTAGGCCCCTGAGGCTGCTTCTGTGGAGGGATGGGTGATACTCCAGCTGGATCTTCCACTGTCGCCATCCTCTGCACCTATCATTAGTGCTAATGAGCTGGTGCTAGAGAGGAAGCAGAGAAAGGTGCCTGTGGAGAAAGAGGAACATTACAGCTGTTATTAAGAGGGCCAGAGATCTGAGACAATAACTCTTTTCTTCTGAAGAGAGTGTACCTCTCTTTAAAGCTCCTCTGACTGCAAGAATGAAAGGATATCGAATTTGGAAGTTGTAGTTGGTGACATTTCTTTTTAGGTGTTGATTGACTGGTTAGTTTTTTTATGCTGCTCCTTTGTATGTCTTTGAAATCTGTCACCATGCAGTTAAACATTTTTTCAACAAGAGAATTTACTATTTGGATGTTAACTGTTTTTCCCTCTTAACTGAAAGAGTTTCAACAAAATTAGAATCCATTGAGATTTTTCTGATATTGTTTTTTTTTTGTTTTTTTTACACATCAGAATTTTTTTTCTTCTTATGCCCTGAAGCACATTGGTCACCATGGCAGCAGCCTATCGTGTAGTAGTGAGCAGTGTGAGCTGTTACAGCAGTGTGGTAGTGGACCGGCGCACTCACTCCCATGCTGTGCACTACTGCTCAGGGCCATGTGGGGCACTGTCCCAAGGACTAGACTGTAGTGTTGCACACCGTGGCACCTGCTCAGAGCTGCTTATTGCACCTGACCAAGAATACGGTGACATCAACAGCTCACCCATACACTCCTGTAACATGACCACTCCGCATCTCCCTAACCATGGTAAAATTAGTATTGCCATGGATAGTAGTTATAACGGTGGTCTAGAGAGGGCAGGCAGCAGTGGCAATTTGTCTTTAGGAGAGGACAGCCCCACGTGGCGTAAAAAGACCACAAGTTGTGGTGGATCAACTGGGAACCTGAGCTCCTCCAGCAGTCTGAAGGACATTACAGAAGAAGCCATCAACCTGGCCAGTGGTAAGCTCAAAGAGTTCTCTTTTGACAAGCTCCGACTCTCTTCCTCCAGCCATGTCACCTTCAGGAAAGGTCGTAAGGTGCGTCCTGACTCTTTCAGCCGTCGCTCCACTGATCTAGAGATCATTTATGGCCACTTTAGCCCCAACAGCATGACTAATGGAGTGACTAATGGTATGACAAATGGCATAGCTACTTCTAATGATGAGAACATGCCACCATTTATATTAGGTAAAGGGTCAGGGCTGGAGGAAACAAAGTTCAAGGCCACCTCAGGCCCCCTGTCAGCCACAAACAAGTTGGGTGGAGGCTCAACAACCAGTCTATTGAGTATTGGATCATTAGACCAAAATGTGAACACAGTGGCCTCTCTGTACCGCAACACCCTGGGAGAGGAGAACCTAATTGCCCGTCTGTTAGAAAAGACACGGACAGAGGCGGGTGCTGGGGGAGCAGGTGGCGAGGATATCCGTGCCTGCCTTGACATTCTTCTTAAATGTTCTGAAGACTTAAAGAAATGTACCGACATCATCAAGCAGTGCATCAAACGCAAAGCAGGTGGTGCATCAGATGATGGAGAAGCCAACCCTGACAGTGTGTATCGAGCTGTGATGTCCCGACTCAGCTCCTATCTGAAGAGACTGCCTCTGGAGCTAGAGGGGTTTGGAGGTTTGGCAGGCAGTGGGCAGGGTGCACCTGGAAGTGGGCACAGTGATCTGGCTGAGCTGGTCAACACTCTTCACTCCATCCAGCAGGGACCTTACTCTCCAATATTTGGCAATGAGCAACCTCCTCGCTATGAGGATGTAGTGCAGTCCCCTCCCATCCCAAAGACTGTTCCTCATTCTGCATCTTCTACTCCATCCTGTCTTTCATCTTCCTCCTCATCTTCTATAATATCAGACTCTATCCAGACCATACAGCTCCAAAGCTCCCCTTCCAGAACCACTCCCCTTACTAATGGACTACAGCATTCACATGCTTCTATCACACAACACACACTCTTGCCCACATCTGTCACCTGCTCATCATCCAGCTCGTCTCCAACACACTCTCTTCATACCTCTCCAACCCCACCATACGCACATACTCCTCCAGCATCCCCCATGGAGGCCCTTTATATTGAGGAGGAGGATGCAGAGGTGGGCAAGACACCAGAACAAATCTCGCAACAAACACACACTCCAAATAGAGGGGTAAACAAAAATGGGACAGTATTAAGTCAACACATGCACCTGTCCCAACCACACACACTCCATAACTCTGGCTACAGCCCAACTTGGCCTTCCTCTTCCTCACTAATACTCTCAACACCCAAAGCTGCCTCACACAGGAATGATGACATTGACAAGCTGCTGATGGACCTAGAGAACCTGTCTCAGAGTATGAGCCATCCCAGAAATACTGAGCCTCCACTTCCAGCCAAGACCAGGAAGAGAGAGGGAGGCCAGGGGATCACCTCCAGTGAGGCCCTCAGTCAGCCCAAAATGGCCCAGTTCCAGGTCCAGAAGCCAACGAACCACTTATCCATGAATGGCCCTAGCCCCAGTGTCTCACCTCCTCATGGAGAGAACAGTGAATCTGTGGTAACAGAGGAGGAGGATGGGGCACTGCTGCTGAGAATCCTGGAGAGCATTGAGAGTTTTGCCCAGGAACTGGTGGATTCTGGGGCAGGGGGTACAGGGAGTGCTGAGAGGAGCAGTGGGAAGGAGAGGGAGGTGATGAGGCTTCTGCAGGATACACTGGCCACTGCCAGCAGGGCTGACACCTCTGTGGAAAGCACAAACCCACCAACTGCAATGCACAAAAATGCAGTCCCAACCATACTGCCAAAACACACACCTGAGGTTTCACCTGCACTATCTCCAGCAGCTGTAATATCTGAAGCTGGGTGCAATGCAACAACCGAAGCTGCACCTAAATCGACATCTGATGCAGCCTTTAAACCTCTGACTGCACCCATACCCGAGCCTACAAGTGGGGCTACAGATGAAGATACAGATATCTCTGCAGGTGATATCGCTGCTTCTGTAATATCGACAACAGCAAATTTGCATTCCTCCACATATCCAGTTGATTTTACACCTCTGGCTCCACCTGATGCTCCTGCCCCTGTTGCAATCGCAGCCACAATAGACGTGAGAGATGTAGTTGGTGATCCTGCTGCTGTGAGAGACACTGGTTCAACCCTCCTCATTCAGCAGACTCCAGAGGTCATCAGAGTAAGTAAAAACACATATTACAATTAAATTAAAACTAGCAAATGCACAGCTGAAAAGACAATTAGTGACAATTACAGCACATTGTATTATATTGTTACTAACATGGTGTCCAACTTTGATTTAATTCTAATTATCCTTAGTTGCACATAATGAAGATTTTTTATGAGTATGTCAAAAGTTGTTCAGTGGAAAATATTATTCAGTCAGGATCATAATACACAGTATCAGTATATTTAAATGTTATGGCTGCTGTCATTGAAACATTTACATGCATTTATGGTGTAAGAAGCAAATAAATGGGCTTATTCAGCTAGAAACTGACTGACAAGCGACTGACTGACAATATTAGACTGAAAATAGACAATTTGATAATCGACATCTGTTGATTTTAATACATGTCACATACAGCAAAAAGCCCAGGCAAGATTTTATTGCTGTGGCGTGACAGGGTTGATGCTGCTGTAATTGGCAAGCCATGATGAGTAGTATTCACTAACTGAAGAGCACACTGATACACTGTCCATCTGTGGGCTTGAATAAAAAAGGCTGGCACCTTGAACCATAGAACATTATTCTTTGTCTGGATTCTAACATGTGTTTTGTACCGTACTGTATATGTGAGCGTGTGTGTTCAGGTGTGTGTGTGTGTGTATGTGTGTGTGTGTGTTGGCTCTCATTTCCTCCTTGGGGAATATTTAAAGGTAATTTAGGGTTGTGCAAGAGGGTTTCTTCAGTCTGTCTCTGACGTGAGTGTTCAGCAGCATATAGTGGATTTAGGTAATTTTGCATGACAGACAAACACATATTATCACTGATATGCTGAGTATCAAATCCTTACTGATTTCAGTTTATCCCCTCTCCCTGTCTCACTGCGTTTCATTTTTTTTTCTGATTTACTTATTTTTCTATTCTCCCTTGATCCTTTTTCTCACCACTCTCCTGCTGCTGTTTGTTAGTGTGCATTTATTTACCAAGCTGTGTAACCTTATGCCCTGTTGATATGTAGGCCACCTATTTATGAGGTTACCATGGTAGCTGCCACAGTCAGAACAGAACAGCCAGCACCCAAACACATCATTTCACTATCTCATTCCTCCTCCGTTCCTCTTTCCTGTACTGTTTGTTTTTCTGTTTCTCTGCCTCCACATCACATGCGATCTCTTGCCATCCTTGAAATGCCTCCCTTACAGTTTCTGTTTCTGTTTCTTTCTTTCATAGTGCCCTTCTTTCACCTATGGTCAAGGTCTACATTGACCACCACTTCTCTTTCTGCCCTGTGATTGGCTGTAGTGTTATTTTGGGAGCATGGATGAACAGTTGTTGCTGTGTAGATGGCAGAGCAACTCAGTAAGAGGTGCTGATTGGAGCACAGCAAGAGGGGAGGTGAAGGGCGGGGTGAAGTGGGGTTGGGGTTGGAGGAGTCTGTTGGCACACTAAGTGTTAATGGTATCGTTAGCCTCCACTTCTGGCAGAGTTAAGTGTGAGGGAGACCTAAATCTGTCCACCCCTCTGTACTATGGCATCCTGCTAACAGACTCACTGTCGCCACAGTGTAAATGGACCTGCATGTGTGTGTGTGTGTGTGATGATGATGTGCATGTTTATGTGTACTGTGTACATCAAGCCTGTCTTATGTGTCGAGGTTGTTATGCCTGCATATATG
The DNA here is from genome assembly GCF_900324485.2 of Mastacembelus armatus. Taxonomy (NCBI): domain Eukaryota; kingdom Metazoa; phylum Chordata; class Actinopteri; order Synbranchiformes; family Mastacembelidae; genus Mastacembelus; species Mastacembelus armatus. Next base: position 5,761,334 of record NC_046654.1, on the reverse strand, counting down.
CATCAGTCAGGATTAATTTGAATACAACTGTATTCAAATAAATCCCAGTTCTCTCTGTGTTTGTCTGTGTATGTGTGTGCGTGTGTGTGTGTGTGTGTGTGTGTGTGTGTGTGTGTGTGTGTGTGTGTGTGTGTGTCTGCTTGTTGGCCTGAGAGACAGTTGACCCAGTGCTACTGTGGGTCACAGCTGAATTTGGGAATAGCTCTCTGACACCCAATGCCGACACTAGCACTCTGGGAATTATGCTAATATTCCTCAGTGCCAACCCCGCCCCCTCTCTTGGTTACACATTAAACTGCCAATCACACTGTAAACAAGACAAGCCCCCTCACACACAAGTGAGAAACGCTCACACACAGCTACTTACACGCTCTACCTTGTAAATTTGTGGCTGTGTTTCACTTGGCATTGCCTGGGCTTTGATGAGCAGTTTGGCAAAAGCCCTCTGGGATGACGTTGGCCTCAGGCCGCAGCATCCTTGTGTATGTGTTTGTGTGTGTGTACACATGCTTTTGTTGTTGATTCGAGTGTTGACAGACTAATACTGGGCTTTCTGCACCTGTCAGAGCACACCAATTAATCTCCATGGATACTGGGAAGCCAGCTGATATAAATCAGAGGAGAGGCCACAACAGTCATACTCAGACCAGGGAGACGTGGCAGCACTGATGCTGCGTGCAGTCAACTAAATCTATTGGTGGTAGTTCATGTCCATGACCTTGCATCGGCAGTTGGTCTTTCTTCTACTCTGTGTTTTTGGGAAATATGAGACAAGAAATTTGAGAGCATGTTTCCCTCCAGCTAAATTTGACCTGAATGTTTTTGTTTCAGAAGGGTTGTTGCAGTAAAGTAGCCAATGGTGACATGATTTACAGACACTGTGTTTTTGGCAACTGCTGTGGGTGTGTTGCTAGGCTAGGATAGTGCTGGTCAGATTTCCCCCCAAGTCTTTGGTGAGGCGGTGATAGAGTTTCACTCTTTACTTTATCCATACCTAGGTCTGGGCTGTAATTGGGACACCTACCACTGAAAGATGAGCTGTGCTTGGCTTGCACCTGGTAACATGTCTAGTGATGGACTGAAAGATGTTTTTTTTAACTGAATTGATTTTCCTCTGTAACATGGTGCTTATGACTAAGAACCTGTACCATAATCACAAAAATATATCGCATAAAGTAGGAGGGGCTATATCAGGTATTGTCATGCCCATTTAGGTAAAATATAAAGTCTATGCCTGGAGCCTGGTATTAATTTGAGTGTGCCACACAAAAATCAGTTTCTGCCACATTATCTGGCTGGACAGACATGTTTTACATTTCGAGAACCTGCACGTAATAAGGCCAGTTCAGAATATTTCAGCTTATTGGCGAGAGAGAAATGAGTGTAGTTCTTTGTCTCTTTTCCTTTTTGTAGCACTGTTGACCTTTAAGACAGAATCCTCCCACTTTTTTGGCACAGGAACCCTTGGAAAAAAGGATGTAAGGAGCAATAAAGCAAAATGTGGAGATGAAAAGCTAAATGAATTAAAGTGTGTATGAGATAGCAGACAGAGGATTTTTGTTACCTGAGATGTTGGCTTATAGAGACTAGAGGAATTCATAGGGAGTTACAGAAGAGGAGCAGGCGAAGAAAAAAAAAAAAATAGAGATGAAAAAGAGTCTCATGGCATGAGGGGGACTGCAGCATACAGTTGTTGACTTTGGATTGTACTAGGATGACATAATTCCTCGGCTGCTTCCACAGGAAATAAGGTCACAGCAGGAACCTCGGCCAAGCGTGGAAAGGCGCCTGTTTCTACCTTGATGCACAAGCACACAGATGAATGCATTGACTTATACACACACACATACAATACAATGAGCTTTGAGGCAAAGGCCTGTGTTGCTATGTGTAAGAGGAGTTTTTCAGCACAGTTCATATCATTCAAGGTTGGTGTGGACAATGGGATATTCACTGCCCGGCCCATACACCCACTCATGGTGGACTTCATTAACTGTACCCATTTGGCTGGGAGATATTTGCACATGCACACTGAGAGAACTTTTATGCAAGTGACATAATTTGACACTATCCCAGTGCAAGCTGGGATATTATCCAAATGCTCGCTTACAGATGCTTGTATGCATGCAGACACATATGCAAGATTTTTTTCATGCAAGTTTTTTGTTTTTTGTTTTTTTTTTTTTGTCTGAAAAGTTTTTAACTCAGTGGGAGTCACTGTTACATAATACTCTGGGCCTCCCTTTGTGTCACTATGGAAACCATCACAACATGTTTATAAGCGGGAGGTATTTGGTGGGACTCCCCTACCCCAGAATATCAATTGCGCAATCATGATTGGATGACAGGGGCTCCCTTACAGAATCATGCACCAGGGGAGGCCAAATGGAGACTGGATGTTTTGTAGGTTTATTTCAGAATATTGTGTTGATCTGGGTGTGACTGGGTGTGTGGATGTGCCTGTGTTTGCGCATGCATGTGTGTGTGTGTTTGTTTCCATGTGAAGGTTTGCCAATGTTCCAGAAACCTCATGATTTGGGTGTCACCCATGCCCCCACCCCACCCATCTGCCTACAGCCTCTCCATCTACCCCACACACCCTCTTCCTTTGAATCCACCCTTCAAACAGCTCCACCCAAACTGGGCCAGTGGTTTTCTACAGAGAATTCCCTCAGTGCTAAGATGCTCTCACCAGTTTATCAAGACAAGCATATCTTGCATGCATGCATTAATACTCTAAAAATATTTACATGCCTTTGTCCTAATTTTAATGCCCAGAAGGAATTTGAAGTGAATGGAGCACAGTCTCTAGACAGTTGTAATGTTGACCTAAATATATTAGGACTTTTTTGCAAGAACAAGCATAATTTGAGTTATTGCACTTGTTAAATCAAAATAGTGCGTATCCCTTATCTCCATGCTGTTACTTAGATTTATGTTTTTGCACAGAAAGGACTGTGGGGCTGTAGTTTCCTCCTTGCTGATCTGTAAGAAATGTTTTTATTATACAAATCACTCATCTTCTGTTGAAGCTGAATATTTTCCTGGCTTTGGATAAGGTAACATGAAGGATGTCAAAGGCAACAGAAACCATCCAGGCTCACCTGAGTGTTGCACAGTTCAGAAATCTGCTACCCTCTAGCGATTCTCAGCCAATACCAAACAGCACCATGTTGGCTCACAAGGCCACCTCATGCCTGTTGTTTGACATGAGGAGGATCTATAGCTCCATCTACAGGATAATTTGTGTACCAACACCAGTGTTTCAGAGTCACTTAAGAATTAAAACTATTGCTCAAGTAGGTTTTTACATGTTTTTCTATTTCTCAAACTGCTCTCATTCCTTTTTTACACATAACAGAAGAAGTGTTGAAACAACACATGACTTAGCTCTGATGAAATTACTTTTTGGAGAAAAGGGTACTGCAAAATACAGTACCAACATAGTTTACTGGGAAATGTATTTTTCAAGGTGCACAATAGATTGATGTTAATATGACGGTAGGATCATACTTAATGCAACGGGTGGACTGTTTTTAATCATTCCACATTTTTTTATTACCAATGCTTCATTGCTATCGGACCATCTCTGATAAAGATATGTTAATAATATCGCAGGTCTGCACACTGACTACTTATTTATGTTGACACATTTCTCCCTCCTAAAGTTTCAGCCTATTCTTACTCTTCTGTGTGAAAAAGCAAAGAAACAGCGACTGCTGTGCTCTGCCACTGACTGTGCGCAGTCTCCTACTGCAGTCAGGTGAATGCTTTCCAACTGCAGATCCAGACAGTGGCCCATCACTAATGCTGATGTAGGATTAGCTCACGTACTCTAAATCCTAAAATAGCCAAAGGAAGGTAATGTAAAACTTGCCCTAATAGCCATGTGTATGAATATAAGAAGCCAAGCTGTCCAATGAAGGTTTGTAGTTTGTTATTATCCATTACTTGTTGACAGGCTGCTGTTCCCCATGAGGAAGATGATTCACTGGGCATTTGTTTTGATGATGTAACTGGGCACCCCTCCCAGAAATAGGCACTAAAGTGAGAGACTAAGTAAAAATGGATGCATCTTTTCCTAACAGGAAGTTGCTCCTTATTGCTTTAACATTTTCAGGTTAATGTTTTATGTTTTTATGTGCAGCAGCCGATATAAGCCGGTGTTCGATTTCATAGATATAGCAGTACTGTATGTGTGTGTGTATGCTGGCAAGTACACAAAACATATTGCAATGCAGTAAAAATACATGTTTTTTTATTGATTATAGATTTACATCTACACCAGTAATACATTCAGAGATGTTTCTTGTTAAATGTATTGTACAGTTACTACTATAAAATCCTTTAAAGACCAATAGAGATTAAAGATGGCAGTTTCAAGTATTTACTGGACACATTCGTTAAACATTAAATTGTATCTGGATAAACACAACAAATTTAAACTTCAGCATTCTTGTTTACTAGCTTGCAGTCTATTTCTACCATTAGTAGATAGCAAAAGACCCACAAGTCCTTGTGCATCTTTGCTTGTAGTACAATAGCAGACAGAATATGTCTCTCTGCAGTTGCTTGGTCACAGGTCTGACAGAAATCTGAATTTAACAATGTCAAGTTAAACTGCAACTGCTGGTAAGTTGTATTGGCAGCAGTTGCTACTAGCAACTGAATGTTCAACTGAGTAAAACTGCCCAGGGTGGAATATAAACACAAAATATTTCTGTTATGTGCTTATGTAACCAAAAACAATGGCAGATATGTTGCTGTACATTCTGTATGGATGTCAGTATCAATCAGTCCAGTATTTTGCCTTGACAGAAACTGACCAACTGTTGGACTGCTAAATAATGTTTTGCTTATATTCATGGCGTTATTCTCTTTATTTGTATCCAAAAGCTAGTATTGCTGAGGATCTAATGTAAAAAACCAGTGAATTGATCAAAAACAGCAGAGTGACGGCTGATGTGGATAGTTTAGTCTGTGATGTTTTTATTATAAGACTGCCTACGCTTCCACTCCGGCAGCTACAGCAGCCACAGCAGCTGTGTTTTTAACTGTTCCCATGTTGATCTCCCCTGATTCGGATGTGAGGTAGACTGTGGCCAGCACTGATTCACTTCATTTATCATGGAAGGAGCACTTGAACTTGGTTCATGGTCTTTACTTTAGAGACGAGGCTCCCAAGGCAACTTTGTGTGTATGAGTTTGTGTTTGTTCTCATGTGCATATGTGTGTTTGTTGGTGTCCTTGTTGAGAGGAAGTGAGGCTGGGAATAGCGGATAGAGCAGCGATGTGAACTGTGTTTCCTGCTGTTGGCACGGTAACCCTGGGAGCATTCCATCTGCCACTCAATCCAGGGAAAGGGTTATCACCATGGAGATGGCATTTGGCAGGCTTGGTCTAAAGTGCTTGTGTGTATAATCACAAAGATGAGGAGGGGGAGTTGTTTTTTTTTTTTTTGTTTTTTTTTTTTTCATCTGATATTATGTTCTGGTTTAAACTTGATTTATTTCACTGGGTAGTTGCGGTGCAAGTACTGCAAGTATTAAAAGTAATATTACATAAACAATAGGGCTTACGTGCAAAACAACACCCACTTAATGGAGTAATGATTGCAATGTTTATATGAAAAGACCCATATACCTAGAAAGACAAATAAGAATATGTCTGAATATTAGACTTCAACAATTCTAATATTCACAGTAGCATACTCAAAAGGTCAGAAAGCATGCTTTTAAAGCCTTTTAAAGCCTTTTCAAGGTTGTTAAAAATAACATTATGGTAATATCTAATGCCATAGAAAGTTTGTCCATTAGAAAATCTAACAATTAATGCTAGTAATAGGTTTAAGAGGATTGAGCAGTGCAGGTACACTTGTAGTCATCAGCAAAATCCACTAAAACAATTTCCCACAAGGGATTAATGAATTATTTTTGATTCTGATCCTGAAACTGCATCTGTCCTTACATTTTGCATATGTGTGTGTTGTCACGTGTGTATCCATGCATGTGTTTGTGAAATCTGCCCGGTGCTTGAAGCAGAAATAAACATGAAATCAGTGACTATATTTAAACAGATAATTTTACACACAGCAGACTATTTCCCAGAGCAGGTGTGTGTGTGTGTGTGTGTGGGCGTGTGGGTGTGTGGGTGGGTGTTTAGGAAGTTGTTATGTTCACACTATTCAACTTCTCTGTACAACTGGAAGAAACAGTTCCTGTTATCTGAATCCATTGAAGCACCCTTGCACACGCTCACACAAAAATGATATGCCGTGACAAATTAGACACATGTATCAATGCTTGTGTGCTAATTAAACCCATTTAGGACAGCATGTGTGCATGTCCAGTGTGTATTTAATAGCTGGATAAAGGCAGCAGTTGTTGCTAGACAGCTGATCCTCTGCCTTAGTCCCATGGGTCTTTCCATCATTGCATTTATTTGATCAATGCTGTCAAGGCTGCTGACTCACCTGTTCCTGTAGCAGTGGGGTTGGATTAGGTCTGTGCAGTGGGTAAAGGAAAGCACTTGCAGACACACACACACACACACACACACACACACACCCACACACCTGTTGCTCAGAATTTCCATTAGCACTTTTTCGTTCCCTACCATATGCCTCTTACCCTGTCTTCCTCCTTTTCTCTGCTTTGCCCATCAGGACTCAGGATTTAGTTCTTATCTTGTTTAATCATAATTTATGACTGAATCACTGTCTCTCAAAAAATGTAGGGTGCTGGTGTAAGTAAACTGAATTATCATTAAACTGCAATGGTTGTTGGACACCAGGGGGTGGTGGACCAGGCACACAGCAGACAATCACCTTAAGAAGTGAATATAACAAATAACTGTGACATATTTTGGGTGTGTCACTAATTATTTGTCCAATATTAACTTTAGTCTTGTTTTGGTGTCTTTAACTGCTAAATGCCTTTATTCACCAGTCAGTTGCTAAGTTTATTTTTGTCCTGAGCAGGTAACATATATTGGAGATTGTAGATTGATTTGGTAAATTGACTGCTTTTTATTTTCATGTCAGCATATTCGATAGCCTAAGTATTTGAGAAGTTGCCTGATGATTAGCACAAGAATGAAGAGGCAGGTTTTAAGACCAAGAGGAGAGTTTCAGAGGCAGGGCAGGGTTACACCGGCTGTCAGTCAGACAGGAAAAGAGCACACAGCTGCCCAGCGGCATCTGTTCTGTCTCTCCGTTACACTCACACATACACACTTACATGAACACATGTATCACTTTATATGATACAGATTTATGATATCACAAGTGCATCGCTCCAGTTCAATAGGTGGAGCAAAGGATGTTTTGGGAACTAAATGAGAGGAGCAAAGATGAAGGGGGGGGGGGGATGAGGGATTCAAAGTGACATGGAAGGCTGGTGAGAAGATAGTGATGTGTTGCCCAGACTGTGTTTATTTGTTGTTAGGCACAAGATCATGATTGTATAATGTTTTTCTCTGCAGCATGGAGGGAAGATGTGGCAGAAAGAAGACAATCTGTGTGTGTGTGTGTGTGTGTGAGAGGGAGAGAGAGAGAGAGAGAGAGAGAGGGAGAGGGAGACTGTGTGTGTGTGTGTGGTGGGTTTGTCTGTGTGTGTGGTGTGTTTGTCTGTGTGTGTCCATGTGTGTGGGATTGGTATGTGACCTTGGCTTCAGCACAGAGTCTAGTTGTTCCAAAGAATTCAGTTGGGCGTAGAGGGAGCTGAGAGGAGTTACCCTAAAAATCCAAGGTGACTCACTTATTTTTCTGGAAAGTCACTGTTACAAATGGATCCTGACCTTTTCTACAGAAAAAGACCTGTCTATTTCCTTGTCACTAATAAACCATATTGGCATTAATCCGGTGGAAGAAATGGGTCACAAGGACAGAAAATAACATCTCCAGTGCAGTACACACTTATATAGTAGGAGAAGTAGGAGTAGACATAGAGTTACAGGTATAACAACAGAAAAATATTTAGGCTAAAGAAAACTATCTACTTAAAATATCTTTCTGTTTTATGGGTTAATTTACTCCCGGACGCCGTAGCACTAGAGGGCACTAGACTGTACATTTGTGCTGCTTTGAAACACAACCTCAGTGGAATCTGTGTTTCCAGTGCCAGCAGATACTTAAATCAACTGTTTTCTTTTCTTTGACAGTCAGCCGCACGTTTTGATATATATGGTGCAATAAAGTGCAGGAAGACATTTGATGTTGTGTCTTTGTCTTGGAGTGATTTTATCTGGACAGGTTTAAAATAGGGCATGCCTGTGTGCTGTGAGACATCCCCTCTCCGGGTCACAGGCTTCAAATTAGTGTTACTTTACTCTGTGAAGGAGTTTTGGGCCTGTGGCATAGCCCAGAGAATAGTCAGACTCAGGGGCCTTTAGAATCATTTTATTCTCACTATTAATTAACCATTATGGTATATGCTATTTACCAGTGACCATTTTTATTTAGATTTTGCATCAGGATAGAAACATAGATCCTTCTAACGGCTGTAGAGTGTTTTGGCAGGTCTAGAGTAGATAAGGTGATCAGTCCAATAAAGTGACAGTTTTGATATTTAATTTTCTGGTTGATTTGCTGCTTTTATCTGTAAATAACATTTTAAATGTCTTTGGGTGTTGGTCGATGAACTGAAACATAAACAGAAAAATTGTTTGCAATAGTTTTGAAAATCAATCAGTCCTAGTCTCCTAGTTCTATTTTCTGTTTTTCAAATGTTAGGATGTTGTGATAGGATTTTCTGGCATTTTATAGATTCATTAATGGAAGAAACAAGAACATTTGTCAGCTGCAGCTACAATCAAGAGTGCATTTTGACAATGTTAATGTTCCAGGGAAATCTAAGTCAGGAAGCTAGTCCAGTGGAATTACTCTATGTCAACAGCTATAACAACAGGTGCTTAGCTCAGTGATTTATTGCTCCATACAAAATTACTTCTATGAAAATCTTTTGGCTTTACTTGTTCTACCTACTCGCTCTGAAGCACTGACCTAAGCTTGTCTGCAGTCAAATTATTTTCACTTTGAGTTGTAACTTTCTGCTGGCTAACTTTAGTCAAAGACAGGGACTGAGGTGAACTCATATCCTGCAAAGCACTACACACAGATATGTAACTTGGTTGAATCCCATCCCATCCCATCCCCGCCCCTCCACCCCCCACCCTAATGCTCAGGACAGTCGGTTTGCTGTGTGTGTGTTGCCAGACCCCGGCATGGCTCATGTTTCTCAGTGCAGTTTGTCAAAACCCAGCTTGAAGCAGCAGGCACCAGTGAGACTACACCAAATACATACATCCAGAGCTGAGCTGTGGGTTTCTACCTCAAAGAGAAGCCACCATTTGGGGCTGTGATTTGCCAATAAATCAGCTGGTATCATGGTTCTACTTTCCGGCCTTCACAGTAGCACAAGGAGCATCTCTTTACACAGACACACTGCTGGATTACTCCTGTACAGGGCACAGCTCTGGGAGCCTGTGCATTCAACTGGAATCTGGAAGAGAGAGATTTTGTGAGTGTGTATGTTTGCCAAAGGCTATTTTGTGTGAAATCATACCGACGCTGGATGTTCCTTTGCTTTCCTAAGGTGTTTAGCCATTTTTTGGTTGCTGGATTTTTTAAGCTGTTAAGAGGACTTCATTACTTCATCCCACTTCATTTCTTTTCACTGGTTATTTGGTTGCTGTGCAAGCTGGTCCATCTGTAGTCGCCGTGTCAATAGCCACACCGGTGGTCGTTTCTGGTGGGAGGTTGCGAGTCTCTGCCCCCACCATGATGATCAAGGAGACATCGTTACGCCGGGACCCCGACCTGAGGGGGGAGTTGGCCTATCTGGCAAGGGGGTGTGACTTTGTCCTCCCTTCACGCTTTAAGAAGAGGCTCAAGTCCTTCCAGCAGCAACAGGTCAGTCAGTGCAACAGGAAGGAAGGACAGAGTGCAAGTTTGGACTCATGCGACAAATTTAAGACAACACACCAAATTCACTCACATTGACTCAAGCATTGTCTCCTTATGATATGTCGTCCTTGTTTCCCACATTTACACACACATTCTCATATGTGCGTCTACACAGATGTTCATATTTTAGATATACATCCATACAGTAGATATATCTTGTTGCTCTCATACACACATGCCAGGGACGACATACTATTCTGAGGCAGATACCAGCAGAGTATAAATAGGGCAGGAGGTGCAGGAATAGAGTGACAGAATGAAGGCTGTGAAGGAGAGTGGGGGGTGGGGGGGACAGTTACAGCTGTCCTGCTCAATACACACAGCATGGAGGTTGTCGAGACACACACCAGGCACCAGGGACGCATTTTGATGTCAAGCAGTGTTAATTAAATGCTGGTTTCAGCTCTGTGCATGCACTAATTGAATTTTGCAACTTTTCACGTCGTCAACCTACTATCAACTACAGCCAATGGGAGCATTTAGTGTATAAATAAATAATTGAATAATAAAATAATTCTGTTTTGAGTTCCTTAAGATGTTGTCTGTGTTACATGGACTACATCTTGTCTTGGTTGCTGTTTTTCTTTCCTGTTTGAATGAGAACTTTACTATTGTCTCATGCAGTATTACTGTGTATTATATCATGAACAGTTCTTATTATTGTAAGTCTAATGTTGTCCAGCTTGGGTATTTGTGTAGTGCTTATTTGAAATCTTTATTACTGGTAATGTGTGCACAGAATAATGCATTTAAAATGAAAGCGCTTGATTCGACCATCAGAAGTACAGTATCACTTTTCCTGTGTGTGTTATTTATTTTGCCTCATTAGGTAATTAAGGTGTCAGAGATTAGGATAAATTAAGTTAAGACCAACATCATCTTGACTGCGACAGTCCTGGGCCACCTGGAACTTTTCTCGCCAGCACTTTAAATCAGACTGCTGACTGACATAGTGACTAACAGATTATGAAACAAGCCCCTTGTTGAAGGTATGTTTGGTTACATGGTTGGGAGTTTCCAACATGGGTCCTTTTGAAGTGAAGTTTGGTCTTGTTTATACTTCTGGAGAATGTTATCTTTGAAGTAAGGAAATCATTCACTTAAAATGCGCAAGAAAGTCCTACATACTGTTTGTGGAGTAAAAGTATGCGAAAGTATACATATACATTTGTAGTAATGCAGTAAATCGACTGCAGGTGTGCTGTCAGGATGTCAGATGCTGTACAGGAGTGCTGATTTGTTCTAGCAGGGGTCATCTTTTCTACATCTATTTTAAGATTTGCTTCCTAGAACATATGAAGGAAAAATCTAATTCATAGATTCTTCCTTTAAAATGTTTCATCTCCCTTCCCTCTTTTCAGGTTCAGACCAAACCAGACAAGAAACCAGGCACACCTCCACCAGCCCCTGCCCCAACCGCAGCCGCACCTGCCCCCGCACCACGCTCACCCAGCCCTCCACCAGTTCCGGTGATAGTCACCCCTCCTCCCCCTGCCATCAACATTCCCAGGTTCTACTACCCTCGTGGGCTCCCTGCCCTGGGCCCGGCTGCCAACCACGATGCAGCCATTGCTGCCATTGAGACAGCCTTCAGTGAGTTTGAAGAGGAGAAGGCTGACATATATGAAATGGGCAAAATTGCAAAGGTAAGCAGATTAATAATAAACAGTATAATTGGCTGCACTTTAGAAGAACTAATGTTTACATTGAACCTGCTCCACTCTATGGTGGATGCAGTTTCATGGAGCCACCATTGAGTTTTCTCAAAGATGTTTGTGGAGTAAAAGTATGCAATTGATTTTTCAGGGCAAAATATTGTTACTTCTGTTTTGTTCAGGCATGCGGGTGTCCACTTTATTGGAAGGCCCCCATGTTCTACGCAGCAGGTGGCGAGAGGACAGGATTTGTGTCTGTTCACTCTTTCATTGCAACCTGGAGGAAGTAAGATAGGCCTGATTTTCATCTAACCCTTCTTAATAATACATCACAACTCCCATCGTGTTTTATTAAGAAATGTGTCCTTTCCTGTTTTCTCATCCCACCTCTACTCCTGAAGGTTGCTCCACAGTTGTCATGATGATGCATCAAGGTTTATTTGCTTGCTTGCAAAACCTGGCTGTAACTACCTGGAGCAGGAGGACTTCATTCCTCTACTGCAGGTAAATATCTTACCAGCATTGATTTAAAAAAAAAAACAACAACAAAAAAAAAAAAACAAAAGAGCAACTCAGCCATTACCCAGTCTTGGTCCGGTCATCTGTAAATTTTCCACAAAGTTGTGTGATTTGCATATTTTTTAATGGTCCTTCCTGTGTTTGTCTTAGGACATAGTGGACACACACCCTGGGCTCACATTTCTGAAGGATGCACCTGAATTCCATTCCCGCTACATAACAACGGTAAACAGCATGAGAAGGGATACCAGCTGTGCTTTATTCTTTAATTATATCACTGTTTTAGTGTAATAATAAGATAACTGCCATTTAATCTGAATCTGTTACTAGTCTGATGAATAGGCTTTAAAGGAGCCACAGCTTCTTAATTATTATCCAATTATATTATATTATATTATATTATATTATATTATATTATATTATATTATATTATATTATATTATATTATATTATATTATTAAGTATGTATCAAGCAAAAGCTGTAAAAGTATGTATAGTTTTGATAGAGGAGATGAAGAGGAGGTCATGTCCGAATGCATTAGTATGCAGTGACATCACAGAAACACTGATGCCCCCTACAAGCCTGCTGAAGCTGCCCTTGGCCCCTTTACATGTCCATATTAAGAGACTTCCTCTACTCTACATCGGCTGACCTGCTACTGTATGAGACAGTAGCTGTGGGAGGTCCATGTACCAGTGTTAATCTGATCTTTACTCAGCCTAAGTGTTGTGTTTCAGGGAAAGTGACCCACTTGTTTCCATTGTATACTAAAGACTTTTTCACTAAGATTATAATGAAGAAGAAAATAGCAGTTGTGAGTGCATTGTTGGGAGAGCCCCCTCAAAGAAAAATGAGTATAACAAATCTGAAAGACAGGACTGTCTCTTAACTTTAGAAGATGACAAACATGCTTATACCATTCAGGACCCAAATTGCAAAATATCTTAATCAACATGTAGTTTTTACCTATTTAAAGAAAGTGATTGATTGATGCTGTTGTATCAAACATTTCAAACTTTCATTTATATTGCCTTTTACCATTTGGATACTCTGTACTATTATCCCAGGTGATCCAGCGGATATTCTACACAGTGAACCGTTCATGGACGGGTCGTATCACTATGATGGAGCTGCGCAGGAGCAACTTCCTACAGACTCTGGCTCTGCTGGAGGAGGAGGATGACATCAACCAGATCACTGATTACTTCTCCTATGAGCACTTCTATGTTATCTACTGCAAGTTTTGGGAGCTGGACACTGACCATGACCTGTACATTGATCACAAAGACCTGGGAAGATACAATGACCACGGTAAACACAACTTAGACTAAGGTTTTGTTTTCCCCCAGCTGAGATGACTCCATACAGATCCATGAAGGTTACATCTTTATCAAGAAGGAATTTTGAACTCATTGATTTAATATGGGTTGGCTCACAATGGAGCCTAGAATCCAAAGCAGGCACACTTTGGATTTGGCACATAAATTTGTTTATTTTCCATTTTGGGGCCCCCACTAGTTAGTGCTAAAAACAATAGCTGTTTGTCCATGAGCTCAACACTTTCATGTTATCTGATGTAAACTGCATTACACTGCTACACTGTTGTATGACCCCTTAGCCGACAGTTTATCCACTGACTCAGTACTTACGCAACTACAAGCTACTGTACCACATGTGCAAGGGTTTCCATTTGTTTCTGGGTATTTGAAAAAAATCACATTTGCTTATTTTTCCCATTGTCTCTTTTGACAGCATCCTCAAACAGAATCATTGAGAGATTGTTTTCAGGGGCTGTGACACGGTAAGTGGAAAGACCCACACAAACCAACATGGAGGAGCTGATTACTTTACCATAATAGCGTTATTAATTGTGAATGGTTCTGTCTCTCTTTCAGGGGTAACGCTGTGCAGAGGGAAGGCAGGATGAGCTACGCTGAGTTTGTCTGGTTCCTCATATCTGAGGAAGACAAGAAAAATCCCACCAGGTTATGAGTCCTCCTGCCAAATAAGTATTTGACATGCCAGTTGGACAACACTGTATGTAACTTCATGTGCATTTGTTACTTTGTTCTCCAGTATTGAGTACTGGTTCCGGTGCATGGACACTGATGGCGATGGTGTCCTGTCCATGTTTGAGCTGGAGTATTTCTATGAAGAACAGTGTGAGAGGATGGAAAGGATGGGCATTGAACCTCTGCCTTTCCAGGATTTGCTCTGCCAAATGCTTGATCTCGTCAAACCTGAGTGCCCTGGTTAGTGCCCCATTACTAACTGTGGATTTTTTCCCATTTTAATAATTATGTTCTAATATATTGGAAAGCCACATCCAGCCATTCTTATTTAGATGTTGCTATTTGAAATCTACACATGCATGTGTTGTTTTCTCCAGGTAAGATAACCCTGGGTGATCTGAAACGCTGCCGGATGGCCCACATATTCTTTGACACCTTCTTCAATTTGGAGAAATACCTGGACCATGAACAGAGAGACCCATTTGCTGTGCAGAAGGTATGAATCTGCATGTGTGTAATATTCATTAATATTGAAAATTTAAAGCTAACAACACTTTACAATGTTAGACATGGTCATATATTTAAAGTTATGTTCTTATTGCTTTGTACCTCCTGTTTTGTAAAGTAAAGTTTTACTCATGTATGTTTTGTTACCTGTAAAACATGAATGCTTGTGGTCTGCGTGTAATAATGTAGGACATTGATAGTGAAGGTCCAGAGCCGTCTGACTGGGATAAATATGCCTCAGAGGAGTATGAGATACTAGTGGCGGAGGAGACTGCAAATGAACAGCTACATGAGGGGTAAGACACACACACTCACACATGCGTATGTGTTTTTCCAAGTATGGAAATGCAATCAGTAGGCTGAGTTCTCTGCAGTTTAGTGTGCATTAAAGGAAGAAAGGAATTTTTGTATCTGAATATTAGCTGGATTAGTGAGGAAAATAAAAAGTGTATGCAGCAACAATTAATCATTTCTACTATTTGTGTATGTTCCCAGGTCATTTGATGATGACTATGAATCTGAGGATCTTCATGTCCCTGGAGAGATTGGGAATAAAATGGAAAAACTGGTCATATCAGACCTGTCAGCATAAAACTTCCCTGGAATTCATGGGCCTCTCTTTCTGAAAAACAGACAGGAATCATGTGATTGATGATCCTTTGGGATAGATGCATTTACAAACACTTGGACATAAAGACACAGAGAGAAAAAGGTTATGGCATCTGCAGTGACATACAGTGACTACAAAGTCTCCTCAGAAGACTGTGAACTAGTACTGTTCTGGTGCAATAATGCATCTGTATTATTATTGATATTGATGTCCCTGCTTCCACCTTTTTATCCCATCTGAGCGAACTAAGCAAAAAGAAAGAAGAAGAAGAAAAAAAAAACACTTCACTGTAAAATAATGTAGTTTCCATTGTCAGTTTTCTACAAACAGTCCTGCCAGAAGACAATCACCTACATGTTCAGTTGTTGCTGTGTTAAAAGCAGGCGGACAGACAGACTGTCAGCTACACAAATAGAAATAGAGAAACAGGGAGACAAACAGATAATGATAGTGACAGACACTGCCATTCAAAACCCACAGTCACAAAAGTCAGCTGCTCAGTTATACGACGTTCAGCCAGTCACTGCCATCAGAAACTCGCTGCCTGTGCAGCTCGTCACTGTGTTCTTTGTAAAGGAAGTTGTTAAACTTTTAGTCCTTTCAGGGAGGAATCATGTAACACTCAAAGTGTTTATAACAGCACCCCTCTGTGGCCAGTCTGTGCCATTGCATGTCACCACTGACATGCATCATACATAATGGCTGGCCAATCTTTCCAAGTGGGAGTTCAGTTTACTGCACAGCTTGAGCTGCTCTATTCTTAGTGTGGCATTATCGGCGCTCCACCTCTGGACTCCCTTTACAATCATTTCTAAACCCTGGAAAACGTCTCTGACTACATGGATTCTAGCCGTTCACTTCAGTGAGTCAATTCTCAGCAGGTCACAGTGACAGATAAGCACATAATATGACGCATGTTAATAAACATATCAAACTCTCTGGTAGAGTTTCCCACACATTTCCGTCTGTAACATTTATAATAATATATGGACATTTGGACAGCTGGGAGTTTTTCCTGTCATGCAATTACCCATCACACCCCACTGTATGATTTTCACATCATGGTTAATTGTGTATATACCTGGTAAATACTTCAGTTCTTACTTGCCATTTATGCCAAAGCTTATACTTAGAAACCATTGTCATATACCATTTGTTTATAAAACATTCAAATGTCCCAGCTCCCTTGAATAGACATTAATGAATGCCTCTTAAAGGATCAGTAAACCCAAATTATAAAGAACAGACTTTCACACAACTCTAGTGCTTTTAGCTATGTAGAAGGTTTTTGTTATGTTTGCCAAAGTATTGAGATGTCTGTCTCTGGAAATTGAGCCTCCATCTCACCACAATGAAAATTTATTTTTCCATCTGAACTGCTGAGTAAACAGTCCCGACATTGAGTTTTATAGAATACATTAGTAGGACACACTTTCTGGCAAAATGTGATGTTGTCAATTTGTTTTTATTTTTCTTTCTATGATTTTATTACAACCGTAATTCCATTTGCCCCCATTGTACTGAGATGGATGCAAACACAAAATACTAAACTAACTTTTTGCATAGCTACATAACACTAAATGAGATTGTATCTGTTAATTTGTATGAACTGATCCTTTAAGTCTATTGTTTGCTGTGCTGCGCTCACAAGGGCAAGTTCATGTGTGTACACTGCCCGTACCGTAATAGCTAGGAGCCTGTGTTTGCTTATAAATCACTCATAGAGGAGTGTGCTTTAGAAGCAATATGTAGCTGTTGGTTTTAAGCTGTTTATATGTCATAGTTGTCACCATGGGGATGGTCTTGCTGCGGTCAGTGTGTGTGTGTGTGTGTGTGTGTGTGTGTGTGTGTGTGTGTATGTATGTGTGTGTACTTGTATAACTCTTTAATTAGAAATGGGACAGCTCTTGTCCTTCGTGGCTTCAAATTCACTGGCATATACCTCCATTACTGACAGAGACACACACGCCACACTATTGAAAGTCATTATTGAAATGGAGAGAGAAATACGACTTAAGGGCCTTGAGTGTCCTCTTTTTGCTCTATGGTTATTGTAAATGTGCCTGCCTGTGTATTAAAATATACTTTAATAATAATAACAATTATAATGAGCCTGTAAAAATATAATGGCTCTGATTTTTGATGTATTCTGATGGGGTGTATTGCTGTGCCACTGTGTGGCTCGGGGTGGGGGGTAAATTATGTTGGATGTGTTTATGGTTTAGACGCATGGTGGAGTTTTCAGTTAAGTGTAACTCCACTGAAGGACTGATCTAAAGTGCCGTCCACCTGACAATCACAAAACTATATGAGCTATATCTCATATGGGAACCTCTGAGACTGATTTCACTACTGGGGTCACAGACACTCACACCTTTCCACCCAGACAGTGTTTAAAAAGAGCTGTTAATGGTGATGGGACATCTTGATAACTTTTTGGTTCTATGCAATGTGTCCTGGTGCTCACATGTCCAGCATCAGGCAAGGAGGGAAGCCATGCAGGACTTTTGGTTTAAAATATCTCTACTGTGAGAAGTAGAGAAAAGACTTTTATTTTGATTTACTTCCTCTGTGCGGAGGAGACTTGAGTAGGGATAGTGATGCAAATGCTGAATGATATTGGCATGGTTTTCTCTTTCTTTCTTTCTTTCCTTCTTTCTTTCTTTCTTTCTTTCTTTCTTCTTCTTTCTTCCTTTCTTCCTTTCTTCCTTTCTTCCTTTCTTCCTTTCTTCCTTTCTTCCTCCTGTTCAGTGTTATTTGTTGCTTTTGTCTGAAATTTAAATAAAGATGTTTCAAGAATATTGATTATCCTTGGAGATTCTTTATGATTCTTTTATGGTTACCTACATCCACTCTTGCTCTATGCCCTGATACACATACACATATCTCTCTTACACACATAATATTGTTATTCCCTCTATGTGTACACACAATGTACTGTATGTGTTTTTTTGCACTGGTGCTCAGTAGATTGTACTTTACCACATTTGAAAATACTGAGTGTCCAGACTGTGGGTCTGACCTTTTTAGCTTGCAGGGGTTTTTATGTCATTGCTAAGGTAAAGCTTTCTTCAAGTGGACAAAATGATTTGTTTTGTTAAGGGTTCTCACACCTACATAGTTTGGACTCTGACTGGCAAACATGACGCAAACAGCTGTGTACTAAATTGCGTCAAGCATCACTGTTGACATGACACACATGAGCCAAAAACAGGAAGTCTGTGGTGAGTGTGGCACATTGTAAACATATTCAGGAGATTTCCAAGCTTGCCAACCAATCATCCCACATGAGTATCAATCATTCACTGACTGAGGATCACTCACCTCTAAAACAGCAGCAGCGTTACCTGGGTCTTTATACTACTAGAGCTACCTGGGACAGTTGCTCCTTGATTTCGTTCATGCTGCTTTCGACAAGTAACATTACTAGGCAGGCAGTGGTGTGTATCAGACAAAGCAGGAGCAGAGTGGTACCATCTGGCACTACTGACTCCTCCATTATTACTGTTGTCTTCATCATCTCCCTCTTTGTCAACTTTGCCCTCACCACATGGCTGCTATTGCAGAACAGGGTATACCAGTGCCAGACCCTGACACAAGAGTTGTTTTTTCTACCATTACTTAAAAAAAAAGAGAAAATCCTTTGTTTCAAAATACTATTTGACATGATCAACACCTGTTCCAATGAAGTAAAGTTGCATCTGGATTTTTATTTTCACTATTCTTAAGTCTGTCTTTACTGTCAGTCTTATGTGAGTGCTAGAAGAAAAATAAGGCTTGAACAGATGCATTTCTATCTACACGCACCAGAGATTCTCTTAACTATCTACATCACATTGATTTGTATTCAACTTTTAAATCTTTACTTCGGGATATAACTCAGCACACCAAGGGTGGTTTCAGGCAGGAGCCTCTGCTGGGGGTTTATTGTTCTGAATGCAATGATTGTCCTGAGAATGATGTAACAGTTGGCATGCCACCAGGTTGTGATTTGTACATGAGAAATTTGCCTCCCATCGAAGGTCAGAGTTGACTGGTTATTGTTTGAAATGGCACTCATGCTTGTTTTCCCCAAATGTCAGGGACAAAGCAATTAGCCAACCCAGCCGCAGTCCCACCTCCTCTACTCATGGACATTCCACTGCCATGATTGCCAGCACCCACCACCTAGTGGTGGTGTGACCCGACCACTGTGTGATGTCATGACTGAAAGGTGTTCTGTAAGTAGGAACACATGACATGATTGGCACAGTTAGGAAAAACACAAATCCACACTAAGTGAGGAGCCTTAGATAAATCAGACTGGAAAAGGAGCAAGGAAACAACTGGACTCATTTCCTCTTATCAAGCAGAGAAAGAAAGATGTTTTGAATTTAGTTAAGTGTCTTTCTTGTTCTAGACATACCTGGTTAAAGACATACCAGTGATACCAGAAACATCAGCTTTGAATAAAGCTGCCTGAAAAAGTCATGAAAGGAGAGAAGAAGCAACTGGAAACACTTCACCTTATCAAAGACAGAGTGAGATGTGCAAGGGCATAGAGGGGTTTTTAATCAGCCACAAAGTGTGTACCAGACATACCAGAGACACTAGATTTATGGAAAATTAAACACCAAATATCAATATCTAAATATTTAAAGCCACAATGTCTCAGATGACCCATTGGTCTATTGTGGTGGTCCAGACTGAAATATCTCAGCGGTACATGGTCCCGAGAGGAAGACTTATGTTAATATTAGTCAGCCTCTGACTTTTGGTGGACTTTTGGATGAAGTACTGTGAATTTTGGAACAACATTCATGTTGGATGATGAAATCTTCCATTGTCCATTTATTCAACACCTTCACTCGGTTAAAGTTAAAATTTAGAACAGGACCAACAGGACCAAAGTCTCAGCTATTTATATGTAGTTTTTATCAGGAACATTACATAGAGGTGTATTGTACAACTCACTCTTGTTCAGTGATGTAATACAAAAGTGTTTCAAATGCCTGCCCCAGTTCATTCAAACTTTCAAATTTACAGTTCAACATTTCCAAAGTTGGGTAGATATTACCTCAAAAATATGAAGTAGTACATAAGTTTTTGGTATCAACGCTGACAAAAGACACCAAAAGCACGGCTGAAAAGGCAAAAAGCAAAGAATAATCACACTTTCATTATTTGTTCTTGATCATTTGTCAATCACAGAATGTATTGTGGTGTCATGTAATGTAACAAACTGTAAGTCAGATTATGAAATATAATTTAACAGTGTACTCTCAGGAGGTGATGTGATAGAAGAAAACCAGTTTTTCACATTCAGACTTTTTTCCTGTATTTTTCCAAACCCATTTACACACAAATATAAGCCCATATTTATTCCAATGAGAGGCACTATTCAGGGTGGAGATATACAGACATGCAGACGCATACCGCAAATAGGTGAAGTGTTTGATGGTCTGAACAGCTGCCTTGCAGAACTCCGAGAAAAAAAGAGAAAAAGTGGATGGGGAGGGGGGAGAGAGAGGTTGACAAAGAGACAAAGACAGGGAAAGAGAGAGAGATAGAGAGCGTAAAAGAGAGACATGTCTGCTCTTGTTAGTGTGCGTAGAGCTTTGGGTTGACTCCTTTGAACTCATGATGAGCCAAATTCCATCCTCACTTCTATGCGAAGACGTACCTCACAGGCGCAAACAGACAAATACACACCACCA
Organism: Mastacembelus armatus; assembly: GCF_900324485.2. Classification (NCBI taxonomy): domain Eukaryota; kingdom Metazoa; phylum Chordata; class Actinopteri; order Synbranchiformes; family Mastacembelidae; genus Mastacembelus; species Mastacembelus armatus. The sequence goes on along the minus strand of NC_046654.1, from coordinate 5,740,370 downwards.
TGTTCATTCCAGCTCTTCTCTGCTGCCAGACACCCATTATCTTCTGTCACCTGGTGTCACAGACTTGCATTTCACTCTGCTTTCTAGTGAACATATGCACACCCGATCATGTTGACACAACATACACACATAAATGTATACATAAACAGACACACACACATGTAAGCGTGGCACAGGGGTATAATTAACATCCAGAAAGCCACAGTAAAGAGCTGGCAGAAATCCAACAATCGCTCTTCTTGCTTTCTCTTTTGCTTTCTCTCTGCTGTGAGAGCATGCAGTCCATACTGTCATATGGCAAGAAACATTTTACTTACATGAAAGACCTATGGTGAACTGAGTGTGCATTATTACAGGGAGGGCTTGCTTTAGAGAGCCTCAGAGAGAAAAATCTAAGAGGCAGAGACAGGAGAAAGAAGGGGAGCATAAGCAGCTGGGTTGGTGGTAAACATCTGGTGGTTGTAGAGGCCTGGCCCTGACATACAGGGGAAATAGCTGCATTGCAGTTCCAAGATCTGTTCTTATCCACTCTTTCTTCAGCCACTCTTCTCTACAGATCTAATCTAACGTGACTGACTGGCTGACTGTAAAGATCCAATACTCCACACAAGGTTTCCCCACTTTAGCTTTGTTAACAGATTTGTTTGAGTCAATAGGGATTTCTCATTCACAGACTGATAATACATGGCTCCCAAATGTACACAGTCTCCACTGTACAAAATCGTGGGAACGTCTTTCTGATACTGAGTTACAGCCCTTGTTGCACAATTCACTTCTCACTTGTTTAAGTGTTTCTAAGCCCTTCCCCAACCGATCTGCTTCTCCTCCTTTGTGATTAATACATATAGAGGAGGTCAATAAGGAACAAGAATACAAACGGATGGATTTGCCTTAATAAAAGTACATGCCATTTTTAAAATGATCTATTAACATATCAAGCCTAACTTAAAGCAACCTAAGCTATCCCTTTAAAATCTTCAGTTGTTCTAGGCAATGGAAAGCAATGTTGCAAATCAATCAACCAGACTGCTTTATGGCAGTATTGGAGTTTTGGATCAATGTGATAAAGTACTTTGACTTGTTAGGCATTTAATTCACTGGATTAGCTAAAAACTGGACATTAACAGCATGAACACTGTTGCAGTTTCAGCACGAATGTGCTAAACATAGTGTTGAAAAATAGAACTAAAAGAGCATTTTCATAAATTTAAGTGGCCAGACTCATTTTGCACTACTCAGCTGAAATTCCAGAAAATTCACTAACTCAATATAATTACAACATATTGCCCTATTATAATATGAGATTAAAATATATGATACTGTGAGATATTCTCTCGCTAGTATATACAAGGTACTGACTATGCGGTCACTTTGGGATAAAACCACCTGCTGTTTTTGTGTGTTAACAGAGGAAATTGAAATTCCTAGCAATAAAAATGGTTAATGAAAAATCAATTGGATAATTAAACTTCAATGAATATGCATTACAAATAATAATTCATTTCCATTGGTATACCATATTTCACCAGTTAGGGGGCTCCACAGTCTGTTTGTGCCCCACTGTTTAAAACCTGAGTTGTATTGCTGGGGATGATAAAGAGCAAGATTTTTCTTCCTATTACATGAATTGAACTGATTTTTTTACAGTCACAATGTCCTGTCCTTTTATTACTGGCTTGGAATTACACCAGTGACAGTTTTTTTAGTGCAGTTGCTGGAATGTGTGTGTGTGTGTGTGTGTGTGTGTGTGTGTGTGTGTGTGTGTGTGTGTGTGTGTGCGTGATACAGCAGAGAGAAATCTAGAACTCAGGGGCAATGAGTGTATTTGGCAAAGTCTACTTGCTTGAAAATACAGCAAGGAAAGAAGTTGGTTGGAGACAAACATACATAACTGATGGAAATCTCATTGTTAGTTTAACAGTTTGTTTTGTGCTATTTGCACATGTTCCTTATGTAGCTCATTGTTGAAACATTAACTAAATAACTTAATGGAGCAATGCTTTGTCATGTCTATTAAAAGGTTTTTTTTTTTAATTTTCTGCTTAGGAGCTAATTTTGAAAATGTCAGTGAGTTGAATTAGCGGCTTGTTGTGGAGTGAATGACTTTAACACTGTTTTCTGCTTAGAGGGATTGTTCAAACTCCTATATACATTTAATGTTCAAATTATGCAGCAGTGAGACACTTAGCAGTTTCAATGCTCTGATCCTGACATCAACTTGGAGGCATTAATGACTTAATTTCAAGCACCAACATGCCCAAATAACCTCTACCACAGATACAATTACTCTGTATATAAATGTAACTGTGCTATAATGCAGCCAGAGCAAGAATATTGAATCTGTATCAGTTACATGACATTTAGAGTACACATATCTAAAATAAATTTGCCCTTATTTCACCAATTTTATTAAGGCCACAGTGGGTTTTTTTGTAACCCTTGGTCCAGTCAGCTGAGGGATGCCTGGTTTCAGTGCAGCCACCAGAGGGACTTTGGCCTGTTGTCTAAGTTGTTTTTGAGGTACTGGGACAGAGCTTTGTCCCGCGTAACACATTTAAAATTTGCTATATGTAGACCACTTTGTACAGATTATGACTGTAAGAAACTACTATATATTACAATACATTTCTTTTATTGCAAAGTGAGCACTTATTATATTTGTTCATAATTAGTTTTTTTTTCCCCACAATGTTGACATTTGAAATTTGGTCGCCGTGACCAGTGCGAGCTCGGTGACACAGGTCATTTGCAGTTGTAGGTTTTGATATGAAGTTATTCTGTGTCATCATCAAAGATAAGCGTTAACCAGCCCAAACTGGCTTCAGCTTGCTTTTATTTGCAGAAGAGTTAACCCACCTTTTTATTCTGCCACAAAACCATTTAGGAGAGAAACTCTTAGGACACAATAAGTAACATTTTCCCTGAAACAGAATAAAAGTAATAGTTTTACATATTTTAAAAAGTGGTTATTTTTGTGTATCCTGCTTATTGTTTAAAGTCATGGTTGGGATTCTTAAATGTGGATTTTCTCTGCAACTTAATTGCTGCTGACAATCACCAATCAACGATATGTCTAATACAAATGTGTAATACATAATACATATTTGTTTTAAACAGCTTCAGTGGCTAAACCAGTATCTAAACCAAGCCATCATGAATCCATACCATACTGATTAAATACTATACTGTATAAATATTGATTCTAATAATATTAGGCTAATGAAGCTTCAACTGGGCCATAAATTATCTTTCAAATCACCAGTGTCTTCATTGCTTGTGAAGTCAGCAAACCTAACTATTGCGTTCTGTCGCTGAGGTAGAAACTCATTTGTTTTTGTTTTTTTCTTAATGCGCAGCATGCATTACGGTAAAAAAAGAGGGGAAAAAAAAAGAAGGAGGCGGGCTCTGACCTCCATGTGCGTCGCGTTTTGATTGACATGGCGGAGTCTCCCAGTACGCCTCGCGCCGCACAAGCAGACAGCAAGACCCGACCCTGGGAATAAAAAACGCGCAGACTCGTGTGTTTGAAGATTATTTTATTGCAGCGAGGTGAGTTCTTTTACACTTGTTTCCTGGTACAAACCACCTCATAAAGAACGAGAATACCGTGGATTCGATGCTGAAAAACTTTTTCGAAGTGCGCTTCTGTGTGTGTGAGAGAGAGTTTGGAGAGCTGAGCGCTGACGCCGGCAGTCTGGGCCACTTGGCCAGCGCAGAGGAAAAAGGAAAACTGCTTCACTGAGGAGGAGGAGGGGGGGGGGCGCTGAATCGAAACTTTTGGGCAAATTTTCCCGTTTATTCTGAAACGACAAGGAGAAGGCAAAACAGCGAGGATTGTGTTAGTTTTCCACAGCGAGTCGAGTGAATGTCTTGGGCTGTGCGTTTGGAGCCTGCGCTTTGTGGCCCGATTTCTCAGCTTTCACGAAAGAATGTGTTTTTGATTCCGAAGACTTCAGATGGAGTGAGTGCGCAACAGGAGAAAAGCCTTTCTCTCTGCCTTGTTTCTGCAACTAATCGCAGTTGTTGCGTCGCGACTTGTTCTGTGGAAATAGTCGTTTGTCTTGTAGCTGCTCAAAATCAGGAAACGAGCACTTTTATAGCTGGAAAATAACTTGGAATGGAAGATGCTGAGACAGTCAGATTTGACAGAGAGGGTTGCGAAATCATTGAATTGACACTATAGGGAGGTTATATTGCATTGGACAACTGTTGAGACCCGTGAAAGCGGCTGTGTAATAGCGACTTTCCATATAGTTTGTGCGAATTTGTAGAATGCAAGAAAAAAAGGCTTTGGAGAAAAAAAAATCAACTCCAGCATATCCTAGCATTCCTTCCAGCCAGTCTGTCTGCCCCTCTCTCTCTCTCTCTCTCTCCCTCTCCCTCTCTCCCTCCATCTCTCTCTCTCTCTCTGTCTCTCTCCCACTCTCCCAGAAACAGCTACGTGTCTGTTTGTGCAGGGAAGACAAATCTCTCTCTCTCTGTCTCTCTGATGCAGACGTGGAAATCAAACATTGGTCTCCGTCTCGAAACGATCGATTATCTATGCGTGTCTGCGTAAAAACAGTGTTTCAAGCGCTTTGAGTCATCAGTGAAGAGGACGCACGTAATGTGGCACAGTGAGGTCGGAGATTTTAAGATGCGTCAGATTTTAGGTTAATAACAGGACACGGTTTTTTAATTATGACGATATGATGATTAACAGTGGACGGGGGGTGTAATTGGGGCTATGACTTCGGAACCCACCCCCACCCCCGCCTCAGCGCTGTGGGCTCTGGATCCAGTGGGCACATTGGAGAATATAGACTAGAGGAAAAAATAACCTAACACATCACACACACAGAGGCTTACTTTTTTTCGGGAAGAGAGAAAAAGGAGACATCCGATCCCAAATATATGACGTCAGATGACTTTCCTTTGGTGAAAGGCTGATGTGGCCATGCAGTTTTTTTTTTCTATGAAAACTCCTTATCCTACTTCTTTAAGGGGTGGGATAAAGAGATCGGCTGCCAGCTGAAACGGTGTGTTTAGGTTTAGAGTTAAGAATTCTCCCTGTGCTGCGTAAATCAAATGTTTGTTTAGTGCCATCAAAAAGACATGGGACATTGAATGAAGGTAGAGCCTTATTTAGGCTGACGCCTGACCCTAACTCAGGTTTGGGAAGGCTGAGCTCTTTTTTTTACATTCAAGGTCTGTGTTCAAGGTGCTGAGATCACTATTCTAAAGCCATATTGTGTTTTTTGCATGGGCTAAGTACTGACCCATATCCTTCTTAACATAAGATGAATAAGGTTTATATTAGCAAATACTGTTCTCTGAAAGTTAAGCCTCTTTGGCTTCAACATTTATACACAATGAAAATGTAAACAAAGCTCATAGCTGAGTATTTAAAACATTTTGAAAGCCGTGTCCTCTTGATCTTTGCATGTAGAGCAATTCCAAAAATATTTGGATGAAAACTCATATTTGTGCATTTTTTAATGGCAGTTTTTGAGTTCTTTTATACTTCATATCTGTGGTTAGCTGACTGTGTGGACAGCCAGGAATGTGGTGCTAGAGGATGTACAACAGTATAATGTAAGCAGGGATTTGTGCTCAAAGTGATGCAATTGCAAGCAAGTTATCTCCCCCCCTCACTTTCCCACTTTTTTTAGTTATCCATTTGTAACCTTGTGTGTGTGTGTGTGTGTGTGTGTGTGTGTGTTTTAACTGAATACTGCAACTCTGGCAGGCAGACACTGACACTAAGAATGTCGTGACCCAGGTTTGATAGACTGGCTGTGTTTTAGTAGCGAGCGTAAGATGATTTGCCTCCAATATTTTCAGACAGGTTATTCTAAGCACAATGAGGAAGTTGTTTTCATGTTTCATGAAGACTCGTGATTCCAAGAGCATCTGTCTCTATCTGACCTCAGGCTTAATCTAGATTCTCTTTTCCTGCACCGGCTTGTGGTCTGCTGTCGTGTTGGCCCAATAAAACCTTCAGGTATGCCTAGCCAAAACGGGGTCAGGGAGGGGGCAGGATGATGCTAGCCATTGTGTTCATGAGCATGTGTGTCTGACTGGTAACCTAGAACATGTTATTTGGGCGGTAGTGTTACTGAAAATTGCTTGTGTATCAGCAAAAGAAGCTGGAGCAGCTATAGAGTTACATAGAAAGGACAATCCAGACCTGGATCTCGTGTGTGTGTGAGCATGTGAAAGAGAGAAAATCAACAAGACGACAGCTTCTGACAAACCTCTATAATATTTGTTTCCTCTTATGTTGTTTTTTTTCAAGGCTTAGATCTGATTTAACTGATCTAACCTGACACCTTTATGCTGGTTAAAGCCGCTACTGCCAAAGACTTGAAGTAATGATTATACATTTTGGAAGTCATTGACTAAAAGGTCTGAGAAAAAAAAAAAAATTGTCTTTTTTATAAGGCAAAATGTACTTTGTGAATGGGATCAAGATCTATATTATTTTCAAATTTATAGATCAAATAAGTAATTGATAATGAAAATAACTTTTGGTTACAGTACTAGTAAGCTAATAAAACAGGTGCATAAGCCCTGAATTCTTTAGAAAACATGCTCAGCCTCTGCAGATAGACAGAAAGTTTATTCACCACTTACCATCTGCAGGTTTTGCAGTGTTATATATAATACTCAAGACTGCTTAAAATGCTCCGGTTGGCCTTGATCAGCTGCCCCTATTTGGAATATTTCCTCCCAGTAATTGGTCTGTCTCTGCTATGTGCAGCATTACACCCTGTCTGCAGTTTATATAAAGTGTGCTAACAGTCGTACCATCTGTTTCTCCAACTGTAACAGGTGTGTTTTCCAAAAAGACTGCTGCCTTCACTGTTTCTGTAGCTGAGGTGTGGTTTGGTCAAGTGAATGAGCTGCTTGCTGATTACTCGCCTGTGATGAGAGGTTTTCATATTGGCAGGTTGGATATGAGGAGCTGTTCATCTTCTGTGAGTTCAAGGGGTCGACACCTGGAGTCTCTGTGGTTTATCTTCCCGTTGTCTTTCTGACCCCACTGTGGTGATGATGCACAGTGAAGCCCTTGGGCTCTCACTGTGCTGAAACAGACTGGTCTGCTTAAAAACTGTTTCAGCTGTGGCTGCTTTGACGTGATGGAGTGCAGGAAGGCACTATTGGGTACAATGGCCTCTATTATTCATTACTGGGTCTGGATCTGACTTTTTTTTTTTAAAGATGATCAATCAATCTACTAATTATTCAATATTTTTTTGTGAGAGTAGTTAAAAACTCAAAACTTAAAGACACAAAACTTGACTATCAGTCCTCATTTGGTAGAAACTGAAAAATAGCTTCTGATGAATTTTCTGGTTGCTCCTCCTGGTTGCTGCTGTAGAGTGTGTTTTCACAGCTTAGGGACTTGTCTGTTTTGTTAGTTTTCATGTCAGTTTTCAGGTGTATGAATTTAGGAGATTTCCTTTAGTGTGCAGACACGGTTTAATCTACAAATGACTGCATTAAACCATTCACATATACTTTGAATGAACTACATGTGTTAAAAGTCTGAAGTGGAAAAAAAAGGGTTGAACAACTTTATGTTAAATCTCAGGAGAAGCTGGTTGTCTGCTACTCTTTTTCTCAGCATTTCCTGTCCTTCTGTCTTCTCAGTCCTCCCCTGTCCTTTTCCCATTCTCCTCTTTTGCATGCTCTCTCTTCTTGGGCTCTCTTTCTTTCCCATATGTACGGTGGCTTTTTGTTGAAGTATCCCAGCATCTCATGTTTGCTTGGCACAGAGCTGTAATGTTTACCCTCCTCTTTTTTTTTTCCTCTCCCCCTCCCTCCTTCCCTGTCTCTCTCGTTCTCCCGAGCCCCGTCTCCCCTGTTTTTTTTGTCTCCCTTGATAATTTCCTGCATTGTTGACAGTTGATTCAGAAGAAGATAAAAGAAGCCTTTCAACTTTTCTACTCCCTATCTCCCTCCACCCCTCTCCTTTTCCCAGTCTCTCCGCTCCTCTCCACAACAGTCTTGTATCTTAAAAGTTTCTTTTGCAAGTTTCAGTCCAAAATGACAGATATAAAATTTGGAGAGATGTGATGCCTACTCTGACCAACTGTCAATGTTGGAATTAAATCTAAAACTCTCAAAGGAGTGTCTTCACTGGCCATTGAAGTTCTTAGCTCTCCTCAACCCTTTGCAAACAAAAGTTACCTTGTTATTTTTCATAACAAGTGCTTTGCTGCGTTTATGCCTATAACAACAGTGTCGTGAATTTGGTTTTAAGCAGCTCCAAAACACAGGTGACCAACAGCAGAAGCTGGTGCGGCTCTATAAATATGCTTGTTAGGCTGTGATACCTCTGTGACCGTGACCCAAAGCTGCAGCGAAACATTGCTTTCTTTGCTTTGCTATACCTAATAAGCTGGATTACAACTTTTATTTTCAGCATCATCGAAATGCCTTTTTTTATTAATCAACTGATTAAGTATGATTAACTGATTGGAAATCTTTTTGGTAATCAATGAATTAAAAATTTTTGCTGGTATCTGCTTTTTTTTTTTTAATTGTTGCCAGCATTAGATAATACTTACCTGGTAGGGGCGATACCATGATCAAGAAGGTGGTTCACCCAGGGTGAGGCTCATTGCACCCTGGTTGTGCTGACCCCTGCGAATTCCCCAAATGTGGAAATCTCGACTGCGTAATTTCTGGTAGTGGGGGCCTGCGTTCATGCTCGTGATAGGGAGTTGGACTTGTAACCTGAAAGTTGCGGGTTCAAGTCTCAGGTCCGGCAGGAATTCTCGGTGAGGCGGAGTGAATAGCCAGAGCTCTGGCCACCTTCAATACCACGACTGAGGTTAGACCCTTGAGCAAGGCACCGGACCCCCAGTTGCTTCCCGGGCACTGCTGCGAGTTCGGGTTCATGGTGTGTGTTCACTGCTGTGTGTGCACTTTGGGATGAGTTAAATGCAGAGCACAAATTCCGAGTATGGGTACTAGGCTATGGGTATGAGTATGAGTAAGGGTGCATACTAGGCTACACAAGTCACACACACACACACTTACCTTAGATCATCCAGGGTGTTATGCAGTATGCACTATCGTACAGTACAATATATTATAGCACAGTGCAGTATAAGTCTCAGGACATTTTGTGCACATGCAGTGTGGCTTTGATATATTTGAATATACAGGCTTGTTTGCACATGATGCAACACGTGGCTTCACCAAAACTTTCACTTCTCAGTGGTTTGAGTCATTGCTTGTCACTTGATGGCATTTTAAAGGTCCTGACAGCAACTGTGTGGCTGCAGTAGCGGGGAGAGGGAGAGGCAGACTGACATCGGAGGAGAGCAGATCATTACATAAAGCGATTATCACAGAGATAAAATGTTTGGAATCCAGAAATTAGGCTGTCAAGTTTCTCATTGAGTTGTCATCACTTTTAGAGATACATGCAGGAAAGCTGGAGTCATTTAGATTTTATGTAGCGCTGGGTTGCTCTGCTCCTGGCTGTGCATGTGTATGTGGATGTCGTCAGTTTGTCGAAGAGATCCGAGTGTGTACCTGTACACACACACACACACACACACACACACACACACAGAATCAATTTTACGTGCCTGCATTAGCATGCCAGGCGTGTTGGTGTTAGTTGGCAGGCCCATGGAAAGTTCCGCCAGCCGTTAATGGCTGTTTTTATGCCTGACTGTGAACGTTTTGACTGTGTATCTTAAGTGTCTAGAGACTGCTGTGGGCTGGGGTTTGTTTAAGTGTGTGTGTGTGTGTGTGTGTGTGTGTGTGTGTGTGTGTGTGCGCGTGCGCGCGCTGGAGTCGGGTAATTGAATCTGTAACTATTTCTGATTATTATATGGCTGCAATTGGAGTTCTGCTTGGGCTTGGTACATGCATGCTTTTTCAAATATGGTTATTCTCTGTGTGTTTGCTTTTGTGCCTGTGTGTGTGTGTGTGTGTGTGTGTGTGTGTGTGTGTGTGTGTGTGCGCACGTGGCATATGTTGTGGATGCTATCACAAATTTGTGGGGACAGTTGAGTGTTTTGCTAAAGGAGGAAGTTGAAGTTTTTTTTTAAAGCATAGCCACATCTTGTATTGCCTCCTCTTATTAAACCACTCACCATTTTTCTTTCCCCCTCCTCTCTACCTCCTCCATGGCATGCAGACACCCCCCCCACCTCCACCCGGCCCCACTCCACATACCTGTTATTTCTTCTTTTGTTCTTTTGCCAATCACAGTCCATTGCAACATGATTGACATATTTGATGGACTGCAGTTTTAGGTTGTTTGTCATTCCTATTTAAAATTAAAAACCAGAAGGAATAAGGATAAGCATGGCTACTAAGACAAATTGTTATGATGTTCCATATTAAACTGTATAAAACTGTAATTTCATTGCAGATGATATGTGATTACTTTAAACTTATTTACACAGTAACTCCTGCACTGCTTGCAAAATAAACTGACGCCATAAAAGTAAATATAGGTTAATGATATTGCCTGTATTGTGTGACTGTTTTTAAAAACTGTCTTTGTAGGCATCGTCATTTTGCAAGAGATTTATTTACTCTGGAGAGTTTTTAAAAAGAAATACAGTTATGTTATAAAATGCATTTTTTTAGATAATCTGATGCTTGGTGTGGACATACCCCCCTATTTTCATTCACTTCTTCCCTCCTTGCCCTCAGGCAAGACCCCCCACAAATCACTAAAACATCCCAAACACATATCCACACACACACACGCACGCAGGGAGAAACACACAAATCCACGCTTGCATACCCACATCCCTGAACTAGTGTGTGAAATCCTGAGGCTGATTGAGGAGGAGGAATGTGACCTTGTGACCCCAGGCTGTGGGGAGGGGTGTTATGAGTGTGTGTGTGTGTGTGTGTGTGTGTGTGTGTGTGTGTGTGTGTGTGTGTGTGTGTGTGTGTGTGTGTGTGTGTGTGTGTGTGTGTTTTATGTTAGGGAACAAGTGATAGTATGTACACACTGTTGGATTGCTATTCCCAGAAAAGTGTCTACTCTCATTTTTTTAGACCAATTTAGTTTTCTTCTAATGGATTAAACAAATTTTACACACTCACATACATGTGCATGCTCATAAATGTAACTAAGTCTATTAGTCGTAGAATTAAGCATATAAAGAACCATTCATTCATGATTTGTTTTCTCTATTGTGCATTTTTACGCTCTGTGAGTGTATGTGTGTGTGTGTGTGTGTGTGTGTGCGTGCGTGCGCACATGTGCGAGAACATCTCTCAGACTTGACTCAGTCTTGTCTGTGAGAGAGAAGACAGGGTTCTCATGTAGATGTCACTATAGTCTTTCTCTGCACCCACACATACATTGCATACACACACATCATGCACTGAGCCAGTTTTTGTTATGGCATATAAAACCGATGATGTGAATGTCTCTTGGTGGTTTGTCTGTGTCTACATACTCGTCCATCCGACAATGTGAGTGTGTGCATTCATCTGTATCTCTGTGTGTGTTTGTGAGAAAGAGGTAGAGAAAGGGGGAGCAGAATTCACTTCTTGACTTGGCATAGCTGTCTTAATTAAGACTCATGGCATGCAGCCCTGATGGAGCTGAGCATTAGTGGCAGAGACGTGCTGTGTTTGCAGGCCTGGATGGCAGCAGGTCTACTGGCAGTAAATGTGGACTTATTGTCTGCACCCTGTGGTTGTCCTTCACTCCTCTTTACTAGGTGCTTGTAATGTAGGGCTGATTACAATAATTGTAGTGCATTGCATTGAAATACATGGTACTGTAGAGCGTCAGAGAGATGGTACAGTGAATAGATCTTAAAAGCATGAGACCATGCCGAAATAAAAATATCTTTGTGTCTAAACTTTTGTGATTTTACATTATATATATTTTTGTATTCAGTTATCAAGTTGTATGTTGTAGGTGCTTAGATTGTCAACTATGTGCTTATAATGGGCAAACATTTCCAGACCATATCCTAGACCATATGCTCAAACAGTCTTGCTTTGTTTGTCAAAACTCAAAAAATATTATTTAGAACAGCAGGTTGTTACATATCTCACCTACAACAATCAAATTTATTCAGATTTTGCCTTATAAAATGCAAAAACGATAAAAAAGTGTTCAAATTAAATTATTAATGAATAAATGTTGCAGTGCCTGGCACTGTCTGAATATTTTTAACCATAGAGATATATATGCCATACTGAAATTTCTGAAAATTTGCCTTAGGTTGGGATACAAACACAAATCATCTGCCTTGTCTCAGAAGTTAAAAATCTGTTTTGCTCATTTGCTGTAAAATAATGTTTTGAAGGTGTTTTGATCACCCAGATTTCTTCATGTGCAAAGGGTGTGATTTAATGATGCTAAATGTGACAATCCCCAAACAACTGACTTTTTGGTAATATGTCACATCTCCCAGATTTCTTACTCTCAATCTGTTTTTCTGAACACATAAAAAGAACACTTATGGGCTTGGGGTTGGGGTTAGACAACAGGAACCCATTAGCTATGATTTTTAACTTGGTGTAACCATAAGCCATTTCATCCACTAAATGTGCTGAATGTGCATGTGAAAATGTTCTTAAAGAAGAACTACACAATTAGAAATCTTTGTGTCCTGTGGTAATTTATTGTGGAGTATGGGCTTAACTAAGTTTATTGACTGCAGTGGAAGACAAAGTAATGTCTGCTCCCTACCAGCGCATACCGTGCATTGTGTGGATGTGTGTTTACATGTGTGTGTGCATGCTTGTTTTTGTGTATTGAAGTTGAAACATGCCCGTGCGGTCAGTTGGTGTGGGTTGCATGCGGGTGTGTGCACGTACGGGTGTCTGTGTGCAGTGAGGAGGAAGTGGCTGTGTTTGTTTAAACTAAGCACGCTCAGCCATGTGGGACAATTTAGCGGGAATGAGAACCCTACACCCCCACCCCACTCCTTCCCAGACCTGCGCCGCTCTCCTCCCCCGCACCTACTCTTCTGAATGGGCGGCTGTCTTTTGAAGTTTGGAGGGCTGTTTGGGAGGGCAAATAATATGGTCATGGGTGGTTGGGGGGGCAGGGGCTGAAGACAGAGAAGTACTGAGTCAGGTTAAAGCTGTAAGTGGGGTGGAGTAGAGTTTGTGGAGGAGATAAGGGAGTAGAAGAACAAGAGGAAGGCAGATTGAGCTCTGGAGCATAGAAATCAAAGTGTAACTTATGTTCACAGGCCACTGCTCCTTTCACTGGTCACTTCAAATGGATCCAGCTTTGTGGGAAAAGCATCATAGTTATGCTAAAGGGCTGCATTACATGGAAATTACTGCATTGCACACAAGTATAGAAAAGAGGGAGGAGGTTGTGGGTGAAGCCTTATAGGAGAGAGATAAATAAATGGAACTATGAAGAGCTGTTGCTGTATAATGTCCTGATGTATTGTCTGATACGTGTGCAAAGCCCACATAGTGCACTATTGAGAGAATATTTGAACCTGAGTTGAGTTCACTCCATCTTCATGTCTCCATGGTGATAGAAGAAAAATGACTTTGAAATAACATGTATTTCTAAAACTGATGCATTGGTTTACATTAAAAAATAAATGAAACCATAGCTGCCCAGATCTAGTTGTTTTTCTGCTTTCTATCTTGTCTTTATTTCTCTCTGTAGACTTTCTGTTACACTGACGGCACATCTAGAATATCATGCATTACACAAGTACACATGGAGATGTGCATGTTGTGTATTTGGTTGGCATAACTAGGGTTCTGTGGTGCAAACCCTGCAAAACATGAGCTGTAGAATATATAAGACTTCCTGAATGTATAATGATCTTTGTTATGAATAAGTAGACCTTAATATGAATGACTCCGGGTAACTCAGATAACATTGCTAAACCGGCACCCAGGTGGCTTGTATGTACATCTCCACAGCCCAGTTTAGTTTTTAGCCTGTTTGTGGATCCTTCCTCCCTGTGTGGTCAGACTGAGCCATGGAGATCCAAGGTGTTATAGAAGGGTTTGCTGTGAGCTCTCATTGGGCTTGGTGCTCAGCTCAGGGCTGAGCCCTCATCCTGCTCTGGATCTGATGGAGAACAGTCTGAACTGTGGTACGAAGGGGGAGGGGGAGAGGGGATAAGAGAGGGACAGAGAGATGAGGAGGAGGAGGAGGAGGGAGAAAAAGAGCAAAAGGAGAAGAAAAATCTGGAAGAACTGCAATGAAGAAGAGTGAGTCATGTTCATGTGCTTGTGGGAAAATAGCCACTTCCTCTGTATTAAACACATATAAACACCAGTAAAACACAGCATGTTCTCAAGGCAGACAGGCATATTGCTGCTGATAGGGATAATGAGGATGAAGGCCTTGGCAGTACCAGCCCTGATGATGGCAGTGACGTAATGGACACTGATGAGGCTGATGGAAGTGATGAAGACAATGAGATCAGTTATAATAATGATTGTTAGGGTGGGGTGTGTTTGTGCTAGTCTGTAAACTATTTGTGTGTTGTCACCAGTTTGTGGAACCAGGCCTCGAACATGTGTTTATGTCAAATGAGCTCTCAGCTAGAGGAAAAGTGTGAGAGTCTGGCAGTACTACCTGATGTAATTGGTGGAAATGCCAGTTTCTCTGAGTGGGTTAAATGATCACAAGAAGTGACCTTTTCTCTGCGTTTGTCTGCATTGCCTGTTTCTACTCTGAGTCTTGCACAATGACCCACATTATTTCACCTTAATATCTTCTCCCTCCTGGTTCAGTTTTTTCTGACACACAGGAGGTTGAATACAGATTTCCTCTTTTTTCGTCTACTTTGGAGTTACGTCGCTGCTACGTGGCTACGTGGCAAGTGTTTGACTGTCATGGCCTCTGCTGTGGGTTTACAGCCTGCTGGCCCCTTGCCCAACCACACACACACACACACACACACACACACACACACACACACACACGGCCAGCCCACAGCCGTACAGCTGCAGCAGGGAGGGCTCTCTGGCAGATGCACAAATCTGCTCGAACTAGCTGTGCTGTGCTAATGTGAAGCTAACAGCTAAGCACTGCAGCACACAGCTTAGTGTAGATGAACTGCAAAACATGTTTCATGCCCCCCTCCCCCTCCCCCCTGTGTCTTTTTCACTCACACACACACTTGCTCACTGCCTGCTGCCTGTGGCATGATAGGCAGGACTAATGTTTATTCTGGAGCAATAACACAATTAGGATTCCACACATTTTCTCTCTCTCCACACACACTCAACCTCTGGCCCCCCTCATCATTTCTTCCCTCTCCTCTCTCCTCCTGCATTCTCTCCTTCACCTCCTCCTCCCCACTCTTCTCTCAGTTAACAGATCCCTGTCAGTTCCGCCCAGCAACAACAATATTGGTTTAATAACACCAGATTGCTTTGATGTTCTCAAAACTACATGACTGTGTCAGTCACTTGTGTGTGTGTGTGTGTGTGTGTGTGTGTGTGTGTGTAGGTGTGCTGTATGCGTGCTGTATGCCCAGTTCCCCTATTCAGGTCACTGCTCTTCTGCTTAGGGATTGATGCAGGTGATTCTCCACCGTACACCAATTAACCTTTCCCTCTTTGTCTCGCTCACACACGCACTGGCTGGAAGTACTCTCCCACAGTGCCTGACCTGGGTGTAAAACCATTTCCTCTTTCTTTTCTTTTGCAAGGGAAACTGATGCCACACCTACACCTCCCTCCCTCTCTTCCTCACCTTTTCATCTCCTAGTCTTCTTTTCTCTGTCTGCACTCCCTCTACTGTCTCCCCACCATTCATTCTCTCTGACCCTGTTTTGTGTTCGGCTATATTGTGAGAGTGTTGTCTTGATTCTGTGTGTGTCAGTGTGTGTGTGCGCGCAGTTATGCAACTATGATCTCTCTCTGGGAATGGGTCGCTGCGTCTTCAAGCTAGAATTTTACTTCCTCCTGCCCACTGCCCAGACAACAGCCAATAAGGGGAGCCAATAAGGTTCTGTCAGCCAGTGAGAGAGCGGAGCTGTGTTTTGACAGGGCAGTGGAATGTAAGGAAGGTGGGGTCTTTCCAGGAAGTGAATGGCAATAGAGTCAGATCCTGGACTGAGCTTCTTATTTGGTATCCTGGAAAATACTAAATGTCAGTATACTTCTTTGTGTGGAAACAAGCCCTAAGAGTTTTCTGTGAATAAAAATCAGTTTTGTAAATGACAGGTGTTAGACAAAAAGCAGTTCTGTTTTATTAATTTAAAGTTGATGATGAACAAGACAACATATGCATTTCTTAAATCTGAAGGCACTGGGTCATGCATCTGGCCTGTGTTCCTGGAACCCAGGCATAATAAGAGGATTGGATGGGTGGGTAGATGGATGGATGGGAGGATGACAGGGGAGAAAGGCTTTGCCCAAGGTGGTCATTTTGTGTGTGTGTGTGCAGAGTGAGAGATGGAGAGGGGAGAGAAGTGCTGAGCCTGTCGTTTACCAGGCTGAGTTCTGACTTGCCTGCACTCTGGCTGCACACAACGATCTGCAGAATGCCTGGCATTTGGAGGAAACAGGAAAAAGCGTAGACAAGGGAAACTAGGGAGAATATAAAAGAGGGACAACAGTTCTGTGAAATAAATAATCCAGCAAAGTAATTAACACACTGCTGTTTTTTTGCCATGTAATCTTGGATTAATTAAATGCCGGATGACAGTTCAGCATTTCAACAATCGCTGACATTAAGATTGAGGGTGTTCCTGCATTTTTTTAAGACCAACTGCAGATCATTAATAGCTCCTCATCTGCCTTGAGTTATGTGCAAAGATGCAGGCAGCGACCGCAGTCTAACCTTGGAGACTGATTTGCATTCTTTAAAAGTGATGAAATGCTCGTTCATGCAAGGAATGTGGGACGTGGCAATGACAAAACTGCAACATTGTTGTGATAATGATAGCATTAACCAGAATTTAAAGAAATGAACCCGTGATAGTGAAGAGCAGCTAGATTTGATCCAGGACTGTTCGGGCTTATAAATCCTTTTTTCGAGTTTGCATTTCCATTATGTTTATTCTGTGCAGATGCACCCAGTGTGGCAGGTTAGCCTGGTGATGCAACATCTCTCCCTGTGCCCAGGCAGTCTCAAGTTTGGTGTACCCTTGACTGAAACAGCGAACATTTACTACTACTTTATTTCATTTTTCCCTTGACACAAATGCAAGCTAAGTGTATGATGGAGTTCCATATTCTGAAATGTAAGCAAAAACCTTGTGGGATTGAGTTGTTAAAGGGACTGATGTTTTATTTATTTCAATAAATTGTGATGTGACCAATTGATGCTGCATGGAAAAAGACTACTAGTATAGCAACCTTTTGCATATGTTGTGGCATTGAAGTAAAATGGTATTATTGAAAGTTTTAAAGAGGCTTGTTAAAAGTCGAATATGAAGTCTTAAGTTTTAACTGGTTGGTAGGAGCTTTCATCCTCCATCAAATGCGGCTTTTGAGGTGCTGGATCTTTGGTGGAATACTGCCCTAAAGGCCTCAGTTAAGGGAGTTTGCAGAGGAGCTTGTTCATACATGGTTTGTGAGTGGAACGTGTGTGTGTGTATGTGTGTGTGCACGTACGTGTCCATTGCATTCCACTCCACCCGTTCCAAGTTCTTCTTTGTGGATGACATATCATTACCACAATTACAGGGCAACAGGACATACGCGCACACACACACACACACACACGCGCACACACACACGTTCCGTGCATGCATAAAGGCACTGCACAAATGTATGTACGCACATATGAAAATGCATCCTTGTCTGCATCTACGCAGGCAAATTGAAGAACAGGCTAAAACTCTGAATTTTGTTCACTCTGCCCTCTGTCCAACTCTTTCAGCGCCTCAATGCTCACTCACACTACTATTACCTTCAAATGTACACAAAGCAGCTGGCCAACATGAGAACCCAAAGAGGTTCTATCTTTTATAATCCCCTCTCTGTCTTTCCCAAGTGTATTTGTGTGTGTATGTTTGTGCGCACACGAGCGCAGCATTCCTCTGCTTTCCTCTTCTACCCTTCTTTCTTTCTTCCCTCCCCCTTCCTCTTTTTCTGCATCTCCACATTCTCCACTCCACCCCACTCTTTCTCTCTTCTGGTAAAAAGGTACTCTCTGTGTGTGTGTGCGTGTGTGTGTGTGTGTGTGTGCGTGTGTGTGCGCACGTGTGTGTGTGTGTGTGTGTGTGTGTGTGTGTGTGTGTGTGTGTGTGTGTGTGTGTGAGACAGAGAGCAGGTCTCTCCTAGACTGAATACCTTTTGTAAAAAGAACTGGGACTGAATGGGAGTGGTGGTGGTGACAGTTTCCCACCATATTTAGAAGCTGCCCCCTTTCTCCAAACACACACACTAATATATATGTGTATTAAATGCCAACAGAGATTAAAGTTCTCAGCTGATAAGACGGGTTTAAAAACATCAGTCATGTATGGTATACTGTGTCCATGTGTATTTCTGTATGTGTGTGTGTGCTAGAGTGAATAGATAGTCATTCAGCTCTGAGCGTGGACACCTGAGAGCATTCCCCACTGCTTAACACACCCAGGATGAGAAAGAGGATACTTAAAGCTGATTCTCTATCTTTGCCCCTGTTATCTCTCTTTGTCTGTGTCACTACATTCACATTTGTATTACAAATCTGTTACACTAATGTTTTCTATGCCAGTGTCAGTGTGATAACCTCTATATAGCAAAAGCATGTATGATGACTGTCTGTTGAATGCATTCAACCTGTGACTGACACGACCATGACACTCTCGGGTTAATCTTTAGTCTGCACTGATACCTACTCTGTGAATGTCGTTCCAAACTCATGACTGTTAAATCACAGCATTACAGAGAATAACATTACCTAAGTACCAAATGATGCTCAGTTTCAGTTTCAGTTCTCCTTTGTGCTCTCGTTGATGAGCTATGGAGAACATATCTATGACATATCTATGAGCTATGCAAATTCCCGTAGCTCATAGAAAAACAGAAGTTAGGAAGCAGCAGATACAAGTTCAGCCCATATCACAGAGCTGGCCCCTGCCGCTTCTAATGATGAAGGTTATGGCATGTTTGGACTGACAGCCTTGGTTAAACCTGTCGTACCTATTTAATTTGCTTATTAGAGTGAATCTAAATATGTGTTTTTCTTTGCTATTTTATTTATCCGTACCTGTCCTTTTCCCCTGCATCTTTTTTTTTCCCCTCTGTGCATCTCATATGTCCTTCTTTCTCTCTCCTCTTTGTTTCTTTAGTTTCTCTTTCTAAACTCTACCAGAAAAACTTCAGAAACTAGATGAACGATAAAGTTCAGCAGTCACAGGTTTTGGGGATTTACAATTTGTTGTCTATGTTTGTGTTTGCCTGCTGAATGTGCACCATTCTGTCAGACAGAATGAGAGGAAAGGAACTGATGGTGAAAGTGCAATGGTTATGTTCAGCACCCAAGACTGTCATTAATGTAACATCAGGAATTACAATAGCATATCTTCCTGCTTCTGTTTTCCAGTCACATGTTTGGTGGCATTTGGAAATGGCAGTTGTGTAAGATTCTTGCAAAGCTTGTGCATGAGATACCAGGAACGCTCAGTACTCCAAACTCTGTCCCAGTACTTTGCAGCCCTGTGAAAAGTGGCATGTTGGTTGTTGTGGTAGGGACAAAAAGCCAAAATCAGAACCAACATTATGATGCTGAGAGGCTTCCCAAAGTCTCTGCTAGTGGACACAGTGGAGTGTGCTGCTGGTTATGGTTTCTGAGCTGGACTGTTATCCAGGATAGAAACCGTGATACAGTATATGAAGCTGTTCTGCAGTTTCTTTTGGTGGGGCTACAATGGTTGACACAAACCAAAAGGCCACAGTGAACTTTCTCATGGAGCAATATTTGTTTTAACTGACATGTCATTTACCGACATAATACTTTTCTTTGTTTTGTGTACCAGTGTATATATGTACAGCTGTTATGAACATAATTCTGTGACAGCATAATGATCTTCTGAAACTAGTCCTAATACTTAAATACCACTAAATAACGACCAACACAAAAGGCAAGCATTTGAACCAACCAAAACCATCACATACACCACATTTGGTGAAAGGATTTTGGTTTTCAAACCATGTTGCCAGTAATGGAAAAGTTCAGGACACATTACAATATGTTGCATTCATAGAAACGTACAGTTTTGTTACTTAAACATCTTGTGGATAATGTCTGTATCCCTCTAAAATTTCAACCTGCTTGTCAGAGTTTCTAGACATTTATAGATTTCCATCATCTCCACTGCCTGTGCCCTGTTAATAGTGCTTTAGAGAACAGCAGGATTATATCTGAAATCAATGCTTATCTCTGTTTGTGACACACTGACTTCTAAAAAGCACTTTCCACATCTGTCATGTGTGAGATATATATCATCTTTCCCAAAAAAGACTTACCAAAAGATAAACTGTAAGCTAATTTTAGAATGAAGCACTTTGCATATTTCACAAGATGAAATGCCAGTTATTGACGAGTTTATCAGTGAGCTCACTTGGGCTGAATTGTGTTGAAGGCTGAGAAAACAATAGACCTGTCATTAATCATACTTGTATCTAAATGTGCAGAAGGTCAAAAGGAGTTAGAATAATATTATGATCAGCCCTCTTGGCCTTAAAGGCAAATTGAAGGGGAAGGCATCAAGGCTGTTTTGCTCATGACCGTGAAGGTTAATCTGAAAAATGATTGGTCACAAGCTTAGACCTGCTGATTTATTTATTCAGCATCACACTGTTTGACAAATACCAGGACATAACTAACTTTGATCTCTCCAGCTGCAGGATTTACCATACAACAATCCATTTGTGCAGCAAGTTGGAGAAATAAATGTATAGACAATTAGCTTATGTTACCCTAATGACTTCTTTCTTTGTTTTGGTAGAAACCCAGAGCTTGTCATACTGTCTTGTTTTCTTTACATCATCAACAAAATCTTTGTGGTTTGAAATAGAAGAAGTGGACCTTTTTTAAAAAAAAAAAAAAAATCACTTGCTGGCAGAAAAAGAGAAGTACAAGTTTGTAGTAGTGTATAAGGTTAAATAGAGTCAAATTTTATATAACTATTGTTCAGGTATCATAGGTTTATTCTTGCTAAATATGAAGATTTCAAGACTCATTTCCAAGACCAAATTTAAAGGACCTAAGAATACCAGTCCGAAGAGATTTTGCACAAAGTTTGGAGGTTGCACAAGTGTGTGTGTGTGTGTGTGTGTGTGTGTGTGTGTGTATGTGTGTATGTGTTTGCATTTGGGTGTGTGAATGAGGGAGAGGTGTGTAGCAGTCCACTGGAAGTAAGTCAGACAGTCTGTTAGGTGGTTGCGAATATCCATTATGCTTCATCAGGATGGACAAACTGGAGTCACTGGGTGTGTGTGTGTGTGTGTTTGAGTGATGAATGACTGAGCAATGACTGCCGTGTTATGAGGTCAGAGCTGCCTCTGAATGTCTAGGGCTTCTGTGTGTGTCTCTTGTGTGTGAGTGTGAGTTACATTTTTTTATATTTTGCGTGTTTTACTCTGTGCATCTTTTATGTTGAGGCAGTTTCCATGCTTATACTGGCCTTTCTGTCTCAGGACACAGACAAATGTACATACACATCCACACATGGTCTTTCACACACACACACACACACATATACACATACATTCATACATCCGGACAAGTACGTCATTGTTTTGTGGTTCCAACATGGAATTTTTCTATTTAACATTTTATCCCTGCTGGGAATCGACACCTTATTCCTCCCACATTTCACTGGGGAACGGAAACCACTGTGTGTGTGTGTGTGTGTGCGTGTGTGTGTGTGTACATGGTGATATCTAAAGCTGTTAACAGCGATATCTATCTGGTAATGATTTCACTGGACAACCTAAAATGTCCAGGTATGTGCATTGGACATTTTAGTAGATTGCACATTTTGTTGGTGTCAATTTGTAATTTGGGTGACCCTTTAAACCATGAGTGACAGAGAGGACTGAGGAAGTTCTCTTTTATTTTTGGTTGCTAATAGATTTTTGAGTTGTCATTTTAAATTGCTCATTTCTTGAATGCAAAAAAGCATCTGCTGGTAACATTATCCCACATCAGAATCCCTTGAACCTCATACAAATGGAAAACATTATTGGAATCTCATTTCTACTTGTGATTCAGGCTGATGTGTATTCATGATAAAAATGATTGTGTAAGTGTAATGAATTACTTCAGGAAATTAGGAGTTATTTTAAGAATGTTCAGCTATTCAAAGAGATGTCTTGAACTGTCCTGCTAATTCTATCTGTTTATCATATGAGCCAATGCTTCATTTATTTAATCTCCCTCTCTTTCTAACTCCTTTCTTCTCTGTCTCGCTCTTCTCTTTTTCCTGGCAGAGCTGTGAGTGGTGTTACCATCTGTCTGTGATGTGTCCTGGACCCAACTGTGTGTGTGTGTGTGTGGGTGGGTGTGTGTGTGTGTGTGTGTGTGTGTGTGCGTGCGTGTGTGTGTGTGTGTATTCAATGCAGGATGGCCAGGCTGAGCTGGGAATGGGGCTCAAATGCAGAAAGAGGGTTTTAGATAGACAAAGAACAAAAGCGAGAATTATAAGTTGAGAAGGAGCCATAAAGGCAAAAAAAGACACTGAGAGCAATGTGTTAGTGGGTCTCTGTTTATGTTACAACAGTATGAGCCACAGCTGTGTGATCTACTAACCCTTTCAAAGACCTTGACAGTGCTAGAAGACGACCAGCTGAAGGAAGAGACACACAATGACACACAGCTGTTTTCAGAGGAATGCTGTGTGTGTGTGCACATGTGCATACATATATATATTTATATTTCTCTCTCTTTCTCTGTATGTGTATATATATATATATATATATTTCTCTCTCTTTCCCTGTGTATGTGTATATATATATATATATATATATATATATATATATATATATATATATATATATATATATATATATATATATATATATATATATATATATATGTGTGTGTGTGTGGGTGTGTGTGTATAAAAATCTGTTTTACTTGCTTGTGTGTACTGATAGCAGCTCATACCCATTAGTCAGTAGCTCGGCAGTATTGAAGTACAACACATACGTCATTCAGTAACCTACATTTGGCAGTGAAATTGTGTGTGTTTGATTACGTGTGTGAGCTAGATTAGCTCATAAGGGTTTGGCAGGGGTTCTTAGTTTCTCTGATGTTTTTGTGTTCCCCCAGGAAATAACGTATGCAGTATGTGTATGGGAGCTTCAGCAGTTGAGTTACGTGTTTATCTATGTGGTTTTCGCTGTGTGTTTGTATAAGCACATACATCTTTGCTTTTAAAGTCTTGGTTAGCAGCTTGGTTGAAACCCTGATGAGGACCTTGTGCATGGCTGACACACGTTGCTTTGTGGGGTTTTCTTTTTTTTTTTTTTTTGCTTCTTGCCATATAGCTAATTAGGTGAAGCCATGTTATTTTCCACTTAAGATGAATGGCTTTGGTTGTTGTTTTTATTTATTCTTTTTTTGTAGTTATGCTTTTTGGTTTTACTGCTATTATTATGCAAGCTAAGAAACCATCTCCAGATTTAGCTCTCGTTTACCCTCCATAACTCAGCTGACCCCAGAAGACCTCAGAAGGCTTCCCCTTCTTACTGCACTTGCATGTTTACAGTGTATGGAACACTAATCTGTTGTGTGCAGTATTTACAAAGCTGCAGGTGCAGTTATTCATATTCACTTATCGAACTAAGACTCTATTCATCCAGTATTTCTTTTTTATTAATTCTGCAAACAGGATGTTCACTATAATCCCTCCTGTATTTTACACGACCTTTGTTGATGGAGAAGTGCTTTGAATTAATCTCTCACTCTTATCTTTGTTTTCCATTGCCTTTTTAATTTTCTTTTTATATTGGCATGATATGGCTTGTTGTATTTTGCCAAAGCTGATTTGCCTGTGCCAAACAAGTGGAAGAGGAAAAGCTAACATAAAACAATAGTAATGCACCACAGTGTAGAAATTAGAATAATATAGCCTGATGTCCTGTATTATCTCCGGTGTATCTATTTTTTTTTTTAACTTTTGTATACAAGCTTATCTTGCCTTTGCCAAAGGCACCATTTCTTTCCTTTCATCTATTTTATTGTTCTGCTTGTGTGCACATCTCTTCAAACGCACCCTTTGTATTCCCTCACTCTCAATGTATGTATTGTTATCTGTTATGTTTCACATACTCTTCTTTTATTAGAAATATATTTGGGTTTTGATCCATGTGGTTATCCAAACTAGGAGGGAAACCACAGTAAACCCAGTGGAAACAGACGAATTTAAAAAAAACTCCCAACAATGCAAAAAGGTTTTTCACGCTCATATGAACTGGAAAATAACTATGTCAATGAGGAGACTGTAAGATAAATACTGATAAAAACACATTGGTAGGCTGATTTAATGCACGCTTGGCATGGCGCTATATGTCATTGTACAACAGCTGAAGGAATGGTTTGACAGTTTGGAAAGTTGCTTATTTGCATGGTAGCTGAGAGTTAGATGAAAGGTCAAAACCACTCCCAAAGTTTGTTACTTTCAGAGAGGGCCAGACTAGCAGTTCTTCCTTGCTTTCAGGCTTCAGGCTAAGCTAAGCTAAGAAGCTGCATCATACTTACAGAACACACAGGAGAATACATCATTTCATCAACCTCTCAAGAAAACACATAAACATATTGTCCCAAACAGTTCCTGCAGTAAATTAGGCTCAGATGTTCTGAAATCCAAAACCTGTCCAAACTAGTTTGTAGCTTCTAAAAATAAGAGCATATTTTATATGGTCACCTTTGGATTGAATGTTTGAAATCCAAACAATGGCAACTGACAGTAGAGATAAACAGAAAGTGACCCTTTTTTTGCTCTTGTTGATCTTTAAAGAATCCTGTTTGATTGCTTTGTACCAGTTCAGGGAAATACACCTAATCTGTTTTTACTTGTCATGTTTGTATCAGACATTTCTGTGAACCTGCAGCTGTTTGTTTGTGTGTGTATGTCTAATTGAACACTAACATCCCTGTTCATTCTCTCTCTCTTTGTACTTTCCCAGGTAGGGCAGTTCAGTGAATTTCTCCATGAATGTACGTCACAATGATGATGACAGACCAGATTCCACTGGACTTGGCTCCGCCCCCCCTCTTGAGCGGGGATGTCCCACTCATGCCTCACATGGTTAACGGTGATGCATCACAGCAGGTAAACACTCACTCGCTTATTTGCACGAGTCTGTCATGTTATTCCGATTGAACCTGCGAATGCATCCACCTTCATCTTTCAGCATTACTTCGTTGCTGTGTGCACACACACACATAAACGCAGCATATAGATGCACGCAAGAATACACACCAACCAGTCATGCATACAGTTCCTTTTGTTGTAATTTCGCCACATGCTTCATGGATTGTTGCCACAGGTAATGAACAGCTGCCAAGCTTTTACAGTAACAGGAACAAGGAACAAAAATAAACATCGATGCGTACAGTCACATACACTTTGTATTTTTCTATCGCAGAGACATTTTGAAGCAGCATATAAATGGCTGGTTCTATTGATGGACACCTGACAACTATTTTGGAAAAGGATTCAAGTAGTTCTGTGTTGCCGACCAATTTAATCAGATACTGCAGAGCCAACTGGATCACCTTCAAAGTACAAACCCCCTACCTGAGCTCAGCACAGGCAAAAGAAGCAATCAAAGTAATTAAAAGCATCATAATTAATTGACCTGGGTCTAATCCTGTTGTCACAGATACATTTTTACACTGTGTGCTTTTGGAAAATGAGGGGTGATGATGTTTATGTATTGTCCTCAGCCTGTTCCCTCACAGCCCAGAGGAAGCATGGTGGGAGTACTTTGGCTGCAACACGTAACAGTTAGGGAGGGTTTTGGCTGTACTACACAGCAGTTATGGAGCTCTTTTTATTCTAACACCCTGCAGTTTAAACTTGGTTCTCAGTGTGGAATCAGGGATCTAGACCAGTGATTATACAGATTGGACTCTGTGTGTGTGTGTGTCTGTGTCTGTGTCTGTGTCCGTGTTTAGTGTGCATTTGTTTTTCTTGGTCTGGCTGATACTGTGTCTGTCTGTCTCTTTTACACTTTCAGTGTATAAGTGGGCACACAAGTGTCTGTGTTAAGTCTGCTTTATTGTCTATATGCTTCCCTGTTTATACATGTCTACCTGCCCATGTCTGTGTGTGTTTATCTGTGCCTGTTTGTTTCTTCAGTCCAAAAAAGAGATCAGATGTGTTAGTGTGTTTTTTGGTTTTAAAAAAAAAATGCATTCTGAGTTATGAAGAAAATTGTACCCTCACATTAAAGCTAGTTATAACTGAAGGATTTATTTCATTTTATTTTCTGAAAAAAATGAAACTCAGATAATAAATGAAAAACTCATTATTTTACCATCTGCATACCAAGATAAATTAGTATTCTCTTCCAGTGCTTGCTAACAAAGACTGTTTGGTTAGTAGGGTATTTAAATGGTTGCAACTGTTTCTCTTCTATGACATAATGAAGTACAACAGTGTAGCCAATAGGTTTCATGTTTTCTGTTCCACTTACAACCTTCTATTGGCCACATTTTTGCACTTCATTTTGTTATATAGTTCAGATGTGCTTGGCTGTAACACTGTTGCCAGTCCTGCATACTGAGATGTGTATCTGACTGAAACATCTGCGTAGAAATTCTTTCTTTTAATTGGACAGCTGTTCCTCTCAATTTTTGCTGCTGATAATGTGGTGACTATCTTCATCTAATGCAGAGTACATTAATTTGTTTCCAACTGTTATGCCTTTACTCATATCTTTCAACATTGTTCATTTAATGTTTTTTTTTTTTTTTTTTTTTTTTTTTTTGCTCTTGACTAAAATGACGTGCTGCTTTTCGATTGCGTTCACATGCCTGGCCAACTCAGTGGGATTTTGTCTGTCAAACTAGGTCACCACAATGTTAATTTATTGTGGATTGGGCTTTTGGCAAGTATTCCGTATTAAAGGCTGTGAAAATATAAATATTAAAACAAGAAACGATCGTAAACTGCTTTTCAAAAATGTACATTTGATGTGTACAAGGATGGTGAAGTACGTGCAAAGTTGCTGAAAAAGGTTGTATGTGTAGGACTGGATTTTTACTACATCAGATTATTTAAATTTAATTAAATTTAGGAGATCATAATCTTATTACAGAACTGTTCTGTTCATGATTGTTCTGTTCTCTCACATTATCTACTGCTTTTGTTTATGTTTTCTTCATTAGATGCCAGGGACCCATTTAAATTGTGATAAATACATTAATAAACTGCAACAGATGCTGACAAAATAAATCATCCTCAAGTAGAAAAATGCCAAGTTAAAAAAAAAAGTCCAGCCATAGTCAGATTATATGTTCTCTTGTTTATATATTCTCATCTAAGCATCTGCTTATTTTATGTTCGTAAGATTCTGTTTGCCCTGCGATGGACTGGTGACCTGTCCAGGGAACTTAAAGTTCTAACCTAAAGTTAAAACTTGAGTGTGTCAAACCATTATCTGACTGGATTGTAACAGGGATCAGTCATGCTATGGAAACCTTTAAATATGCAAAAAAAAAAAAAAAAAAAAAAAAGCAAAATATGAATTGACAGTTTTACACATATTTGACTTTTGCTTGTGTTAGACATACATAATACACAGTGATTCTGCTCACACCCACCCACATGGTCTGACATGGGGGTTTTCTCAGTCTTTGGGAAACATGGGTCGCCCTGTACTATGCTGGGGTTCCCATAGCAACAGCAGCCGCTGCAGCAGACAGAGCAGGAAGTGTGTGAGTGTGTATGTGTGTGTGAGTGTGTCTGAGTCTGAGGGAGAGAAGCAGGTTAGTGCTGAGATGGGAGAGCATGCAGACACTATAGGAGGAACGCAGGATATGAGGATTTTACAACAACACACCTGTAGAGCGTAGACAGGGCTGTGTTTGTCTGTGCATGCATGTGTGTGTGAATACATGTATGTGTGTGTGTGTGGAGCAATGGAGGGTCACCTGTTTCATGTCTACAGCCACGTGTACACTCTCAACAATCTGTATGCGGAGAATATGACGGTAAGGTGTATGCATACTCCTTTCAGGCACATTCAGCTGATACACTCTGAAATCAAAACAGTGCTAGAATGATTTGGCTTCATTTGTCCATTCTAACCCATTTGTATGTTTAATTCTGATATATGCCTCTCTCTAAGTGTAAATTATATTTGTACTAGTGGTTTTGGTGGTTTTTTTGCCAATCAGTGTGATTCAATCAGAAAAGCTTTTTTCAAACCAGGGTGTGTGAGATGGCAGCAGTGGCTCACCATTAGCTTATCTAACACCTCATTTATATGTGTGTGAACCCTGTTTGTCCTCTCTGCTCTGGGATCTGATGGTTACTGTGTTATGTCATCTCTTCCCAGCAGTGTCTCGTCTGTTTTGTGAGCGTTAAAGATGCATGTACGTGTATTGCGTGCCATCTTAGTTTTTGTTTAACAATAAATCTGATCTGTGCTTTCTCCCTATGTGATCTATGTGTGTGTGTTGGTACAGGTGATCCTGGTGCAGGTGAACCCGGGGGAGACGTTTACCATCCGGGCAGAGGATGGCTCACTGCAATGCATCCAGGGTCAGTCCCCTCTTTTATTATTATATTACCATATTAAGAAGTGGCCTGGTTGCTGCCCTGATGTGTGTCACTGTCAGACAGAGTATTTCCGATCACGTTAATGATTTGCTGGCTGCATATGCTTGACATTAGGGGTAATCACTTTTTAAATTATATAATGTAAACACCACTTGGTTTCATTTTTTTTAGTACATTCTAAAAAAAATCTAATTATGGAGCCATGAAAGGTAATACACACAGGGAATATCATGCTGTTTTTCCTTATTGTGGGGTGGTACAAATGAAAGTATGGATTCTTGGAACTGTATTTTCAAGTTCGACAGAGCACAATAAAAATTCAATGGTAACATTCATTTGCCATTGTGGAGATTGGAAAATTATTCACCCCTTGGAAGCCAGACAAATTTTCAAAGCTGCTTTTATGCAAGAACCTAACAAATTATGCTTTTAATTACACAGATGGTCATTACTGATGGTTTCTGGGTTTAGTTTTCCAGCAATATAGCCTGGGAATACCATGTTCAGCAGCTGGCTTTCAAACCTTGAATGTTAGAACCTCCTACGTGCACATGAACACACTGTGTCAAAACATTTTTTCAATTGTCTCATTAGTAGTAACAGACTTTTAGTCAGAAATGCTTAACACTGTAATATCTCATGCCAGTTTGAGAGTGTTTGCCTTACAGAAATTATATATAAGCATCATTATGGTCAGCAGAAATGTTAAGAATGTTTAGTTTACATTGCTGTACAACATCCAAAAACTGCAGTATAGTCCTCAATTGTAGTTTTTGAGGAGTGCGGTCAATAAATGCAGTAGTGATGGTGAGGAAGGAAAAGGAAGTGGGAGGAAATGCTTGCTTCTATGTGTGTTATCTCTGAATTAAAAAAAAAAAAACATAGTTGAAAGCATAGTCAGTGAAAGATTGAGACACAATGTTTCACTCTGGTTGCATCTGATATCAGTACAGGAAAAGACTGGAAGTGTAGCTTAAATGCTACTTAGAAGCTGTTAGGAGGTCACAGGAACATGGGAATTCCCCCTAACTCTTTTGGAGTTGTCTCACTTTGATGATGTCAGCAGAGTAAGCTGTTACTCAGAAACTTTGAAAGGGCGTCTTTGTTGTCTTCTCAATCTCTTGCCTGTCTCTCTCCTCATCCTTCACTCTTTCTTTGGCCTGTGAGTGAAGGTTTTCTTTGAGAGAGGACTGTTTTGGTTCCAACACTGACTCCCCCCTGGGAAAAAAAAAAAAAAAAACCCACCAGTACCCCCATACTCTGTGTTGTAACTAATTACAGCCTGCCTCCTTTTCTCCATTCACCATGTAATTCGATTTTTCCTTTAAATCAGAGGGATCGCCCCAAGCATATCTTTGGGGACAGATAATGCCAGTTAAAAAACAGTACATAATAGGATGGATGGATGCAAAGATGTGCAGATGCAATTGGCAGAAAAATTTCTAGATATGGATCAGTGGCTCATGGGGTAATAGATAAGAGATGTGAAGAATGGTTAATTGCACATGAATAGATGAATGGGACACCAGACACCAATTTGCAGAAAGACAGAGTATAGATGTAGTTTGTGTCTGGTGGTTGTCGGTTTATTTGTGTGGGTGTACGTGTGTACTTTCATGCAAAATTTAGCACCGCCGGCACAGTGTGTGTTTGTGCATACTTTTTTGGGTGCTTTTTACTACAGTCGGCGACAGTTAATTGGGCGGGTGGTTGGTGGCTCGGGGTCATGTGTGAATGCACACTTTATTAATGTGGAGGGCCACACACACAAACTCTTGCTCTCTCTCCCTCTGTCTCTCTCAGGAGGAGGTCACTGGGTTTAATGAAAGGTGGAGTGTGGCAGTGTGTTTCGAAGTCGAACTGAGTCGCTCTTTAGACAGACACTGTGTGTGTGTGTGTGTGTGTGTGTGTGTGTGTGTGTGTGTGTGTGTGTGTGTGTGTGTGTGTGTGTGTGTGTGTGTGTGTGTGTGTGTGTGTGTGTGTGTGTGTGTGTGTGTGTGTGTGTGTGTATGAGACAGAGTGAGATTACAGAGACTTCAGAGCACAACCAGGGACCAGCTTTTATATAAAGTAACCTCTGTTTAGCTGCTGCACTGCGGTGCATGCATACAAGCATGCATACACGTACACACAGCAACACAGATGCTTTGCCAAGGCAGAACGAGCCTGGAGACGTCGACACAGCAGCCAAAAGAGATTCTTTCATCGGAAACCTTCAGCCTCCTTCTTCTCTGCTCACTTCTTTCTGCTACTTCTTTTCCTCTGTTCCTATTTTCCTCTACTTTTTCCTTTACTTTTGATTTGTCTGCCTTTACCTTAAAGTAAGAAAAGAGAGGCAGAAAAGAGACTACTGTGTTTGGTGGATTGATGCTAAGTGCTGCTCATTATCCACACCACCATTAAATACTACAGGCTGAAAATGCTTTTTATTTGGAGTGAAAGTTTACATAGAATTTTATTATGCTCAACAAATTCCATAACCTCAGGGCCCATAAAATCCCCTTAAAATTACGATGTGCACATTCAAATAATTTATGCTTGCTCTGAAATGCAAAGAGAGTTTTAATTATTTTCTCTAATTTTATGCTGTCAGTTATGTCAGTCATAGCTGCTCTGTTATCTACTGCTTTCTTCCTTAGTCATTCACCTTCCTGGGAGTGTTGTTGCAGTAAATGAGTATCTAAGATATGGCCTTGTATCAGTCTGCTAATTAGCATCTACTGTGTCTCAGTCTCCAGTGCAAACAGACTGACCTCTCGGTGCTCTGGGGGTCAACTTCATATGACCCCTCCCCCCCACCCCTCCCACTCCCTGTCAATCTCTCTGTCTCATCGTGTTGCTCTTGTGTATATGCTCTTCTCCCTTCTTCACCCCCCCCTCTCCTGATTACTCCCCTTTTCCTTTCTCTCTCCCTCCCCCACTAAGACCATTCCCCTGAGCTTTCCCACACTCACATCAAAGGGCAAGACTCTAGAGGGTGTGTTAGAGCACCCTGCTCTGGAATGTGATTGTGTTAATGTGTGTGTGTCTGTCTGTGTGTTTTACAAGACTTTGTTGGTTTACTGTGTTGTTTGCTCTTTGTTCGACTTTTATGGGGGATGATGAGGCCTGGGGGTAAAGAGCAGGAAGCTCTGCCATGGCAGGGAGGATGTGACATCATGATCATTGGCAGCAGCTACACCCCTCCCTGTGGAAAAAAAACTCTGCTTTTAGAATATATAATCACAAAAATTCTTGGTTTATAGCTAGTAGAACCATTTTTATGTGGAGTTTGCAAGTTTTCCCTTTGGTTTCTTGGTTTGTGCACCAGTTACCTCCTATACAACAAAAAAAAAAAAAATGTGTGTCAGACATATACTTCAGCAATGTCCCCTAAGCTTTCTCTGCGATTCTGCTTTAATCTAGTCTATTCTGGTGTATCTAAATCTAGTCATGGCTGTAGTCCAGAATTGCCACCCACTGCCAGTACTTGTTGCATGAGTGGAGATACCTGACATAAGAATTAGCTACAAATGTGTAGTCTTACGAATTCAAAAAACAATATACAGCCCAGTTAGATAAAGAACAGTATTCACTTATTACATACTTTTAACTTTTATTGATTTTTATTTTTCTGCAAGAAAGAATCAAAAATCATAAATAAGTCAAAGCATGCAGCAAATTGATGGCTTTACGGCACAAAGACTGCAGTGGCATACTGGGAAATGTAGTCCTATGTGCTGTTGTGTTCCAGTTAGGCCGGGCTGTTTTTAATGGGAGTTTGTGGTCTGTGTTTTGCTGGCAGATATATGCTGTTCATTTTCAATCCCTCATCACTACTCTCCCTCCACCTGTGAGCCCATCCTGATTCTATTATTTCAGTACTGCCGTGCTGCTCCTGAAATCGATCAGGCCCGCTGTCATTAAAGATGTTTTACTTACCTTATTTCTGCAGAAGAGTAGTTTAGATTGAAGATGCAAAAGAATGTGTTAGGGGGGAAGCCTGCTATCAGACAGACACTCCACAGTGACAATGTGTTGGCTATGTTCCAAGATGCTACATGGATGCCACATCACCACAACAGAGCAGTTTTATCATATTACTTACACGATTAGACAAATATTCTTAAAAAGATATACTGAATATTATTTTAGAGCTTCAGCTTATATTATGATATTGTTTCTTATTCATCAAATAATTAACGTTGGGTATAGGTGAAATAATGGTCTGATTGAACACTTTTTCTACAGAACTTGCAAAGCTAATAATTAGTTATTATGGTTTATTCCATTGCATCTATTGACAAGTACAGCAAATGATGTTACGATTAAAGACAGACCTCACTCAGCATTATGCAATACGGCAGTAAATAAAAATGAAAGATTCACAGTTATCACAAGGATTTGTTTAACTGCAGAGTATGATGTATCTCTGAGCAGAGGCTGGTTGCAGTGGTAGTACCCCGTACCTTCTTACTGATGACAATAACTCATATACACCACAGAGAGGATGCGATACATGACTGAGGATTTCCTGCCCTTTCCTCACCACTCAGTACTCACTAAGCAGTTTCATACTGTGCTGTTGCTGAGAGATCAACACTGCTATGACTTTTGTTCATTTGTATTGCATACAAAAAAAATTCCAAGCAATAAAAAAGAAAGTCAGAATATTGTCAACAAATGAATGATTTACACATTATGACATATCAACATCATCTAGACTATTAAATAATAGATTTATACATGAAAACTAATTGATAAATACATATGCATCTCATGCACATTTAGTGTCTGACCAGAAACATCTGACCCCTTCTTCCTTGTCTGACAGGTAGGAAATATGAAAGTGGAAACTGGACATTTAGAGGAACTGGATTATATCATGTACTCTTCTTACCTTTCTTTGTATTTCTGTGCATTTCTTTCTTTCTAGCTTTGTACCTTTTGTTGCAGTTTCACCTTGCTTGAGTCTTTGTTTCAGTTGGATGGCTGATGCTGATATTACTCTTGCTGGTTTCACTGAATAACTACAGAAGCACACTAAGGTTTTCTTTTTATCAGCTTTTTGCCAGTGTGCACTTCTACAATCGGAATCCTTTGATGTAAATGGAAATAGCTGGTTGAGCGAAATATGGTGGAAAGTCTTGCAGCCTGTGTTTACACCAAGCCAGATGGCTCTAAACAAGCTGAGAGAGAAGGCACAAATACATCTTCTCAGAAGTGTTTAATTTAGAGTGCTGTTTTCGAGAGTCCTGTTGCTGCTCGTAACCGGAGGTGGTTGTTTTAGGAACTTTTTCCGAACCTGCCTTTAAATCTAAATCCCACCCGTATGCGACAGTGTGACAATTACACTGAAATGAA
Source organism: Mastacembelus armatus (assembly GCF_900324485.2). Lineage (NCBI taxonomy): Eukaryota > Metazoa > Chordata > Actinopteri > Synbranchiformes > Mastacembelidae > Mastacembelus > Mastacembelus armatus. The sequence continues at coordinate 5,706,366 of NC_046654.1, read as the reverse complement.
AATTGTTGTGCAATGGGTGGCTGATGTTTATACTTCAGCTGACCTGTCAGCGGAAAGGATTTATAATGTGTGTATGAAAATGAATTGTGCAACATAATTCAGGGTTATGTGTCATTATCCATCTTTGTGTAAAATTAATTGGAAATAGATTTAAATCTATCATCTAGAATGTGTATGGCCTGTGCAAAGTCTGCCTGTGCATGTGGCTTTCTTTCTGTTTATCTGACTTTGTGTATAAATGGGTGTTACCGGACAATGTTCAGGATGTCTAGTAAATACATGTTATTGTTATGACACTTGATTTTAGTGCCAGGCATACTGAAAGTATAACTAATTTGATGTGTTTTGCATAATGATACAGTTTCATAAATTAACATTATATGTGAGTATGTGGCTTTACAGACATGACAAAGTTCACTGGTACATTCCTAATTTTATAGCTGAACTGGTCCTATGAAGGCAATGCACTGCACATCCATAAGGACAACTTTTCATGGACCTGCTTTCAGCTTTGTGACAAGGCACATGTCAGATAATTGATTGGGTTTTTATAAAAGCTGGAGAATTTTATCAGATAACAAATGAATCCTGTGTTTTCCTTGTAAAGCAGCATGTCAAAGAGAGTTTAAAAAAATATCACACTGTTTATTTCATATCTGCATCCTTGATACCTGTTTCTAACAAGCGAACACTATTTTAAAGTTGTACTCCCATTGTGTTGTCTGGGAAGCTAGGAAATCACGTGAGAAAGTATTGCAGTAACAAATACTCAATAAAGTCTCAGTCAGTTTTGAAGAGCCAACTTGCCACTGTAGAATGTTTTCTTCTCTTTTTAAAATTGCTTCAAATTGAAAACTGTTGAGTCTATTTTTATGAAATATGCTTCATATTGTGCTGGAAAAAGGCTGATGGGATGGGTGGAGAGGGATCATATAACAGAAAAATCCTCTCTGTGTTTGGGTGTATGCATCTACAGTACTGTATGTGTGGGTATGTAGTTTTAGCTTCACACCCTGGCAAAGGAAAATCTTTTTGCAGTCGACCTATCTACAATTTTTATGCCTGTGGGCCAACTATAAATGTGGAGGTGTGTTTAGTGTCAGCGTCTGTCTTAATTTTGTGTTATGTGTCATTGGATTTGGAAAACTGGTCACCATAGGAATGGACTCTCTCTCCAGGTGGTGTGTAATGGAATGTGGCCCCTCAAGGCACAGTTTGTGTGTGCGTTTGTGCGTGTGTGTATGTGTGTGTGTGTGTTACATACCTGCCTTTTACTTTTTCGAGTTTTTCCACCCAAATCTACTTTGTCATAAACAAAAGACCATAGAGAATTGGCACAACTAGTTAAAGGCTTAACTTCAATGTGTGTGAGTGTGTGAGATGGAGAGAGAGTTAATTGTTGTTGTATGCCCTGCCCAGGCCTCACTTATAAACTCAATGCCCTCACACAGTAGGGCATGAAGAGACAGAACAGGGAAGGGGGGAGGAACAAATGAAGTGGAAATAAAATGATAGAAAGAAGAAAGGTAAATAAAGAAAGGAAGGAACAAAGAAAAAAGAAGGATAGAGTGTGTGTGTGTGTGAGAGAGAGAGAGAATCAGACGCTACATGTCTGCTCATGTCTGCTGCCATGCATTCCGGGCAAGGCCACTTCCTCTATGCAGTGACCCTAGCCACCTCTGCACTGCCGACTTGGTGTGGCCTGGCAGCTCCAGGGAAGGCTGGAATCATTATTGAGACTGGCCCACTTAGGGCAACATGGGGGTAGGAGGAGTTTTAGAAGGGGAAGAAAAGAGTGGGCAAAACTCTGGAGACTACTGTGTCTGTCTTGGTATGTAATACTGTGTGAAAGTGGATGTGTGTGTGTGAACAGCAGCTGTGTGGAGAATAGTGCTTGTAGAATTTTCCAGAGAGAGAAAGAGCTTTTCCAGCGATGAAATTCTTGGCTCCCTTGAAGCTCAGGGTACAGCTGGAGCACTTCTCCCTCCTTCTACCTTCCTTCCTCCTTCTCCTTCCCTATGTCCTTTACTTCCACCCTTACTTCCCATTCCATTTTCTCTGTCTTTGTTTTGTTGTTGTTGTTCCTTCTTTCATTTTTTTCACCCTCACCCTTCATCTTAACAATGTTGCGCATACTGCTCTAGCTGCAAGTGATGATGGGACACATCACAACTTGCAGGCATTAAGCATTTGTGCATGTGTCATCCTGCACAGCTGCATAGGTTACACATGTGGTTGTTTACATTGTGTTTAGAACTTGCAAGGAAGGCCCCTTTTGTTTTCTCTTGCTCTGGCAGTCAATGGGCAGATCCAACCAGGGATGTTAAGGTTAAACAGATCTACATAGGTTTCCATATCTTTCTCCCACTCATGTACACACAGAGACTCCACAAAATCTGCACTTTACTGATCACTCAGACAGGAACATGCACATACACCCCTGCCCACACATACTCATATAAACACACAAACAGTGGAATTCAGAGTTGGGAAGTGGGGAAAGTCCCTGCTAATCTAGGACCTCCAGTCTTGCCTTCTTTCTTTCCACTGACATTCACACGACTTCTCTTCTCCTCCCCTAACTTTTCTCCTTCTATCTCTCCACATGTTAATGTGGGGCATTCCTGGGGTATGAGTCACAGTCTGAACAGCAGAGAGTTTGTGTCCACCATAAAGAGCAAAGAAAGTGTATGTAGGGAGACAGTTGGGTACAAATGTAGCAGGTTGTGCACAGACAGGAAAATAAGAATGAAAATGTGTAAATGCTTTGCTCTTCCTTTAGTGGACCAAGGTTTGAGAATTTGCTGCATCTTGAAAATTCAAGGGAGTGAGAGTAAGAAAAGGGAGGGAGAGCAGGAAACGATTATTAAATACTGGGTTTGTTTAGACACCAACAGCTGTTGCACTTCTTTGCTCTCTGCCTTTTTTTGTCACTCTCTCTTCTTCTAGAAATACAGCATTGATTAGGCTTATGGATACTATGAGCCATCAGGGTCTGGATCATGTAGATTGGTGTCTGCATGCGCATGCTTACACATGTATGTAAGGACCGTTTGTGTGTGCGTGTGCGTGAATGGCAAAAGTGATAAGTGAAGTATGTTGCTGCATGCATTGTGTTGCATGGTTACGAATCCCAAAACACTTCTATCTGCAAGCCCGAGAATAGCCTTGTGATAGCTAGCTAGACTGTGTGTGTGTATGTGTGTGTGTGAGTGTTCAGGGTTGTTATGTCTGTCTTCCTGTGTGTGTCCTATTTTGTTGTATGTTTGTGCCAAGGTGACAGTGATTTCAGTCAGTTTAAACTATTCAAATGTCAGAGTGTTCTGCAACTAAAGAATGTGCGAACAACTGTGTGTGTGTCCAGGTCAGCGTGACATTTTATGTACATGTATGTAGGTGTTAAAATGGGCTTTGCCTGCAGCTTTGAAATTTATTTGTCTTTGTGTTCGTGCATGTGTGTGTGTTTGTTTGTGCATGTTAAGATCACAGAACAAAGCATGGCTGGGCTCGGTGTCCCTCCAGACGTTACGTTGCTCTATGCTGGAGCAGACCCAGCAATAGAAGTAGGTCGGTCGACAGCACCCCTCCTTTGGGTGGGGGATAACTGGAGAGAGAAATCTGGGCTGGGTGGAGGCATTGGCTGGCACCAAGGCTACATGCTGAACATAAAACAGATCTAGGCTTGTACGCTTCAGGGCTGTTTACACACAGTGATCAGGACAGGATAAGATGTAGACATAAACATCATATACTAAGAATTTTAACCCTTTGAAATAATTTTCTATAATTTTCTATTTCAAATTGAATTTCAAATTCTGGGTCATTTAGAGGTAAAAGCTGTGTGTCTCTTAAGACCTTTTTAATAATTTCACAATCTGGGTGTTGTGCTTTGTGGTAATGATGCTCTTAATGTGTTAGTTTTTATATATATTAGTTATATATAAAATGGGTTTATCACTTTGGGGAACAAAGCTCAAAATTTTTAAAAAGAAAACAAATAAAATGGAGTTTTTGTTTTATAATAACTTTTTCAATGCTCTGGCGATGTTCCATGTCAAACATTTCAAGGGTTGCTGCTGTTAAATAAATGTGTTTCACTTTATTGGGATTAGGTTGGATAAGTAAAAGTTGCACAAAATAACCTGAAACTCATAAATAAATGCTTAAAAGATTCTGCCAAAGATTGTTGAGGAGCACACAGAGAGCGGCGGAGACGTGGAGAGGCAGGCAGTTCCATAGTAGAGAAAGCGTTTTAGAGTTGGAATATAGTAAATCAAGAACCACACAAATGCTTCAAATATTTGAAAAACGTATTTAGATTTATGTAGTCTTTATTCTAACATCATGTGTTCCCCAATATAAAAATTGCATCAACCGTTTGATGGTTGATGATTGATAGCACAGAATAGAATAATGGTGCTGGACACATTATTCTTCAGCTGACACAATGTCACTTTTATTTACTGTGGATGACATTAGTTATATTGAATGACAAGTATTTTTACTTTTATATTTTCCTTGCAAAATAAATGTATGTGAGATTAACTGCAGGTTTTTGTTGACGGTTTCTGTGCTAATTCTATTATTATAGAGAAGCAGAAGGATATAATGGGATTTAATCCCCTCATGGACAGGGATCACAACCACTGCTACTATGTTTGAGCAAACAACCAGAGATGGAACTGAAGAATTTTAGTGCGCAAGTCTGGCAATTCATTAGGACATGGATGGAAAATTTTCTCCATTCTTGTTGGAAAAGGCTTATTATTTTATTTTTTCCATTATCTGTGTGGGGTAGGGCACACTTAATCTGAAACATGAGTCTGAGCCAGTGTTCTAGTAAAATACAACTCTGGCTTACAAGCCTCATGGCTATTGTTTCTTGTTTATCTCCTTAGTTTGCTGTCAGATGTTGATGAAGTCATCGCACCATTGATAGTTCATCATCTGGCATAACTGAAAATCCTTTCTCCTTGTTTTCTAATGACAGTTATTTAACTTTAAGCTTAGAGGCTAAAAGTTGACTGGCTTACACATCGTGAGGAATGTGCTTATACACACACATACACACACACACACATTATGTACGTACAGTAAGAGTCAGTGTTCAAACATAGCAACTTACTAGCTTATGATTTACATTCCTCTGCAAATCAGCAGCCGCTCAAATTACAGGCTGAAGCACAGAACACAGTCAGGATCAGAGGTGTGGATGTGTGTTTCATAATGGACATGTGCGTAGATGCTGGTTAGATGCATATCTATCATATCAGCTGTCTGTGCATTTGTGCATGTCTGTGAATGTGTGCTTATGCATCTGTCTTTATGCATGTGTTTCTGTGTCACTGTGCAGAGTGTCAGTGTCTTTACCGAGGGCAGGGCAGTGCAGGAAGTCCGGACTTCCTCCTCCATCACTGAACCTAACCCTGCCCTCAGCAATGTTGTCCACCGGACTTGAATCACCGGAGATGGACTGGAGCTTTATAGTGTGTGTGTGTGTTGTGTGTTGCATTTTTTTTTGTTTGTTTTTTTGTTTTTTTAAAAAAAATACATTTCTCCCCATGACCCACATTTTTCTCCCAGAGGTTCTGGCTCCTGACTAGGGGTGCATGGAGATTTGGACAACAACTACAACTTATAGACACCAATAGGCCATGCTTTTTATGTGTATGTGTGAGAGAGCACATTGGCCAGGCAGCAGAGGAAGCTGTCGTGGGAGTGTCTTGCTCTTGGAGGACAGATAACATTACCCTGCCGATGCTTACATAACTTCCAGGCAATGCCACGTCACAACTGACCCAGACACACATGCACAATTGTGCACACACTAACACATTCACTTAAAGCAATACAAATGCGCATCTAGATTGTGCAGCTGTCTCCATGGGACTCTGATCTGGTCTGTGTGTGTTGTACTTTTAAGATAAATTATCTTTTTTTTTTTTTTAGTGATTTAGCAGTGCTATGTTGTTTTGTTTTGTTTTTCTATCTGTGTTTTTGGGAAATCTGAGTCTGGTTGTTTTCTATGTAGGTCAGCTCACAGACTGGCTCCTTTGGTCTGTTACCACCACCACACACATACATGCACACATGCTTTCCCAAGAGGGTCTGTGTTTCCTTTCAATGTGGTGACCACATGTTCAGGACTGAAATGAAGAGAGAAAGTGTTTTACTGTTTTTTTGTTTTTTTTGTTTGTTTTTTTTTATCTTAGAAAAGCTGATGTACTTCAGTTTTAAACAGAACACGAACAGATACATACAGTTGGTCTTCACTAATCACGCTCTTTATCAGGATTATAGATTTATATATGTGTATGTGTTTATAAAGTGTGCATGTTAGTATGATATTATGGATGTAAGCAAATTGGCATGTGTGTGACCAGGACGCTTTCTGTGTTTGAGAGGTGGGGGCACAGCTGCAGCTGTCTTTGACAGCTGTATCATGGGAAACATCTGATGAAACGTTGCATCATCTCCTCAATCTGTATATTTGTGTTAATGTATGTATGGGCAGCTGGAATAAGTCACATGCTGGTGTGTCTTTTACTTTGTTTATTTTCTTTCTTTCTTTTCTTTTTTTCTTTTTGGAATGAGACTCAAGAAGAGTTACGTTTGAGATTGTGTCTGTGTTTGTGTGTCTTTAGTGTCAGACAGGATGTTTGCCATGCATGTGTATCCTATATATTTCTTGTGTAAATCTTTAGAAAAAAAAATCCAACTTTTAGATGAGAGGTTTAAGAAATGTGTGTACATGTGTCATAGTAACATGAAGCTCTTGTCTTTTTTATTGTATTTATGTACTGGGTGGATTTTTTATATGTCATCAGAATTTATTATTTTCTGGTTTTAACTTTGTTGCACTCATTTCAAGTATTTTTTCCATTCAACACCTGTTTGTCATCTCCATGTGTGTCAGTGTTGTGCTCTGTGTATCTTTGTTACATGCAATACAAAATGCAGTGTTTTGTCATTCTTGTGGTCGTGCATGGATGCTTTAGACGGTGGCTCTCAAACAAATATGTGCACACGTCACTGTCCCCCAAAATGAATGCAGATCTCACCACAGACCTCAGATTTATTTCACTGACCTTTATTGTAGGAGGAAGTCAGCTGGGTTGAATGGGTTGTGGCTTTCCTTTTCAACCTTGCCTTGCTATAGGGCATCACTTTTAGCTGACTCACACATGAAACGGTGCAAATCAAAATTCCACATTCATGAATAATTTTTCATCCTTTACCGCTAATTCATCTTCACTTGCAACAAGTGAAAATGTGTGAACAATGCCCGAGAGATGGATGGATTTTTAGCAACTATATCATAAATATAAATTGTACGTAGGAGCACACTGTAGTGAAAATGAACTGTTCCCTAATCTGGCCAGATAATGTTTGGATATCTCTTCAAGGACCAAATTTCATGTCCTTATGCCTCTCAGTGGTGCAGGTACTACAGTGAACGTGTCACACCTGCAGGATATGACTTCGTAATTGATCTGATCTTTGTCTGTTGGAAGATGAGGGTGTAGAGGTGGAGGGTGGTGGAGGTGGAGTCACCTGTGTTGTCTGGGATTCTATCTAGCAGGATTAGGAAGCGGAAGCGATGACTCTTGTTTGTGGTGCTAAAAGGGCAAAGCTGGAATCAAGACCATGAAGTGGCATTACCACAATGTGGACTAAAGACCAGACTGACTAATTGTGTATCTGTACAGGCTCACACACAATTACGACAACATGAATACTCTTGTACGTACAACTGCTGAATTAGCCTGAGGTTTTTGGAAATGGTAGTTAGTTTAATACTGACTATAGATTTGACTTAAAGCGGTTTGTGTGTGTGTGTGTGTGTGTGTGCGTGTGTGTGTGAGTGTGTGTGTGAGAAGGGTAGCAGGACAAAGAATGTCTTGTATTTGGGGAGGCATTGGGGGGTAGTTGGGCCTGTTGGGTCCAGACCTGGGGGCCAGGGATGGGAATGTTCAGTGTGTGTGTGTGTGTGTGTGCGTGTGCGTGCGTGCGTGCGTGTGTGTGTGTGTGTATAAGTAGAGGAATGCTGCTGTTTGCTGAGTGAAGAGGCAGCAGAGACTGTCCAAATACATGTCTGTTTGCTGTGTGTGTGTGTGTGTGTCTGTGTCTGTGTCTGTGTCTGAGTGAGGGCGACCAGGACACAGGGTGAGACTGTCTGTGTGGAACAGTGTGTGAGCAAGAGGGAAAGTGCACTGTGAGCAGTGAGGAAAGAGGTGTGTGTGTGTGTGTGTGTTCTCCTTATGCTATGACCTTCTACTCAATGAGTACTTTCATATCTTTTCCAATCTCCATGGTAGGTGAGCAGACAGGACTGAAAGAGGTCTGTCTGCTCATACCTGTGACCTACAGACACACACATACACACACACTTGCCACTCCTGTCCATACTGTAGACTTTGCCCAGGTTGTGTAGGTGTGTGTGTTTACTGTACTTTTACCTGTTTGTTTGCTGATGAGAGGTCAGGGAGGTGAGAGATGGAAGGATGGAAGGAAAGAGAAAGTGGTTTGGGGGTGGGTGATGGAAAGAAGGGAGAAAAATAGGGAGAGTGACTGAGGGCAAGGGATCAGTTGCAACAAAGTTAGGAAGGGCTGGAGAGATGAAGTGAGAAATATTTTGAAATGAAGAGAAAGACTGAAGGATGTGAGTAATAGGTGAAGGGGGTGGGGAGGAGCGGCATTCATGCAGGAGGAATTCACAAAAATAGGGGTGGAGATTGGAGGAAGAGGGTGAAGGACAGGCTCAGGATGGAAATTTAAAAGCATGATTGAATGATTCATTTATAGTGAAGGTGTAGGTGAAGTTGTTGGGCAGAATAGCCAATGAAGTGAGACACAAGGGTTAAGAGTCTCTGGTGAAGGGAGGATTGTATGGAAGGACAGAGGACTGAAGGGAGGAATGATGAAGAGAGAGCGGAAATGACAGAGGGTGCAAGCACAGCAGTGAAAACAGGAACAGTTCAGATAAGTTACAGAAGAAAAACATATTTTCTCAGCTATGCCTTTAGAGGTAAGCGAGAAAATAATTAATGTGAAATGGTCCTTTAAAGGACGCCAGATTTTATGATATTCAATTGACATTTAAAATAGTAGTGTGTGTTAATGCTTGTAGGTTGAGTCTCTCTCTCTCTCTCTCCCTCTCTCTCTCTTTCTGTGTGTGTGTGTGTGTGCGTGTGTGCACGTTCAGTGTGATTTATTCTAAGGCCAAGTCTGCCTCCAGGTGTCCCAATGGGGTCCCAATGACTTTACCAGCCGCAGACCTCCATCACAGAGAGACCGGGGGAAGGGAGAAATGGAGAGATTTAGTGGGGGGAGATGTGGATAGTGGAAAAGTCAACATCATTTTCATTCTGTGAATTCTATTATCTTTAGACACTTCTCTCTTTACCAGAAATTAACAGAGAAGCCCGGCAGACATTTAGACGTTTAGACATTATGTTTGTATTAGATTTCATGCAGGTCAGTTTGAAGGCTTTCACTTCAGGTGACTGAGGTTGTACCTCCTCTGGACCTCTAGATTCTACCCTGTTATAAACCTACCTCTATTAATTGACCTTTCGCTTGAACCTCTGATGTACATGTTAATTTGCTGGCATGAGGGGCTCAAGTATGAAACACATCTGTTTCACATCCCTGACCCTCAATGTGTGTGGCTGTGTTTGTGTCCCTGCATGTGTACTGTTGACACGCAGCTCATTTACATTGACAAATGCAAATGAAAACAGACTTGAGCATTAGCTGCCTGGTTAAATAAATAAATGTTTACCCTTGCAGGTCCTGCTGAGGTTCCCATGATGTCCCCGAATGGGTCAATCCCCCCCATCCACGTACCCCCAGGATACATCTCACAGGTTAGTTTGTGTTGTAATTCATGCTTTACCCTCTGACATTTTTTTAATGTTCGTCATTTGGCTATTTTGTGTGGGAGAGTTTCAGTCAAAATAAAAATCAGACACAGGGGAGACAAATACAAATGCATGACTGCACTTAATTAACCTGTTTTTTTTTTCTTTTTAGAGACTCCTTAAGCTGTCATGTGATTCAACATTGCCTCTTAAAATAATGTTTTTCTTAGTAACAAGTAGGCAATAGTATAAAAACATGTCACAATTTAATATCTTTCCAAGGCAAATATATTGAGTATTACTTAAACTAAAGACTCATTGGTTCTCATTGAGCAGCCAGCCTTCTAGTTTGTTTCAACATACTGTTTCTGGAAAATCCCTGAAATGCAGTTAGGAAAATGGAATCAAATTTATCTGTTTACAGCCAAAAATAATTGTTGAAAGGTTGTTTGTGCAAGATTGTGTAGTTTTGGATCAAATGCCAGATATAGCAATTGTACATTACACATCTTTGTATCGTTGATATACTTTTAGCTGTTAGACTTTTATGAACAACCATCAGATGTATTGATATGATGAAAGTCCAGCTGTTTCTGGGGAGTTAATATACTTGTTCTAGCTGTTGTGGTTTAGAATGAGCAGTAACCAGGGCACACTCCTTCCCCAGCATAGCACCAAACAGGAATGTGCAGAATTCTGGGTGTTATGATGTTTGTTTTTCTGGCTCTAAAGCTCATATATGTGTATGTGTTCTCTATCAGAGGTCCTCACAAGAAAAGAAAGATGAGAAAACCTCCCAAAGTGATGCTTTTATTTGTGTAAATTGGTAGTTTGACATTATAAATTACTTAAAGGGTTCCAAGGTTAAAGGTTAGTGTATCAACACAAGTCAGTGGACTGTTACAAATACATCTGTGGTCTGTGTGTGTTGGGATTGTGTTTCTATGCCAATGGAAGTCAGGTCATTGGCTCACTGTGGGTGTGTGTTTGTGTTTGCGTGCGTGTGGGTGTGTGTGTTCATAGGGACTGGGCCAAGTTTGAGCGGGAAACACTGTCACTCTTACATAAACAAGTCTGATAGGGGAGACAGGCACTGGGGTGCGTAGGTTTTTGGAGGGTGAGAGCTGGAAGAAGGGATGGATGAAGTGCTGTGGTAGAGGAAAGCAGTGCATTGACAGATGGGTTTTGCACATGTGTGTGTCTGTGATTGTGTCCTCAGTGGTTTGTGCTAATCGCTGTGTTGTGGCTGTGGGTATGTACATGTGTGTTTGTAGGTCCCCTCCAGTATGTATTTTTTGGACTCAATATATGTGTCTCTCCTTGATAGTAAATGTGTGCATAAGTCATGCAGGGACTTTGGCCTTATTTTTCTGTAAATGATCTGTTTTTCTCTTCTGTGCTGGGTCTTCTTCTCCCCCTCTCAGTTTTCCTCACTCAGATTAGTTCTGCTACCTTCTTTCCCCTTCCTGACTATCTTGAGTACTTTCTTCTTTCTGTTGCATTGTGGCACTCAGTTTATTGCCTCTCTGTGTGTCTGGGAGTTTTGGGGTAGTGGTATTTGGTTGTGAATATGATTGTGTGTGTTGTTGTTGTTGTTAGGGACTTGCAGATGACTTCCTCTCTGCAGGGAGTGTGTGTTCTTTGCTTGGAATGCAGGCCTGTGAAAGTGTCTGAATAGTTGTGTGTGTCACAGTCGATGAATGTGAAAGTGAATACATGTATGGAATCTATAGTAATTCAAGTCAGTTCTTTGAAACTTCTTGTTATTGAAATCTGGAGACCATCTGATGACAACACTGCAGCAGTTTAAGAGACAAAACATTCTGTTAGCACAACATCTCACTTGTTAAATAAATTATGCACTTCATTCATTTAGTGACAGATATGACACCTGCTCATACAAATCAATGGAAAGCCAAATACTCTTTAGATCATATCAATTGTATTAGGATTTTTTATCTGCTGGAATTTTTAAAAAAAAATAGTTTCCAAAATTTTGAACCTTGTTCCTTTAAGCCATACAAGGAATTTGATGTACATAAAAACTTGTGCTGTCAGCCCAAGTGTTGTGTAGCAAAAATAAAGGAACCATGCCATTTGCACTGATATGGAATGCACTGAAGGCCAAATTAAAACCTAATTAATTACTGTCCCTCTTCATGTTTTTCTCTTCTCTGTCTCCCCCACAGGTGCTGGAGGATACCACAGGGGTCCGCCGAGTGGTGGTGACCCCACAGTCTCCAGAGTGCTACCCACCCTCCTACTCCCCAGCACTCTCCCCCACACACCACATGCCACCCTATCTAGCTCACCCTCACTTCATCCCCAACTCTTTCTACCCCCCTGTCAGTCCAGGAGAGCTGCCTCCTCAGTACTACCAGCACCACCTTCCCCCCATGTATGGTGATCCAGGTACAGACATGCTGACTGGACTTTTGACTTCTGACAAATAATCAGGGGGTCATGTGGAATTAAAAAATCCAATTATTAATTAAAGTATACTTTGAAAGGATTTTTAAAAGGTTTCTCTCCCATCTTCTTCTCTCTGATCCTCTCCTCTCCTGTCTTTGTCTGCAGAAATCATCCCAGTTTATGGGATGTCTCCCTACAGAGAGGAGACGTACAGTAAGCCACAGCCCAAAAAGATAAAAGAACAGAGGCAACTAGAGCGACAGAACCGAATTAACTCGCCTCCCTCTACTCTCTACAAAGGCAGCCTGGGCCCAGCACACAACGGATACAGGTAATTTTACTGCTTCTATAGATTTTCTTTGATGAATCCACCAGGTTTTTCAGATGTTACTTGATCACATTGTGTGTTCAGGAAATACACCAGCATCATCCCAAATCGGTGGGGCAAGGGAGAACACAGCTGATTGTATCATATACAACCATCTACAACAGAAGTGGTACAGATAATAAATGAATGGAAGAAAGAAAAAAAAAGTGGAAACCCTCACCTAATTTAAAAGTATACAGTATGCATAAAAACATTCTCCTGATCTATGGGTGTCCCTTTTAAAAACATGAATAAAGGTGGCTTTTTTTTTCTTTTTTTTTTTTTTGAAGATTATAGTATTTTAGTATTATGCTAGTTTGGTAATGTCATCCAACATCATCATGTTTTTAGTTGTGAGAAGTTCCTACTTGTTTTGATCATTTTTAACCTTCCACACAAATCGGTTGATTTGGTTATATTGTTATAATCAATAACAGTTCATGTGGTTCTTCACTGTGAGCAGAGCAGGTTGTTTTGTATTTGGTCATAAGTAATCTTAAGAAAGATTAATAACTAAATTCAATTTTTAACGCAGCAGCAAATCACACACCCCATCACTTGGGTCAGTGGGGTCAGGGGTAGGAGTCAGCAGTCCAGGTGGGAAGAAGCCAGAGCGACGACTCCGCAGCAGTCCACGAAACAGTGAACCGGAGACACACACGCAAGGTAAGACACACACACATAGCAGAAAAAGAGACTGGCACACACTCTTGCTGAACAGCAAGTGTTCAGTTTTTTTTTTTTTTTTACACTTTGAGTCAATAAGTCACATCCAACACTCACAGGTAGACACAAACTTTCATCATACAAAGCATTTCTTTCATGACTATTAGTTGGAAAACATCATCAGTGGGCCTCTTCAGTTTCAGGGGATGAGCAAGCAGGAGGAAAAAAAAAGAAAGCAGCTCCTATTACTCTGTGGAAGAATAACTTCAATCCTCTCTGACCAGTTTCTCTATGTCTTTATGTGACTTGCTTTGTCCTCTTCACCCTCTGTGCCCCTCTGCATTCATGCAGGCCACATAAAACACACCTTTCATTCCTCTATTTCTCTTTCTCACAGAAAGTCACCCAAAAAAATGAATGAATGAATGAATGAATGAATGAATGAACGAATGACTGTAGCCTCGCTGAGGTGAAGGGATCCAGGGATGGGGGGTGTATGGCAGAAGGACTGAGGTGGGAAGGTGGGGAAGGGAGGTAAGAGGGGTTGTCTGGGTAACCACATAGCTGAACTCGTCCCTGAGCACTATCATTTTACTCCTGCTACAATACCGGCCTTGTTGGTGAAAGCTGAGCCACGAGGGGGTGTGGGGGATAGAGGGGGGAAGAGATGACGGGGAGCGGGAGTCACATACCTGTAGAGTCCTGCTTGAGACGAAGAAACTCTTGAGTGCTGATGTGTAGACAGGTCAGCACGCACATATCCAAAGACATTAGGTTGCGCACACCCTTACTTGTGGTAGTCTTCCTCTTTAATGACATATATTTCTGAATTATTAAAAAGAGCACAGTGCACACTCACAGAGCTATCGGTAGAGGTGATGACAGAAAGACGTAAGGAGACATAAATTCATCTACTCCTTCATTGTAACTGTCAAATTCCAAATTTACTCTCCTCGTAAAATGTTGGTTTGGTCCCTCACAGCATGGTGTCAGATCAGAGAAATATGTCATCTGGCCCACAGTTGATTATATATGTGTGTGACTCAAATCCATGCCATTGAGGTAAAATTTGAGCATAATTCAAACGCTCCAAATCGTCCAATTTTTTGTCATGTAATTTTATTTTTGTGGTGACAGAACTGTATTGTGTATTAAATGTTGTTTGGACTTTCTGCATATTTTGGCTCGCAAGTGTCGAATGTCCTTAAACGTAACTGGTGGAGTTTGGTTGAGTTGGATGAAAACATTATGAAAGGTTTGTTTAATTAGTTGGTTCACCCAGCTTACCATAAAAGATGTATTTTCTCACATTCTTCTAGTGGTATCTCGCCATGCAGATAGTTTTAGTTTTATATGCCCATATATTGAGCTCTGTGCCTCTGGCTCTGAGAGTTATGTTTTCACTTCAGTGCAATAGAAGTGACTGAAATTATGTTTGTGCAGCACACAGTCTTTGCTACTCTGGATAATCTACACAACATCATTTTCATAGTGACTTTTATAATAAAAACTCTTAAAAATACAAATTTAAACCTGCACATGTACACTCCTAGTGTGTGTGCAAGTGTGAACATCTGCAAAAGCAAAGACACAAATACGGACATAGACACATATGACACATAACAGCAAATTATCTTAGAGGAGCATTTTGATGTGACAAACACTAATATTCAAACAACACAACAGATAGAGACATGTCAGCATGTCGTCGGTCGTCTGTTCTGGTCTACCAGGGTCTCAGTACTGGGCTGGAGATTAGGCTGAGTCAGCTAGCTATACCACACAGCACACAGACACACACACACACACACACACACACACACACACACACACACACACACACACACCAACGCACACATGCACATACACCCCGTGACTGGGCTTCCTGTAAAACAATCAGAGCATGAGGGTCCACAGGATTGACAGGAGGTGGGAGGGGGACAGAGAGAGGAATGTAGGAATTGAAGGACAGACGAGAGGAGGGAGACACACAGAAGGTCTGCAAAGGGAAAAAACTGAACCAATACTCCTACATCACAGGGAATGGAGAGATGGCGAGATGGAGTTAAAGTCCAGAGTACAAACATTCCGACAAAGTTGCTGCTTGGCCCGACACATCCGAGTGTGGTTCAACCTAGAATACCACACACACACACACACACACACACACAAAGATACACACTCAGCTGCCTACGCTTTGCCCTTGATGCCCTTGCACTCTGTGTGTGTGTGTGTGTGTGTGTGTGTGTGTGCGCGCGCACACCTATTGCCCCAGTGCCAGTAAGGCAGCAGGCTGACTTGGCGAGCGCAGTGTCCATTCCCCAGTAAAGCCAGCTCTACAGGCCCTTTTCCTCAAAACTGTGCTGCTTGTTGAGCAGAAACAGATGTGGGCTCCGTCCCCTCTATTCCTCCATCTTGGCTGTGCATTATCACCACTGCAGATCCTGTCTCTCACTCAGAGAAACTGGGATTCTAGCAGAAACAGATGGACCAGTTCCCTCAGCTCCTCCATCTTTGGTTCTACGTCACTGCCAAGCGCTGTGAATTCAGGAGAAACCAGATGTGTGCAATGATTCCTATGTCCACCATGTTGACTCTGTCAGGGCTATAGATATTACAATGAATTGCTGTTGTGGTTACATAGCTACTCTAATAGTGGGAAATTTTAAGAAGTAGAGACCATGTATAAGTAGATTCTGCGTGTTTCCCGAAGTCTTTGACAAAAGTTTGTCAAAATTTTCAGCTACGCTGTTATTCTTTTCATGGATCTTGTTTGTTGATATACCGAATCTAAACCACAGAAATTACAAAGGATTTTTTTTTTCTGTCAAACATAAAGACAATTAGCTAAGAAGGATGTTTTAAAACTGAGGAAAAACCCACTGAAGTTTAAAATTCTCTCAGTTCATAGCATTCGTTCTTTCTTTCTTCAAACTTGATAAAACTTTCACATCATAAATATATTTAAATATTGAAAATAATCTTTCTTCTGAAATATTCACACAAGAACACACGTTCACCTCCCTTTTCAACTTTACATCCTCTTTTCAGATATAAAACTGCGAACAACGCCATCATCAAGATTTGCTTAACCTTTGCAGGTGTAACATTAGCATAACGCTGATAAGACTCCTCTTTTCAAATGTTTTGTTATTAATTAACAGTTTTTACCAGTGTCCTTGATAAGAGCAACGTTTTGCTCACCTGGTTAAGAGTCATTTCATTAATTAAAATAATAAAATATTATGAACTTCTCAACTTTTAATAAGTAAATAATAATGAACTGGTTCTAAATGTTTGTGAGGCACCAATAGAGGGTTATGGGTTTCTTGCTCTCATTAAATGGTTCATACAATAATCCATTAAGTCTGTACTTGTCAGTGTTAACAAGTTGCTGAAAGGTGGATTATGGTTCAGCTTTCCTAAAGAAGGTCAGAGGTCAGATGGTTCATTGGAAGGACTTCCTCATGATAAAGAAAAAGACAAAGGACAAGTCCTGCTGGAGGATGATAAATGACCCAGAGGGCAATCCAATAACTGTTCTATACGGAATTAGTCAAGTATTTGTTGATGGTAATAGAAATATTAGTTTAACTCTATATAAAATCTACCTTACTATAAAATTAATACAATTGTGACATCACAACAATTAGAAGTAAGCAGCACAATGGCATTAAAAGTCAGTAGGTGAACATAAAAATGTTCTAAACAATCTAAACAATAAATTCCAGCAATGCAGATCCATCACTGTGTCTTTTAATAGAATCAGCTTTACTGCATGTTGGACAACCAAGGAACAATGTGCTTTGCTCCAGTGTAATACTGTGCTGTCTTGTTTTTGGTTTAAACTTTGACAGCGTTGCTTCTAATTTCATTAACACGTTTGGTGGTAAAAGGAGGCTTTTAAAACCACAGCATTGTGTAATGTTGGCATGATGTCATCCTCATTAGCTCTATCAGCCGAGTCATCACTCAGCTTTTATATTAATATAAAACTCGTCTTCCGGCCTCTCCTGATGTAAATGAAGTCACAGGCCTGGAAATGTGTGAGCCCACACCCACCCTTCTTTTACTGGGCTGTTTGGATTTGGATTACCATAGTGATAATCTCAGCCCCCCCAACAAACTTCAACCCCTTCCCACACACCCAAATAGGGGCATGTTTGTAGGGCAAGATGGAGGGCAGTGGGGTGTAGAAGAGCAGCAAGAAGAGGAAATGTCAATGGAAGAATGATAAAGACAAGAGTATAGAAACGTGTAAATGAAAAACAGAAACCAGGGAATAAAAAGGGGGGTTTGTGTAGAAAACCGAGAGAACAAGGGATGGCCTTACCAGCAGAGGAATGTCTTTACCCTCTGCTATCATGTAACAGGACTTGTGGGATTAGAAGGGGAGGTTTTTCTCACCACTCACAATGAGCACACCACACATTTCCCCATCCACCTGAATGAGCCTTGTGATACAAGTGATAACCTCGTCACACTGTGGAATTACAGCCCCTGACTGCTCTGCATTAACCAGAACTCCCTTTAAAAAATATCTGAAGTCCTTTTACCTGCTTTAGTTGGGTAAAATTGAGTTTGTCTTAAACAGTCATAGAAACAAGAAATGCACAAGTCCCAGAGATCTGGGGCTTAGAACATAAGCCAGTTATGTACACTTAAAAGATTTGTAGTGGATTTGGGACATCATGACTGCTGTAAACAAGTGATATGGCTATAAACAGAAGTGGGTGTAAAGTTTTACCTTATTCATATTGTGTGTCAACTGCTCAGCTTTGTATTGGTTTACAGCAGGTTACATGTTTTTCCAAAGTAGTACTCTGACTTTGTGGTAATTTGTGTCACTCATCTAAATAATCACCTGACTCATTACTGTAAAAATGGGAATCAAGAGTCCCTGCTGAACATTCATTCTTATTCATAGGCCTTGTCAGACATTAGAAACTAAGCATCATAATTCTTAGAATGGTGAATGATGAAACTGATGAGGAACTGTATTGTGTTATTTCCAAGGGAGAAGTGGGGGAGCTAGTTCCTATAGTCACAAAGGTCCTTAATTAAGGCTCCAACTGAAAAATAAGTTTTAAAATCCAACACTGATACAGGCTTTGAGAAAATACTTATTTTCATGTCTTTAGTTTGCTGGAAAGGAGGTGAGGTACAGTGACACTGCTCTCTCTCGCACATCTGGTCCCAAACACTGATGTGTCATGTTTGAGTAAAGACATAATAATATTTACACATTTAAATAATCAACAGCTGAATAGCAAAGAGGCTTTTACAGCAATATAAAGTATTTTATGGCAGAAAATGGCTCTAGAGTCAACTGATTGTATCAGCCATAATGAGCTCATCCAGCCACTGTTTTTAGTTGAATAATCTTAAAACAGAACATTTAAGGTCTGCTCTTTCCATTAAAACAGAATATTCAAATTTGTAATGTGGGAAACTTAGAGACTGATGTTACAGTATAATACCAACAGAGAATTCTTATTAAGAATTATAACTAATAATTTATCCAACACTTAAAACAGACAATTTGGATTCCCATTAAAACAGATGATTTTACAATTTTTCTGCAGTGGTGTGGACATGACCTTTGTCCGTTTGTATCTCTGTCCCTATAATCAGCTTGCTGCTCTGTATTTATCTCTGTTAGTCTTTGTCTCTATTTCACTGGTGTGTCGCAGTCTGTCAGACTGTAATTTTGTCCTCCACTCTCTAGACTTTTTGAGCTTAGCAGGGTTGGATGGGGTCAGGGTTCTGAGAAACGCATCCTTTATAATCCCTCACTCCCTGGCCAGGTTGCTGCACTGTTTGCACCACGTAATCTAAACATTTGTGCATATATGAGCACACATTCTTACTCTTCTTGGAAAAGTGGTGAGAGTTTTTGTGTCGCTTGGCAGTCGAGACGCTCATCTCTCCTTAGTGAGAGGGCTGCGGTGGACAAGGGCCCTCTGTCTAACTCTGTCTACCTTTACATGCACACATGAAACCTGGTTATTGAGAGAGATCGGGTTAAGGCAGGGAATCGAAGAATGCAGTGATATGTGTTTATGCTGAAACTTATTTGTTTTAGTTACAATTTAAGTTGCACTTTGGATTTCATTATTTTGGAATGTGTACAAGAATAATCAACTTTGATATTGTTCTAAATTGCATCCATGTCTTTTTTTCTGACATGCACACTTTTGGAAACCTGCTTATACATGGCCAAGAAATGAGGTTTTGGTAGCTGAAAGCTAACTGTGTTAAGTCGATTCTCTGTTACTCCAGTTTTTAGGAAAACCAGATTTCTCATTTATGCAAAGTCTAATAAATGATGTTACTGCAGGAAGACAACAATAACCAGGTTGCTTATTTGCATGTCTGTCTCTGTGTGTCTCTTAGGAGTCATCCTTTCTTTTGGCTTGCGTTCTGAATTTTTTACTTTAGATTTTTTTTTATTACCTCTTCTCTCATGTATTCCCTTTTTTCTTCTACTTCTCCATTTCTCTGTGCCAGTCTCTCTGTCTCTCTCTCTCCCTCCCTCTTTAATCCCCTTTATAAACGATTGGGACCCCGGCCATGAGAACCAAACCTTCACCATGACAACCACAATTTCAAGCATGTCCCAATGACTTCTACTTGTGTGTGTGTAGCCCAGCTGTTGAACAGATGGAATGCTCACTATGCAGCAGATGATAATAGTGTGGAATCCAAGGTCTTTGCCCCTCTCTATCTCCGTTTTCCTCTCCTCCCTCTGCCTCAACTCTGTTCCCACTCCTTCCTCTCTGTTCCCCTCTGTCCTGTCTGTCATCCACACATGCACATCTCTTGCTGTCTCTCTTCTCTCTCTCTCTCTCGCGCTCTCTCCCTCCCTCCCAGCTGAGTGTTTGTCACTTTGTTTGGTTCCCCCTGATTAGAGGCTTCTAACGCTGGGTATCATATGTCTTTTTTGTTCCTTTAGAGCACCAGAACACACACACACACACACACACACTGTGGTCCTGTATGTGTGTGGGATATGAGCTGAGAGAGTGGCTGTTACCACATTTTTTCACATTTTTTTCCAGGCTTTAAAGGTCTTTTTCTGTCTCAGTGAAGACAAACTACGTCTAAGAATCACAGGCGTCATGGAGGAGGAATGCAACCACCACAGTGTCAGAATGACTCAGTTTTGCTGCACTTCTTCATGGGATGCCATTAGTCTTGAAGTGTGTAGGTGTGCGTCATTAAACAAAGATTCTTGTAAACATGTTCGGTTATGTCAGGAGGACTGAGCAAGGAGGGACAGTTAGAACGGAGAATGGAATGAAATGTGTAGACACAGAATGAGGCTCAGACTAAGTATTTATGTGAATGTGTGCTTCCAGATAATGTGATGTGGTTTTTCCTACTTTCTTTCTTGGAACGTAGTCACAGCGTGGAGGACTTACTTCAGGTGGTCAGGATTTTCTAACTAACAGTCACATTCATTTAAGGAAATGACTAGAGGTCTGAGTACATCAGAGGTTTAGATATGTGTGAAACCTTCCTGGCTGAGTCAACAAGACCAACTACATTAGTAAAAATTTGGGTCTTAAAAATTAAAAAAAAAGAAGGCAAATCTTACATGGAAAAAATATAATAGAATATTAAAGCTAAAGGCGATAAAATAAAACCAGCAGTATTGATTGATTATTCTCGGTCTGTTGATAAACACCAAAGCTGCCTCTATCCAATCAGCTGCTTCTATCAGTTCACAGTTTTATTACGGCCATGTCAAATAGTATTTTGAGGTTCTGGTTTTGGTATCTTTTGGGAAAGCTGGTTGGATTTGAACGTAGTGACTTGTAACTATAACAACTGCTACACTGATATCAGCGGTGTGCATCTGTTGATCCACTGATGATGTCACATAAGGTTTTATAATCCTTGCCTCACATCTTCCTAAGCCCTGTCTTTCTCCCTGTCTCTTTTCATCCCTGCCTTTCTCCTCCTCTCTGTTGATCCCTGGCTTGCTCTTTGTCTCTCAATTTCCTTGTGTTTTTGTACCTAATCTCTTAGCCAGACTCCTCTTGCCTTTCCTCTCCCTCTCTCTCTCTCTCTGCAGTCTGTAGTCCTTCTCCCTCTAAATCCTCCTCTCGTCTGGTTTTGGCTTTGCATGTTGTTCCCCCCAGTTCTTCATTCATCTTCTTTTCCTGCTGTCCATTGCGCTCCGTCTGACTGTCCTCGGTAATCAAACTTAGGCAGCCAGACACAGACAGGATGTGAGGTCAGACAAGGAGAGGAAGTGAGGGTGCATGGGCAGTGCATAAACAGAAAAGAGACGAGGTGAAGGACAGTCAGGACAGAGGAGTGTGTGTTTGTGCTTGTGTGGAGTTACACTGGGACACTGGGAACAGATTCAGTTTCTCATCAACAACTCCTTGTGGTTGTTCTCTGTATTAAACATTTAAGCAGCTGTACTCAGCAACCACGAGCCATAACACTCAGCAGTGAGGGGGAGCACTAATCATTTTCAAAATGAAATTCTAAGTAAATCAAACTAAATATGCAGTGTGACCAACTTTACTTTAGTTCATAGTACAGAATCAATTAGAGAATTAATTGTAATGAGTAATGTAACCACTGGATTTATGGTGAGTTGCAACATAAACCAAACAGTATAACCAAATTTAATATTATGATCTGTATAGTTAACACTACATTAAATGGCATCTACTGAACAGAATCAAATGTTACCCATAACATTTTAGTGTATACATGAATAACTACTGCTGTGTGATCTTTAGAATCTAACATTCTGTTTGTATAGATTGGAATAGCAATATCCCACTGATCCAAATGTAATATCATGTGTTTTTAATAAAAAAAAATTTAACTGATCAATATAGAACGCTGCGATTTTAACAGCCTGTAATGCAATTAATCAAATACAATCATACAAAGTAAGTAAATATAAGAAAAGGTCATATCTGATCTTGTGATCTTTCAACAATCTTAAAGAGATAGAGCCAGGATGTGCTGCTGTTTAATCACCTTTGTTCTCAGTTCTCTTTTTATATAATCTGCTAAATGTAACATTTATTAGTTGGAGACATCCTCAACAGCCAATTCCCAAACATTATGTCTTTTTAAGGAAAAAAAATAAGAACACCAGTTTCTATTTCTTATGAAACACATACATAATAAAATATGTTTCCCATTATACATTTGCAGCAGAAAAACAAAATGATTGTCCTACATTCCCATTAAAACAGTGAACTTCCAGAGAAGCTGTTCATGGGCCTTGACTATTTTTTTTGATTATTAACATCTGTTGTTTGTGGAACGTGACAGCTGAAATGATGCTGTAATGGAATTCCACCTCTTCTTTTCTTAGCAGTGTTAGCTGCTGCAGGCAAGTAGCTACAAGACTGGAGCGTTAAACAGACCTTTTTTCACTCAGCTGTGATGAATGGCTGGAATAAGCTGGGTCAGCGTATTACCTGATGCAGCTGTTCATGTTTGGCGCTGCAGGTCTGAGAATGCTTCTATTCCATAAAAGAGAAAAGTTCATTTTTCTTCAAAGTGAATGAAAGTCAACAAGTGTGTATAATAAAAAATGCACAATGGCGTTAGTGTGTCCAGAGGTAATACAGAATGTGTACCTCACCTGTTGAACTCTGCTGACACTGCCAGCTCCAACGCACTCTCTCACATGCACATGTACACAGAGTAGCTTAACTCCCTTTATCATTCATCCCCAATCTCCTGTAATCTGATACTAGAACTCACACACACACACACACACACACACACACACGCACACGCTCACACGCTCTCTGTCTCTCTCTTGCCCTTGCTTTTTTATTCTAACACACATATGCATACACACACTCAAACACATGGAGGTCAAGTTGAGGTTGTGGTTCCATGACATCACTGTTGCCATGACTAATAAGTGTAGCCCGAGGCAAAGTAAGACCCTCTCCTCCACAGAACCTGTCAGAGGGAATTAGCTACACACACATAGTATGTGTGCATATGTGTTTTGTGTTTTGTTTTTTTATGTCCATGCACGTGTGAAATTGTGTCTATTTGACGTTGGTAAATGTGTGTAACCCACGGTCCCCTCAGTTCTGTACCTTAACACACTCATCCACCTGGCTTGGTTTCATATATGTGAACACACACATACAGTGCGCAGCCTGTGATTAACAGTGGTCAGTCTCAGATGGAAAAAACAGGCCTTCTCTGGTCGGAAAAACCTCAACTGTGAGGATCGCACAGGGGAAAGGCTTCCATTGCACATGCATGTGCACACATGGACTTGCCTTCAAGACAAACCCATGTGTGCACTAAATCACCTCAGTCACATTGTATTGCTTGACCAGATTTGTGTATTCATTTGTGTTTTGTGCATATGTTTATGCCACATATGTGTGAGTGCCTGTAAAATGGAGCGGTCTCAAACTCAAAGAGGAAGTTAAGCACACTATCACACACCTGGTGTAGTAGAAAGAACAACTCAGCTCACATTACATGACAGTATTTTTATGTCTAGCTTTTGAGTGTTTGGGCTGCAACTAAGGATTATTTATAACAGAATCTAATGTGATCCTCATGAATGAATGACCTACAGTCATTCACATTACATTGGCACTATATGTAGAGATAAAAGCAGCAAAATTTCACCTATGAGAGTCTGGAACAGTCATTCCATTATTTTTCATGAATGAAAAACTGACTCTTAAAGTAGCCATGAATTAATTTTCTAACCCTCAACTAATCAAAAGGTTCAGCGTTACCTTTCATATCTATAATACAGTGCACTGTCCACCAAGCCACCCATTCTCATTCAAACAAATGCCTCTTTCTCTACTTTGTAACCAAGTGTGTGTACAGTAATAACACCTATCCTCAACTGTACAGTATATGTAATGTAATGAAATGTATACACCTAAAAGTGTATTGATTTAAGGAACACCTCATAAAAATGTAATTGTGTTTTTCTTTGTATCCTTGTACAGATCCCTCCACAGCATCAAATACAACCACAGTCATTACATACACATAGCATTGCATTTAGTCTAATCTGATGCATTACAAGCTTTACAGTTTACACTGCTGATATCATTCTGTGGATAATTATTCACAGGTAGTGGGGACAGTTGCAAATGAAAATGATACAAAATTATTTCTATGAACTAACAGTTTCTATATAAAGACCAAAATAGTCACCGTGGAATATTAATCAGATTTTTGTGTGTATGTGTTTTGTAATCGTTTATTGTGGAATGACAGATACTTTCCTTATTTTTTTCTCATATCTGATGAAATTGGGGGGGGGGAGCATTTTCTGAAGAAAACAAGTGTTGCATCATACACTGTTAAACAACAAATGTGTTTTTACTCTATTTGTTTCTGTGTTTTTGCTCTGTTTGTGGCTATTTCTTATTTTTCCCACAGGTGACTCAAGTACTAGAATAGCAGCTAAGTTTTTTACAGACAATGGTTGTGTTTCAACATGCATTTAAACTGACTTTTTTTTTTTTTGGACCATACAACTTTCCTATCTAGATGTAAACTTTGGATCTTCCAGTTTTCCACAATAATAGTCACAGATTTCAAGGTATCACAATAACCAAAAGGTCTCCTTATTGTCAATCAGAAGCTGCTGCCAGTTGCTAGTGTGCATTTGTTTTGAAAACTTTGATTGTAATTTCTTTTTTTTTATAGCAGAGAAAAAGTCACAGATGCCAGGATTAATTTGAGAAATGTAGAAATTCAGATTGCTGTTAAACCAGACATTGCACAAATACCCCTAGGATCTCTCCACACATTTTGCACATATAGTTCCAGTCTCTATTTTTAGTTGTACATTCCAGGGAAAAATAGCAGTATACAGTTTATTTATTTATTTTTTTATATGCATCTAATGACTTCGCTTTTCTTTCTGTTGCTTCCTCCTCAGATCATGATTCAGAGGGTAAACGTGTTCAAGACATGTTGTCTACAATCGACAAACCACAGGTTGGTGCTTCTTCTCACACGGACAGACACACAGACCTCTTTCAGCAATCACCTTCTTGCCTGATGCAGTCATGGCTGGCATGAGCTTTAATATCGTTTCCATAATTTCATCATCTGGCCTGAGTTTTAATATTGTTTCCATAATTCCGTCATCTCTGGAATTAGCATGAAAATCAGATGCTTACACCAAAAACAAAATGATGTGGGCAATGTGTCACTGTCACTTTCTGGGATGTAATAACACCTACTTGGAGGGTAGTTGCTCATCCAAGCTCTGCTCACCGTGACCACATGAGGGCAGCATCTGCTTATCCAGGTCATTTACTTTTTACTCTAACAAACACTGTAGCAGCCTTTTCCTCTCTCCACAGGGAGTGTGAATGAATGAGTTGGAACCATGCAGACATGGTTTAAGAGGGAGGAATTGCTGAAAGCATTTTGGACCGTTTGAAATCTTTGTGTTTATTGGGGGTTGAAATGGACAGGAGTGATGATGAGTATGAAAAATGAGTGAGACACTGAGAAATAAAAAAAAAAAAAAAAAGATATATTTCAGTAGTAGCAATTTATCCAGTCTAATAACCTCAAATGACCTCTGCATTGATATGAGTTATAGCTGATGCTGAGAGGAACAGTAGAGAACAAATCCAATTTGGAGACATCCTTCTAATCTGAAAAGTTCTTAATTAAAAAAATTCTTCACGTTTACCTTGCTCCTCTGGTTGTTTACTTCAATAGCAGTAAGGTGTTTCTGTTTCCTATTGACGGAGTAATGACAAGCAGTGGGGGACTGAAGAAAAGTAAACAGAAAAAAGAATAATCCGCTTGCGAATTCTTCCAGTATTACTCTTTGTGTTTGAAAGATCCAGCAAACCACATTTATTTATTTTTTTTACCTCAAATGGCCTGGACACACATTACAGCAGGGGCTAAGTTTACATGCAATGTAAAAGTAGAAATATAATAATTTACATGATTCTATTTCTACTTGTGCAAGTACCGGATACTATTTATTGTTAAACTGTACAATAATGTCCAAGTCTTTCAGAACGTGCTATAAAATGGACAGCTTATTCTTGATTACTGTGTATTTGGTTGAAAGATATATCAAACAAATTTAACTAGGGACAATGCAGCAGTTCATTTATTTCAGTTTGATGCACGTTGTGAGTTTAAATCCACTATAAAAAGGTAATATTAGAAGAGCTTGTCCATAAGTTTATGCGCATGACCTAAGTAATGTTAAAAAGTAAATGAGATAGATACAATGATATAATAAAAAATATATGCTGGTCCATTAGCTTGAAACCATAGGTAAGTAGTCCATACTTAAAGGTCAGGAATGGTGCAGCCTCACTGTGGGTTTCATCATTCATTTTAATTTTATAATAAATGTTGGAAATGCAGTCAAAGTGGACAGGACATTGTTGGAGTTGCGGGTGTATTGGAGGGAATTCTGCAGAGCTGTATTTGAAGTGATTAAGGGATTGACACAGCATAAATAGTATTCTGTGATGCGGGAGAGATATAGAGGTGAATGTAATGAGATTTGGTTGTGTGAGTAAGCTCTCCCTTACTCCTTTGCTTAAATCACACTGTGATTGGACTAGTGCTTAGCTGCTCATAAAATGTAAAAATGCTAATGTGCATAAAAGCAGACATTGTGGAAATGTGAGTAAAAAAACAAAAAGAGAGAGGGAGGGAAAGGTCAAATCAGACAGTTATTAATGCTCTTACAAACATCGAATAGAAGATGGGAAGTGATGATGGATATATAATGTATTTAGACAGTCGGGCAAATTATTTGTAAATGATGAAGAGGCTGTCACTCAGGGTTAAAGGGCAAGCAGATAAACTTTTAAATGGTGCCCTTCATCATTCATTTTGTTTCTTATCCTGTTTTTTTCTCCTCATTTCTTGTTTCTCTGTGCCCTTTACTTTCCACTTTTTATCACTTTATCTTGGTCCTACTGTCTTTGTTTCTTGTCTGTCAGTGTATGGCACACTGGGCTGATGTTGCAGTTGAAGCATTGGCATCATATTAATGTATCCACGGTGGCTGTGGAATGTAAGGAAAGTGATGGATATAATGAAAAAGGGAAGGCTAATGTGAAAACAACAAACATGCAGATGTTGTCAGGCATGTAGACACAATGTGAACTCATAAAACCCAGTCATTATGATTAAAATTCTCAAAGAAATGAAATGTCTGCCCCTCCATCTTTTTCTGTCTGTCTCTCTTCCTCACAGACAGTCTAAGCATGGTTGTGGTTTCCACTTCCCTCAAAGCACATTCATTGCCTGTTCAGTGGATGTGGAGTCTAGAATGGCAGCAGACTGTGCTAAATCACGCTAAATAGGCTCACCCACCGTGTGCTGCAACTAAAACTCCCATAAACATGCAGGCACTTGCAGGCACATAGACATGAATGTGCAGTAGTTAAACACAAGCATGCAGGTCTCTCTTTCGTGTTTGTTCATTTTAATTTTCCTGTGTGATCCCGGATGTACCCGATCCTGAAAGAACACCCAAATCTGGAGTAGTGGTTTCAGTGGCACACTTGATAAACACAGGCAGACATATATTCTGTCATACCCATGAAGAAATGAAAAACACACATGCCTTGATAGAACGGTTTTACCTATTTCTAGGGGCTGAATAAGCAGAGCATAAAATAATTGGCTAGAATTGAATAAAAATAGCACAGAGTGTATCTTACAGTACATATATGCACAGAATATTGTACTTTGGGAACTGTAGTTCATTGTGTGTGTAACATAGAGGATATGTGTGTGTCTCGAAGGTGTCCAACGTGCAGGCACGAGCTGCACGGCTGTCCTGGGCACCGCCGGCAGGGCTGGTGAACAGGCATAGTAACGGGATGCCTTTGTCCTGCTCCTACGAGGTCTCGCTCTCAGATAAGGGACGGGATGGAAAGTATCGTCTCATATACAGGTAGGAAACAGGCTCCAAGCTGAAATGACAGGCCATCGGCTACAAATGCAAATTAAGTAAGCTCAGTGTGTGGTGTGTGTATATATGTTTTGTCTGCATGTATTTCAGTGGTGAAGAATTAGAGTACCATCTGAAAGACTTAAGGCCAGCCACAGATTACCACGTACGGTAAGGACTGTCATTCATGCTACATTTCCATCTGTGTTTCTTATTGATATAGTTCTGTGTATTGGATGTAAGGTCCTAATATTTTAGCTTCATCTTTAGAACTATTTTGACTTGTCTGCTTCAGGGTTTCAGCAACATACAACTCTGTTCGGGGCTCCTGTTCAGAGGCTGCCTCGTTCACCACACACTGCAGCGTCCCCGATGTCCCATTACCCCCAAAACTCTCCCACCGCACCAAGAGCACCCTCACCCTACAGTGGAAGGTACAGGCACAGACATCTTTATGTTGAGCCACCTCAAATACAGCTAATATAGCACACTCACCCCAATAGACATCCGGTTCATTTTAGTGGCACCTGAAAATATTATAAATCAATGTAACACAACCCAAAACAATTCTAAATTCATTTTTACAAATAAGTGTATCTGTGTCTATTATTATCTAGTCAGTGATACTCTACTCATACAGTCAGTGATACAGTGATATCAGCCATTCAGACAGGATATGAGGCTAATCATAAAAACACAGCAGGTATTTTGGCTGTCTGAGTGTCAGAGTCTTCTATCCATAGCCAATCTCATCATCTCATCTCTTATCTATCTTTCTTGGTCCATTTTCCTGTCATCAAAAGCCACCAGGTGACAACGGATCCAAAATCACAAACTACCTGCTCGAGTGGGATGAGGTAAGCCTTGATGTCGATGTCATTCACCCGTCATCCTTTAAAAATAAAACACTTATACCTCTCACATATGTAGTGAAACATAAAAATTGAAGCAGTTAATGAGTCTGGGAAGTGTGCTTTATTATTTTCTGGCCATATTTTTATTTTTTTGCATGTCATGCTATTTGCTTTGCGTGTTTTATTATTCCTCAAATTTTTATCTGATCTTGCTTTCTTTTCTAACTCTTCTTCTCCACAGGGAAAGAAGAACAGTGTTTTCAGAGAATGTTACTTTGGAAGCCAGAGACACTGTAAGCTGACACGACTGTTCCCAGCCTGTGGCTACACGTTCAGAGTGGCTGCACACAGTGACATTGGCACAAGGTAATGTTGCCTATAAATGACTATCCAAGCACAGAAGACAGATGTCATAACTCTCTTTTGTTCTGTGTTCAATGAATGTAGGAGCATGGATTTATTCAAATCTATGACCACTTTTAACCTGTGACCCAGACAGGTTGGCCCTTACTGTCATGTGATTTTTAACAACCATGGGATCTTGTATATATGACAGCAAATTGTGTCAATGCCAGTCACAACATATGTATTTTCATGCTGAAATCTGTGTTCAAACAGCAGACAGAGATATGTGACAACAGACAAACAACACGCACCACCCTGTCTATGGCTATTATTCTATATGTGACGAGTCCTCTTTGTCTTTCTCATTTTCCCTGCATTTCCCCTCTCCTCCCATCTCCTCTTTGTCATTATGGTGGGGAGCATCTACCCTGCAGTCGTTAGGGTGACAGGGAGAGGGGAGGCGGTGATAAAGTGGAGTGAGAGTGAGGGAGTAGATATTAGCTCTCTGGCTGAACTGGCCTTAATGCATCCTTCAGCCTGATTCCCCTTTGGATAAACAAACTCTCACAAACATACTCAGCGATTACTTACTCTTACTTGAAAATGTTTTTACAATGTCTCAGACCTCTGCTGCTGGTAATATATTCAAATACGTTCCCTCCTGCAACTTGCAAATTTGCCTCGCTCATCCTCTGTCTTTTTCATCTGCCATGTATATATCTTCTCCCGTGACAGCTCTTTAAATTTCTTCTTCTTTTCTTTCTCCATTGGGAGCTCCTCACATCCCAATCATCAGCCGCAACCTCAACTCTCGTTTCAAATGAGCACTGATATCAGTATCCTTTCCTCATTCACGTTATCTTCCCCTTTCCCTTTTCAAAAACGCTCCTTTCTCCGTCTCTGCTGAATTTGTAAATCATGATGCAGTGACTCCCTACCCTCTTGCACAGCTGTCCCTTTTCCTTGAAAAGTAATGATCCAACAAGTCAATTTCTTGAAATGGAAATGCGCTTGTGTGTTTTGTGCAGTGGCTTCAGCACGGAAGTGGTGTTTTACACCATGGGCACCCTACCTGCTCTGCCTCTGGCACCGCGGCTGGTGAGGGCAGGTGTGTCCTGGGTGACCCTGGAGTGGGGGCGTCCTGAGGGCAGTCCAAGTGAGGAGCAGCTCAAATACACTCTTGAGATCCAGGAGGAAAACAGCGTGAGTACAAACTCCTGTATAATACATGAGCATTTATAGTGTTAATGTTACAGACACAGGTGGTAAATCCTGTAATACAAAAACATGCACATTGAAACACACAATATGAGACTGAGTATTTATACAAGTAAGAACTTTGCTCCTGCACAGCCCTTTACTCTCTTTCTCTTTTATGTACACGTGCCGTATACAGTATGTACACAATATAATGCAAAAGTCTGTATTTATTGCACCCATATATGCTGTATACACACACACACACACACACACACACACACACACATGCACAGAATACTGATGGTGTGTCTCCCACAGGGAACTGACTTTCATCCAAAGTACACTGGAGAAAACTTGACCTGTACTGTACAAGGCCTGAAGAGGAGTACACAGTATAAATTCAGGGTAGGTGATATGTGTTTGTTTCTGCACATTATGGCTGCCTCTGTGTGTGTATTTGTTGACTGCCAGAGGGGTCTTATTGTTGCAACTGATATATATTGTTTTGCTATTAAATCAACTCTATACTTCAGTTTTGATACATAGCTTTTTAAAAGAACATTTTGACATCTTGGGAATAGGTTCATTTCCTTTAATGTTGAGTAGAATAAAGGATTCATACACCCAGCAACTCTACTGCTTAGCTAATACTCCAGGAAATCAGTGTGCTCAGCCTGTGAATAGTTAGGCAGTAAATACGCAACTTATTGTTACACACAGATCAGTAGGATTTGCCACATAAAATTAGATTTGATAAAATCTCAATATGGTAGTCAAAGTAGATGAAAGGTAATCTTCAGACCTGGATGCATATATTCTTCAAAGTAATTTTCTTTGATTTCTGAGTGTACGCATGAATAGTAGTATCTTGTTTGGTGCTTGTTCTCACTGTATTTATCCGCTCAATGTGATGTTCTCCTGCTGTTAAATAACAATAAAATCGTTCCATGAATACCAACCATCCAGGTGTTTTTCAGTGGTAATACAACATCCATCAATCTAGGAAAGAATGCTGCATTTTGCCACCAGAGAGCTGGCTGTAATTTATCTACTAAAAGCTTTGATAGCTGTTAATAAAGTGAGGATGCTGTGGAAAAAATGTTCTGACTGGAGACTTCCTGTAAGTGCGGCTACATGTGTGTTAATGCAGGCTCTCATATGTGTCTCACACCTTACATGTACATTCACTCATGTATGTTTCCCAGCTCCAAACAGCAACTGAGACACCAGATGTTTTAAAACACAAACACACATGCTCACACACAGAGGCAAACATCACGGTCATCTGCTGTGAACATCTGGAAACAAAGCCAATTGGTTGTCTATTGGGTGGTCTAATGAAGGTGGTCAACTGAACAGGGTAATGGTTCCTAGTAATTAGGACAGTTATTTTTTACTTTATAACAGATTTGTCTGCATGTCCTGTACTGTTTTTCTTTAATTTCTTTCTTCTGCTTCTTAACTTTTCATCACCCTTCTCCTATCCTTTTCTTTCCCCTTCTCACTTTCTATTTCCATTTGTTCACCTTACACTCTTCTTCCTTTAACCTTTCACACTGTCTGTTTTCCTCTCTGTAGCTCATAGCGTCAAACACGGAGGGAAAAAGCAGTCCCAGTGAAGTGTTGGTGTGCACCACCAATCCAGACAAACCGGGCCCTCCATCTACACCTTGTGTCACCGCAGCAACACCCTATGGATTCACTGTCACATGGGGTAAACAGACAAGTCTCTCTCTCTCTCTCTTTTTTTTTTAAGCTGTCAGGTTCTTTTTGTCTGACAAAACAAAGCAAAATGTGTTGTCTGAGTCTACATGCACCGGTACTCTACACTGACACACAGACGATATTCATAATACACAAGTGCATCCTGTTATGCGCACTAGTGGAAATGCACTGAAGAACGGGAATCACACCACACAACATAACCAAAAGTGAAATTTAAAAGTTTATATTTAGAGGCGTGTCAGCGGAATGTCATACACTACACTACCAATATACAAAATATAGAATTTACATACCATCCTATCAATATTTTAGTCTTTTATAAAAACAGGATCTGTTAATTTGTCAATTTTGTTAAATCTCACGTAGCATGTTGCAGAACAAAAGTGTTGATGAAAGGTGGGAAATCTCTGGCAAACTCCTCCACTGGGGTGTTATGAAACTAAGGTAACAGATATAAAAGCCGTAATGATGTCTGCCATCATCCATCTGCCCTTCAGTAGTACCAGTGGTCAAGATGATCCATACTTTGTCAGGTAGTCTAAACATGGCACAGGTCTAACTGCATGTGTCTCAATTGCCATTCAGGTCATAGATTTGATTTTGATAGCTATCAGCAGGATGCATCTTATACCACTAAATAACTGTTTTAATTATGTAGTAAGGAATTCTACATTAGCCACAATTTGCTGCATGACATTCTGCATTTATAAAGCCATCATAGATAAGGTTCTTCCTAACTGAAATTATGGCAGTTATGCAGATAAAGCACAGTACTGATGTACCTTTTATGTCAGAAAAGTATCACCTCAATAGTGTATTATTTTATAGTTATCATCTTAGTAAAGATATGGAATAATATAATAATAACACAAACCAAAGCAGTCTCTTACTAGCTCCCTTGCTGGCCAAACATTTGGCCACTTTTTGATAACTGGACTTTTTGTTTGACTCAATGAATATTTGTGTGATATTGTGTCATGTCTTCAAGCTTGATAGGGATGCTACATGTCAGGAAAAGTCTCAATAATGACTTACGAATGTGGAATATAATTTTAATGCTGCATTATTATGTTTTATTATTTATTCCTCTGAATAAGCTGATGATATTTGTGCCTGATGTTAACTTAAACTAAAATCAATCCTTCAATTGCTCCAATAGATCCTCCGCAGGACAACGGGGGTTCAGAGGCTCTTACATACCTGCTAGAGATCTCAGAGGGATGCTCTGAAGGTACTGTCTATCTATCTGTCTGTTTGTCCATCCATCCATGAAACACATTCATCTAATTTGTGCTTGTTCTGAGTCCATCATCTTATAAAGCTTAAAATGTACCATCCATCCGCTATCCCCTGTGCTAGTCCTCTCTATGCATCCATCTCCCTCACTTACTCTCCTACAGAGAATAGCAGCTACAGTTCTCTCTTTTTAGCATCAATTTAACAAACAGCGTGTTTAGTCTCCTCGGATCTCCACTCCAGGAAATGAAATGTTCTCTTTTTTCTTTCAGTCCATATAGCTGAGAGGCAAAAACGACATTATTTCATTTAATCTATATTCATTTAATCACATCAAAGAAAGTTGAATTAGTTGATTAATGGATACAACTGTTGACTGTCATTAATAATAAGAGGGGTTTTTAAAGCAGTCATTTCAGTAACATATCTGTTAATACAAGTCAAATGAATTGATCTGATTAGGCCAGGATGTTTACTACTTGCTTTCTGAAACTCATTTACGTTTTAGAGAAGATTTACTGTGATTTTTTTTTTCAGCTTCAGCAGTGCATTCAATAATACTTTAATACAACATTGTACAATGTTAGTATTATACAGATGTTTAGATAAATTCTTCAACGATACATTCCATACAACAGTCACTGCATGCTGGCTCTCTGATTTGTAGTGTTTGAAAGTTGAAATCAGCTTTATTTGCATTAGTTTATTCATTACATATTCACATTACGTGCCCCTTCTGTTGCAAAATTGCTTTCTGTGCTGTGGTTTATGAAAGAGAATTGAGTTTCACGGGTGGGATAATGCATTTAACAGTCATACTTGTATGTATGACTGGTTGTATAATCATATTTTTCTTTTTTTTTATAAATATATGCGTGTTCGTGCAGCGAGCCAATGGGAGGTAGCATACAGTGGTCCAGCAACCGAGTGTGTATGTGAGCATTTGACACCTGGAACCGTCTACCGCCTACGTGTGTGTAGCATTACCACCGGAGGACACAGCCCGGTGAGACGCACGTACCCACACAAAGTTACACTTTAAATTTTCACCAACCATTCATGAGTTAGGAGTGGTTGTTTAGGAAGAGAACTGTGATTAAAAACTACAGTCTTCACAAATGTAATCAATAATCAAATCAACTACCCAAGTGTCATAATTAACATTTCTGCTACTTATTAATCAAACTAATCTATAATTATAATTTCTTCTTTTCTCTTTTGATTTCCTGTTTCCTTTATCCCTGCTCTTGAAGTGCACTGTTAGTGTTCCAGTTCGTACATTAAGTGTCCCACCAGGGCCCTGCCAGCCGCCAAGGATTGTGGGTAAAGCCAAACACAAGGAAGTGCAGTTAGAATGGGGTGAGTGCAGACACACTTTACTTTTATTTACCCAGATATATTTGACTTATTTTTTATAAAACTGCTCAATCTCTTCCTGGCTGTTTAATAGATTTCCCTGACCAGCTCTAATGTAACCTTAGTCTACCATGTTTAAGCCTAATTGAGCCCTAATTTAGCCCCTTAAATGTCTAACCTAGCCCCATGTCTGACTTAATTCTCCTAATGTCAGCCCATTATTTCAGATTAGTACTGTTAACTGTTGGCAGGCAAACTTTTCCCAGCCTAAAACACTATGAAAGTTTTTGCTTTAAACACTTTAATACAGCTGGCCAGAGCCATAATCAGCCCACATTTAGCCAGCGCTTCTGCAATTATTACCTTGAGTTGAAAGTCAAACATAATGTATTGGAGGGTTTCCCCCACTGACTTCACCATTTATTCATTTCACCAAACTGCAACCAAAGTGAAGCAGCTGCTGGAAGAAAAAAACTCTTTGGAAATGACTGAGCAAATGTACCTGATGAACTGATCTGTGAACACGTCATCAAATTTAAATTTTATGCTTAAAAGACGTCATCCTGCATCTTTCCATGACACATCATTTTGAATGTGTGTCACCTGGTCACAGGTTGATTGTAAAGTTGTCTGCCTCTGTCTTCGTAGACTCACCTGTCTCCGAGGGAGTGTGTGAGGAGTGTGTCTTCAGTCTGGAAATGAGCGAGGGGGACAGCAAACCAGCTGAGGTGTACCATGGGTCAGAGCTGCAATGCACTGTTGGTAGTCTGCTACCTGGTGCCACGTACAGCTTCCGACTGCGAGCTGACAATGAGGCAGGGGTGAGAAATTCACATGAATGCACACACATTATAAATAATAATTCAAATATACATATATTTAGCAAGTCCATCAGCGAGAAGCTCATCAATACAATCCTCAAAAGTTATTTCTTTGATGATGTTTAAATCATGCACCACAAGAATGTTTTATGGCCCTTATTGCCATGACACCCACTCAGCACATTGAATACATGAATATTGTGGACACAGACTCACACAAATAATATGACTAACAGTAATCAGGTCATAGTGTCCCAGACACATATTGGATGCACAGGCAGCCCAGTGTTATTTCTGCTTTTTTATTTATTTATTTATTTATTTTATGTATATGTGTGTGTGTGATGTCTCTTTCTCTTATTTAGTTCGGAGCATACTCTGAGCCAACAGAGGTGATGACTGCAGCGGGACCACCTGGCCAGTGCGGAGTGCCACTCATCACCCTAACAAGTAACACCTGTGTGACGCTTAACTGGGAGGTGAGACGAACACAGATACAGTCTAGGATTTATCAAAGGAAATGAATAGTTTTTAAAGCTTTCTTATTGTCTGTTTACTATGATGTAATTCATGCCTCTTTAATTGTATCTGCCAAGACTGTTGTAGACCCAGGACACTGTGTTGTTTATAGCAACCTGCTTTCTTGGATCATGTATCAAAAATCAAAGGAAATCCCTGGTTTTCTATTTTAAATTGAATAAAGCTTATCTTTAGTGGTCTGTCCTTCATTTCCCTTTAGCCTGAGTCCACCTTTTTTACTTTGTGTTTTTGCTTTTTAGGTTTTATTGAATTTTGAATCTTTTTAGTACTTTTTAAATTGAGGTTCCGATTGATTTCCTCAAGCTGAGGATGTGTTTGTGTGTGTTACAGAGTCCTGAGGGTTCGGGTACAGACATCTCTGAATATCGTTTGGAGTGGGCGAGGGAGGACGAACCCATGGAGCTCATCTACTGTGGATCTGCCACACAGTGTGAACTGTCAGATCTGACGCCCGCCACAGACTACTGCTGCAGGCTACAGGTAACACACACACATACACTCAAACCTACACACACACACACAAACTGCAATTATATGCAATCAAGCTGTGTTGTTTGTATACAAGAAACAGAAAAGTGTCCAAACTATACATGAAAACAGATATGCAGAGACACAAAAAACAGAACTGCAAGCATGACACAGGACACAGACAAGTACACAACACATACATACAAATGAATGTCGGCCAAGGGGGAAGCATCAAAAGCAAAAAAAAAAAAAAGAAAGAAAAAACAGACAGAGCCCAGTAAACGACTGATGTAAATTGATTCTATTTGTGACCCTGATTCTTAATCTGTCTCTTTGGGTGTGCATTTGTCTAACACATGTACAGACACACTTTCTCTCACATGCTGTCTCTCCTGATTTTCCCTTGAAACTGTGAATCCAATAACATGTTTTATGGCTCTCTTCTTTATGGGCGTCCTAATGCTCTAACTGGTTGTGTGTAAATACTGTATTTTTTCTTTGCGCACTGGTAGAGCAGTGTCCACATATGTGTTAACAATAGGACAAATTCCCAAAATAAGAGAAGTGATACAACATAATACACAAGAGGCGACAATTTAGTAGAAATCTTGCTGAGTCTTTATCTTCTGCATGTTACCTGTAGATGAACCTGTACTTTGGGCTGTTGTCACACTGTTGTTGTCGAATGTATGCAGTTTGACACACTATGCTTAGACGAAAACACTTTAAAAGCCTGTTACTATTGCAAGGATAAGGTGGATCAAGAGTTATGATGTTTACATTTCTTTGTGTTTCAAGCTTTTTCTTAGTAAATTTGACAGTTTCCAATAAATCAGAAATATAACTGAGATATTTTTTTTTTTTTCTTGTCTCAGGCCCATAAAGTGTGTAGTTTACTGCCAAGTCAACACAGCATGTTAAAACTTTCCTGTTAGTGCACACTGCAGACAGCAAATATTCTACTCTTTGACGTGGACTTGCATTAATGCCGAACTGTTTTTGGAAAGTGGCTATGGCACGTTTTTTATTCTACAAGAGAATGTTCTTCATGTTTTGGATATGCAGCATATGTTTGGCCATCATTCTGTACAGACAAAATGTTTTGTTTGGTTATGTTATATTTGACAGCCACAAAGTGCAAGTTTTTCTTGCAAATTGAAAAAAAAATCTAGCAGGTATGTTCTTGTAAAACCTACATTTTGTCCTGGTTTTGTCATCACTGGGAAGAAATAAAGTGCACTATTACGAACATCAAAAACAATGAATGGGTGTTAGAGGATGGTGTTTGTGTGTTGCACACCACAATACATTAATGTTCTTTCACAACGCATTTGAATTCACATCCCTCTGCTGCTTTTCTTGTCTTCCATTCTTAATGTCTTTTACTCCGCTGTGTTACCTTCTTTTGCACTTTGTCATTTCATTTATTTCATTTATTTCACTTTTTTTTCCTGTTTCACCATTAACATTTGTCTATCTGAATTAGTTTTTCCTCTACTCATCCCCTTTGTCTCCTTTCGCCTTTTTGTCTCCAACTCAGGCAGTGAATCAGGCTGGTGCTGGTCCTTACAGCGAGCAAGTGAGTTTCCGGACCCCTGCAACAATTCCTGACCAGGTCTCATCCCTGACCCTCCTGGACCTCCCAGCCTTCTCGGAGTCGAGTCACTCCCCGTCTACCTGCCTCTTTCTGAAGTGGGACGAGCCAAACAGCAATGGGGCTGAGATCACTTCTTACATAATCACCGTAGATGATCTAACCATCACTGTGGAATCAGGGACAAGTCATCTTGTCACAGGCCTGCAGCCAGACAGCGAATACAGGTAATGTCATAATTTAGTAGAACATACAAACTAGTGTTTTCATGGTTAAAAAGCATGAGTTATGTCAATGATAATCACATCATGGGGTCAATTTGTGAGTCAGTTGGTGGGCAGATTAACATCAGATGTCAGAACATATAAAACATAGTACCGTTCTAAATCACTGAGGAATGCTATAAAAATGAACCCGCATTAGCATTGATATTAACATTGATATCTATGACATGTTAACAAACACTTGTATATTTACACATCCAGTACATACAGAATGACATTGGTATTTATTTGGAGTTGGCATTTCTGGCAGCTTGATCATTGTAAGGTGTACTGCTGGGAAGCAAGTAGAAAAGATGTACAGTGCTTTTCCATAATGTTTTCTTATAGTGAAAATGACACAGAGACCAGTAGGAATGAA
This sequence comes from Mastacembelus armatus, assembly GCF_900324485.2. Lineage (NCBI taxonomy): Eukaryota > Metazoa > Chordata > Actinopteri > Synbranchiformes > Mastacembelidae > Mastacembelus > Mastacembelus armatus. The sequence continues at coordinate 5,667,339 of NC_046654.1, read as the reverse complement.
CACAAACAATAAAATTGCAGGCTGTAGAATCAAAAATGCAAAATGCTGTGTAGAGCCAAACAGAGTCCGGTTATAGATCACGTTCTCATTCTTAATATAAAAATATTGATTCATGTTTCTTTTGGCGGTTACCCCAACAGGTTAGTTTGCATTTTTATTATTTGGGGATTTACAAGAGATATATAGAACTTAAAAATGACAAAATCATAGAAACAAAGGCTGAGATAAACTGAATGAGTTGTTAGAATGGAATAAACAACATTTCCCACAATGCAATCAGCAGTTTTATTAGAACTTGTCTGTAACATGCCTATGTAAATGCCTATGTCTTTCAAATTCTATGGCCACGGTTTGTAGTGGAGGTTTCATGCTACTTCATCAGTGACTTAAAAACAGATAAGGCAAAGGCATCATCTCCAATACACTGTACTTTATCTTTAGGAACAAAATAAAACAACTGTCCAACTAGTAGCTAATAACTCATTATAGAAAAATTAATTAAGGGTAAGATCAATTATTAGTGAATGATGTTTGCATGAGCAGTGATGTCAGACTCTGGTTTACAGGAGAAGCAGTAAACAACTACTTAGTCTGAATCACCAGCTACTGTTATTATGTCTCAGTAAACGGTTATGTGCGTGTGTTTTTGTATGTGTTTGTTTGTTGTGCACGCTTGTGATTGTAGAGTGAGTTCTTTGAATTGTAGATATAAAAGGAGATGTTGCCCAAAGTAGAGGGATGTGTGAAGAGTCAGTGTGATCACATGCCATTGTTTTTATTCTGAGGTTGTTTATGTCCCAATGTCACTCTGCTCCCTTGCATAACAGCTGCCAGAGAGGCAGAACACTGTGCATGTGTGTGTTTGTGCATGTGTACATGAGTATGTGTGTGCATACATGACTGTCTGCCTGTGGGAGTTTTTGTGTGTTTCAATAAGGCTAATTCTGATTGTTATTCACAGCGGTGGGGTACTTCATGTGAAAGATAGCAGTAAATGTTGTTTGCTGTGTCAGGAGTGGGGCAATGTGTCCTTTAGTAAAGGTTTAAACTCTTAGAATATTATTTATTCCTAGTTTTCTTCATTTCAAGATGAAACCAAATACTGTGAAAGCATCTGCTCTGAACTTTGATATCTAAATCCCTTCATAACTAAGTGTAATCCTTCACCATCAAAAACTAAGCTTTCATTTTCTGCCTTCTCCTCTCTCGCTCATCATTTTTTATCTATATGCTTAATTACCCAGTGGATGGATGAACATTGCCCTTTCAATGTCTTCATTCAGCCGCATGAATTATAATGAAAGGTTACAGTCACAGAAAATCAGCACCTGATCAGACATTGACGGAAAAAGGGAGAGGAACAGAGGGAGAAATGTTAAAGAATGGCAGCAGGGAGTTTGAAAAACAGAAACACTGAAATGTGTGATGTGCCAGTGAACCACAGAAACATCCAAGGTCAAAGGTAATATAAAAGGTCGGCCCCTTCACTCAAAATGACTCCATCATTAGACAAATAGGTCTCCAAGCATGTTTAGAGCGCACAAGGTTACAGGGTACATACATTTTCCAGCAGTTTTTATATATTCAAATGTTGGAATAGATGTTGCATGTTGACCATTTCTGAAGACTTTCTCCACAAATGTAATAATTAATAATTAATAGACCACATAGTGTAGCAATCTGTAACTAATCAACCTCTTTCTCCCTCTCTTATGAGTTACAGTGTACAGATCCAAGCGGTGAATGCCATCGGCTCCAGTCCCACAAGCCTACCACTGCTTGCAAAGACACGCCCCCTCCCTCCAGCTCCACCCCCTCTTGAATGCTCAGCATCTGGCCCTCAGAGCCTGAAGCTAAAGTGGGGTGAAAACACCAGCCACACACGTGCCCTGCTCGCCGACGACATGGTCTACACACTACAGATGGAGGACAAGAACCACAGGTGGAGTACACACACAGACACACTCATCCATCTGTACCTCACTGTGGTAAGCTGTCTATAGTCCAGACTCACGAAGTTTACATTAATACACTGAAAGGCAACAATAACCCAACACGTATCATATACGCTATGCTCAACTTTATTTTAAGCCATTCAAAGGGACAACTACTGTATATCCTGTTTTAAGACTATTCACTATACCAATATCAACTAGTGATGAAGTGCCTTCTTCACACTCCTTGTTTGATGTGTGATGTGTGATGTGTGTGTGATGATCAGTAATCACATTAATGCAACATAGTGTTCTCACAACTAAAGCAGACACCTAAGTGACTCATTGTTTCTAATTGTAGTTTTGCTATTTTTAATAATGCGTTTTGACAGGAGCATTTTGGTAAGCTCTTCTCGTGAGATGATTTCACTAAAAGCTGATAAATGCTAGTATTGAATCACCAAATTGAGGCCCAGCTTCCATTGTTTATCATCAACAGCAGCAAGTAGCAACCACCCTGGTCTATTTTAAGGAACACTAGATATAAATGAAAGTGCACTGCATCAGCTGCACTGTATTTTTTGTGCATGAATATTAGTTGTTCTAAATGTTTTATTCTTGGCTTTAGGGATTTAGGGATTTTCTTTTTCACATTTCTGTAGTGATAAGATAAATATATATTTTATTTATGGAACCTCAGCTTTGAAAGAAGACTGAAACTAAGATGTCCTGTGTACAGGATGTGCTTTCAAATTTCTTAGCCACCCTGTCCACCACTTTTCTTACACTCCTTAACCTGCAGCTAGTCAGTGCAGTAAATCAGAGCATAGAAGGTCAATACTTCTCTCACACACACACACACACACACACACACACACACACACACACACACACACACTCACACAAACGCAAGAAGGACAAAACATTAGCAGCTTGAGAGAAGGTAAGGCCACGTGTGTGCATGAATGCCTAGTTATAGGTACGTGTGTATGTCTTTGTGCATGGGGGCGTTTGTTGTGTGTGTGAAGTAACCAGATGTACCAAGGAGTAGTCACGTTGAGTGCATATAGAGCCAGCTGGACTACAGCCTCCAACAATCAACCCTCCATTTAACTAACTGGTCAGACAGGAGTGACAAAGAAAGAAACAGGAATAGAGAAAATTAGCAGACTGAGGAGAAGGGAAAGGAGCAGAATGTGGCCACTGGCACGGAGTTAAAACACAACTGGAAAGAGCACCAGAGGCAGCCACTTTTATTAATCTAAGAGGTAAGAGAGTTGTTAATGCATCAAAGTAGAAACTGTGGGAATGAACAAAGTGTGAACTTAGAGGTGGGACACAGACTAAACTGAGAAGCAATGAAGCACCACTTCTATCTGTTTGCCTGTCTGCCCACCGGTTCTCTTGTGCCCTCTACCATTCTGTTTGGCTGGCTTTCACTGTTTGAATTAAGGCTTGGCTGGCATCAGCTTGGCAACAATTATCCTGGCACCACTGGAATTAGTACAGCAGGCAACAGATGGGGGTCTAACTGGTCTCTGATCTGCTAACCTCTGCAACACACACACACATGCACACACACACAAATGAATGCGAACAAACACAGAAGCATGCACTTGGAACAAACACAGCCCATGCCTCACCAGCCTTTTCCTTTATAGCATTATGTCTTAGTTTTTTTTTTTTTTTTTTTTTGCTATTTGTGTGTTTTTAGTTAAACTTAAACTACACATTTATTTCCAGATGTAGTCATGTACAAATGCAGATAATTGGCTTGATAGAACAAATAACACCATCTCCACACAACCTGATTACACAAACATTGTTTCAGCCCATTTTCTTCATCTCTTCTCATTCCCGACTGATTAAAACTAATGTCATTTGCTTACATTTCATTTCTTCCAGCTACTAGTTGTTATGACCGGATGTTTAGATATATTAGTGGCTGCAATATTAGTGCAGCAGTTTGTGTATTCGGTGTGTAGAATGTTATCAACAGATGAATGGATGGGGATTTTTTTTTTTGTTATTAATGACACTATCATGGAAACTAGGTGCTTAATCTCTAGTCTCAATATATTAACCACAACCAGGAAGGCTCTTTGAAAGAAGACGTATTGAATCCTGCAAATATTTAGCTTTGTAAACAAACATATTGAATCGCCAGCTGCAATTTCTGCAAATACAATTTCTAAATTTGCCCATAAATTCCATCAGTGCCAGTTTTTAATCTAATAGCATTACTGTCTATTTATGTTTTTGACTTTGGCTGTCCTTGACCCTGCATCTCTCTCTTCGTTGCCGGCCGATCTAATTCATATTTATTCATCTCATTTTATTGTTAGAGAGGTGACTTCATCTCTGGTAGATCTCTAGATGATATTCATTCCTTTTCATAAATTTCTCCTTCCCTTGTCTTTGTTTTTCTCCCAGCCACCATGCTGTGTCTCCATTTTGTTGGTGTATTAGATGATAAAGAAAGCTGTTTTATCAGGTTCACAATATTGAATTCCCTTTTTAACTTTCCTCTCTTCTCCTTCCCCCTCCCTCTTTCTTTCTCCTTATTTTTTCACTCTTATTTCCCTGTATGCTGCCTTGTTCTGTGTTCTGTCCTCCCTCACCCTTAGCTTTTTCATTTTCAATTGTTGGTCTTTAAAAGCTGGATGAGTTTGTTTAATATCTTTCATTTAACTCCTAACTCAAAATACCTTCTGGCATGGGTACTGGGAGTGTAAGGGTGCCATGGAAACACAGGGTGAAGTGCAAGAGAGGCTTCAACCTTCTGACACACTGATGTTTTAAGATGATGCAGGTGGAAGAACAGGCACTGGGGTGCTTCAGAAAGTAATGAGACACATTCACCCTTAGCACACTGTCTTGGGTTGTAGATTTCATTTTAGTTGGATGTAATTGCAACTATTTTCCATCATCTGCACTTAGTGCTCTATAATAACAGAGTAAAAACATATTTTTAAAATTGTTGAAAATGTATTAAAGGTCCAAAAATGAAATCTTTCAAATAACATTAACTGTGGCCAGGTTCATCCTCTTTGTGTGAATTACCCTTGAGATGTCTCAACTTAATTGGAGCCCACCTGTGGACCTAAACTGACCTAACATATTCTAAAAAGGCATATATTTGTGTGTATAAGTTCCCATGCATGCTCTGATTACTGCTGTGGTAGTGAGGCACTGATCAGTGAAATAGACCATTTCAAAAGCTTGGAGTGTTCCCAGTAGCCCCAGTACTTTTGAAATGGAAGAAATTTGGAACCATTGGTAGAGCTGTGCTGTGCTCAGTGTTAATTGTTTTGAAATTCAACCACTCAGCTTTGTAATAGAATTGTAGAATTGGTCATAACTCACTGATGGAAAAATTGATGCATTTATTGTATACATATAAAATGTAGAGGGACCAATAGAGGGTCAACAGAGAATAATCAAGATGAGACTTATGTACAGTAGCACTTATGTACTGTATATATGTACAGTAGCATTTCCACTGCAACCACTGCATTAACTCTACCAGCACCAGTCTGTGTGTTAAGTCTAAGAACCAGCAGTGAGGCAAAGGATTAACAACACCATAGATCAACCAGAGAAATACATCACTTCTCTGTAGTGCAGCTATATAAAGAACTCATCCGGAGTTATAGCCTTCCACTAAACCATGACCTCTCCCATCTCTTCTTTCATTCTCATTCTCTTCTTTTTCTTCCTGCAGCAGGTCCTTCATCATTGTCTCCATTCTTGTAATTGCCAGACACCTCGCATTTCCTCCTTCTTTATTTCTCCACTCATTCATATCTTGCAGCGTTGTCTTATTACTTATCCTACTTACCCCATCACCCTTGTCTTAATCTGTTTCTTCTCCCCATCTTCCATATCGTCCTTCCTCACTCAGGCTTTTATCTATTTGACTGAAAGCTGAGATAAATATGGTAACCCTTTTCCACTCATATCCCTATTTCTCCCTGACTCACTCATTTACTCACTTATCACTCCTTTAGTCCATCAATCTGTCCATCTAGCCAGCCAGAAACTTTTGGTGCTTGTTTTCATCAGATTTGTGACTATGGCCTGTTTGTTTCATGTGATAATAAATCATCACAATCTTATTTTAAGAAGCAGTCTTCTCTCTTCCAACTGTCTCTATCACTTTCCATGGTCTCTACTTATTTACTACTCATCATTTACTCATACCCTTATTTCCCTACTACTTATTTCTCATGATAGAATATGCTCAACCTGTGCTGTAGAGCAAATATGATAAAGACGAGCACCTCAGCGACTGAACAGTTTCCAATATGTACAATTTTATTATGCATAAAAACTGTAGATATTTATTTATAAATGCTCATTCTGTCCTGACAATGTCTCCTGTAATGAGTCACTGAAATTCGAGGAAAAATACATCAGTCACATGAACATGGGGTGCATCAGTTTCCAAAACTAGTTTAGTGATTAGTGCAATTAGTGCAAAGTATTGATGCCTCTGTACTGCTCTTACAGGTTTATACTCACAGTTGTCTATCACAACATATCCTTTGGTCTTGAATGTATTCATAGCACATCACTCCTTTCTCTCAGCACCAATCCACTTTGTGCCTTCTTGTTTATTTCTGACTCAGTGATCCTTACTATTCATAACCTTCTCATTCAACCATTATTCTTGTTTTCATCTACATTTGTGATTCTCTCTTCTGTGCAGGTTTGTGACGATCTACCGTGGCCCCAGCCACACCTATAAGGTCCAGCGATTGACTGAGTCCAGCAGCTACAGTTTTAGAATACAGGCCATCAGCGATGCTGGGGAGGGTCCATTCTCTGACACACACACCTTCTGCACCACCAAGTCTGTACCCCCTGCCCTCAAAGGTAAAATGACCCACACAAAGTGTATGTTTTGTTGCATGACGCAATGTCAGGGGATGATGTCACTGATACATTCCAGGACTGGGTTGCACAAGGTCTTAAGTTTGTGCATAAAGTTCCTTTTGTTGTTCTAGTTTGAAATTACAAAAATGAAATGTAAAAAAAGCCTAAGCTAATAAAGGCTTTAGCAATATGTAAATTGGTTGCTAGGAAATATCCATCAAACTGTTAAGTCAAAAGAGGCAAATAAACAGGTTGTCACTGTAAGCTGAAGCACAATTTAAAAAAATACACATTTTAGGGGATAAAAATATAACCCTATCTTGTTTTGTTTTTTAGTTTATCTGGTTCTGTGCATACATGCAAATGTTTGTTATTTAGTATTCATGCAATTGGAAACTAGTGGGAATCGTTAGCTATAGCAGGTACACCTGACATTTCGTGTGTAAATGTTTCTTGACAATTAATCTCTAAATAAATCAAGTTTGTGTCCTGCATCATATTTTTTATTAACACTAATTATCACTAGGCTATAAGTTTTAACAAATGAAGACATGTTACAACTGGCTCCAGCAGATGGTAGATAAAATTACACAAAACAGGTGATGCACTTACAGGCCACAAATGGCCTATTTTTTTCTGTTTGGCTTTTAGGGATGAAGTGTTTACTGTAGCCTTCCTGGATTATTTCCTCCAGTTTGTGGTCTCTGAGAGGTGGTGGCTTATTATAGCTACAATAATCACAGTAAAGAGTATCTGCTCAGGTCCTTTAACTGGAAAGTATTACGAGTAGGACTGTGAGGTTGTGAATTGACATATCCATAAACAGGTAAATAACAGCCTCAAGGGTCCAGGCATCTTCCGTAAAACTAAGCAATGTATGTGTGCTGCCTGAGCTGTTGTCTGCAAACCAAACTTCATTCAGAACAATAAAGAGATGGTGACAAATCAATGAATAGGTCCCTGGTTACTCCAAAATTTAAAAAAAAATGCAATCAATTCATTAAAAAATGGAGCTTCTGTTATTTCTGGTGTAAACTGACATTATTACACATTCAGCATATTATTGGACATCTAGCAATGCTGAAGATCAAAATGACAGTGAGTATTCTTTGTTGTGGCTTATATCCAAGATTGTGTTGTGAAACCACCCAGTCTCAATAGTCTGACAGTCAATAACATGACTACAATTATTAGTGCTGTTATAAATCATTCCATTTTGACAGGGAAATAAATGTCAGCACCCACAAAGAAAATGGGTGGTTAGCAAATCGAACTGTTATTGTTATTGGGAGTACCATTTTCACAATAGTATTTCCTTCCTAACCTTTCCAAATATAAAATCCTGCCATGTAATTGATACCATGTTTTGATGCCATTTTTACCCAACAGCTCCCAGAGTGCACCAGCTGGAGGGGAACATGTGTGAGATCACATGGGAAACTATCCCACCAATGAGAGGGGATCCTGTGAGTTACGTGCTCCAGGTGTTGGTGGGACGCGAGTCAGAATACAAACAGGTTCATCTCTCAAACACACACACGCACACACACACACACACACACACACATATACACATACGTACATACATGTAATATGAGGATAGTGTTGAAAGCTCTGGTGTCGCTCTGACACACTTCGGTTATTTGGCTCATTCTTGTTTTTGTGGAAATGTAAATTGTAAATTGTAAATTGTTTTATATTGTAAATTTTTATGTTTTTACTCACTGTACATACACACACATCAGATCTGATGCTGTTTTCAGATGTTTCAGATATTCCCTCTGCATATTTGTCTTTTTTTTTTTGGTGTGTGTGCTTGCAGTGTAACAATGCAATGTAACAAACTGTCCATTTAATTCATGAAAAAGAGAAATAGAATGTTCTGGATACTAGATCTAAAAATCATTACACCTTTCTGTAAAACACACAAAAAAACACATATTTACAGTCCACCCTGTGCCTTAAAATAAAGTTAACTGTGTTGACCTGTCCAAAAGATTAAAATTGAAACTGCATCCTTGATCTGTCATTGCATTATAAAATACATGTTGTTTTACGAGCCAGTCTCAGGCGTTATCTGGAAGAAATGAATAAACAGGGGTTCACTGTCCTTTCCAAGGACATTTCAACAGGGACACTGCCTGTTATGGGATATAAAACTGCCTTTTTTGTCACCTGACAGAGTATTTAACTAATATTAAATTAAATATACAAGCTTCAATTATTTTTATAGTAAAGTGATTTTAAAGTCAGGTTTATTTGTATAGCCTTAAACCTGAAACTATATCCCATTTCCTGGACATAACTTACACCCAGCTCTCAGAACCATGGGTACAATGGAAGATGAGTCAATTACACAGCAGGGTGGCAATGAGGTCTTGCCAGTTCTATATTATCAAAATTTGACTGAAGCCACTTATCTTCATAAAAGCACCTGCTGATCACTTCACAATACCCACACTATGAAAAAAAGCAATGATAAGCTGTGACTCCAGGAAGAATAACATTGGCTGTTACAAGAAACCACTATAGCAACTGATTTCACTCGTGAGCATCTTATCAGTTTAAATTAGCTGGCATTGTGTAAAGTTGAATAAAAATTCAGTGTTAACAGGCTTACATTTACGTGCGCCCACTAAAAACCTGCCTGTAAAACTTTATTTTGTCTGCCCTCCCCTTTGTAGGTTTTTAAGGGAGAAGAGGGTGTGTTCCAAATCTCTGGTCTCCAGGGCAACACAGACTATCGTTTCCGCGTGGGTGCCTGTCGCCGTTGCCAGGATACATGCCAGGAACTGTGCGGACCACTGAGCCCCTCCTCCTTGTTCACGCTGCGTCGCCAGGAGACAGCGTCATCGGGAGAGTTGTGTGCGATGGAAACGGGCAAAGGGGTGGGGCTGATCTCAAATGATGAGCGCTTCGCAGCTCTGATTGTGTGCGTGTTCGCAGGCTTCTCCATCCTCATGGCCTGCTTGCTACAGTACTTCTTCATGAAGTGAGGGAAGCTTAACTATAGGATAGAAAGAGAAAGCAAAATCACAGAGAAACTGTAAAAAAAAAAAAAAGTCTATGAAAGAACCGAATGAAATCAAAACAAACACTTGAGATGTACTTCTAAGGCTATGTATGTTTTGTTTTTTTTTTTTTTTTTTAGTCAACATATCGATTCAGGCGTTCCTCACCTTGTTTCTGTTGTCCACTGCCTTCAGTCAGTATGGTCTTATTTCTCTGTATGTCTCTGTTGTCTTTGTGTCACTGTCTGTCTCATTTGTTAAGGATTTCTGTCGAGGGAAGCTTTGTCCTAGCTGTACCTCGGATGGGAAAGAAAACTGATAATCAAGCCTTAAAATAGCTGTGAGCAAAGCAGATGCTCAATGGATTTGCATGTTTTTATTTTGTATCTTTTTAAAACATATTCAATTAGAGAACGTGTATATTTCTTGACAGTCATTGCCTTACTTTTTTTTGTTTTTTTGATGTTTATTTTTTTTATTTTTTTTGCTACAGACTTTATTCATTCAGCCATATTCCAACGTAGGCCTTAAAAGCTTTGCCGTTCATACCTTATTATTCAGTTTGTTACTCTACAGGCTGTCGGTCAGTTCATGCAATCTGCGCCTGTTCTACAGACTGACAAAGACACACACACACGTGCAGATTTATGTATATATACATGCACAAATGTACAATTACACACGTGCAATGACAATGAGAAACACACATTTTCTCCTAAGAAGTCAATCACATATCTGCTCAGCTTTTAACATTCAATCACTCACTCATTCATTTACCAAAGTGATGCAATCCATGTGTGGTGTAAGATGCTGCTATCCTGTGATTTTATTATATCTAAGAAAGAATTGAAAACCAGTAATCTAATATATATACATACAATATATTATAACAAATATCTATGATGCTATAGAAATGATGTAATATAAGTGATGGTAATGTAAGGTCTGAAATACAGTGTGAAGGGGGAGGAATCGACTATAGGTGCTCACAACAGCAGCTCTGAGGTCAGTTCAGCGGCTCCTGTATCTAGCTGAATGAGCCCTGAAACACTGGTCTTGGATCAGAATATGAACCCATTTAAATACTGGGCATAAACTGGCTTTAGCAGTCAGGGAGCCAGGCTTGGATCGTGATTTGCTGCAACTTACCAGGAAAGGGCTGGGCTGAGCATGCGATTGCCCCTCGGTCAGTCCTTCCATATGCTACCATCTCAAATACCATTGTACCAGCCTATTTATCTGTAGCTTTAGTAGTGATATGCCCATAGTGTCACAGACCCAGAGGTGCTAACAGTCTGCCAGCTAGTCACCTTTCTCAGAGCTGTGTGTGTTTACCAGGAAAGCCATTAGGAGTTAGCTTGGGCTTTACCCCCTTGAAATTTAGCCATGCACCAGCCAGAGCAGTGCTGAAGCTGTAGTTTTTCCTTCTAGCTAGTGGGTGAATCGATACATTTGAGGACTCTTCTCTTTTTGCCTTTCCTCCCCATAATTATCTGTAATTACCTTTTGCTCTGGCTGCTTTTTTCCTGCTTTCGATCTATCCTATCTTTCTGCCCATTCACCACTCTCTCTTATTTTCTTTCTCTCTCTCCCTCTAGCTCTCTCTATTAAAAGGTGCTTTATTGACATGTAATCAGAGCAGTAGCAAGTCTGTGGTTTCTCCTCAGATGGACATGTTCTCTGCCGACATGAACTAATGTTCACTAACCAAACAAGCCTTTGACAGAACACAACTCAACAGAACAGGGCATTCTGACACACATAACACCCAATGACCTCCCCCCATGAATCCTCAATCCTTTTTACCCCAACCTAAAAATCAAGGCCAAGGTACAACCCAGTACATACCCTCATTATCCAAAGAAGTCACCTAACCGACATGATTACTGTGCCACATGTCCTCTTTTATTGGGTGGGTGGTAAGGGAAGAAGGATTGTGTGTGAGTGTGTATGTGTGTGTGTGTGTGTGTTGGTGGGGTGGAAGGGGGTAATGATCAGCTCTGATTGGCAGCCTGTAACGTACCTCAGGGATAAGGCCTTACAGAGGGGAGATCTAATCCTATCATCCCTATCGCTGTCATCATCATCATCATCATCATCATCACCATCATCATAATGTTAGCCTCTCTTTACTTTGTTTCTCTCTGTCTTCCTCCCTCTTCTTTCATTTTTGATGCTGTATCTTATCCTCTGTCTATGCTGTGCCTTGCTCCTGTATGTGTCAGTAAGCAAAGTGGTTTACTAGCTCAAAATATCTTTGCCAAAGTTGATGATAAAGTTAAGGTAGAGTTCTTTTCTAGGTTTTATTTATACTATATATTTGCATACAGTACTTTACATGCCAATTACAGTGCAATCTTCATTTATTTATTGTTAAAAGATTAAGAGACAAGTGTAGTTATATACTAATTTTTTTTCCTTGTAGCATGATTTTTTTTTTTAATGGTTGTTATGTTAGATTGTATGATTAAGGCCAGCATTCCTTATCTCAGTAACCCTTTAAGTATTTCTCTTACAGCTGTTGGGAACCTGTAGCTCATCTGTCCATGCAGTTATCATTGCCATTTCAAATATGTAATCAAATGCCTATGTATTTTGTTTTTTTCATCTCCTGTTTCGGTCGTGCACAGCCGAGCAGTTCTTGTAATGCTTAGTCATGTAGCAAAGCCAGACATTAGGCTCAGTTCAAGTCACCTGTATTGGGATAAATGTTGCTGCCTTTGGCGTCTTTTCTGATTAGTGTTATAATGAAGCTTCTGATATATTTTTACTGTTTTATTGCCAAAGTGCAGGTTTCTCATGTCCACTAGATGTTGCGTTTGCAGTTGTCTAAAGGGTTCTGTGATGTTCTTCTGTAACAACACAGGATTACGATTGCTATTGTTTTTATTATTCTCTTGAAAGGAAAAACATTAACTTGATCTGTGATTATGCTTTTTTTTCATATTACCTTTTATTATTTTGTTCTGTAAAGAAAATGTGCCATTTTGAAATGTCTAGCCCCTTTCAGAAGAGAGTTTTTAACACAACCTGATTTCAGACTGAAAAGTTTAAAAAAAAAAAAAAAAAAAAAGGCAAAAACAATCATACGATGATTTAAGTCAGATAATGACAATAATAATATTGATGATCCCTTGTTCAAGCTAGTGCTGGTATAGCGGTAGTGAGTATTTTGTATCCAGTATTTTGCTAAGAGATGATATACAGAGTATCTATAGAGCTATAGAATGAGATGGTAAATACATTATGACTAAGAAGAGTTGAAGCACTTTTTTATGCTGAGCATTAGTCTTGATGAGGTTAATATGAGCAAGAGACATGCAGCCCATCCGAACACTACTGCCAACACAGTCTGTTACATTCATTGGCATTATTCTGTCGTTGGCGTCACTGTGACACTGGCATTACTGGAGCATGATTCTGTGCTTCTCAGCAGGCACCCTGCTCTCTGCACAACGCAACCTACAGCAGCAAAGGAAGTACAGTTCAAAGGGAGTATGGTGCCTTTTCTCAGACGTGCTCATGGTGTGTTTACCTAACCTGTTGCATTGTAGTCGACAGGGGATGTGTGAGGTGTCTTGTCCTTAAACCCTTGATGTTGTATTTCCCATCCACAGCCCCTTTACCCTCTTTTCAAACCTTGATGCCCCAATGGGAGAGCAGAGGTTGACTTTGTGTTTGGCCAAACTCAGGCCAGTTATGTTAGTGTTGGATAGTCGGATGTTAACAAAATGTTAACTGAAAGGCTATGTTTTGTGGGCAGGGTACTCCCGTTAGGTGCTTTATTGTTTTTTTTTTTTTTGTTTGTTTGTTTGTTTTTGAAATTTTTTTTCAAATACATTTGTTTTATATGTTTTATAGACCCCCAACCACCCTTCCCACCATGCAGGTCCTGCATGTTTGGTGGGTATATCAAGAATGGGATAATTTATTGTCTCAAGAATGGGAGACAATTTATAGACAATTTCTTGCCCAGCAACCCCACGTCTGTGCCTTCTGATCAGTTTCTTTTTTCTTTTGATTTTTTTTTCTTGATTATGTTTTGTACGTTTTACAGCAAGTAGAGATTTTGACTGAGAGATTGGCAATTTGACAAACGTACAGAGACTCACAGGTATTTAACTATTTTTTAAGCAAGACAAAAAAAGATACATATTTTTACCTCACAATTTAAAAAAATCAACATTCCAATGTCATAGTCTACGAATTGAAAAAAAAAAAAAGAAAATCATGCATTTCTTCTTGTATTGTAAATGTTATTTCAACGTATTTCATAAGCATTATATAAAAGAAACTGCCATATCAATTTTAATGTATAGATTTTTGCAAATACCACCCTATGTATGTAAGACGATGTAACTGGTATTGGTAGCGTATATATAATATATTTATGCCCAATAAATGTTTTAATTTTTTTCTGATTTTGATTGCAGATGTTTTATTGTAAATCTCATTTACATTAACACTTATGTACTCTGCTCTTTATGCATGCAGACACTCTATAGGTGTATAGATAAACATTTTAGATGCATCACTTGATCACCAAATGGGCATAACTAGCAATGTAGTGACTGTCAATGCAAAAATAGTTTCCCTGACTTTTACTCAGGTGTAATATTTTTTAGTATAGTTTTATCTTCCAGATTTAATTAAAAAATGATGACCTCCCTTATCAGAGATGCCTTTCCTGTTGTAAAGTTGGGTAATAATTAATATTTGTAATATTAGGGTGTCAATTCTGATTAACAATCTGAATAATGTTTCAAAACTAGTGACTGTCCCAGGCGACCTTTTAAATCTTGCTGAGACTCATTTATGTAGTTACAGACTGTTACATAAAGTTTCAAGTGACTTGACATATGTGTGTGAAAGTGTGTCTGTGTGTGATTTACTAACGTCTACACTGTTTAGCCAGATAGCTGCTGAACTGCACACCCTGTCTCCCTCCACTCGATAGTGAGGACCACTGCATGTTTAGGCACACTGTGATATAGATGGATGCAGATGTGAACTCGCTTACAATCCCTCCTCCTCTTTGTAATTTATTCCCTCTCTTTTGCACAGTCCATATCTAAATAAACTATCATGATTTCTGACTCTGTTTTCACTGCACATTTTTGAATAGGGGACCTCTCTTTTATGTCTCTTCTCCGCCTCCCTTAACATCCACTCACTAATGGTCTATGAGTTACCAATCCAGCTTTTATTTGATTCATTTGCTGTCTCTGTCATTATTTATGGTGCTCATACGGTGCCAAGCAAACTCAGATTCCCTTTTTTCAGTCTTCATCACTTTCCTATAGAAATGGTCAAACCATCAGCTGAACATCATGTTCTTGGAAAGGTCTGAAGAGACTCCAGCTGTTTTGATCAAGTCATATTAGAAGTGACTGAGCAGTGCTTTGAGTGTTGCTTCACAGAGGCGGTCTGGTGACTTTAAAGCTGCCTAGTGATAGACTGCTACTGTGGCTGTGTTAAGCTTACAATCTACTAACTGGTGTTACACCCTGCTGAGACTGATGATACATACTGTGGTATAGCAGCATTCAGATGGTGAAGAGATTACATGTTCTGTCAAGGTATGTTATGTGTCTCAGACCACTCCAAGTGGTGCAGGCTGTATTTCACTGATGTTTGGTGTAAGTCGTATAGTAAGTTGGGTAGTAGTGGTAGTAGTAAGTGGTTTGGTAGTTTGTGAAGCCTTTGCAATTTATTTGCCATATGTAGACCTTGCATGATGAGTACAAATATTCTTTACATAAAAAAGCAAAGAAGAGGTGATTTTTTTTTCACTTTTACAAGACATTATCATTAACAGATACATTACCAAACAGAAGATATTCACACATTTTCAAAAAAGAAAATATGAATCCATGTTTAGTATTTACTCACTGTACTGTACAACCTGTATTTTAATAAACACCATGTCATAACATCAGCATGTACAGACAGATACATTCTTCAGAGCCAGTAGGCCTTGTTTTCAAATCCATTGCCGATTGGGGGAAGCTGCTGTGGTAAACTGGACTGCTGAAACCATCTGATTGTACAGCACTGAGTTTTTAGCATTAGAAAGCGTCTATTTACAGTTCAAAGCCAGCAAAACATCACCACTTATAGGCAGTTAACTGATCCCCTTTTGTTGACAGGGTCTTTGAGACACTTTACAAAATTAATTGACTTTTTTTATTAGTTCCATCACCTTATACATAAAGTTAAAGCAGTTTGAGAAACTTCTTGTTTGTTTGTTGTGACATTATGTCAAGGGTGGCACCTTTGGCACATTTAGAATGTTTCTATTTCAGTTCAGACCCCAACATGCACTGTATAGTCGCCCATGTAAATGGAAACTGGGCACCCATGCAGTCTCACCATGCTCTGTTTTTTCAACAAGATATACATGAAACACATAACTTACACTGTGCATATCTGATTTAACCACTGAAGTCACTGTGCCTGTTGACACTGAACGGTTTTGGCAGTAAGGAACGATTCATATCGAAGAACACTGATCCACAGGGCAACAAACATGCCGAGTTCACTGCTTCTTTACTTTTGTGAAGGTGTGAATCATGAGAAATGAAAACGTCCCACATGTTTACATTAGTTACCAAAGATAAACATTGCTTCATCTCTTGTCAAGTCAGATAAATAAACCTGCAAAATGATTTTTTACGACTGGATCCACAAATCACCACATTGTCCCCAGGAAGCTGCAATAAACAGAAAAGACCACATACTGTATGCTGCTTCAAGGAAACTTACATCTGTGAAACTTAAATGGCTGAAACATGTAGATGATGTTAGAAAACCAACAATTTGTCAATAGTGCACAGCTCACCAGACTCAGAAAGCTGAGGCATTTATGGCCACTGATATGTTATTGTTACAGCAACACCAAGTGTCTTTTTATGCACTAAACTGACAGTTCAAAGAATCACTGCATGGTCTCTGATCACTAAAATGTAGTGACGCCTTCTCAGAGCCTCTCCATGTGCATTACTTGTTTTTCTCAGAGGATTTATTTTAACCAGCAAGAGACTTGTATCTTGAATAATGTTGAGCATTTGTCAAAAATGAACAATAATCTCATGAATTAGAGACTGATTCTTGTATTGTTTATATTGTGTATACTGTCTCTTTAGTCAGTAAAAATTAACCACTGCTGTGCAGAACATAACTATGCAGGAATATACATTCTCTATTTCAGGTACTGTCCACTAACCCCACTGACTCTTGTTGGCAGCATAAAAACAGCATGGACTTGAATTTCCAAGATACAGGGCTCTATCAAAAAATGATAACAGTAGGTTTAGATCTTCACACTCACATCAGCTGATTTCATGAATCACACTCAAAAGCATGACACCTAGCACACAATGCATACACACACATAGCCTACACTGTCTCATTCAGGCGAACACACACACTCACACACATTTAACACGGCACCTCTGCCCCTCTCTACAGGAGTACAGAGCAGTGCCACAAGGTCTACAGTGCTTTTTGTCATCCAGAATATGAATACAATATAAGGCAACTGTAAATGTCCATGGCATTTCTACCTGTCTGGGTATATTTGTATGGGCACTCCTACTATATATTGTTCACGTTTGGATCAATATACTTCAGGCCAGGGTGTATTTTGCACTCCACCATGCTTTTCATATGTTGCTGTGTTCTATGAAAAGTACAACACTTGCTGTGGTATCTCAACAGAAAAATAGGTATTTAAACAAAAATCGAAGTTATATTGATGCATGTTGAGAAAATGAATAGAAGCTTGAAGCTTTTGTGTTTCTGTCATCCTGACTCAAAGAAAGGCACGTGTTGCGCTCACACGTACGGAGAGGTTTTTCCTGAACAGGACAAAAATAATCTCTTTAAGGTCAGTATTTTCAACTTGTTACAAATATCTTTAAAATGATATCAAATACTTCTATGTCATACGTTTAGAAGCTGACTGTAGACTCAGTCCAGCCGTTTGAGCCGTCTCCCTTCATGCTGCTGGCAGTGCGGCCCCGTGGGGGCTGACTGTCCGTCAGGCCGAAGAGACGCGCTGCTGCGCCCCGGTACTTCCAGGACATAGTGTTATAGAGGATGGGGTTGATGGCGGCACTCAGGTAGAAGAGAACCACCGACACCAGGCTGCAGTACTCTGATAACAACGACAGCAGCGGGGATGGAGCGTCCAGAGAGCGGAACTGCAGGTAGCGACCAACGTGGAACGGTAACCAGCACAGGACAAAAGCCAACACCACCACCACTAGAGAAAGAGGAGGAAGAGGGGAAAAGAAGTGAGGAGGTGGAGGAGGAGGAAAGGGGGAGGGGAAGGGTGGACATGGAAGTTCTAGATGTAAACTTTTCTCTGCAGGAATTTTTGTATGGCTGTACCAGAAACGCTAAAGTTAAAACTATGTGTTGACTTGTCAAGCTTGAACCACATTGTGCGTAATTTGCGCGCTCTACAGACTTACCCAGCATCTTGATGGTCTGTCTGTTGCTTTTGTCCCTGTGAGCCACACGGGAGCTGATGTTTGTTTCTCGGTGTCTCTGCCACAGCCGACGACCTATGAGGCTGTAGAGCACCGTGAGACAGAACACCGGCATGAAGAAGAAAACAGAACTCAACCACACCATGGCCCCCATCAAACCTGACTCCACGGCATAGTGGGTCATCTTACACTCCCGGGTGTCCCCGACCACCAAAGAGAAGCCAGTCTCATTCATTCCTAAACTGAAATTCGGTGGTCCCATGCTGTCCTGCTCCACTCCCACCATGACAAACACAGGTCCGGCGCTCAACAAAGACACTGTCCACAGTAAAAGAATGAGGGCACGCACCCGCCTTTTGGTAACCAGGGCTTTGGCGCGTAGTGGGAAGCAGATCGCCAAATACCGCTCCACTGACAGCGCGGTGATGCTCAGGATGGTAGAATAGGTGCATGATTCTGACACGAACTGAAAGAGCTTACAGAGTGCTGCTCCAAAGCGCCAGGGCCTGTACCGCCACATACGGTAGAGGTCCAGTGGCATACAGAGAAAAATGAGTAGGTCGGATACAGCCATGCTACACAGGTAGAGGTTGGTTGTGGTGCGCATGTCCCGGTACTTGCTGACCACCAAAATGGTCATGACGTTCCCGGCCACCCCGACCAGAAACAGCAGCGTGCAGGCGATTGTGATGGCCGTGAGGAGAGGGATCGAGTAGTAATTGAGGGGAGGCAGAACAGGGTCATCGTTCCTTGTGGCGTTGTTGGTCTCATCCCAGCTGCAGTTATGGGAGAGGCACTCCGAGTGATTGGGCCAAGAGGGCATGCTGTCACCGCGCGGTTATTCACTGGGCCGCGCCTGGCCCTGACTGTTAAAGGCACCCGTGGTTTGGGACTCCTCAAGCCCCTTGGCGCTGCCGTTTCCTCCTGCCATCATCGCTGTCTGAGTTGAGGATCTAACGGTGCAGCGTAGTCGAGACTGGGACACGTGCGTAAAACCAATGGTCTTGCGCGGGTTGCAAACAAACTTGTGTAACCCCAACTCACTGTCAAGGTGAAAAAAAGTCTCAATCAAAATTCTGAGCTCACAAAGAACGTCTGAAATTCTTCAGTTAAGGGGTAGAACTCCAGAATATGACACAAACGGGCTATTTTAGGTCGGTCCACATTATCCACCTTACCGATAACACGCATTCTGAAGAGGCCCAACAGTGTTTGGTGCTCAAAGTACTTGTAAAAAGAAAACTAGTTACAAAGCAAGTCACATGCCTTGATATTTGTAAGAGGTGTATTCCAATCAAATCAGATGCAGCAGAAAACCACAGCACACACATTTATTATCTAAAGGTGAAGAGAAAAAAAATCTAATTTGAAGATACGTGATAGTCGCCGGCAGATAAACATGAAATATGATGCTCCTTTATGCGCCAGAGAGACCCAAAGAGTAGCGCGTCCCTGCGTTTGCGCGTCAGACAAAAACAAAACAGTGTAACAGGAGATTAGTTGCACCGGTCGCATGTGATGGTGAGTCAGAGGCAGGATCGTAATAATGCGGCAGCAGCGGTGAACATATGTCCTGTAAAGGACACCGGAGTTCAAAGTCAGCCAAACACAAACGGATAAACAACAACAACGGTGAAAACAAATAATGTGTCACGGAACGGAGACAGTTTGATAAAAGTCACAAAAACCACGAAGGAACGGCGCATTTTCAGAAATAAGACTTCAGAGGATTTTAGTAAAATGCAGCAGCTGCTATGACAGAGAGATTCTCTCAGGCTCTTCACATCTGCTCCTCTAGTTTTGGTGCATGTCCAGTGTGTGAATCCTGCATCCCAGTGCGCAAAACATGGAGGGTGCTGTGTGTGTGTGTGTGTGTGTGTGTGTGGTGTTAGTTGGTAATGCTGGTGGGGGGCTATAGTGAGTCAATGCTGCAACGCCACCTACAGGTGCTCAGGGCAGTGAAGACTCGAGGTTAATTCTTACCAAAGGCATCAATTTAGCCACTAGCAGAAAATGACAAGGTCCTATCTGGCTTTTGCTCTTTAAAACATCAGTGGCCTTACTGTTTTATAAACGATCATTTGGTGTTAAGATTTTGACAATACAGTTTTATCAGAAAGGAAAAGTAAAAAAAAAAATCCACAATAAAACTGCATTATTGTCAGTGTAAAGCCCAGATTTACTTAATGGCCTCTGTAGGATGAGCACAGGGGCCATGATGACGCTTTTATGAGTGTAAATGGTTCCTGTTTTAAATAGAAAGTACAGAAACCCTCAGCCGAGGACAAAGGATTTGAAGTTAAAACATATAAGTTGTAAAACCCTAATCCTCTGACTTCTTGGGTGATTATTAATCATTGTCACATGGACATTCTCAAATTAAAAGTGCAAACAAAATATGGTTTTGTTTCTTGTTATTGAATCATATGAGTTTCAGGATAGTCAGAGGCTGCAGAGACAAGAGCCTACTACCATTTAGCAGGTTTCCTCCATTAGATTGAACTGCTGCCTTATTTACAATATTTGTTACCGTTTGCTCAGATGTTTGCTAAATGTTTGCCAAAGGCTGTTTCAGTAGCTTTTCTTAACTATCCGGAGCTGTGCAGGTGCTGAATGTAGTTTTTACTTGCCCTCCCTAAAGTTCTGCATTTTGTATAATATTTTTTATATGTCAAAGTAATATTTTGTAAGGTCGATTCTGGTCTTAACTTTGTTATGACTGGCAGAAATCCTGTTTTAACCACAGTCAACTTTCACAGAATTATACTGTTTAAGTATTTAGGACTTAGTACAAAGCTTGAAGGTCTTTTTTTTTTAATGGTGGAGCAAATTAGCAATTAAAACAATAAGCGTGGATCTCCTCACAATCAGAGCCAAGGAAACCTATGGTACTAATTTTTTTCTCTGTGGATGTGATCCTCGTTCTTCAAATACTGTTATCTCTCTGCCCTTTGTGCTGTGTTTGCCAGCAGATGCCACTGTGTTTATGACCACTGAATCATGATGGGAGTGAGAGAGAGGGCGTGAGATACAGATTAATGAATAGTGGAAAAGAGAGCGAGGGCGATCAGGTGGGGAGGACACATGCAGGCCACTTGTCACAACAGTTGTGTTCACAACCTCTGAGACCTTAACGTCACATCTGGTATGTAACCGTCTGTATGGTGTGTACAGTATATGTGTATGCTTGTGTGTTTGTACATGTTAGTGTGTATTGGGCCTTGTTTAATTTTTAGCACCTGAACCTATCTACTGTCATTTCTGTTGTGTAAACTACTTGTACATGTGCTCATAACCACTGTGATAATAATAATAGTCAAACAACAATTTGCTACTAGAACAGTTCACACAGACAAAATGCCCAAATTGTGCTTTCTCTGGGGCAATACGAGGATATAGCAGCATTATGTATCTTTACTGAAATGTCATGGCTTTGTTTTAGTGTTGGGAATGTTTCTTTCTGGTATTTTTATGGTTATGTAACTGTATAACTTATATAACTGTGTGTATATGAAACAGATGTCCCTCATAGATCCCACGTCTCTTTGATCCTTTTATCATTTTGTTGCCACGTGTTGTGTACATGCTATACATTTCCCTGTGTATGTCTTTTGCTCTACATTTCTCTATGGTCCATGTGCATTTTGTTCAGGAGTGTGTCTTGTAAAAGTGACAAAGTGCTAACTTGTTAATAAGTCTTTTGTGAGAACTGTACGTCTTGGGTGCGGTAGCAGGTTATAGGGTAAACTCCCAGTCATAATGATACACACATAAAAATCTGACAATGGGCACAGCACCGTGGTGGTTAGCACTATTGCCTCACAGTAAGAAGGTTTCGGGTTTGAATCCTGTGTGAATCTGGGGTCTTTCTGTGTGGCGTTTGCATGTGTCCCCCGTGTCTGTGTGGGTTTTCTCCAGGGACTTTGACTCCCTTCCACAGTCCAGAGACACATGCGGTTTGGGTTTAGGTTAATTGTCGAGTCTAAATTGCTCATAGGTGTGAAAGTGAGTGTTTGTGTCTCTCTATGTGATAGCCCTGCACTAGACTGGTGATCTGCCCATACCCCACCTCTTGACCAGTGTCAGGTGGGATGGATGGATGGATGGATGGATGGATGGATGGATGGATGGATGGATGGATGGATGGATGGATGGATGGACACTTGACAGCTAACAAGTATGTGATTGTGTTCTGGCTGTGAGGAACACAGTACATCCCTTTATCCACAAGATGGAGGAAGAGATCTCTTTCATTTCACTGGATTGTGGCTGTGTGTGGCTGCCAGACTGATGAATGGTTTAGTGCTGAAGATGTTATATGAAAGAAAACACTGTTAGGGGAGAGGTCTTTAAGTGGTCTTTAACACACACATAGTAAGCATACACACAAGTGTAAGTGAACACACAACAAAATAAAATTCTTACAGCAAATTCAGTCTTTCTTCTTTCTCTCTTTTTTCTTTGTCATAAATCCGTACAGGAATTCAAATCATGCAAGAGTTTGTTTTACGCTTTGTGTTATACTTTAACTGTAGACACACAGAACCTGGATACACAGACAGATACATATACATAAACAAATATGCTAACATATCCATACATATACAGTTCAGACCAAACAAGAACAAAACAGAGTGACAGTGTGACCTGATGGGATAAAAGACAAGACCATTGTCAGTATTTTCTAGACCCAGAGAACTCCTCCTTCTTTACCAGAAGTCCAGCACTTGTTTTCATCCAATGAGAGAAGCCTGTGGGAGGAAAGAGTTTCTGTGATTGGTGTAGAGTTTCAGCGACCCCTCCCTTCCTGAGGAGTTGGAGAGAGTTCACTGTTAGTTTTTCTCAGCCACACTTACAGAGTTACAGATTAGAAGGAGCGTAGCGTCGGCAGTCTGTAGCTGCTGTACAATTCTTTGTCTGCTCAGGAGTTGTGTGTGTGTCTCAGTATTACCGTCCACTCAGTGTAGCAAAGCGGAGGATCAGAGTGACCACCATGTGGGCTGCAAGTCCACAGAAGGAGCAGGTTGGTAATGTCTCCTTCTCCCTTTCTACTTGTCTCTATATCTGCTCTGTTCTATTTGTGTCCATGGGCTGGGGGCAGGATTGTATCTATCTGACACACTGGTTTTGGGTTGTCAGTGGCAACATGTAGAAGAATTTACTGTATGCTTGACTGTTTGTTTCTTGGCTTCGTGATGTTTAGTTGTTATATAGTGTTCACTGCTGAAAAACTGCATCATTTAGTGTGTTACCTGCTGTTTTAGACTGTACAGGTGTGTGTGCTTGCTTGCTACCACCCCTCTAACACCTGTTGTGAAAGTTACTTGCTGCAGTGGGAATGTCATGGGAAATCTGTAGTCTGCTTTTTCTCCCCACCACTGCTTCTCCTACCAATCCCTTCTATGTCCTTTTCTCTCTCCTATTATTGTCTTCCCTATTGATACGCATCATCCTGACCTCTGGCCTGACCTCAGTGCATTTCTGTTGTGGTGCCTCCATACATATAGAATAAACTTATGTTGAACTTAACTAATTAAGTTATTCCTGCCTCAGGCTTTTAAAAGTGTGTCTTTGACCTGTTTCATGTTGTGTTATAGCCTGTTGCTCAATTTGTGATACATATTAATCATTAGTCTGGACAGGAGGAGAAACAAGGTTTAAGATGTTTTAGAGGAGTTTTAGTTTTGAGATGTTTTAGTGTGGCAGGCACATTTTGTGCTGTAAATGTATTCCAGATGGACTACAGTCTTATTTAGTCCTGGCATATGGTGAATGCCTGTCAAAAACCCACAAACCATGTTTTGAATTTCCAACCACAGTCACAAAAATGATAATTTGTGGATAATTTAAACATGCTTAGGATTGTACAACAGCAAGCTTTCATTTTCTGCATCACAACACTGTTCAAAGCTAATATTTAAAGAGTGTGTGGTCGACCAAATCTCAACAGAAACAGATTTTTTCAATGATACCTCTAGAGATAAGAGGTTTATGCCTAATTGAAGTTTTGCCGCAGGACTGTTGTGCTGTTGTGCTTAAGACAAACAGAAAAAGCTTTCCATACAGACTAGAATACAAAAATGGTCCAGCAGATGCAAAAATAGAAGTTGTTTATTTACAAGTGAAAAAAATGTCACTGTGCCATTTGGTACTTGTGCCACCATTAGCAACTATTGCTTTCCTGTTTATCTGAACTATTGAGGTCCAAAAGTAGATTTTACCACTTCTCACTAATGGTGTCTAGCCATGCAGATCATATCCAGTATTAATTCCTGCACCCCCAGATCAATGGGGATAAATGCAGTTTTGTTTGTGGTGTGCAGGAAACAGGTAACAGTTTTAGTGAGTAGTCCTTGTCAAAGCCTGCTGTATGGAAAGACAGAAAGTTCTTAAATTTTTAAATTTCACATAATGTTTATTGCTTTTAGCTCAATTGTAATGGGGCAATGGTAGAAATATCAGGGACAGGTATCTCGACACCTGCTTAAAATAAAACCAGATTTATTTTTATGGATTTGCAGTATAGTGATGGGGGTGGTAATCTGGGTGAACTCACTCAAGTTAAAAGCGCTCTATATTTTCTGTACAGCTGCTGTAATCACGATGAGAACATGCAGGTCAGAAACCCTTTAGTGGTCTGGACATAAGTTATAGTTTGGTCATTTCCAGGCTCAAACTTGGTAGGGCCATGTCAGGCTTGGCTGAAGCAGGGAGAGGGAGCAGTTCCCTCAGTCCTGTAGTACAATGATGCTTTGTGTTACTGCCGGCAGAACGCCACTCTGGTGATGATGACGTGTGCTCGCTCTTTTTTTTCTGGCATCTACTGTATGTCTTGCTTTCTTCTGCCTCTCTGACCATCCCTATCCCCCTATCCATGGTGTGAAGGATTAGATAATAGGCAGCTTTAGTGTGGGCAGAGAAAGAGAGGTGTCACAGACCTCTCTCATTGCTTTTCTCTCCCTTCCTCTCTCCGTCTTCTCTCTCTTTGTACCATCTGCGCCATGAGGAGCTTGGCACCACACAATCTTTAAATGCCAAGCTATGTATTTATGTTGTCTTTATTTTACTATGTGTCAGTGTGATAGGCAGTCTGTCACACGTGATGTGTATGGTATCTTTAAAATGATTTGAATCATTCACTGCATTTTGCAACAGTACTTTGGAAATGTCAAGCTTGTCATCACACATCCAGTAATAGATGATGCAAAATATCTATTTTATAAACACTTAATGAGTAATCAGTGACAACACCTTTGCTGATACTGTGTTCGATGTTAAGTCCGTCTCCAGTGTTCTTTTCAATAACGTGACACTTTCCAAGCACATATTGCCATCAGACATAGTGTAGAGAGTCACGGGTGCCAAAGAGACAGATAAGCAGGGTTCTCTTTCTAACTGGTACATATAAATTCACATTCATTTATCGACACATTTTTGATTAAAGCAGCTTTGACAAATCTTGTAACTGATAAAGAGATCTGAGTCAGAGCATTTATGACAGTATAGCTTTAAATAAAGTTGTGACAATGGTGATCATTGTTGCTCATTCTTGCTAACCAGTTCAGTGCATTCCACCACTTTGTGTTGAAATGCGGCTATTAGCTTTTTTTGTGAATTTATCTTTGCTCCACTTGTCCTTTCTATCTATACATCATTCAGTGACTTCCCATGTTTTTCCTGAAAGATCAGTACAACTTGTGTTGGGGCTGTGTGATATCTCACACACTAACTTTTGACTGGTAAAGTATATTCAGTTATTCAATTTGTACCCAAATATGTTCAGACATAAAACAATGAAACTAATGATCATTTTCCTCAGATGCATTCATTTGGACAAAGAGTTATATGCAGTGCCTTGTGTTCTTGTCAGGTCAGGTGAGGAAGCTGGGACTGACTGCAGCTCCACCTGTTACCACTGATAGGAATAAGCCACATAGATAATGGATGGAGGGTCACATGGTGTTACAGTGCTTGGCGCCGTCACCTCACAGCAAGAAGGTTCTGGATTTGAATCCCATTCTAACCTGGGGTCTTTCTGTGTGGAGTTTGCATGTTCTCATCATACCTGCTTGGGTTTCCTCTGATAGTTCAAAGACAATCGGTTTGGGGTTAGGCTAATTACTGACTCTAACTTGCCTGTGTGAATGTAAGTGTGGTGGTTTGTCTCTCTCTATGTGTCAGTCCTGCAGTAGGCTGCCAGCATCCTGTGACTCTGGATGTACCAGGATAAGTAGTAGATGATGGATGGATGGTCCCTGTGTGTGCCTCTCAGCTATAGAACAGTGAAATATCACATCATTTGATCTTGTTGTTGAATGACCGGTTGTTCACAGTAATTAGAAAAGTACTCTACTATGTATTACTAATTGTCAGAAATAGAGCTTTCTTTTAATCTCCAAAACGCCACTTACTTTCCAGTGGCCTCAGCTTTACAAAATCCTGAAGCACAGCTTTTCCAGTTTTCACTTGCTTTGCCAGCTCAGCGCTTTAGTTAAGGGAATGCAGTAAGTCCACTTCCTGCCATCACATGGAACTTTCCACTTTTTGGGATGAAGCAAGAAGGGTGATCCTGTCTCCCAGAGTAGATCAGACTACACATAAATCACTGCCTGCTTGGGCAGCTGCATTTTAAAAGATTTTAAAGAAAGATATTCAAATAGTTACAAAAGTACCAGTGTATGATCATTTTACATGTGAACAAGTGGCAGGGAATTTCCCACACAGATCACAGAAACTTGGCAATAAATCAAGACACATTGTCTACAAGACACTCAATTTCCTGGCTAAACTTAATTGGACAGCAGCAGCTACACAAATAATATGGGATGTAGATTTTTCTGCTGTGGGACACATGATAAGTAACCTTGCCTCCCTTTCCATGTCTCTCAGGGTTCCTTGCAATGCAAAAGAAACAAGACAACAATCCCAGCTGCAAAAACACAAGCAAACAAGCCTGTGTCCTCTTCTCTTCTCTCTTAACCATAGTGTTTTATTTTATGTCTCTGAAGGGTGAGTGGATCAAATTTGGAACTGTAAAATGCAAACTGAGCTGAAGTGAAAGCACATTGCCCTGTTGGTGTCTCTCTGCGGATATCTCAGTGTGACATGGCTGGGTGTGAGAGATGAATGCATGAACTATGTGCTGAATACACTATTGATTCTGGATTAACCGAGATCGTGTTACCCAGAGTAATTATTAAACTTTAACATTCTATATTAAACTCGTATTAGCTTAGCTTGACACAAAGACTTGCTCTGTTCAGTGGTTGCAAAATTATTTGGTTGGGAATAAATGGTCCAAATTTTTGGGTCCAGAGGGTTTGCAGCATAAGGTCAGAGGTCAAACCATCTACTTGAGTGGTTCTCTAAAAGCACAGTAAGTGTTCAGGGAGAATAAACACCAGCCATGCAGATTTTTCTCAATACAGCATGAAGCATTATTAAATATTTTTATCCATGAATACTTCTGTAAATCAAATCTTATAAAAGGCAGCCTTATTAGAAAATGGCACCAAACTTTCTGCTCTACATTAGGTCACACCTCCGTCCCAAAACTGATACTTTACTTTCAAGTTACATTTCACATCCTCAGTCATGGAGATGGTCTTATTAGAATTTATGACACGTGGTCCCTACATGACAAGTGTAGCAATATATTTTAATGGATCTGGAGCACAGTGAGAGACTAAATTCCCCACATGTCAATCGTATAAAAGATTGACGAGTCCCCACTCCTATACTTTTATGATGTTGTCATTCTCTCTGTCCCTGCAAAATGTCATTGAATCTCCTCAGTTCTTCTCCCCCTCAACTTTCTTTCATTTGTTCATCTGATATCACAGAGTGTTGATTCCAACTAATTGACATTTAAGAGGAATGCTAGTACATGAAGGGAGAGGCGGATGTTCTTAGCTGCTTCTGTTGTTATTTATACATAAGCAGCTTGCTGGCTGGTAAAACTATCACCATGACAACAGGACAGGAAGCAGGAAGTAGGCAGGGTTCCATCTGAATGGAGTGGAGAGATAACTCCTGTTAACTCTTAGTTCCATTATATTCTCATCTTCTCTCTGCTTTCTCACTTTCTCAGATTAAATGGATACAGTTTGTGCATGTGTGGTTGTGTCGATGTCCGACATCTGAGACAACACATGCAGACATTCAAAGCACATTTAGCATTCCAGGTCTCTCTGGAGTTAAACTCTGGGTGGGTCAGGTCTACGCTGGGTCATGACTTATCATTCATAAATAGTTCTGGTATCTAAGATCATATTCACCCTGCACATGATGGATGGATGTTCCATCAATGAGCTTTGTTGAATTTAATGAAGGAAATAACACCTACACGCTGACCTACATGTTGCAGAATTAATACAAAAATATATCCCTATTCTAAACAGATCATCATCAAGTCAAAACAATTATTTCATTAATGCTAATTTGTAATAGCACCTATGTGCCACATGCATAATTACACATCTTCCATTGAACCCCCCCGTCTACAAAAATTGTATTTATTTTCCACTGATTAAAAAAAGACTTTCTTGTGTCATTTACTTTACTTTATATTATTTTAAATAATTTTAGCATTATATTTTAATCAGCGTGGTGCTTGACAACCAGATAGAATAGATAAAGTTTATACTTCCTAATAGATCTTAATAGCATTATATGATTTTCATGTGATTATTATTAGAAGGATCAGTGGGCAAAAACAACCCTGCATATACTGTGTACATGGAAAACACAGCTGTTGCTATTCTAGCTGTATAAAATAGATTTTTTTTTTTTCCAGACTGCAGTCCTTCTGTACAAAACGTGACCAAGCAGAGTGGACTATTTAGAGCCAGTGCTGACTCAGCAAAACATGCTGTGCGTCGGTGAAAAATAATGATTTTCTAAGACGTCTTATAAGGAATTTTGTGGAACATCTATTGAGTGTTTAATGAGAATGAACTTTCTGTTGTTGATGTGTTTATAAAAACTTAGGATGCTAAAATCATACATAGACAGTGAAGTTATACTGTTCCTTAAATGATTATCACTAATAACCATGAGTTCTAATCAACCATCCTTATCAGTAACATAATCAAATAAATAGAAATTAAAATAATCTGAATGATGAGAAAATGAATGGATGAATGAAATGACTAAATGGTTTCACAGAGACAACTGGAAGCAGACAGACATGCAGTCACAGCAGGAAACTGGTGACTGCTGGTGCTTCTTCTGACAATGTGAGCATGTTGGATCTTGTTCAGAGGAGTGGGAATGTTAACTGTCGAGCTGCTGTCTGTTGGTATATGTGCTCGTGATATTTACTTCTCACAAATATTTTTAACTCCAAACAGAGGAATTTTTCACATTGCAGGGAAATACGTCCATTTCATCTTGCTTACTTAACTAGATTGTGAGAAGTGTTAGACTATTATTAGATTATTGGAAGCTTAAATGGAGTGGAAGGTCCTCACATGTACACCTATGTGAGTCTTACAGACTCTCTTTTACTTTTCCCATCACTGACTGAATTAGCAGTGCAATCATGTCTTGGTCCTGCCCTGACTTGCCTCTGATTTTTTTTGATTCTTCTTTGAAACTTCAGCTCACATTTCCCGTAAATCTGTTTTCTCTTCAGATTGGGTCTTTACTTAATTAATGACTGCTTTTGGCTTGTCTTTTATCAGAATGCAGTCAGATTCTTACATATTTAAAGTAGCTGCTCATTTTTTCATATTAATGAATGCTCATTGGAACATAAATGGTAATAAAATAGTAGGGTGCATGTGGGCTCCTTGTAAACACACAGTCTGTTTTCCTTCCCAAAATAAATTCTATTTCAAATAAGGTTAATTGTGTTCCAGTCAATAACATTTTTTTTAAAAATCCACAGTGATGAACAGCCATAGTGTGTGTGCAAAAATAGAAAGTTTCCATTATGCTTTCTAATGAAATCTCCTTTCAGGGTCTGCTGAGTCAGCTATTCCCTCTACTCCCCCCTACTCCCCACCCTTTTCTTCTACATTTATATACTCAATAGGCGATTTGTTAATGGGCCACATGAGGATGGGAAGACTTGAATGACTAAGCATAGTGCTTGGCATTGTCTGTGTGTGTGTGTGCCTGTGTGTGTGAATGGGTCTTTTTCAATGTCTTTTTTTCCTGGAAAGTGTACTGCACTTGAAGTGTTGAAGATTTAAAATGTAATTTGCTGTGGACACCCTGCCTGTGTCCTATCTTAGGAATACAGGGTTTTCCAAATGACTGCTCTTATGGCTAAAATAATGTAATGACCCAGTGTATAGCAAACACATGAGAGGTTTCATTTTTCTAACTGGTTTAACAGGTTTCTAGCATCTGGCAATTCTGGCATCTGTTATACAAAATTGAGCCAGTTTCTTAGGGCGTGCGATAAGAGGGAAACTAAAAGAGAGTTGAGGAGATATCTATATTGCTTTGCACAGAGTAAACATCTAAATGTGTCTATGCTGCAAACATTTTTCTAAAGGGATTGAAATGCAGTATATAGTACATTATACATCATGCATTTAGGCTTTGTGTTGTGCATGAACATTTCATATACTGCTATGTTACTGTAGCATGACTGCACAGGTGTAGGTGCATGTAGCTGTATATAAGGGTGTATGGCTGATTTTATGCATGAATGAGGGTGTTTTTCAGGTTTTACTGTAAGACACTTAATGTAGGTCACTGCTGTTTTGGTAAAGCAGCCAATAAAAAGAGACTGGGGTGACACTGTGCACATCCCAGGAGGAACTGTCTGTGAGTGGGTGTGTCTGTAAAGGAAACAATGACATGTTCTTAGTCTTTGTAATTTGGAACAATTATTACTTTTATTCTAAGGGTGTGAGCATGTCATAACGTTCAGTAGATGATAATGTTTAATCATTGAACTCATTATCACACATCCGATTTAGAAGAGTAAAAGAGAATCGGCCGATTGTTTTCTATATCATTCAATGTACGTTATGTAAAAGGTATGTACAATTCTAGTTAGGTGAGTATTTTGTCACTAAGTAGGAACATAGAGACAGGTGGAGAAACGTAACAAATGTGGATGCCTCCCAGGAGAGTATGAAATGTCAGATCTCAAGCCAGTTGAACATCTATGGGAGATTCTGGACCAGTGTGTCAGGTGGTGTTTTTCACCAGCGTCAGCACCCCAACAAACGAAGGAATACACAGTGATGTTCTTCTCTCCAATACAGAACAAGACTTTTGCACCCTATTTACCAAGGATCATTAAACCAGTTCCGAAATCTTGTAGTGGTCCAAAACCTGTTGGTTTCTACTTTAACTTCTTACTCATCTGTATATTTGATGTCAGTTGTAGTTGTATTTCACAGAGATTTACCATCCTTCTTATCACTGTTGACTTTGGATTTGGCTGTGATAATAAAACTGGCAACAGTTCTTTGTTTACTATGTTCTTTCTGATTACATTTCTTACAGGTTTGCAATTATTCCCCAGCAGGTGAAAACATGAAGTATTTTTAATTTTAACAGTCATCTCTCATCTCTGCTAGGTGCGCCCTGCTCCTGGGGCTGGCTGCTAAATATGCTGGGTAAGGCTCAGCCAACTACCAGTCGCCTCAACCTGGTGAACTCTGAAGTTTCTGACACCAAAGTGACCCTGGACATATGTGACGGTATCAAGATGACCAACCTTGTGGAAAACTTGGATGCCAGAGAGCTGGACATAGGCGAGGGAGATGATATCGACTGTGAAGGAAACTACCTTGGTGTGTTTGTTTGCCTATTTTCTGTCTGCCTCAAATAATATGATCTCACCAGTATCTCTTCTTTAACAATGAAATGTTAAAGAAAGTTACTCAACTGACTATCAACTTTGTTCATCATTCATAAATGAGGGATAGGTGTCTCACATTGAATGGCCATAGGGAAAACTGACAAAGCACATATTTCAACCGAATGCATTGGGTTTTCAAACAGCACAAAATCATGAGGGTGGATTTTTCATTTTACATAATTAGGATCTTAGAAAATATACCAGAGAATACACAGAAACATTTGACCTAGCACTGCAAACTAGCCCAGCATAGGAATGTTAGAACAAAGGCTGACCTTTGAGCTTTGCAGCCTACTCGTTCCTAAGCATCCTGCTCAGGATGCTCAACTCCTACATGCACAACAGAAGAGCCACACTAACCGCCTGCCTCACTCTGTTTCCTAGAGGACTGTCGTGTCCCATTTTCAGCGGTGTATGGCACAGTGGGCTTTAAGGAGGCCAATGCTAAGGTCTACCTCCCCTCTGTGTCCATTACTGCCCGGATCCTGGAGGTGGAGAGATTCACTAGTGCTCAGGACCGCTTCAACCTGTCGCACCACAGGAGTGTCAACAAGGTACTGCAGACAGGCCCAATGTTCAGTCTAATATATATTAAAATCACCTTCCCACACACACTCACTGCCACCCTTTCACCTGTGTGTTGTGTGCCTGTAGTCTCTGCCAGCGGTGTTTAAGATTGAGCTGAAGCACGGTGAGTTCACCTGGCTGATCAAAAGGAAGGAGAAGCATTTCATGGAGCTGCACAGAGAGCTGAGGACATACAAGACCTTAATGAGGATACCACTGCCATCACGCAGGTTGGTCTCGCCTACACACACACACACACACACACACACACACAGATTATACTCCCACATGGACATGCACATGTACAAACATCAAACACCATGTATACACTGCCACGTCCGACTAAGACTTATAATAAATGTAATCTAAAATTAGCTTATTATATACTTCAAATTTAATGGTTTATCTTTAGCTATTTGCCCATAACATGGGAGGTGATTCTGCACAATGTGACTTGTAACAGGATTTTTCCACACTGTGATTAATACACACAGAATATGAATCACATTAAAAGAACAGCAATCCATTTACACCATTTAGGTTAGAAGATCAATACTGTCATGTGTGAATTAAATAGGGGGATGAAGCTGAGGCCAGCAGGAGATTGGTAAGAACATGTGTAAGTGTTTCCAAAATGGGTTTTATAAACATTTTTGTTCAGTTCCCACCCCTCCCTCCATGTGTCTAATTCTCCTTGGTGATGTGCACACTTGAAAACAGAGGGATGTTGCCTTGGATACTAGGATTTACTTTTATCCAGCTCTGTTTTTCTCTCTTGCTCTGCCTGTGATGTTCATTTTATTCTATTGTGTGTCTTATGACATAATTGCATGTTGAATTATCAAACTGGCTGGAGGTTATTCAGTTATGATAATATTAAATGTCCATGTTTTGAGATAAATAAATCTACATTTTTCTGTCCTTGATTAATATACAGTAATATCACTGACTCAGCTCAAAGGAAGGCAGACAAAAAATGATGAGTTTTAATTTTTGAGGAGCTGCAGAAACTGCCAACAACAAACTTTAAGGACAGGTGCTGTCTTCAGACCATTCAGACTTTTTAATTCAAAATCAATTTCCTCTCTTCTCTCTCAGCCACACAGTGAGGAGGAGGACGGTGAGGAAGAGCGAGGTGAGGGATATGCCCTCCCTGCCAAGGGGTGGGGGAGATGAGCTGGTGCGTGATGAGCAGGTCTCCAGCAGGAGGGTATGTCCCAGCAGCAGTGTTTGTTATTGTTTTTTGGAAAAATTCATTGTTATACCTTAACTTTATGGCAAGGAGCTCTCTGCATTCAGACTTGTTGCCATGGCACTTTCTGCTTACCCGCACACGTATCCTCTAAAACACTCTCTGACTCTGTGTGTGTGTGTTTCTGTGTGTGTGTGTGTGTGTGTGTGTGTGTGTGTGTGTGTGTGTGTGTGTTGATGCTTATGCATGGATTTTGTCATTAAATACTCACATTAGCCAAAATATAGTGTATGTGTTTCTACAGAGACAATTAGAGGACTATTTGAACAAGCTGCTGAGGACGGCCATGTACCGCAAATATCACCATACTGTGAGTAGTCATACTAAGAATCACAAGCTGCATCATATAAACACGACCTCATAATGGCTGCCTGGCAATCTGTAAAATCAAGTTTATAAAATATATACAGTATAACCCAAATGTGTCATTTCAGCTACTGTAAATATACTGTAAAAGTAAAAAAAACAAACAATACAGTTTTCTGCATTTTAATATGGAGCACTGACACAAATAAATAATGTGTTTATTCATGACACCGGGTTTGTGTTTTGTTCACCCAAGGAATGTGAACATATCGTAGCTCTTTAAGCCCCAGATGGCACCATGGCTTTTAAATGCACTGTATAAAATACTGTCTCAGCAAGAAACATAAAATGATTTTTTTTTTCTGGAAGTCAAAGTAAAAGCCTGTATACCTGTTTTCTTTTTCTTCCTTTCCTTTTTCATTTTTAACACTATATTCAAAAACATGTACTGAAAATAGGGACTTATTCTCAGGGTCTTCTTACATTTGGCCCACTCATGTTATATGTATACTAAACTTAGCCCTACCATTACTTACTGTGTGGTGGAATGATCCTTAAGAACCCAATACTAGGTTTATCCACTGTGTCTGTTGTGCGCTGACATATTAATACTATGCATCATTCTGATTCATTACAATTTATTATCTGA
The DNA here is from genome assembly GCF_900324485.2 of Mastacembelus armatus. NCBI lineage: Eukaryota > Metazoa > Chordata > Actinopteri > Synbranchiformes > Mastacembelidae > Mastacembelus > Mastacembelus armatus. The sequence goes on along the minus strand of NC_046654.1, from coordinate 5,632,419 downwards.
GGTTCCATCAGGTGTTGAGATCATTTATGAGTCACATTGCCTCCAGTTGAATGACGTGTTGATGTAACAGTTGCCTGCGCTCGTGTACAGCATGTTTCATGGTTTCTACATGCAGGAATCACTGTGTGAAGCGTGTGTCTTCTTGTATATTCTCAGATGGAGTTCATTGACGTCAGCCAGCTGTCTTTCATTCATGACTTGGGACCCAAAGGCTTGTGAGCATTTTCTCTTCTTTTTCTTTCAGTCTTCAGTTAGGCAGGTAAACACACACTTCACAACAGAGTCCAGCAGTTGATGAATGTTCGGAGATACTTTAAATGTTATCTTTCGCAAACCTCCACATTTTGTTTGTCCTCTGCTTACATCCCACAGTAGAGCTTTCCTGAATATGTGTAACAGTTTTCTCTCTCCAGGGAAGGGATGATCTATAAGCGCTCAGGGGGACATCGTATCCCTGGCATGAACTGCTGTGGTCACAGCCAGGCCTGTTACCGCTGGTCCAAACGGTGTGTGCTTACATCTGTCCTTGTCTGTCTGCCTCTTGTTATCTTAGTCACTGACTTACAATTTCAAATATTTTGTTTGAATCTTTTTTTAAAAATTTCTGTCTCATTGTTTTTGTTGCTATATTGACAAAATGGATATTGCTTTCTTTATGTAATTAAGCAAATCACTCTTGTGGTTATAAAACACAAAAAGAATTTTTTTTTCATTTCTTTAAATGTATTCTATCAACTGGCAAACTTGTCAAAAATGTAGGTGTAATGGATGTTAAGTACAAAAGAAATTAAACTTCCAGAAGACACTTATTTCTGGCAGGAGGCTGTCAGGCTGTAGGTGTTAAAACAGTTAAAACAAATCATTGCACCTTAAAAAATGAATGTTTTTTTATATGTATGTATGTATATATATATATATATATATATATATATACATACATACATACATATATTTGCTAACAAAGTCTTTAAACCACACTTGCCTTTCATCTGTTTCTTCCTCTTTCTCTTTAGCCAAATCATTATGTGAGCAGTTTTTATTATTATTTTTTAAAGACAACACAAAACAATCCCACATGTTTGAAATGCTTGGTCCATCCTCCTACATCCTCATGATGATTATCTTCCTACTCCCTTTCCTTGAAACAAGAAATATGATGAGCAGTCCACAGCAATCAATCAAGATCTGCAGATCTTTCTGCAGACACATGAGTCATGTAAGCATATGATGATGATGCTGATGTGATCTGTGTGTGTTGTGTAGCTGGCTGGTGGTGAAGGACTCATGCTTGCTGTACATGAAGCCAGACACAGGGGCCATCTCCTTCGTCTTACTGGTCGATAAAGAGTTCAGCATCAAGATGGACTCCAAAGAAACAGAGACTAAACATGGAGTCCGGATTGATAGCCTCTCCAGGTTATATTTCTGTGTGTGTGTGTGTGTGTGTGCGCGTGTGTGTACGTGCGTGTGTGTGGACCTGAGTAGTGATCATATATGTTTTGAGTAAAGTGACACAGTGAATTCGAAGGCTAATTCTACCTAAACTCTACTTAAGGAGAAAGTCCTGCGTTAGCCTCTCATAAAGCATTATTATAATGATTATATTAGAAAATATATTCCAAAAGGCATTTTCTTGTGATCAGCTAGAACAGCGTCTCTTCAGCCTGCCTCAGTCAGTTCCTACACAGTGAGTTCTTACAGTAAAGGAAAAGACTCTCCAGAGACTTCCTACACTCCCCACGAAACAGGTGTAAACCTGTTGTATCTATCTATTTGTGCGTTTTATGTGTAGGTGGAGAACATTATAGCAATAGTAGGGATAAAGTAATTTAGGTCTCTCCCAAGGCTGAAACTGTGCTGAAGTTAATCTACATCAATGATAAAGAGAAGAGAAAAAATCCCAGGCATTCTTCTGAAATTACTCAAAAAGCTGTTATTCAGATGGCTCTGATACAGCGGAATAAGAACAATGCATGAAAAATGTGGTTACAGTCCACACAAATAATAATAGACTGTATACACTTAGCGAAAGGTACTAAATGTCATCATTCAGTTCTGGATAGGATGTGACCTTCAATAGATCACCACACTGAATGTTCTTCATGTTTATTTACTATATGGTATATACTGTACTTCTAGTGAAGGTGCTTCAACTTCTCCCCATATGACTTTTGATTCTCAACTTGTGATATGTGAAATTTAAGACCAACAAGACCAGATGTCATTACGTTATGTTTTAGTTGGCTAGAAACATTTCTGTTGTGCAACTTGTGCTGTGAATCTCTACCAGTGTTGCTTAAAGCTGTTGTGAACAGTCTGGATTGTTTTCCTTAGCTTCTTTCCTAACCCAGAATTTATTTTATTTTCGACATGATTATCAGCTGTTAACTCACTCACAAAACACAAATGCAAACATAAGCACTTAGCTCTGATTCAGCTGTGGATATTGGGGCCTAGGGCCTATTAGAATTGCCTAATTCTTTTTGGCAATACCCATTTAAATTACTGCATCTACCAGTATGTGTAAAAACAGGCGTGTATGTTTATTTTATTATGTCTGTGTCTGTGTCTGTCTTCCTGGCAGAACTCTGGTGTTTAAGTGTAGCAGCTACAGACATGCACGCTGGTGGGGTCAGAGCATTGAGAACTTTGTGAGGAAAAATGGGAAGGCTTTCCTGCGAGATCATCGCTTTGGATCATTTGCACAGGAAGAAGAAAACATCCCTGCCAAATGGTAACTACACTTCTGTAGGGTACAGCTGGGGGAGCTGTTATTGGTGTGTGATCAGGCGGCCTTGATGCAAAATAAAATATTTAATTGTGTTATGTTATGTTGTTGTGTTATGGTCGGTAAAAGAAATCTACATGCTGAAGAGCAACAAATGTTCAAAAAGACAGATTTTTAGCATATCCTTTTGTTATCTTTCTTCTTCTGTTAGTCTTTCACTGATAACGATGGAAGTGTATGGAGAGCTTTATGAGTTTTTAAAAGTTCTCTACCCCTTAGCTGGCAGATTCTCTGATATTGAATAATCTGTGTGATAATGTCATTACATTGCCCTTTTATTCACCAAAGTGCCTGCTGTGTTCATGTGAGTTGGTGGAAAAAGAGAGTGTTTAAAGAGTTATGTCATGATGACACAGTAATGGGTGTAACCTGAAGCTTGTGAGACTTCTGCAAAAATTAAGGAAAGGAGCAAAGTGAACAGACAAATGTACTTTTATTGCTCTTCTGGTGACCTATTTGTGGTTTTGTGGCAGTTTTGAGTTGTCACAAGACAGTGAGCTTACTGTACATGTTCAAACCATACAGTCTATGGTTCAAAGACACATATTGTTTACTTTTGTGCGTATGTGATTTATGCAGCTTATTTGGACTGACTAGTATTTCTTGGCAGGTACGTGAATGGAAAGACTTATATGGAGGATGTGGCAAATGCTTTGGAGGAGGCTAAAGAGGAAATCTTTATCACTGACTGGTGGTGAGTTTCACTTTGTTTTTTGTGTACAAATGCTTTGTTTTTTGTGTACAAATGCAGGATGTAATCATTTTATTTAAAACCATGTGGCAAATATCACATGCAAGTGTTTCCAGTAGCCTATTTTAGAGTTTGATAAGTATGGTATAGAGTATGGTAAGGTTTCTAACATTGCCCATCATAGTGGTCTAAGATGCGTATCATGTGATCACATTGTTCACAGCTTGGAACCTTTCTCCTGTGTCAGCCTCCTTTGCTATTCCCCTGTGTGTCCAGCCTCTCTCTGCTGTCAGTACTGTAATAAAAGTAACAATGCCCAAAAAAGTATTCTTAAAATAGCAGGGTAAGGTTGTTGTTATGGCTACAAGATATGTCACATTACAGAAACCATGCATGCATGCACCTATCCAGTATTTACTGCACAAGAGTCTATCATCACATCTATTTCTCTATGTACTGTACATTGCACCAGTAATAGTGTGTAATCCCTTTTCGAATTGTTTGAAATTGAACAGTTTTAATGCAAATGTTCCAGAGATAGATTAACTCTGCAGCAGTATTTAATTGAGGGTAGATGATGTTGTAAAAGCCGTATCAAGCAACAGCTGAGCTTAATATAGCGTATTCCAGTAGCTGGTTATCAGACTGTTGCCAAAGAATGAGCTGACAACTTGACACTGTCATAGCCAGTTAGTGTAGCAAACATTACACTATGTTTTACCCACAAGCCCTGGCACTCGGGCAAGCAATGCAGTGGGTCTGTGTGCTGTTGTAATCATGGACTAATCCACACACTGAGAATAGAAATACAAAGTTACTGAATAGAATAGAAAGATAGTCTCCATATCTGTTTACACTTTCTCTCTGCAACCATTTGTTGCGTCCCCTTTTGTGTGTGTCTGTAGTGTTAAAATGAAGAAACACTAATATTTCTCTTCAAGACAAGAACATTTTTGATGATTTGTCTGTTGTCTCGCATTAATTTGTGTAAGTGTATATGCAGAGGGTACAGTAACCTGGGAAATTTCACAGATGTAAATCAAATCTATCAACAACAGGCTCAGCAACATTACATAATGAAGACTCCTCCCTCTTCATCAGATTGTAAATCTTATACTATTTTTCTGCCTTTTATATATTTGGCAGTGTTTTGTGCTGTATAGAGTTTTCTAATGGGAAATAAACTGTTTGTGTCTACTGGAACAGTTATAATATTGTTGTCATTGTAGTTTCAAATATAATAGTTTATGGTCCTAAAAGCCAAATGGGCAAAATCCCTCAGGTCCAAAGCAGTAATCACTGGGCGTATGGTCTTAACCAATAAGATGTCAACCTATGCAATATGAGCCAATCACATTTTAGTCATGTAACCTCAGCATGTCAGTGTGGATGACTCATGAGACTACATCATTATTTCATGTCTGTATATGTATAGTGTATAAAATGGGTTGGCAACTCCAAAGGTTTGTACAGTGCTATACTGAGTTTGATTTTTTTTTGACATGATGGATTCACACTATAGCCTGACAGGAGTATTTTTATAAAAAGGCATATATATTCCTGTTATATATATTCTCTCACAATCAGTTTCACACTTTTTCTTTTTGTCTGTTTCTTCTCTCTCTCTCTCTCTCTCTCTCTCTCTCTCTGTCTTTCTCTTTCTCTCCTGGCCAGGCTGAGTCCAGAGATCTTCCTCAAGAGGCCTGTGGTGGAGGGCAACAGGTGGAGGCTGGACTGTATCCTCAAACGCAAAGCAGTAAGTCACCAACATCGTAGGTAAATAATTAACCTTTACATAGTCAAACTTCAGAGAAAGAAACAATTTGCATCAAATGAGGAAACTGTTCATTTTAAGTAGCAAACATAAGCAGACATCTCACCCCCTTTCTGTACAATGTAGGCTATGGCATATGAGCATGTCCACATGTAATCACAGGAGGAGAATCCTTATTCAGCACAGACCAGAATCAATTTATGACACCCAAAGAAATCAGCGTGATTTGTTTATGTTTCATCTGCAAACAAATATACTATGATGATATATTTCCAACAGGTTTGTGCAATACATTACAGAAAATTGTACCAAACTGGTGAAGTGGCATGTAATCATGGTGTATATTTACTGTATATTCACAAATATTTCATATTCTACAAGACTGGTTGTTCCAGCTACTTTTACAGATTAAACAATTACTCAACAAAATGACATAATCAAACAGTATATGATAGTGAGCAGCATTTCTTTCTGTCTGTCCATAGCAACAGGGAGTGCGAATCTTTGTGATGTTGTATAAAGAAGTCGAACTTGCCCTTGGCATCAACTCAGGCTATAGCAAGAGGACCCTCATGTACCTTCATCCCAGCATCAAGGTAAATGGGGATTTTGAACATGGACAAAAAAAAACAAAACAATGTGACACCAAATGTGGATAGTGTATGCAGCAGAACCAAGCATAGACTTAAATATTTTATTGCTTTTTTGTACTGCTCACAAATTTAATGTCAGACCTTCTATATTATCTACGTAACATAACAGTCAGACTATGTATGCTGTAATTCACATGTTTGTGGCCCAGGTCATGCGTCATCCAGACCACGTTTCCTCTTCTGTCTATCTGTGGGCGCATCATGAGAAGATTGTTGTCATTGACCAATCAGTGGCCTTCGTTGGTGGGATCGACCTGGCATATGGTCGGTGGGATGACAGAGAGCACCGACTGACAGACGTCGGCAGTGTGACGCGCTCTGTGGCCCTGGAGCAGGTCAAACACACACACACAAAATTTGCTCAGATGTCCTGGTCCTAAAACTTTGGGATTCTAGACAAATATATTCTTAATGTTTTAATGCCGTTGTATTAGACTACATTATATTTTAGCTAGGCTTGCCTAATGAATTGACAGTGTTTCCTGTTGTTTTTGTGTCCCCAGGCGGGCTCCACCAACACTCCATCCAATAAGGGCATGTCCTCTGTTGATGGTGTTTCCCAGAGTAATGGAAGAGAGACGCCGCTCAGCGATCCGGTAGACTTGCCAAAGTTGAAGGGGATTGGCCGCAATAGAAGGTCTCGCTTCAGCCTGTACAAACACCTGCACAAACACACACTGCAGCATGCAGACAGTGTCAGCAGTGTGGATAGCACAGGTATGTTTATATGAGAAGGAAGAGAATATGAAAGAATCGAGGTGGGAGCAAATGGAGAATAAGTTGAAGCTGCTTTACTTCAGCAAACGTGCTCTACTGTCTCCAGTTCTACATCATTTCTATTGGTCTGGGTGCGAATGGGTAAAGATCCTTGTGTAAATGCAATGCATTGATTATAATGTTTTTATTCTGTATGTGTGTGTATGTGTAGGCAGTGGCTCTCTGCAAAGTCTTAAGACAGGAGTTGGAGAATTACAGGGCAATACTCGCTTCTGGCATGGAAAAGACTACTGTAACTTTGTCTACAAGGACTGGATTCAGCTGGAGAAACCTTTTGATGGTCTGATACTCACACACCCACTCTGAAAAGTTCTCTCTATTGCTAGGTTCATAAAAAATTTGCCAATATACAATCGTCTTCTTATTATTAATCTTATGATTTTTCCTGTTATACCACTACCAACAAGTAGTCATGAGGAAAACTAATATGGAGTACCATAAAACACTTTTATGTTCTGCTTTTTCCTTCCATCTCTTAATTTAACCCTCTAATTGTTTACCTCTTTCTTTTAGCTTCTTTTCACACTGTTCTTTTATGTCTGCCATCTCTTTGCTGTAATCCTTTTTCATGTCTTCTCCTATTACCTCCCTTTTTTGCAAAATTTTGTAAAAGTTTTTTCTTCTTTGTGCAGACTTCATAGACAGGTACACCACTCCCAGAATGCCTTGGCATGACATCGCCTCAGTGGTTCATGGCAGAGCTGCCCGGGATGTGGCCAGACATTTCATTCAGCGCTGGAACTTCACCAAGGCACTTTAACACTACTGTGCACTTTACAAAACACACACAGGATGCAGCGCAGTATTAAAACATGACCTGGATTTATATAAACTCAAGGTTCTTTGTTTAACAAATTATAGACTTGATGTTACTCTTTCTTGTATGACTAGTTGTAGTTATAGCAAATAGTAGCTAACTGATGTAAAATTGAAGCAGGAGAAATCATGACTTGCTTGCTTAAAAAAAAAAACTGGACACTAAACACTAACCTGGCTAAATCACAGGAAATGTTTGGCTGGAACAGTGGGAAAATGACCTTAATACTCACACTCATGTCTACAAGGCAACAACTTTTTTTCCCCAGTTTTCCTTTTTCCACTCTTTCCTGCTCCTGCTCTCCCAGACCTTATATTTACCCTTTCTCTCCCCATTTATCCAACTGTCTCTCTTACAGATCATGAAGCCAAAGTATCGCTCTCTTTCCTATCCATTTCTGCTGCCCAAGTCTCATTCCAGTGCCGATGAGCTCAGATACCAAGTCCCTGACTCCATAAATGCCAAAGTACAGGTAAGAGAACACACCAATTACCATTTTTATCTAACTGCATTCATAAAACACATTTTGAAAATTATGTTGTTCTTTTCTATAATTATATGAAATGAGGCAAAAACAGCCTAGTATAACTAGGTATAACAGTTATAGTATAACTCCCACTTTCCTGCAGCATTTTTCACATCCCAGTTTGCAAACACTGCCAGAAAGAGATTGAGAGAATGTACGTTTAAAAAAAAAAAAATTCTCTCTGGGCCAAAAGTTATATAACTACAAAGGTTTGTGCCTGCAACTGAGGTTATTTAGCTGAAAATAACTGGCCCTTAAGTTGAAATGCTAGACCATTATAAGAAATGCCTGATCTTGTCATACGTCTAACATCCTCTTGCTTTAAGAAACTGTTCTTATTTCCCTTGGTGTCATTTGTTTATGTTTAAATTTTGAACTGATTCCTATACAACTTTTCTTAAAACTTAAAATACCTCTGATGATTATCAATACATTAGAAAGTATATGTTTTAACATCACTGTGTCTCATGTTTGTGTATATATAATTGATATCCTGGGATGTAACAAAAACTAGCACTATTCAGTCTAGCAATACTTGCAAATACATATGAGTTGTTATTAGGTTTGTCACACAGGCACAGAAAGCACAGAAAAGCACCTCTACCTAGATACGTAGCCACAGAGACATAGTTGGAAATACTTCACTCCTGTATTTAGTTCTTACAGTTTTTATGTGCACTACATATAAGGATACTCACTTCACACATTCTTCTTATTATAATCTGCAAAATGCAGCCCCAACAACAGTTACTGTTATAATAATCCTATGCATGTTTGTATGAGGTGTTGCGGTCAGCAGCAGACTGGTCAGCAGGCATAAAGTACCACGAGGAGTCCATCCATAATGCCTACATCCAGGTCATCGCCAAAAGCAACCACTACATCTATATTGAGGTAAACCAGCAGTGAGACCAGGATGTGAAAATACAAGACAAATGTTCTAATATGACATTGTTATAAGAAATGCATTTCATATTACTTAGTTCTGGGTTGTTGGAATGTAATCCCTCTCCCCTTTTCAGAACCAGTTCTTCATCAGCTGTGCTGATAACAGAACGGTCTACAACAAGATCGGAGATGCCATCATTGAAAGGATCATCAGAGCACACAAGTATTAGTCTTGATTTCTTCTCTTCTTCTTCTGGGATTATTAGTATTATTAAGATTAGTCTTCTATCACCTCTGCTTTTCACAACTGCACACTCAGAGTCAGGGTCTTAACTGATATGTGCTTGCTCACAGGGAGGGTAGGAAGTACCGCGTGTATGTGGTCACCCCTCTGCTTCCTGGCTTTGAGGGAGACATCACCACAGGAGGAGGAAACGCCATTCAGGCTGTCATGCACTTCAACTACAGGTAAACTGTATGACAGTTTTTTATAGAAAGAGGAAGAGTGACAGGATTTGAAAAAAAAAAGATATATCATTAAATATCTGTTGTAGTTCATTATTTTTCAGTTGATTCCAGGATGTACTTATACAGTACTTGCATGCATTTTCCTGAGTTTTTGTCTGATGCCTCTTCAGAACCATGATCAGAGGAGAGTACTCTATCATCTCCCAGCTGAAAAAGGAGAGTAAGTACAAGAATAAACTGTAACATGAACATATTACATTTAGAGTGAGGAAATCCTCCCTCAACATTCTCCTAATTTCCACCTGTTTTCTTTTTCTTTTCTATTTCTCCTCTCATCTGTCAACCAGTGGACGACCAGTGGATGAACTACATCTCCTTCGCTGGCCTTCGGACTCACGCTGAGCTGGAGGGACGCCTGGTCACAGAGCTGATCTACGTCCACAGCAAGATGTTAATTGCTGACGACAACACAGTCATCATTGGTTAGTCTGTCTCTCATCTGCTCTGTCACCTTCTGTCTCTTTGTTTTTCTCACGCTGTTTTCACCAGCTACTATTTGAGGAAATTGACTGCTCTGCAAAATGTGACAAAATCTATTTCTTTATTCCACAATGTGTGCATCTAACACATGCCCTTGCAAATATTGTTTAAATATTTGTTGAACGCTTCATAGCTCTACTATGCCACCTGCTGGCTGATCCCACTCTTTCTTCAGATGGCCCCATAATCTATACACACAATTGTATTAATAGGCTAAATTAAACAAACATAAAAGGTCTAGTATCTTTGTAAATGTTTATTTTATGTTTATTTATCATCTACTGATCAACCTGTGTAAAAATCTTTAGCCAGCTTGTTTATAAAACCACAAAATAATTATTACATACATAATGAGAGGTGAGAGGTAATGCCAGCACATGAATGCAGAGATTCATCTCCATCAGCTGTTTTGTGTGTTTATTTCAGGTTCTGCTAACATCAATGACAGAAGCATGCTGGGTAAACGTGACAGTGAGGTGGCAGTGATTGTGCAGGACTCAGAAAAAGTGCCCTCTGTAATGGATGGACAGGAATATGAGGCTGGACCCTATGCACTACAGCTGCGCCTGGAATGCTTCCGGTGTGTGTGCATGAAACAGAAAGAGGGGGGCACATTACAAACATGATTTGAAAAAATGCTGATTATTTTATTTGAATATCATTTGTTTATCTTTTGGTTTCACTGTTCCCCAATTAAAAGTTATTTTATATTTCCCATCTGTGTCTCTCCCCTTTTCTCCTTCTCTCTTTCTCCTTCTGTTGGGGCAGGACTATCCTTGGAGGTCACACTGATACCAGCATTGACCTGTCTGACCCCATCAGTGATCGCTTCTATAAGGAGGTGTGGATGACCACAGCTGGACGCAATGCCACCATTTATGAGAAGGTGGGTTATGCATGATACTTCAGGAAGAAATGGTAACTTTGCCAGTGTCTGTTTTAGGCTCAGTACTTGAGCATTTAATTTAAGCTTGAGCTAAATGTTGACACACTTTAAATGAATGTTTACAATCCTCAAGTCTGACTTAATGCAATAGCCAGGTGTCCGGGAGATTCCTGTCCCACAGTATAATTAAAGGGAGATAAAATCCACGGTGCCTGACCTGTGCAAATATGATAAACCCACCTAACTCAGACTGCTGAAACCTCATGTTTCCTTTAGATAAATGCAGAACTACAGTTTTGCAAAGAAAGAGGTCAGATAAATCATGACAGCAAAGGAAAAATGGTTCAATGTACATATGTGCTTGTGAGTGTTTTATTGCTTGCATATTGCTGCCAAATATCATGACAGTGCATCCAATAGTTGATGGGATATTTCAGTTTGAATCCAACTAATGGACAGACTGACAAACTGACTAACACTGCCTTCCCAAGGGCAACCGCATTAGGCTAAAACGGGCTTCATTTTAAAGCACCTGTGGGTTTTGCTTCAGGTATTTCGCTGCCTCCCTTCGTCCCTTGTGAGGAACATGTCCGAGCTGGAGCAGTTCCAGTCAAAACCGGGCTTGGCCCAGACTGACCTGGCCCGTGCTCAGGAGGAGCTGCGCAAAATCCGAGGCTTCCTGGTACAGTTTCCTCTGGACTTTCTGTCTGAGCACAACCTTATGCCCTCTGTTGGAACAAAGGAGTCCATGGTTCCAACTGAAATCTGGACATAAAGTGTGTGCCATCCACCCACGCATCTGAACTGAACAGTTTCTAGACTATCTTGAGTGAAGGCTGTGGATTATGGTTGTCATCAAATATGTAAGACTGGATCTGCAAGAAAATCTCTTTTCAAACAGAGATGAGAGGCAACTCATCCTCTGGACTGATGAGAGTCCTGGACAAATCTGTTTCTACTGTAAAACACTAAACAGTAGTTACAACTACTGTAAACACTAAGGGTAAGTACTAGATTTTGGGATATATGAAGAACAAAAAGACAATTAGACAATTTTAGGACAGCTGCTTTGTGACTGCAGTCAAACTGTGGAGATGACAAACAGGCATATGTACTTAGGGTACTGGGAATCATAGTCATCTCTAAATGCTTCAGCCTTTGGACTAAAGGAAAAGCTCATGAGAGCAAAGATTTGTAAGGGACCAGAATGAGGCAGTAGTAAAACTGTAGACAACAGTGCCAATAAATATTCTGCTTTTGGTAGATATCACAAAATATGCAGAGATGATGATGCATGCAATTTACTGAGTTTATGATGTATCCTCGTAAAATGCATTAGTGCTATGTGCGCTGTATATGAGCTCACTAAAGACGTGTTGAGCTTATGTATGTTCCACTCAAGCTTATCACCATAGATGTATTGTAAAGATCTTTACTGTACAAATGCAAAACATGCTTTGTGCTTCACTGTGGTTGCACATACACACACAGTTTTACTGGGTCAGTAGCTGTGCATTTACTAATTATGCTCAAATCTTGTTAATGTGATGGGCAAAAAAAAAACCAAAAAAAAAACTCAAAGCCATTCTCATTCATGTGGAAGGTGTTTTGTGACATAATTCTTTAAACATGAGGTATGAACTTTGTAAAAATATGAAATACAGGTGAATCAAAGTGAACTGTGTTGAGCTGACCCAGGTTACAAACACTAGTGCAGTCTGGAAAAGTAGAAATGGTTGTGCCTGTGGCCAACACTGGAGACTTGATGAGACAATCTGGCTTTATATTCAAAGACGCAGTTTTTCTCTTTGCTCAATAGATGGTGCTAGCTTCTTAAAAATAGCTGAGTTTCAACAGTGGTTCAACAGTTTTAAAAGAGCTTACAGTTTTAAAATGCTTCTTACCTTTCCAGTTGCCTAGCAGTTCCAGTTGTTTTCTTGATTGAGAAAATGAAACTTTTCTGTGGATTCTTCTGGTTCGTGGCAAGAGGAAACATATTTTGTATGTGACTGCATGAACTCAATATTGGCTAATTTGATTTCATTTGAAGTTTCTCTCTGATTATCCTGTTTGATCACCAACCGCCTCAGAGGTGAAGCACCACTCTTGTTTTTTCCTATGCTCAGTTATTGCAACAGGCACATAAAATATTACAGCAAATAATTGGATAAAGATCTTTACTAAGGTTATGTAACAATAAGAACTCAATCAGGATCTGCCAGAGTTTAGAAGAAAACAGTTTCTCATGAAAGGGCAATAAAATTTTTTATTGCATTTTGAAGTCACACATCCAGTCGCGCATTGTTCAGAATCTGATGAAGTAATATTGATTTCTTTTTTTATGTCAAATTGATAAGTGTTAACTGATCTGATTATATTTTTAGACACTGTGCTTTAAGTTTTGACAAAAACAAAAGAACTTTTCTTGTTAATATTTTGACACCATTGTGTTGTTTAATCTAGCTGTAATTGTCAGTGCATTATTTATGAAAAATAAGTCAGCTAATTAAATTTTTTATGTATGGCATATTTTATGTTTCGCTGTGGATTTGTTACGAAGCCTCTGTTTATTGATGATAACCATCAAACATCAGTCTTTCCATTAACTTTCTGTAACCCTATTTCTAATTTCTCTCCATTCATTTAACATTATGTAACTCATAATTTAAATGGCTAGCAAATGACACTACTTTTAGAAAAAGAAATTTCGTCTTAAACAAAAATAACACAGGTCACAACTCCTGTTTAGCCAAGCTGGCAGTCTGCCATAACCAGTCTCAACAATAACCGTTTAACACAGGTGGTTAGGCTAATTGGTGGCTCTGAATTGCCTGTAGGTGTATGACTCATTGTCTCAGCCCTGCCACCCAGTAAGTCCATACTGGCTCCAGCCTCCTGTGACCCTGGATAGCAAAGTTAGTGATGGATTATGGATGAATGGATATTTTTTTTCTTCCTTTGTAAAAACTACCAAAAATATGTTACTTCTAGCTGCCAACCTTTTTTCCTTAGCAATTCATAAAGCAAATCAATATACAAACTGAAATTCTGACATATCTCGGGTGTTATTTTCAGGAAACGGGTGCTAAAAGATAATCGTGGCTGTCATCTTGGCTAAACAGCAGTTGTGAATTGGGTTTTCTAGTTTCTTAATAAAAACACTAAGCTCTGAAACTTTTATGTGATCAATGTGCAAGTCCCAAATACAAAGATATGATTACGTAAGACAAAAACAGAGTTAACTGCAAGATCATGGCTGCACTATATAAAGCTTCCAACTGCATCAGCAGATTAAAATAGAATAAGAAACACTGTACTGGGACAAGTGTATGTGACAGAATTATAGATTGTGTGTGTTATTGCTTAAAGTGTAGCACATATAAGGGGCAATTTTAAACAAACATGAAGCTGCTGATTCTCTGTCCGTGCCAGTTTTAAGCATAAGAGAACAAGAGAAATTTCTTGGGAAACATGGGAGGAGCATCACAGGTGCTTTCATAATGGAGGAGGACGTTAACAGAGAAATTCTGTGGAACATTCCCTACACCTGAGAACAAAGCTCTATGGTTACCTCCAATAAGAATGAAGACTTGTTTCAGCACAGTTTTAATCAGGTCAGGAATGCTTAGATAGGTGTGCCTTCAATTATACACATAAAAAAGTAGGGATACAAGCCATCTAAAATCTCAGCTTCTGCTGCTTCAGTTTTTAATACATTAACCTCCAAAAGTCTGAATGCGCCTCAAAATGTTAAAGTTTTACAATGCAGCCTTTTCATTCACGTTTATTGATGTACAGGACTATGTGGAATGCTACAACATTAGTTCTTAGGATAGCAAGACAAAACAACATGAATTTTAAAGTCCTTAGATCTTTGACTCCTGAACATATTCACCTTTGGCTTTAATTACATCTTTGCATTCTGACCATTCTTGCTATGGGTTTTTACAGGTATTTTACTGGGATCTCTCTCCAGACTGTTTTGGACCCTACAATCCTGCTTGTGCCAAAGTTCTATGAGAATGAGTTTGTGTGACTGAGGAGGATCTCGTGATTGAGATCACACCATCCTTCTTTATGTTCCAAATAATTTGTGCGCACCTAGATTTGTGTCTGGAGTTGTTGGCTTGCTGCAGGACAAACTTACTGCCAATCAGTTGATTTCCTGAAGGTATGGCATGATGTTACATGATGTAATGATACCTATGCTGGTTGAGTGCTCCCTGGATTTTGTGGAAATCTTCAGCTTGGTCTGCAGCAATACACCTCTATACGGATCCTCCCCATATTTCACATAACACAATAATAATACATATAACACATCGAGGAATCATGCTTTCACCTCCCACTTCATGGCAGGTCAGAGTTTGGACTGGTTTTTATAAATAGTACAGTAAGGGCCCTTTGAACTGAACCTATCTGGCAATAGCTCTGAATGTAGAAACCTCATCTTTCAAAACTATCACTGAACGTCTTGCTTTGAATGCAATTCCTTTACTATTTTTCAAAACAAATCTTCAAAATCAGTCAGTTCAAGATCAGTGTGGCAGGATAACATGCAAACAGTAATGTTTGTTAGCTGTTTGATAGTGCAGCTATTGAAACTATTCAATCAAAATCACTGATGACCGTTTTGTAGAGTCAAAGGTCTTTGGTCTGTAGTCACATGAATCATGTCCATTTAATTTGCTATGTTAAAACATCCATCCATTTTTTATACCTGCTTATTCCTTAACCAGGGTCACAGGGACCTGCTGGAGCCTATCCCAGCTCTCTTTGGGTGAAAGGCAGGGGTACACCCTGGACAGGTCACCAGTCCATCGCAGGGCCACATAGAGACACACAACAAGACAAGACAAACAACCTCACACACTCACACTCACTCCTATGGGCAATGTAGATCATGCATGTTTTTGGACTGTGGGAGGAAACTGGAGTACCCAGAGTAAACCCACGCAAGCACAGGGAGAACATGCAAACTCCACTGAACTGAATATCAGTAAAAGTGGATGAAATCAAAACTACATTGTAAAAGGTGAGAATGTATTCAAACTTTTAGAAGTGAATGTATGTCTCCTGTAACATGTATGTTCCAACAGTATTTATTCTAAACTAACTTAGTTACCCAGGACATAGTAAGGTGTAACTGGCAGCCATGTACTCCAGTACAACAGCTCTACAGTATCTGTTATAAAGTTTCAAATAACATTTTTAGTTTGACTTCACCTGTGAGCTTTTGCTTTTGCTTGAGTGTGATTTCTGATATCAGATGTTCCCTGTAGCTGCTTACATTAGTATCAGTCTCAGTGGTTTTATTTATTTACTTTGTTCAAAGTAAAAAAATAAAGTAAAAAAAAAAAAACAATCACAACTTAAGGATGACATATGGATCAATCTAACTTATATCCAGAATTTAACCGCATACATGAACATTGTCTTAGACTGTGGTGCTGCTCTGTTTCACAATAAAGGAGAAAGAAGTTTGGGACTCCCTGCTGCCTCACAAACCCCGCCCAGTAACAGGCGTGGTTTTCTGAGGCAGTAGACTAGTCAGTGCGCTCCAGCCTTCCTCCCTCTGTATATTCACTGGCTGTCACAGCAACGGATCCAAGAAAAGCACTATCACAAAACCGGTGTCCGCGGCGCTTCACCTTTCACCTTATCGTCTACATCCCGCAGACATGGCCCTGGAGGTGCTGATGTGCACTGCGCTGTCGCTCCGCGTCCTCCCCTTTGCGCTCTAGCTGTGCTCTCCTGGCCCCAGGCACGTCCCGCTGCTACCGATCTGGAGGGGAACGCTTATTATTTTGTCGGTCTCTGAGACATCACTGTGTGAGAGAGAGAGGGTGGAGGGGACAGAAGACACTGAGCAGCAGAGAGGACCACACAGTCGTGACAGCAAAGGCCGTTTCTGGACATCGGGCAACTGAGAGCCGCTTTTGTTTCCATCATGGCGAGTGACTCTCCAGCTCGGAGTCTGGACGAAATCGACCTGTCCGCTTTGAGGGTAAGATGATGTGACATTTCAGTTTTGTTTTAAAAATGGCTTTATCTTGGGGAAAAAACTGGTGTGTGTGCATGTATGTGTGTGTGTGTGTGTGTGTGTGTGTGTGTGTGAGAGAGAGATAGAGATAGTCTTGCGTGCGCGCATTTCTCCTTCTCCTTGCACCTGACAGCACTCCCTGAATAGCAACCGGCAGCACAGCAGAGGAGGGTGCAAGAGGCGGATGTGTGGGAGACGCGCAGCCAGGCCGCCACAATGTGTCAAATTATAGATCAATTTATATATAGAGATTAAATAACATGACAGCTGCCTGGCGCATCTGAAGCCTTATCCTCATTCAAGTCAGTAACAGGAAGATGCGCGCGCACGCGCGTGCGTATGCGTTAGTGTGAGTGAGCTGAGGTTGTAGCTGTGATTTTGCTGACCCGGATAGGTGGATTTGTGCACCTTTTTTTCGCCTGGCCAGTCTATTACAGCCTTCAGACAGCAGTGGAATTGAACTTACTTCTCTCACTCACTGCTGATGCTCCAGGCTTGTGTGTTAGAGAGTAAAACACAAACTATGTGTGTGTGTGTTTGTGTGTGAGAGAGAGGGAGAGAGAGAGTGAGTGTCAACCTACCTGTAGTCAATGTACCCTGCTCTCCATCAAAGCTGAAGCCTTGTATCCTGCAATAGCCAGTTCTTTTGTTCATCTAATGTGTGCTGCAAACCACAACACACACACACACAAATGCACACAGACATACACACAGACACCCTCATGCGCTTGTGTTTATACGTGGGTAAACATTTTCAGCTCGTTGGGAATGGTGTGTGTTTCTAATGTGTGGGCATTTGTCGGGCTAATAATCAGCAGCACATCAGTTGCCGCACTTGAGAAAGGAGCTTCAGCTAAAGATATGATTGCAGTTCTGAGGAACCAAACCATATGACACACACACAATGCAGTTACTGTCTCCTTGTTTGCTTGATTGTGCCCGCATGTTCATATTCATACCCTTATGCCTGTTTCTGCTTTATTCACTCATCCATCTACCTGCATGCTGTGCCTCCTTTTCTTATCAATTTTATTGCCTGTTTTTCCAGCATCTTGTCTGTCGGACTGGCTGAATGCACCTCCCTGTCTATCTGCCAGCCGTTCTGTCTCTTAGCATTATGCCCTGCCTGCATGAAGAGTCATGTTCACAAGGGAGGTGAATGAAGTGTGGACAGCAAATGCTACTTTTGAGCACCTGGCACATAGTGTGTTTTTTGGCAGTGCAGAAAGCAGAATTGGAGACAGAATGAAAAGGAGAACACGAAATATAAGATGAGGAGGAGGAGAGGGTGAATGAGACCAACAGATAGGGATGAATGAGGAAGGGGATGAATTTGTGTGTGTGCATTAGGAGTCAGCCCATGTATGTCCTGCTCTTTTAGAGGTGTGATGTCAAGTGTGTGTCTAACACTGTGACTCAGGGGCAGCTAAAAGGACACAAGAACACATGCTAACATATTTGCTTCGGCAATGCATGATCATGTGTATGAAAGTATCAGACTTCTTGATTATGTTGATACCTCTTTTATCAAAATGTTTGTTTGTGCCGTCATAGCTTGTTAGCTGAAAGAGAAACCTGGTATTTTTTTTAAAGATGACATGCCAAAGAACCACATTAGAATATGTTCAGTAGGATCTGAAATATTTGACTCTTTACAATAAAGTGTTTAAACCCATCAGACCTGCCAGTGACTATATTTCTTTCAATGTAAATGTCATATAGCTTCAGTCAAGTAGAACACAACAGAGCCTTAAAGCTTAAGGGGGTGTAAACTAGAAGGGTATAGCTTGAGGTTGTTTTGACTGTATGTGGTTCCTTATTTATGAAAGTACACAGTGTAACTACCTATTCCAATGAAAAGCCTGCAGCTAAACAGAGGAAAGATTACTTAACATAGGACCAGTCTATCTGCTTCCCAACACACACACACCCACATACTGTCTTTACGTGTGTGTTTTTGTACACAGTGTAGTGTACAGTAAACTACAGCCTGGCTAGACAGGAAGTAGGTCAACTGACTCTGATGCAATGTGTGTGTGTGTGTGGGGGGGGGGATTATGATGCTGGTGTTGGATTGTGTTTTTGTGTCTGTACATTTGGAGGTAAGGGGCTTCCTCTTGCTCTCAGCTGCTCTTAGGCTCACACACAGTTGCACACACTGATACAAAGAGATGGAACTAAGTGGGAAGACTGAGCGGAGCTTTTCATGTTTGCAATCTCTGCACTTTTGCCTTTTTCTGTCTTTCCATCACCCTCACTCTTTTTTCTTACGACTTGTTGGGCGTCTGTGACATTTTCGGATGTCATGCAGCACCTGTATAGATGCAGCATGTTTCGCTCGAGTGAGAAAGGCCAGAGTTATAAGCGGGCACAGAGATGTCATCACTGTTTTCTGTCTTGATATGAGTCACAATGACAGGCAAGAGCAGAAGAGGTCAAAACTGGTCACTGTGGATTTTATGCAGACAGTGGTTTTTAAGTAAAGTGATACACACATGCAGGTCAGAGGCGTCAGAAGCACGGGTTCATCCAGTCAGCTGACATGAGCAACAGATGGTAAACCAGCAGGAAGCACAGCCCTAGCACTGCACACACAGGCTTGCATGCGCTGGCAGTAGACAAATGTGCTATGCAGGGACTCAGGTGTGAGATCTGTGATGAAAGAGGGAGCAGGTGAGGATGAAGGGATAGTGACACTGTTGGACGATGTCAGTGGGAAAGACACAGGGGAACAGAGCCGGATCGATGGATCTAGACAGAGGAACAGAACGTGTAAAGATGAATGGAGCTTAGGGAGACTTACCAGAACAACGAGAGACTGAAAGGGAGCAGAGAGAGAGAGGAAGAAAGTGATAGAAGTTGAACTCGGGCTAAAGGTGGTGATGTGACCAGTGACTAAAGTAGCCCCAGGCAAAGACCCATCTCCAAATCTCCTCCCTCTCTCCCTCTCCATCACTGTTGCCCAGTAAGGCCACATTCCACAGCCCCTCTTCATGGATGCCATAGTAACAGGGCCACAGCAGTGCCCAAGGCTTACACAGAGCTTATTCATGAATAGTCTATATACTGTATGGCAGTCTGTCGCTGAGAAATACCCCTCTTCCTCCCACCCTGTTTTTCACTCTGCTTTCTTCGAGTTGACCTATTTTTTCTCCCCCAAAGTCACTGATGGAGCCACATCAAGTCTCCAGTTCTCTCCTTTTGGCTACACAGATGCTGTGATATACACGTTAGCTTTGTAGACACAAAATAATCAAAGTCATTATTTGAAACTGCCACATTTAAGGTCATTTCAAATGTCCTTTTGCTACTGCACATGCTGGTTGATATAGCAAAATAGTAAGGAAAGCTTTGTTGTCCTAAACATTCAAGTTGAAGGCAGGTTGTACTGATAAACATGTATCATTTGTCATCACTCATACAGGAAGCAGAGTGGTTTATATTTCTAGTAAAAACACCAGTGTTTTGTAATTAGTGTAAGCAGTTTTTGAATAGCAAATATGTGTGACAGGAAAAAAAAAAACATTGAAGTGTCAGCCACACTTTGATTTCCAAATGATTTCTATGAAATGCAGAACGTAATCAGCAGAGCAATCAGCGAAGATGATACCAAAAACATACAAAAAACAAAAAAGGGATCTACATTTAAGTTTCAGTGTGCTTTGAGGACATTTAAGGCTACATCAAAACATACTCTAAATACAGACAAGCACACACTGCCTAACTCGCTTACATTACTTTCCTTTCTGAGTCTAATACAAAGAATGTCACATTGATCTGAAGTGCTTGAAGGAATCATGTGCATGTAAACAAGTCCATAGTAGGAGCTGTATCCCTCCGCTGTGGCTGACTCACATGGTGCAGGGCAGCAAGGCAAGAAAGATGGATCGAAACGACAGAGGGAGAGTGTGGTTAGGCAGAAATTGAGGAGCAAAAAATGAATGTTGAGGGGGATGGAGAGATGGACAGAGAAATGACAGAAAAGGTGTGAGATGACAAGTTGGCAGAGACGGATGGAAGGCGAGAGGCAAGGATCCGATGGGTTCATTAGCATCGCAGAATAAACTCTGTGGCACAGATCGACTTCAGTGGGCTGTAAATCTGTGATTAAGAGTTGGCTCCTGTTAATGTTCTGTACATGTCTGGGTGAGATGTACTGGGAATTAGGCTTCCAGAGCATCTCCCTGCAAAAGCAAGCAGTGGTGAACCATGTTGTTAAGTATAAGTGGTTTTATAAGAGGGAGACGTGGCCCCAGCATGACTCCTATCATCCTCTTATAAGGGTCTCTAATTCAATCCACCTCCCGTCTCTGTATTTCACTTACTGTAGACACTGACAGTTCTCACATGGCTGCTGTCTGTTGCACATGAACACATACTAAAGATAAAGACTAGGGTTAGTTCAACATGAACAGAAACAACCAGCCTGAAATGAAATTATTTGCTTTCCATATATATATGTGTATATATATATATATATATATATATATATATATATACTGTATATCTATCTATATAAAAAAAAAAAATTCCCGTCTCACCCCTATGGGTGGTGTGTGTCTTCCTCAATCTCGGGTCCTCTACCAGAGGACCCAGAGGACCACCAGAGGACCCGAAGAACCCTCAAACTCCCAGGCCTCTGGGAGTTTGAGGGTTCTTCGCAGTATCTTAGCTGTTCCTAGCACTGCGCTCTTCTGGACTGAGATCTCTGATGTTGTTCCTGGGATCTGTTGGAGCCCAGTTTGGGGGTCACAGCCCCGAAGGTGCCGATTACCACGGGGACCACTGTTGCCTTCACCTTCCACATCCTTTCTAGCTTTTCTTTAAGCCCTTGGTATTTCTCCAGCTTCTCGTGTTCCTTCTTTCTGATGTTGCTGTCACTTGGGATCACTACATCTACCACTACGGCTTTCTTCTGTTGTTTGTCCACCACTACTATGTCCGGTTGGTTAGCCATCACCTGTTTGTCGGTCTGTATCTGGAAGTCCCACAGGATCTTAGCTCGGTCATTCTCCCTCACCTTTGGAGGCGTGTCCCATTTTCACCTCGGGACCTCCAGCCCATACTCGGCACAGATGTTCCTGTACACTATGCCGGCCACTTGGTTATGGCGTTCCATGTACGCTCTGCCTGCTAGCATCTTACAACCTGCTGTTATGTGCTGGATTGTCTCAGGGGCATCTTTGCACAGCCTGCACCTGGGGTCCTGCCTGGTGTGGTAGACCCCGGCCTCTATCGATCTTGTGCTCAGGGCCTGTTCTTGTGCTGCTACGATCAGTGCCTCTGTGCTGTCTTTCAGTCCAGCTTTTTCCAGCCACCGGTAGGACTTTTCGATATCAGCCACTTCTTGTATCTGTCGGTGGTACATGCCGTGCAGGGGTTTGTCCTGCCATGATGGTTCTTGCTCTTCTTCCTCTGCATTGGGCTTCTGTTGCCTGAGATATTCACTAAGTATTCCATCGCTTGGGGCCATCTTCCTGATGTACTCATGGATCTTGGTTGTTTCATCTTGGATGGTGGCTCTGACGCTCACCAGTCCCCAGCCTCCTTCCTTCCTCTTAGCGTACAGTCTCAGAATGCTGGATTTGGGGTGAAGTCCTCCATGCATTGTGAAGAGCTTCCTTGTCTTGACATCAGTGGCTTCTATGTCCTCTTTTGGCCAGCTTATTATGCCAGCGGGGTATCTGATGATCGGCAGGGCGTAGGTGTTGATGGCTTGGACCATGTTCTTCCCATTTAGCTGACTTCTTAGGACTTGCCTTACTCTCTGTAGGTATTTGGCTGTGGCTGTTTTCCTTGCGGCTTCTCCCCGGTTCCCATTTGCCTGTGGGATTCCAAGGTACTTGTAGCTGCCCTCAACATCCGCTATGCTGCCTTCTGGGAGTTCAACTCCTTCAGTCCTGACAACCTTCCATCTCTTTGTTATCATTCGACCACACTTGTCCAGTCCGAATGACATTCCAATGTCGTTGCTGTATATCCTGGTGGTGTGGATCAGTGAGTCGATGTCTCGCTCAGTCCTGGCATACAGCTTGATGTCATCCATGTACAGGAGGTGGCTGATGGTTTCCCCATTTCGCAGTCGGTATCCGAAGCCAGTCTTAGTGATGATCTGGCTGAGGGGGTTCAGGCCTATGCAGAACAGCAGCGGGGACAGAGCATCTCCTTGGTAGATGCCGCACTTGATGGAGACTTGTGCTATCGGCTTGAGGTTGGCTACTAGGGTTGTTTTCCACAGTCCCATCGAGTTCCTTATGAAGGTTCTTAGGGTCCTATTGATGTTGTACAGTTCCAGGCATTCCAGGATCCATGTGTGAGGCATTGAGTCGTAGGCTTTCTTGTAGTCAATCCAGGCGGTGCACAGGTTGGTCTGCCTGGTCTTACAGTCTCGAGCGACCGCTTTATCCACCAGTAGTTGGTGTTTTGCTCCCCTGGTGTCCTTACCCATTCCTTTCTGGGCCCCGCTCATGTATTGAGCCATGTGCCTACTCATCTTAGCTGCTATGATGCCCGACAGGAGCTTCCATGTTGTGCAGAGGCAGGTTATCGGACGGTAGTTGGATGGGACTGCTCCCTTTTGGGGGTCCTTCAGGATCAGGACTGTCCTGCCTTCAGTTAGCCACTCTGGGTGGGTCCCATCCATTAGCAGCTGGTTCATTTGAGCTGCCAGGCGCTCATGGAGGGCAGTTAGCTTCTTTAGCCAGTAGGTGTGGATCATGTCAGGCCCCGGTACTGTCCAGCTCTTCATGTTTGAGACCCTTTCTCGGATATCTGCCGTTGTGATGGTTACTGGTTCCTGTTCAGGGAGGTTGCTGTGGTCTGCTCTCAGGTCTGCCAACCACTGGGCATTGGTGTTATGTGATGCCTCCCTCTCCCATATGTTTTTCCAGTATCGTTCAGTCTCCAGCCTTGGTGGATTGGCCCTTGTGTTACTGCCCTCCCACTGAGAGTACACCTTGGATGGTTCGGTGGAGAACATCCTGTTTATTCTCTGCGCTTCTATTTGTCTGGTGTACCTCTTCAGGCGTGTGGCCAGGGCTGTGAGTCGTTGTTTGGCAGTCTCCAGGGCCTCAGGTATGGACAGCCTGCTGTATTTCTTACCCAACTTCATCCCCCTTCTCTGCAGTTCTGACAGTTGGCTAACTTCTCTCCGTGTTGCCCTTATTTTTGCCTCTAACCTCCTTCTCCATGCAGGGTACTGCTCCTTGGTGGTGGAATGTATTTTGTGGCCAAGCATCTCAAGGATCACTGTTGCCGTGGCGTATATCAGCTTGTTGGTCTCGGTGATGGTCACAGTGGGGATTGTTCGTAATGCTGCATTCACATCTTCTAGTAGACTTTCAGAGAGTACTTCACTTAGTCTTGGTAACGGGCTACGGAGGTTCCAGGTGTCCATCTTGCCTACGATCTTCACTCTCAGGTCAGCTGCTCTTGTGTTGAGCGTGTCGGGGCTTGTCATTGGGGCTTGGTACCCAATCTCGGGTGGGGGTGGTGTTGTTTCCCCCCTGACCTGGCGTCCTGGCTCCCCCTTGCCGTAGCATTTGTGTTGTATTTCTTCAATCTCTAGTTGTGATAGCAGCTGCCGTTTGCGGATGTTGGAACACTGAGCTACTAGATGCTTTGGCCCTAGTGTGGATGGTGGGTTTCGGAGTTTCCATAGGTCCCACATCCTCTTCATGTAGCCCCTATCGCTGGGGTTACTCATGTAGTAGCATTCCAACAGTTCTCTATTATCAGCCCTCGTCCACGAGTGTCTTGTTCCAGTAGCCCATTTCTCATCAGGTTGCCCTGGTCCCCTTGCACCTGACGCGGACCTTGTTGACCCGGGCGACGTCCGAGCCGGTATGACTCCAGTATTTCTATCACTCATTTGTACTGAGGTAGGCTAGTGGCATTAAGGACCTTGCCTAAGGGCCCACATTGGTGATGCCCTGGTCGGGATTCGAACCCCCGGCCATTTGGTCTACCCGCACCGAAGTCAGTGGCCTTAATCTATATATATAGATATATATATAGATATATAGATAGCTGGATAGATATAGATATTCACATAGTACCAGAGAATGGGGAATCAGTTTGTGATATTTAAGATAAAATTAATTGATTTTTTTTATCTCTTGGGACTAGCAGAACAGACGTTAAATACAACCCAGTCTCAACTTATACAGAAAATGTGTTGGCAAACAGTTGCTTGTTCACACAGCCAGCAGATACAGAGCAGTTTTTGCATAGATATGGAGTTGTGTTCTTAGCCAGCTGATGCTAAATTTGCCTTTTGGCCCTGAGGAGGTAGCAGTCAGTGGGCGTAGCAGAGTTTTTTGCTGAAGAGTATAGGTTGATGACAGCAGTGAGACTGAATCAAGATAGTAAAGCTGTTGGCTATAAAATCAAAACAAGAAGCTGAGCATCTGAAAATTCCTGTAGAGCAGATGGGAACTACAGAGTTGGCTTATGTGGTTTTGTCACCATGAGTGAACACTGTTATTATCATCTCACCTTTTGTAAGAAACTGCATCAACTCTGTCATATCTGTCTGGCTAAATTAAGTTTATTAATAGAACTGTTGTTAGGTCTGGCTCTGGTTAAAACAGTCATAAGTAGGCTATGCAGGCAGCACTGTTGAATCCTAATTGTAAATTGAAAACAATCATTGCTCTGTCAATTGACAGAAAATTAATTAACAACAGTTTTTATAATCAGTGACTTGTTTACGTAATTCCTCAAGCAAAAATGCTGAAGTTTCCTAGTTTCATGCCCTCAAGTGTGAGGATTTGCAGGTTTTCTGTCTTTAATATATATATATATATATATATATAATATAGTGCCATCTATACGGGCACTTCTTCAGGGTGCTTGGGTGTTATTGAGACAAAATCAGTAATTTGAAGACAACTTCTAGGCTGAACAATTAATTGATGTATCTGAAGCAGAAACATCCAATTATTTGATAATGAAAATAATCATTAGCTGAAACTCCACATAGAGATGGAGAGTAAAGTATGTATGTGAAATAGGCCTAAAATGTTCTCATGATGACTTTTCATGAACACAAAGAACAAATTGCTTTGTTCCTTTGTCTGTGGTGAGTGCAGTTTGTTCTGAATTGTGCTTTATCCCTTTAGTAATTTGTGGCACAGTGTGCATACAACCATGCAGATTAGATTCTCACATCTGCCCTGATTTATTTCTATTTTAGTGGAACTTTTCACATATCCTCAGCAGGTGTAGAAATGAAACAAAAACCCCTTCTTGCTGTTAAACATCATATTTATTTCTAATTCACATCATGTGTCTATTGTTTTAATATATATATATGTAATGTATAGTTTTTATATGTATGTATGTAGGCAAAAAACACAAGTTCCTTAAAAATTAAATCCTTAGATTTGAGTGAAAACTTGGTTAGAGACCAAAGTAAGGCAACTGTGTGTGTGTGTGTGTGCGTGTGTGTGTGTATAGACATCTCATGCCAAGTCCTTCATGGCAAATACATTTAATTTTACTTACAATTAAACCTCCTTTGACCTTCAGGTTGCAAGAAGTTCTTTTGGTAACTTATTTTAATAATTAAATTTGATATGGCTGATCTACAGACATTTAGAACTGATGTAAAAGTGTAAAGTCAGCTTGGTTTTTAATGAGAATCCATTCATTGGTCAGCAGATGTGAATTTGAATCAGCTCAGTGTGTTTGTCCTTTAGAGCAAACTCTTAATTTTAAAGAGTTGTCTGGAAAAAGTAAGGGGGTGACACTGGCACTCCCACTCACACACAGTATCACAAGTATCAGTCTGTTCTTGGTATAAATTGAAGTGTACACAATGAATCAGAAAGTTGAGTGTCAGCCAGTGAAAAACAAGCAAACAAAAACAGAGTTACCCTAGTTCTGAAAAAGTGGCTGATAGTCTCAAGTGCGCTTCAGAATTTGGCAAGCAACAGTACATTAATAATTAGCATTCATTTCTCAGCTTTCTGAGTCAGCTGTAGATCTTTAGTTGTAAATTGAAATTATTGGATTAAGGCATAAGGGACATATTGAATATGTGTTGTAACTCAGGAATTTGTTTGGTTACATCCTCTGAGAAAATCTTATTTAGTGAAATACTTTCTAATGCATCATAGTCTGTTTCTCATTCGCCTTTGAATGTGGTTTTTCTGATCAGATTAAGTTTTGACTGGATTACCTGAGAGTTTAATGAAAGGCATTCTGGTTTGAGGGTTATGCTAAGAACAAGGATTAGCTTTTGGTTAGGAATGCAGTGAAGAGGATTAAGGTTAGGTTGAGAATGCAGCCAGTAAAAGTCCTAACACATGTAGTAGCTTTTACAAGAACTGCAGCCCTGCACTCTAAAAGCCATTATTTCTAATGGCCTGTGGTGCCCATGGACTGACATCCCCTGTTTGGGGAAGAGGTGGATCCAGTGCTGTAAAGGCACCAGCAAAAAATTCCAAACGAACTGATTGATAATTTTTATGGGGTGGCAAATGATAAAATACCATGTCAGAAATAAAACAGTAAGACCTATCTGAACGATGAGTATTTGTAAATATATGCCTTATTAATAGGTTCTTCACCCCTTGTTGGCCACGCTCCTGCAGTGCTGCATTAAAGTGTCCCTGTGCACAGAGCTGATCCACTTACGGTTTTACACAGTGCTTTGAATATGGCACAGAATGCTGGCAAGATAATAATTGTTCTTCCTAAATGGTGAGTGAAGTTAAGCAAACCATGTCCTATCGTCTAATCATCTATATATGCAGTAAATTGTTTTTGCTTTATACACCATGCATAACGTCTTGCAAGACAAACTTATAGTAATTGAAGGAAGTCACATTTCTTTGTGGCTTTGGAAAATTCTCGGATGTCTGGTTTCAAAAGCCAGTGGATAAAGCAAAAAATCTGCACAGTCATCTAAGTTAGAAGAAACCTCTCTTCAAAAGTTGACATGTAGGGGAGATGATATGCATCTGTGTTGTTTTTAGATCATGTCTCAGTTGGCTGAGCTTCATTTTTACTTCTGTCAGCATTTTTAATCTTCTATAAGCTAAAAGCTATATTAATGTGTTGCTGTTATTCAGCAGCTTCAGACAGACACACACAATGTGATTCATCAACCACCAGTGAGGTCATGTGGCAGTCATGTGACTGGCAAAATGTTCAGAGGAACACAAAATGAGAAAAGGAGAAGGAGGCAAAATTGCTCCAGTCATAGGGAATTCTAAAGTACAGACACACAGATGTGCACTCACATACACACACATGGGCGCACTGACAAAGTCTGATGCATGCTGAGCGCTCATTCTGCAAGTGTCCTATAAAATATGAATGATACCGTGCTATATTTTTATCAGCCAGCCTGAGGACATGTATGAACTAGAGCAGCAAAAACACTGTTTCTCCAGCCATGGCACTCAGTTTGTATGCCTTGTGTAGAGCAAAGGACTGCTCCGCATCTTTCACTGCTTGTGGTTCTTGCGGTGCATATGCATTTGCAACATGTGCATTTTTTTTTTTTTTTTAATCTGAATGTTTCTGTTGTGTGAAAAAAACAGAGACATAAAGAGAGAAAGACAAACTTAGTTTTGAGAGTTCATTCATATGCAGCTCTGAGAGTTAATTCACACACTGTAATACACTCAGATTTGGAGAGTGTGAGGGGAGGAAAAATCTACCTGCATAAGCTGAAGTCCTGATACCAAGGTGAACAGTGGCATTGCTTGCAAAATGCTGCTGTCTGCACTGTTGAAAGCCGCCTGCAGTCTCTCTGACTCCTTTCCTCACGTACACGTGTTTAGTTAGACACACACTTTTCATTTTGTGCCCACTCATACTCGTTAGAACATTTGAACACTAGCCCTTGTGTAGGAGTGTGCTTTTGGCACACTGTGTGTGTGTGTGTGTGTGTGTGTGTATATGTGGTTTTGAGTGTGAGAGACAGCGGGAGGATGTACTTGAGACGGAGTGCGAGAGAATGAGTTTGTCGGCATTTGTGTGTGTGTTTGGATGTGAGGGAAAGTGCATGTGTGTCTGCAGCACCCAACAGAGAAAGGGGGTGAAATAAATGACAGGAAAAGGAAGGAGAGAGCAAGAAAAGCACAAGGCCCTGTCTTCAGAAACAGCTGACAGGCTGACAGGTCTGCTGAGACCCGCAGAAGCAAACATATAGAGACAGAACAAGGGAGACAAAGCAAGGGAGATGGAGAAGGAGAGGGCAACTATGGAAAGAGAGGAAGAAAAAAACAAAGAACACCAAAAAGATAGATGTTAACCATTGCATAGGTATAGAGTTGAAATATAGACATGTAAACTCTGAACATGTAGCTTAGGTACCATTAAACTCTAATGGACTTAACTTCTTCATTTGGCCATAATCCTGTGTATTGTGGCATCACGCATTGATCTGCATGTTATGCAAAAACATTTTCTGAAATTTCACAGGCATGGTATGAAAGACAAGTGCAGAAATCGAGAAAGCGAAAGCACAGACTGATGATAAGGACTGTAAAAGGAAGATGGGGGAAAGAAAAGTGACGAGGTTAGAGAAGACAGACAGAGGGGGAAATCGTGTGCCTGTGTGGCTTTTCAGAACGGAAATAGAAAGACGCTTTATTGAGTGGGGAATTGTCTGTGAAGTGTATTATGGTTATGCAGATCTACACAATTGTCTAGTTTATTTCAGTAAATCAGCAACAAAATAAGCCTCAAGCATTACCCCCAGTAGAAAATTTCATTTTTTAAACATCTTCTTTGGCTTTTCACTTTAGATGCTGTTGTTTTTTAGCTGAGTTCAAGAAAATTCACAATACGAACAGTTTACAGCATAGTGAGAATTGCATATCACCCCAGAAAACCACACACTGTATTACATTATACTTACAGTGTAGGATTGCTGATGGTACACCTTAACAGACATTTTGGATATGAATGGCTTGAGCAAATGAACTGGCTACAGGCAAGAACAATGAGGCACAAAGTTCAAGAGCGGTGATACTCAAACAAAATGTAAACTGGTGTGTAACTTTTTATTTGTGTGAATGCACAGGGAAATAATAGACATAGTAGAAGTTAGTTAAAGGACCTCAGTGTTTCTGGGATTCTGTTGGAATGAGAAAAAAAGGACTTGTCCTGGACTCTGTCAGGAATGAAAGAGGGAATGTGGAGATAAAAGAGTGAGGGAGACATAGATGGACTTCAGCTGTTTGGAGCACAGAGGCTGGTGGAGGAAAGAGTGTGAAAGACAGAGAAGGAAAGAGAGGGTGAATACCAGCTATTGTTGGAATGTCGTAGCAACACACAGCAGAAAGGATGGGGGAGGTGTGTGTGTGTGTGTGTGTGTGTGTGTGTGTGTGTGTGTGTCTGTTTGTGTGCACATGGGGTCAGTGGGTTTTCCACTCTGTTTGAGCTGCTTCTTGTCAGAGATGCCTCAAGTTCTGTGTTGGCAACCAAGCAACTGTGGACTTAAATTATTAGTTGGTCTGGACACAAGCCTAAAACAATCCAGTACTGCATTTCAGACCATTGCATCAACACCCAGATAGCTGCTGGAGCAAAACATCAGCAGTGCCTGGTTAGAGATCCAAATCTACAATTGCTAGTACTGCAAGTGTTCACAGGCAAGCTTGCTAACTTTCTCACAAGGACAATGTTGCCATGCTGACGTTTAGCAGGTATATTGCTCACCAACTTATTTTGTTGTGTTAGCACTGTAGCATTTGCTTAACAGCACGAAGCACAACTGAGGCAGCTGGGAATTTTTCCTGTATGTGGCCATACAAGTTAAATGGAAATAAAAATACATAAAGAACTGAGGAAAAGTCAGGGGATCTTCCAGATCATTAGGTTCTGTACCCTGGGACTCAAGTTCTTGAACACAGATTTTTAGTCCAAAGTACTGGAAGAACAGATCACCCTACTGACACTGTTTTCCTTAAAGATGTAAGAAAGAACTTGCAGTGTGGCTTGTTGCATTGTACATGTTAACAATCTTAAGATATTCTTTTATTGTGAGTTGAATGTATGATTGATTATGATTCTATTGGTCAAATTTATCTCAATAATTCTTTTATGTTTCCAGGATCCTGCTGGCATCTTTGAGCTGGTGGAGCTGGTGGGAAATGGCACCTATGGGCAGGTGTACAAGGTAAGATATTTGCTTCAACAGACTTTGATAAGCATTAGTCTATCATTCTAAAACTGTGCTCCCATAGCTAATCAGCTCGTGTCTATTCTCTCCCAGTAGCCTACATGGAGTGAAAATAAAAACATGCACTGTGATTAAAAGAAACAACTTTGAGAAGAATGGAGCAAATATAAAAGTTGCTTAAATGTGGAGAGGAGAAACTGAATCTGGGGAACATTAAGTGCTTTTTAGAAGAATGTTCATTATTCCTTTTCTTCATTCTCTTTCTTCCTTTACTGTTCTATTCTTTCTATATCTTTGAAAGGGTTTTTGTAGGTTTCTCGTTTGAGATGAGGTATTTTAGGGGGAAGTGGTCCTCTTGGACAAAGGAAGTGCTTCTACTTCGTCTGACATTGTGACATCACTGTGGTTTGAGGTTTTTGCTGTCGACTGGACTCAGGTGTTTCCTGCTGTCACTTTAAACACTATCTCTATGTCCACGATACCAGCTGAACTTCCTTATCCCTGCATGATGCCCTGCTGGTCTGTGGCCCGCTCTTCCTATTCCTGATTCTCTGCCTTATTCTGCCACTCTGCGGCACCAGCATGTGGCTCTTTATTAAATCACCTTCAGATGGAATAAACATGTGTTTGTTTAAATATATGAAAGTACAGACATGTGAAGGCCTTTGTGAGTGCATGCATTTCTGCGTATGTGAGTCAGTGTGTCTAATGGTGAGAGTCAAGGTCAGGTGGTGGTAGAGAGGAACTGTTCTTACAGCTGATTGGACCAGATAAACGGTCAGGCAGAGGTTGAACATACTTCTCCATGCTTCTAAATATAATCTGACATCCTTCCATGTGTGTTTGTGTGTGTGTGTGTGTGTGTGTGTGTGTGTGTGTGTGTGTGTGTGTGTGTGTGTGTGTGTGTGTAAGAGACAAAAGGGAGGAAAAAACACAAAAGGAAGGGAGAATAGGAGAGTTATGTGTATCCATTTATTGCTGACTCTGCTGTCTTGGTGAAAGTCACGGCTCATTTACTGGCTGACATTCAGCCAGTCTGTTCCTATACATTACAGAACCACAGAACGCCTGTGGCAACAGTCTGTGGATCTGTAGCCCATACAGCTGATCCACACTGGTGTGTGATTGGGTGTTATAGTGTGAAATATTCAATGGAGTCCATACTTAGGTTTCTTTTATTAATATTACTTTTGTTGGTTGACGGCTCCAAAAACAATGTTTACAGTTTTCTAGTTTTTGACTAGCTGCTAAAATGTACCTTGGACTACTGTTAATAACTCATTTAAAAAATACTTGTTCAAAACATCATAAGTATAAACTAGAAATGTTGACAAGGTTTAAACAATTTAAAATTGTCAATTTCAAACAAAAATAAACCATAAGAAAGAAAGCATTGTGTTATTTACTTTGAAAATGTCTCTTTCAGTGCTGTGCTGTAGGTATGGTGTTATATCAGAAAAATAACACATGAGAATACTATAGTGTGTATAGCTTTGGACTGTAGTATCCCCAGTCTGGATCAATGAATCCTTGTCAGGGTGCTCTGGAGCGAACACAGGTGAAGTTAGAATTTTTTGCTCGAGTGTGAAGATAAGAATCAGGCAGGCTGTAAACATGGTTTTACTCCTTCCTATGATTCCAAAAATAGCTTCAGATTGCTCAGTGGCCAGGGGCCAGTTTTGCTCTGATGTGTCTCTGATCATAGACTGCAAGTTACAAGTCGTGCCTTATTTTTCTTTCTCACAGTGTAAGACAGAAGTGCTAGGCTTATATATCCAACCTGCACAAGCCCTTGTTGAATTTTATTTTAAAATTTAGATAGATTATACATTGTTATTGTGTTTATTATTTATTCAAATAAACTTGTCATAAGTGCAAATTTACTACTGTTTCATTTCACTAAAAAAAAAAATAGCTGAAAGAAATTTAGGCTGCATCTGGATTTATTGAAACCTTAAGCCTGTTGGATGAAGAGAATAATCCATTGGTTAAAAGCTAAACACATTTCACACGAACTGCAAACCCCAGGCATTCTTCTCACATTAAGAACATGACCAATGATGACATTCTTCTGCACTAGAGACTAGAGAATGTTTATGTGTAGCTATGCATGCATTATTTTGCGTGTTTGATAGTAATAATCAACACAGTGTTATATGTTATGGGTGACACAGGGCCAGTAATGTGCCATGCAGCTGCAGTCCTGTGTGTCTGGGTGCAAGAGATAACAGGTTTATCAACAATTCCATTACCCCATCTAGTTAAATGATACGGATCTGCTCCTCACAGCTCTCTGCTGTCTCTCCATCCCACTCTTTTTCCTTCACATGTGCACCTAAAATCTCAATTAAAAATGTCAAATCCCTATTTCTGTATTTTGGTTGCAGTTTCCCGATGAGCAAACGGATATTTTAACCAATAATGCAGACAGATGAGTAGCCACAGCAAAAAGATAATTTTAGCTTGACTTCTCTCTATGTCTCCTTTTCTCATCTTAAATCTGCATGGTGGTTCTGCTTTTTTGCTTTCTCTCCTTTGTCTCTTTCATCCTCCTCACTCCTTCGCCCCACTCCCCAGCACATTTCTCCTATCAATATGTAATAATGCTTTTCTTCTTGTTTCCCCTGTTATTTGGGTTGAAACTTCTCTGGTGAGCTGTACTTAAGGGAGCAGTCTGTGCCTACAGTATGTGTATATATAGCTTCTACTGGCTGCTCTAAAAGGCCCATAAATAAAGAACATGGGTAATGCTGAATAATTAAACACATTCTCTCTCCACTTCACTCCTTCTCCATCTTCCACTCGCTCTCTGTTTCCTTCTTTAGCTCTCTTTCCCTCTCTCTCTCACACCAACTGTTGTCACTCTCTAACTCATCATCTGCCTCTCCATTGCTCCCTCATTGGTATTTCCTCCCTTGATTTTGCCAAGTCTCTCTCCTCAGCTTCATCTCTCCAGCTCTCTCTCCTTCTTCTGCTCCCCCTCCTTTTTTATTTATCATGCTTCTGTTGTCTCCCCCTTTCTTTGGGATGGGGCTCATCAGAGCTTCCTCATTTTTTCAACTTGATGAAGCGCTCCTTGCCGCACACAGTGCCACAGTGGAGGTGGGAACTGGGACCTTTTGTGTCCAACCATTGGCCAAAACACTCACCAACTGACACGACAACTTATTGACTGACAGACTTATTGATCAGTTAATTGATTAATCACAGCTTCTCTTTCTTCTGGTGGGAGACGTTATTTTTCTTCCTGATGAATGATGCAAGTTGTGAGGGCAACTAATCATATGTCGGTGACATGAACACAAATGCTGCACACATTCACACCCACATGCAGAAAATGATGATACATTCAGACATTCATCTCATCCACTGTCTCCTCATCTTTGGCAGCAACAAATGATTTCCGGTGTTTGTGTGAGTTTGTGAGTGTGAATGTGTGTGTTTGCACAGTACTTTCTCTCCATGACTCTGCTGTCTCCATGCAGCGAAGAAGCAGGAGGAAGACGAGCAAAGGAGGCAACCAATCTTTTTTTGTTCTCTGATGACAGAACACTTCCACTTCACTCCTCCTCAGGCAAAGTGCTCCACACACTCTTTAAATATTTACTACTCACTCTGACACACACACAGACACACACACACACACACACACACACATATAATATATTTGCACACATAGTAGAACTAAACCAATGGCTGGGGAACTAGGCTGTATGGGCTTTTATATGTTCACCCACTGTGACAGCCACTCTGTTCAAAAGCTGCTCTGTGGTTTCCATTTACTGCACTAGCGTGTGTGTTTGTGTGTGTCAAGCTATGTTTACAGCCAAGGATTTCAATGAGCAAGTATATGGTGACATGTCCTAATGTCACAGTGTATGTTTGTTAGTGTAATGAAAAGTGTTTGTGCTTGGAACAAATCTTCTTATCGGGACTTTGTGTTTTCTTTAAAATTGATGAACCGATGAGCCCACACACGACAAATTGTTACGGTTACAGCCTCACATCTTTGATGATGTTATGATAAATTTGTGGTGGGGCCATGGCAGTCCAGGATGTCCAGATAGGAATCATCTCATTAACCAGTCACACCTCTTATTTTTTCCTCCATATCTATGTCTCTTGCTTGGCTCTTCCCCTTTTCTCCCTTCGCCCACCTCTCCTCCTCCTCGTCACTCCTCTGCCCTCTTAAGAACTGAATAAAATTTCAAAGTTGGTATCTTATCTTCCTTATCTGCTGGAAGTCACGCTGCAGAGGACTGTGGGAGATTTTTTTTTCTCCCTGCATGCCCGCCACTGCCGCTGCACTGTTACACATAAACACACATACGCAGACAAACGCGTGCATACACACCTCAGAGAAGCAGCATGAAGTGTGAAAGCCTGGTAAAAGAGACTGGAAGATAGAGCGACTTCCTTTATTCCTCTTTGTTTGATGTTCTAAATTCCTTCAGCTAGTGTTTCACAGCAGGAAGGAAGATCAAGCAAACAAGCATATACACTGTGTATCTCTTTGAAAGTAGTCACTGATAGCTTATACAAAAAATGGTAACTGACAAATAACAAATGTTATATTTGTACATTTTTAAATTTTTACTGTCGAACTATGAATTTCAAATATGGTGGTAATGATGATTAGATTTATTTGCACACAGTCCAGCTGAAGTTCTAAATCTCACAGTTGCCAGCCATACCTCAGGAAAGAGCTGTATTTATTTTCAGTCCTCTGCTAGAAAATAAATAGGCTAGTCATGCTTGCTGTATCAGTAAATTGTAGCTGGTATGATAAAGGGCTGACATATGTAAAGAATGTAGTGCTATATAGTGGCATTAACACTAATGGGGTTGCTGTCAGGGCTATGGGGGTGTCTGTGGGCTATAGGGCTCGGGTATGGTTGGTGTTTACTTGTGTGTGCAGTGAGTAGATACATGTGTGTGTGTGCTTGTCTGTTGCCTTGTACAGTACCTGTCCCTGGTGCAGGGGCATTGCTGCAGCTGTTTACAGTTTGACACTGTGTCATTGCGCCGCCATTGCTGTATTTTTCTTGTCTACACGCACCGACACACATACTCACACACACAGGCACATGCGCACTTCAATCTCTGGAGTCCCTATGAATGAACTGTGAACCGTGACTGAGGTGGATGTTGCTATTTACCGTGGGAGCAGCAGATGTGCTCATTCCACACACACACACACACACACACACACACACACACACACACACTTGGCAGTGTGTTCATTAGCCTACATCCTCTCTCTATCTTCCTCAAGGCCACACACCCCATTTACCCACAATGCACTCCTGCCTCCGAGCACAGGGTCAATTAGCCATGCCTGTTGTCAATAACAATTTCTCACTCTTTGTCTTTCTTTCTCATTCTCTCTCTCTACTGTATCCTTTTTCCAGTCAGGTGCTGCACTCTTTAATTGATAGTGCACACTGTAAAGAACTATTTAGCCAAGGCTTTTTCCCACATTGTGAATTGCTGCTCCTCGATAGTTAAATCAATAACCTATACCAGCCTTGACTCTCTTAATTATACTTGATTCTCTCTCGTCTTTCCTTTCTCTGTGTAATGTATGTTTTCTCCTTATTTTTGTTTTTTATCCTTGCTCTCCTTTATCTGAGCAGTTTTTTTCTACTCACCTTTTCCGTCCTTCCCTGTGTTCTCTCTCAGCTGTGTCTTTTGTTGTTGCCGCCTGCTCCTCTCTCATCTCCAGTCTGTACAGTAAATCAGCTCGCCTGTTCATTTGACCTCCTAAGCTGCTGGAGCGTGATGCCGAAGTGCTGAACCTGCCGCTTTGCCTCTCCGCCGCAGCCTTCCTCCTCTGTAGTGTTCCCTTGGTTGTGCGCACTTTCTGACTCTCATCCTCCTGTATATGTCTGCTTGCTCTGCAGATGTTGTAGTGTCAAGAGCAGAGTTTGTTTCCATCTGTAGTGACTGACGACATTAAGATTTTAAAATTTGATTAGAAATAAGAGATACACTAAGTGGGTGAGTTCGTGGTTAACTTAGTGAAGTAGCCTTTTAGTGCATTAGGGAGTTACCCCCCTGCAAATGAGTTAGAGCCTCAGCGAGGTAATATGCTAACAATTTTGGGAGGAACCCACAGCTGTTTAGATGCATTGGAACATCAAGATGTAAAGGTAACATTATTGTACATGTGTTTATATGTGTGGTGTGTTTCAGTTCATCTGGTTTGGCCTCAAATGCCCACCATAAATAAAAACACACGTTCAAAGCATTAAAGGATTTTTTATGATGAGAACAAACTTTTACATTTTCTGACATTACACATGTCTGGACGTACAAACGTGTATAAAGAACCACAGATCATCTCTCTATATTTAGGACTTGTAACCAAATTGCATTTCTTGCCATGTGATAAGGGACTTTACCTGCTTTGTGAAAGCACCATCTCTTTGCTGTCACGCACCTTCACACCACCATGGGGAGCCACAAATGTGCTTTGCTGATTAGGACCTTTTTTGTGTGTTTACCTGTTTGCAGACCTCTGCCTCTCTTGCTTAAATCCAGTATGAGCGTCTGCATTTTGGATTATTTAGCAATGTGCCAGATCTTTTCTCTGACCCCTGATTAGTTATATTTCTGTGATTAGCAGCTTGTTAATTAGCTTGTTGTACTGTGAGCGAGAAGGTTAATCAGCGACTATTGCGGACTGCAGATAGATTATTGTTTCAGTAGGCTTTAGCCGATAACAGCAGTTCATTCAAAGTGGAATCAACATGCACTGACTCTGTCACAAAATTCAGCTTTTCTTTCCTGCAACCCACCCACCCCCCACAACCATCAATAAAAACCTTCTGGACTATTATACAGATCATTGCTCTCATCTTTCTTCTTTCATCCTCTCTGTCTTCTTCTTGCCTAAACTCTCCGCTGCTATATGTTCTCATCTTCACTGCCTCTTAGTATGACTTTTTTCCTTTTAAATCTCTTTCTATCTCAACCTGTCTCTTCTCTCTTCCTTTCTCATGTGTATGAGAGCAGCCTCAGGGTGCGTCTATATTTCCTTAGCAGTGCAGGAGTAGATTGGAATGGAGGCCTTTGTCACTTTTATTTACTGCCTCACTGATTCCACAAATGTGTGTGTGCGTGTACGTGATTGTGTACCTGTCTGTGTGTGTTGTTGTGCGAGCATGTGTGAATGCAGAATGATTGCAGGTGTTTGAACTGCAATGAGGTGTGTCTGGGAGTATTGCCCTCTTATTTCTTGGGGCTTCTTCGAGCAGAACTGTTTGTAACATTTGTTAGCCGAAAGTAGCTTTAATTCTGCATCGCAGCTCCAGCACCTGCTACTGAGCATGCTGGGATTGTAAGCTTACAGACTAGAACCAGTGGGTGTTGATAACAGGGTATAGACTGAAACATTGGTTGTCTGAAATCCTTCAAACCTAACACAGCTGAACTACAGTTTGGTGTGTAGCAGCAGTGGGCATGCTCCTTCAAGGACTCGTATAGAGCAGAAGCCCCGGGGTACATCCCATAACCCACATCTCGCCATGATTCAGTTGCCATGCCGACAGGCCCTATGCCAGGAGAGCATGCTTAGATGACATTCAGTTAATTCTTGACTGTGTGTGTTTGTTTGGATTACCATGACAGCACAGATTAGGATTATGGTGTGACCCATTTCCTTTTTACCAAGAGTGGGCGGTGCAGTGTGGCAATCTATCCCCACCATAGTTGAGTGAGTATGTTTTTCTGCATTCATATGCTTTAGGATGTATATTTGTTTTTTTTCTTTCTATATGCTTTGAAGGGAAGGGACATGAAAACAATTAATTAAAAATTGATGCAGAATCATTTGACTTTTTAGCTTTTTTTACTTACTTTTATGGTCACTGTCTGGCAGAATGTCAGTTGTGACATTATAGGCCCATGTCAGACTACCATAATGAAAACAGTAAGTACATTTCAAGTCTCTCTTTAAATTTTAGCGAAATGAATGAAAAACAAATGGCTCCTTGGAATTTTTTACAATCAATCTTAATTACATTAGGCTTTTAAAAAAGGTCTCCAGTAATTAGATTTTTTGTTAACAGGGTAAAACATCCAGAACCACTGCTACAAGTGTTTTAATTTTGGTTCCTGTAAAGGATATATTAAAAATCAAGGATCAATTTACAAAGTCAAATTGAACTGAAGCTTGGATGGATTGGGATTGGTTTCTTCTGACCTTGCAGCTTGGCCACAGAACAAGCACACACTGAGGACAGTTGCACTGTGATATTTAGCTCTCAGTAAACTAGTTTTCTGCTCATCCGCTCTCTATTTTCTCAATCAATTCTTCCTCCTATATTCCCCCCCCCACCTTTCCTTATCTCGCCTCTTCTTCTAAATAGCAACGCTCCCATATCATGACGATTGTTTCTTATTCGCTGTCCTCTTCCTTGTTTTATCTGTGTGTATGAGTGTGTATGTGTATGTTTACGTGCTGTGCCCACTGTACTCTGGCCATCCAACACTGTTGCTAGGCTACAACAGGAAGTGTCCTGCATAGTAAATGTGTCCGATGGGGGGTGTGGTTGACTTGGACATGCACATAACAAATAATATACACACAATGCAGCATTTCTTTTGCACTCACACAAACAGACTAAATCCCTGAGTATCATATGTGTTAAGGCAGGTTGGTCTTATGTAACTGAGGCTGAAGAGATGCTTCCCTCTGCAGCCTGCGGTGCTCGTGTGTGCATTTGTTCCCCTCAACATTCAGCTCCATATAGCAGATGCTGAAAAACCATAAAAGAGAATCATTATGTGCTGTGTACAATTGTCTATAGGCTGCATATACTTTAATGACATTTTGCTGTCTCTTGGCAGACGCAATTAATCATAATTATGCGTTGATGCTAATTGCAGTAATACTGAGACAAAGGTGTACTTTGTGTCAGACTGAAATCTCCCTCATGCAGCATGTGGAAGGGAACGGATGAGATGAGAGATGAGATGACACCATGTTATCAGACCTAGGGTTACAGCATGAACTTACAATAAAGACATAATGAATTAGAGCATACTCGACAATGGGCAAACAATGGGTTAACATCCTGAATTGATTGAATAAGAGTGTTTTTCTTTTATACTCCTTAAGGTGGTGTAAGAATTTAAAATACGTAAGGATGATATGCTTTTATGTGCACAGAACACTAGTATTTTATTGATTCTAAAATGACATTGTAATGACCAAATGATAACTCAATTACTCAAAAAATAATGGACAGATTGATCAATAATGAATATATATCTGTATATCTGCAGTTTCAACCCAAGTCAGACTGACATAAATCGGTGTTTTACAACCCTAACCACCACTAAAGAAATGAATCAAAACATTATGACTGTTATACATTTTAAGCCATACAATATTGGAATTTATTGCGAGGCTATTGTATTTCATAAAATGTGGACACAATAAACAGAAGCAACATTTCCCTTTTGGTTTAAAATTTAATCAACAGTCTTTAAAACATCACACACAATAAATGGACAAATGAACCTGGAGAAAGAGGTTTCTGTAGTTGTTCATCTTCTACAGTAGTTTATTGTGTAAGTGAATGAAACAATAGCCATTACACATACCCTTTTGCTCCAACAACATATAGCACATATTCTTAAACAATTATACTGTAAATGACCTTTATTTATGAAAGGATACTCTTATTTTGTTGGGTAAAACCATCAGAAAAAGACCTACACTCCAATTTGAATTCCCAACCCAAGAAATAGCTGAAGCACCACTGACCTGCAGGGATGATAAAGAGTAATGGCTCCTCCATGATGTGACCACCTGAAGGCTGATTGGAGATCAGTTTGGAGTCAGTTCACTGTCTTCATACAGCACAGCCATCCGAGTGGAACAAACATGGTCAATTTGGTCTGTTATCACTCAAACACAGCTGGCGTGGCATCATCACAGCTCCTTATGGGTTTGTATGTGAATGACAGATGTTTTGCCATCATATATGGCCAAAATACCTTCACAGGTTTAAAGAGGGAAACTGGAGGACTGAACACACGTGAAGACAATTTCCTTGACCTTGTTTGAAATGTCATTATGATGATTCAAGTTAAAGCACCACATGCTCAGCATAATGGTAGTTTTGAAATATTGGATGAAAGCATTTGCGTGCGGGAGCATAAGCTGTGTGTTTGTTTTGCTTCGTGGAGACACTCAGGCCTTGTCAGTGCATTGTGGTTTGCAGAAGGCACTAGATGCATTAGCAGAGGCAAAGAGAAATGGTTGCAGGGAGTCCCTGTTTGTGTCATGTCTGTTTGCCGAGCTCAAAGCTGAATGCTACTTTATCTCCATTAGTGTTCAACTCATGTTCATGTAAAACCCACTTTTCACAAGGTGGTGGTCTGCGCTGCATGTCAGAGAAAGAATACAAGTGAAAGAGGGTGAGACATTTAGAGAGAGGAAGAGAGAAATAATGAAAAGCGTAAGAGGAGCTTGTGAAAAGTTAAGAGGTTTAGATAATGAGAGAAAGAATCCCAGGGATAAGAGTGGGAGGCAGTGAGAGAAACTGCAGATCTAGGTCAGAGAGGCAAAACAGTAAACAAATGACTGGAGGAAGGGATGAACAGGCCTCCTCGCTCTGAATGGGACAGATGAGGAAGAGAGTGGGGCCGTCCTTACAAGTAACTGAGATGCTTTGTGTAGCTTGATGTGAGACTGGTGGGAATCCTCTCATTAACTTCAGAGCAGACAAATATGTGCATTTCTCAAAATAAAACTGTTACTCAAGGTCCCAGAGCTCAAGCAAACATCTTTAAATTGCTTGTTTTGTGTGACCAACAGTTCTGATTCCAGCTGAATTCAAATTGCAATGATAATAAACAGAGAAAGAAACAAGTCCTCACATTTGAGAACTAGAATCAGCAATTATTTGTCATTTTACCTTTATAAATTACTTGTTGAAACAAGGTGGTTTCAACACTAATCATTTTATCATTTTTCATTCTGAATTGTTTTGGTATTATTGTGACAGTACACTATATTATCCTGATAACTGCTGTGGAAATGCTATTTTAGTTGGCTCATAAACCCAGAGCCCACCCGCAACCCATTCACAGTATGAATTTGCAAATAAATGAACAGGGGGAGGAGGAAGGAAGAGCAAGAGATGAAGATGAACAGCCAGTGCTAATTCCTTTCTGTTGCTTCTTTCATACTTGGTCGTGTAATAAGGCTAGATGGCTTTACTGCTCCAGGAGGGAAGTAGAGAGGGAGGGAGGTTGTCAGGTGGCTCAGAGTAATGAATCTTTATCCAGCTCTGATGATATCCATGTCTAATATCTATTTGACACATTCTCTCTCGCTCTCTTAGTCACTCTCAAACTCCCTCAGTCATTTTCTCTCCCTCTTAATGTGTCTGTGTCCATGTGTGGGTGCGTATAAGAGTCCTTATACCAGTGTGAGTAGTGGAAAAATGTCGTTTTTGTATTTTGTATGTGCCTGTAAATGTGTGTGTGTGTGTGTAATTTTCTGGTTTATAAGTGGCTGTAATTCCTTTGTTGGTCTCCAACAAAGCCAGCCTTGTGCTTGTGGAATTGGGGCAGTCTGATCCTAATGAGAAATCCCTGCTCAATCTTTCCAACTCTTTTACTCTCACAGACTGTGTGCGCAAGAGAGAAAAGGAGAACCGGATCACAGTGTTCAACCATCCAGTTTGCTTCGTTTGCATAGTGCAGCGCTGGCTTGTACCACAATGAATTATCATATTAAAATCCTAATGTTCTCTTTTAGCCATATATCAGTGACTTCAAAAGTTTTTCAATTTCAGAGGAGCTGTTTAATGAGAAATTTAAGTCATGGCTTTAAATTGCACTCACTCATGGACATTAGCTGATGGTGATGCTGTATTGCCAGTCATCTTGTGGGAGCCCACCAAATGTACTAGAGTTTGGTTCCTAGTTTCAGTTCTGAGAACATGGTTCTCTGGATTAAACAACTTGTGTTGCTTTCTGAAGTGTTACAAGGGTTTACAAAGTGATGTAAATATTCAGCCTTAAACAAAGCAGAGCCCCAGATACTCCCTGTAGTGAGTAAAAACACCACTTTTTGGCCCTAAATCAGATTTAATCATCTTATTATGTGTAAAGGAACAAATAAGCTATCACACTTCTACATTATCTCACAGTTAATAACTGTATATATTGAATAACCTCCAACATCTCACAAGCTATTCATCAAGTAAAGTGACTTTT
Source organism: Mastacembelus armatus (assembly GCF_900324485.2). Lineage (NCBI taxonomy): Eukaryota > Metazoa > Chordata > Actinopteri > Synbranchiformes > Mastacembelidae > Mastacembelus > Mastacembelus armatus. Next base: position 5,589,185 of record NC_046654.1, on the reverse strand, counting down.
GGCAAGCTTGTGGGTGCGATTGATCTGTTAAAACAATATAAAAATAGAAGGTGAAGCGTTGAGAATGAGTAATGACCAGTGGCAGGGTGCAGAGACTATCCTCTTACTGTACACTCAGTCCTGCAAATGAATTGCAAAGAGTGATGAAACCACCTGGTTTTAGCCATAACTTGGCTCTGTTCTTACTGTAGCATTCCCACCCTCTGTTTTGGCTGTAGCGCTCATTATCAGAACAGGCCTTTGATTAAAGCCCTCAGGAGGCACTTTAGAGCCAGACCCTTAATGCCATCTGGTTTATAGCAATTCTACCAGGAAAACAGTCCTGCTTTTGTTTGGTGTTTTTGTTTATGTGTGTGTGTCCTTGTCTGTGTGTGTGGTTTTGTTAGTTTGCGCCACTGCTGAGAAGCTGTTCTGCCCAGACTCTAACCTGCTAATCAGTTGAGTCCAGACAGGTGGAAGTAATGGCCGTCAGTGGTTTTAGCGCCTTTAGCCCTGTTAGCTTCATTAGCTAATCACAGCCACAGATGCTCTGTTGCAAATCAACCACATGGGCCTTCCATTTGCCCCTCAGCTTCCAACCTCCTGGTTTTCCCAACTCCTCCAGGCATCTGCCGAGCCTCAGTATTACATAACAGTGTTTGTGGATCGGTATCTGTTTTTTATTCTTTCTTTCGCTTGCGTGCCATCTCAGATACTCTCAAATGTGTTTTTACTGAGCTACATGCTGCCATTTTCAGACTAGCACTCAAAGGCTGGCGGTCATATTGCAGTGACATGCTGGGGTACACTTTTGACCCAGCAGTCTAATGCGAGTAGTATCATGTCCTCAATTTGAATCATGTCAGTGACACCATTCCTCTCAGCTCTGAACTACTTAAAGCAAGCTGCAATCCATAACTTCAATGGAAAAGTTTATTCACATAACATAACAGTAACAGAAAGGTTGGGTGTTAACCTGCTGCCAACGATACAGACAAACATCACCTCTTAACTTGGTTGTAAAGTATTTGAGATGCTTTAAGATGTAAACTCACCTGGAACAGCATGAGAAAACTTTAATAAATCCATTGACTGTTTCTAGTCAGGTCACACATTACTGCCCATAAACTGCAACATCCCTTGCCAGCCTCAAACATGGGACAGTTGTTGAATAGCTCCCTATTGCCTCATTGTCAAGTGTAAGCATCTGCATTAAATAACCAAAATGAGTTATACCTAGGAGAGCATTGATATGATTTTGATGGTAGCCTGTGTTTAGAGAGATGACAACAGATTATATGTACAGTAAATTATGTTTTTAACAGAGGCAAAAATTGTCAATGCAATTTATTCAGTAAAACGTGTTTTTGCCACTGATTTATTTATTTACTATACATTTCTGTATGCAGCGCAATGTGCATTTGCATTTTCTGGAGAATCCTGTAAACTGTTTAATGGACACTAACATTTTTCTTCTCATCTGTCTTCTTGCCTTCCTCTTTGCTCTGTATTCTTTCGTCTCCTTATCTCTGTGTCCATCCCTCTACTTTCCTCCTTCCACTAGGGTCGTCATGTTAAGACAGGGCAGCTGGCAGCCATCAAGGTCATGGATGTCACTGGGGTAAGATGCACACACACACACACAGACACACACAAACCAATGCACAGCAAATCATCTCAAGTGATTATACTACGGTCGACCGTGACATCTAATTATGAACGATGAGTCAGTATCAGCGTGTGTGTATGTGCGTGCAAGCACATTTATGTGTGATGTGGCAGGGAGGAAATGAGGACAGGCCTATTGCCATGGTAATATTAGCTGAAGGTATTAGGACAGCAGTGTGGTCTCAGGCGTTTCTGTAAAGCAGGAGGAAGTCTCAGCTATATTTAGAGATCCTCTCACCCTACGCCTCCCTGTCAATACTCAGCTGCCAGCAAAACAATGAAGCTCTGCAGAAATGAAACAACTAATGAATGAATGAACAGGAGCATCAATGGAAACATTTTTTTTAATGATCATAAGCAGGAAGGGGCCTGACAAGTAAATGAAACTGTATTAATTACTATATGCGAATAAATTTGCTTTAAAACAATAATTGAATGATTAATAATTAGTGATTGAAAATTAAATGAAAGGGAAACACATTATTGCAAATTAAACAAGCTGCTACTGTACAAAATCAGCTTACTGAAACAAGTGTCTTTGTTTTCTTCACCAATCAGCTCTAAATAGAAGTAATCAAGGCATGATTTTCTGATGTTGGTGCAAATGAATACGAAATTACATTTTTAAGTAACCAACTGCCACAACAACTTGTTTCAAACAACTGCTTTTGGCTTTGTGGCAGTAACCCTTTTAAGTGAAAGTAATTAAAAAATAATGCTGTTATGCAAATAATTTAAAGCCCAGCTGTGTGTTTTGCAACAACAGTTTTCAGAATTTAAATGGATTCAAAATGCAAATCCATCAACAACTTAGCTCTGTCACCATCCTGTTAGGATGTTTGAGGGGGGTCACCAATAGAGGTCATGGCTTAATTCCTGTTGGTCTTTTTCTGTGTATCAGGAGGAAGAAGAGGAGATTAAAGCAGAAATTAACATGCTGAAGAAGTACAGTCACCATCGGAACATTGCTACCTACTATGGAGCTTTCATCAAGAAAAACCCTCCTGGCATGGATGACCAACTATGGGTACGGCCTTACTTTTATGTGTTGTTGCACATTTTCTGTCATCTTTTCTGTATTTTGGACTCTTTGTGTGTATGAAACAAAGTGAGACAGGGAGAGAACATGGCTCTTAGAAAATAAAGAACAGATCAGATACATTTCATTTTCCCTGTTACATTTGTGAAAGAAGTGACTGTATAGTTTGTTTCCACATACAGTAACTGTAGTAACTGCACTGGAATATGTATATATACTTAACATGTGCATGTGAATGATATAAACAGTATGAGTGTGTGGCTGGTTGACTGGCTGCTGCAATAAATCATGTCTTAAGATGATCTAAGGGAGCTCTCTCTTCACTGCTCCTGCAGCATCCATCACACAACAATGGTGAACACACACAAACATATGCATATCCACACACAGCACCAAGATCTACCACCTGCACAATTCCTCATGACTCGACAGCTGCCAGTTTTTTTTGTTTGTTTGTGGATGTGTGTTATTCAGGGCTCTTTATGTTAGTGTCTTTATTTATGTGTCCCTTATTTTAGTGCAAGTATGAGTATGTTTTTGTGTGTGTGTGTGTGTGTGTGTGTGTGTGTGTGTGTGTGTGTGTATCTGTTGCCTGTCTCAGCCTGGATGAGAGCGATTTGGCTGTTACTTGCCAACTTCCCCTGTCCCTGTAATACTCAGCGGTGATGAGGGGCGCTTGAAGCAAAGCCAGAACTGAGCAGCTGAACTTTTGACCGCAAATCTTCATGGATGTAATGTTGGGAGAGGATGAAAGAGTACAGAGGAGAGGGGAAACTAAGGCAGCTAAGGATAGAGACAGGAGAGGGATGGACAGAAAGGACATATTGTGTTTGGGTCAAAAGATGGATTTGATTCACTCATGTGATCTTATGACCCCACTGAGTCAGTTTATGCCAGTAGTTTCTCTGGTGTGCTTGTGTTTGTGAGTCTGTAACATGGCTGTCTGTTCATATGTGTTTATAATCTGATAATCTTTTAATATTGTTATAATAAGTCTGTTTTCAAGGCAAATAATTGGCCACCTTTCTTTGTCTTTTTATGTATTTGATTTATTAAAAACGTCCATAAAATACTGGGATCCAAAAATGAACAAGATTGTTTATTAGCTCCTTGCTTAATGGAAGCTGTTGGCTTGTGTGGAATGATCCGAGACCTGATTGCTTCCTTTTGCAAAACATTCAATAAATAACCAGCCTTGTATGTGTGTAGCTGGTCATGGAGTTCTGTGGAGCTGGCTCAGTGACAGACTTAATCAAGAACACCAAGGGCAATTCTCTGAAAGAAGAGTGGACTGCTTACATCTGCAGAGAGATTCTCAGGGTAAGTTGTCATGTTGGCAAGTCAGAATTTGAACTTCAGTTTCGTTGCTCATTTCATGTGAATTTTAAAAATATGATCTTTTTCTTCTGAATGCATGAATTAGACTGCAGGAATTGTGAAGACATTTAAATTTCTCTAAGCAGATGTTAGTGAAGAAGAAACTGACATGATTTATGGAAAATAATATTCTCAAATGCTCACAAATATACAAATATGGCAAATTTCTCACAATCCCTCAAATATTCTGGTACAACTGTATTCCAGATCTAACTTTATGTTTTAACCTTTTATTTTTACAACTCTACAGTCACCGTCTTTTTTTTTTTTTTTTGGTCATTTTAATGCATTACCATTCCTCATACTGCTTCCTTGTCCTGGCACAGCCTGCCTGACTAAGCAGAATTTAAACAACAGCAAAATCCCAGCCATGTTATAATCAATGAATATATTCTATTGTAGCATTGGCAGCAACTAATACTTAAATGTGAAGCCCCAAGGTTAACATGCAGTTAGTTTTCACTTGCGGCAGGTAAACTGGGAGTAGTGGCAAAATGTCAAAACAAGTTCATGGTTTCATCTTAAGACACGGCAATAGAACATTGAGTTTCTGGCATTCATGAAGTGAGTATTGATCTTCTATTTGTTATTTTCTTTGAAAATAAAATAATAAAATGTTCTATGCAATATAGACAAATAGCTGTTTGCTACTGACACAATAACAGAAACTTATCAACAGTCAATACTTGTTTTGACCATATCAGTTATTTTATTTTAAAATACTAATTTTGTGTTAGATCTTGTGGCTTCATGTGAAAAGATAAGGAAAAACGACACACGGATCAGTTCTCTGATAGCAATCAGCAGTTGTTCTGTGATCTGTGATGTCTGTAGTTTGCACTGATGTGAAGCCATGAATTCAATCTTCAGGATATCATACTCAGTCTCATACAGAATATCTCTACTATCTGCTGTTGTGCGTTTTGAGTGCTGAGGGCTATAGCCTCAGACAGAGAGCAGCAACATCAGTGCATCTTGTCAGTTATACGCAGTACGGCTCTGAGCTGAGGCAACAATGATTTCCTTTCATTCCCTTTTATTTCCTTTTATTACCCCTCTTGCCTTTTTTCATGCTCTTTGTTTTCTCACTTCTTGTTCTGTACTCTTTTTTTTCTCCCTGTCTTCATCTGTCCATTGCCATTACATCTCTTCTTGTCCCTTTGTCTTCTAGTTTCATATACTCTGTGTCCCTTTTAACATTTTTACTGTCTTTTTTCCTTTTTTAAGTTGTTTTACAACCAATATAACAAGCTTCCCCTGAACAGTTAACAACAAACACATTGCTCTACAGTATTTTACCAAACCTCTTTCACATTGTTGTGTTAATTATGCAAGCCAGAAGGAAAATCTAATGCATCATTATACATTTTGAAGGTAAAAAATAACAAGTAAATCTGTTTGTGTGAAAAAAATGTAATGATTCAAACTTTAACAGACTAACTACTGTGTGCAAGACATACTGATGAATAAACTTCAGATGTAAATACTTCTTTATCTACTTACAACAACTAAAATGACTACTACCAAGGTACTACTGTCACTTCTGATTATTTTTCTACTTTGGTTGCTTCTAACCAGAGAGGTCAGAGATGAAGGTCGGCTACACAGAAGCAAGCCTGGAGCTCCTAGTTTTGCTTAGGGACATCTCATTTTGGAACTCTTTATGTAATAACTTTAATTTTAACTTGGCTCTCTGGTGCAGTGGCATTCCTTCACGGTGTGTCTCTGTTGCTGTCTGCAGGGTCTGACTCATCTCCATCAGCACAAGGTCATCCACAGAGACATCAAGGGACAGAACGTCCTGCTGACTGAGAATGCAGAGGTCAAGTTAGGTCGGTGTCCCATTTAACCTCGCTTAACAAAGTGCTTTAGGATTGGGATGGCAGTAGAAGGTGTAAAGATTCATATGGTTGGGTGTTGGTGTGTTGGGTGTTCATGCTGCATACCAGCCTACTTATCTCTCTGTTGCTCTGCTGCCGTTTATGGTGCAGACTGCTGAAGAAGGGACTCTCTCCCTCTTTCGTGCTCCCTCTAAAGCCCAGTGGAGTGGGGATTATAAAATGTGTGTATGTTTGTAAATTGGGCAGGATATTGCAGGTTGGGTAATTTATTCCTGTTTAGAGTTCATTATGGAATTCACTATAGGCCTCCTCAAGTACAAAGTGAAGACAGAAACATGCATTAAACTAATGTGCACACTATAACCCAAAACTCTGTGTGTGTGGTTGTGTGTTTGTTCTGTAGTGGACTTTGGTGTTTCAGCCCAGCTGGACAGGACAGTAGGAAGGAGAAATACATTTATCGGGACACCATATTGGATGGCGCCAGAGGTCATCGCCTGTGACGAGAACCCTGAAGCCACATACGACTTCAAGGTGCTTAATAAAACCTGCTCTCCTCTGAGGATGTTTGTCTATTGTGCTTTTTATCTTCCTGAGTATTTATGCACTGTGTCTCTTTCATTGCAGAGTGATTTATGGTCACTGGGAATCACTGCAATAGAGATGGCTGAAGGAGCACCACGTATGTGCCCACACCTCTGCTACACACCATTTCTTAGTGCTACTGCAGTAGATCACTATAATAAGGAGTCAGATCATTTTTCAGTCCAGGCCTATTCAACTCATTTTAAGCCATAATTTTAATGAAGGCCAAGGAGAGGATATAAAATTGGTTGTCAAATTGCTGGGCTGCTGCCCAATATCTTTAAGAAGATAACATTAGTGTTTGCTGTATCTTCTGGTCATTATCTTTTTCCTAGAGGTACTGGCACATGGTTGTTATGATTAGAGGTGGATGGACTTGTTTTCTCCCTTCAATTAATTTTGTTACAGTATAAAAAACTTCCTGCTACAGTGGGTAATTAATCACACTATTCGTGAAGGGCATTGCACTGCTGCATTCTGGATGAGAATATGTCAGTATTTTTAACACCAAGAATTTGGTGAAAACTGCATGTGGCACACAGGACAAAATCAATGCCAGTCCCAAACATGCTGTGAAGAGTCTTTTTGTTCTGGTAATCATTAACTGAAACTTGATAACCCAAGGTTAGCTTTAAAACAAGACCTATGGCTGTGTATCTGTGTGTGTGTGTGTGTGTGTGTGTGTGTGTGTGTTTTATTGGTATATTGGTATATTGGTAACTCCAGCTGGCTGTGGCTATATGCCATGGTATATTTCAATGCAGTTCTTTAAAAAAGATTCCCCTTAATACATCCTTGTTTAATAACTATGACATCTGACTTTTTAGCGCTGTGTGACATGCACCCAATGAGAGCCCTCTTCCTCATCCCACGAAACCCTGCACCCAGACTCAAGTCAAAGAAATGGTGAGTGTGTGTCTTGATAACTGTGTTGGCTGAGCATATTTGCAGATCTGTCTAAGTGACACTATCAAAAGAGGGGTAGTCATTGCAGGGACATCCTGGATTACAGTGGGTTTTTTTATTTTCTGTGTGTGCTGTGTGGTTGTGTGTATGGTTTCAGGTCGAAGAAGTTCCAATCATTCATAGAGAGTTGTCTGGTGAAGAGCCACGGCCAGAGACCCAGCACAGAGCAGCTCCTCAAACACCCATTCATCAGAGAGCTGCCCAATGAGAGGCAGATCCGCATCCAGCTGAAAGACCACATCGACCGCACCAAGAAGAAGAGAGGAGAGAGAGGTGAGGGAGAATACGTATTCATGTGCCCACTTATAGACTTAACGCTATAGATGTACGCATAGATTTACACACACAGCAGTGGAACATCATTTTCATTGAATAATTACACTTGACATATGATGACAAGCTGAAGTAACTATACCTGTGAAACTGTATATTACATATTATATTAGTGGATGAGATATAATGAGATATAAATGGTTAATTGGTGTGTATTAGAGGTGAAAGTGGACTTTTGTACTCTCAGACAGAGCCAGACTAGCTGCTTCCCCCTTCTTCCAGTATTTACATAGATGATCTCACCAGCTGCTGGCAGTAGTATTGAATTACCAATGTAGACATGAGAGTGGTATCAATATTCTCATCTAACAATTTCAAAAATGCAAATATGAACATTTGCCTAGATGTCAAACTATTATACAACAGGTTGACACATTGTAAGGTACATTGCACTTACTTTGAACACAGAAACACACACTCACTGCACAAAAAAAAAAAGCAGCCGCATGGGTGTGATATAATACAGTTTTAGTTATACATGGAGACATATGCCGTCATGCTTGTGGTTTTCAGAAATGAAAGTGACAGACTTCCATTCTACTCCTGCACATCACACAAAAGCACTCTGAGTGTCTGACTGACAGACTGGCACAAGCACGTGGAAATGCACCACTAAGAGCCACATTAACCGCTTCAAGACCTAACGTGCTGCGGGGTGGATGTTCTCATGATGCACAGAAATGTCTTGTCATTGGACAGACTGACTTTCTCCAGCTGTCACTTTGTCACATTTGGAGGACTGGTCCCTTACATGTGTCTCAGGAAGAGCTGGGCTGCTTCTACAACCATTATGTTTCAGGCCCAGTTTGGCAGAACGAGCTCAGAGCTAATGTTCTCCACATCACTACACACAGTAAAATTACGATTTTTACTCTTACTCAAATCGGCTAAAAGAAAGTGCCTTGAAGGAGTGAGGTTCTTGGAATGCCAGAATCGTGAGCAGTTTAGTAATGAACAAAGGTAGTTCAAGTGAAAAATGCAAATTGTGATGTGGTAGGCTCAGCTCTCTACTGCTACTACTCTACCTTACTCACTATTAACTTATTCTTTTATTCTTGACTCCGCTCTCATTTTCCCATCTCTCCACCAGATGAGACAGAGTATGAGTACAGTGGCAGTGAAGAGGAAGACGAAGAAAGAGACATGGGTGAACCAAGGTCAGTAGCTTCACAAATGTACAAATTATGAACACACACTTTTTATTTCGCCAAAGTACATTTGGCATCTCTTCACTAACTCAAAATCATTTTGCTTCCTCAATGGTCTTGTTCTCAGCTCCATCATCAACATCCCTGGAGAATCAACCCTGAGGCGGGACTTCCTGCGCCTCCAGCTGGCCAATAAGGAGCGCTCAGAGGCGCAGCGGCGGCAGCAGCTGGAGCAACAGCAGAATGAGGAGCACAAGCGCTTACTGTTGGCAGAGAGACAGAAACGCATTGAGGAGCAGAAGGAGCAGAGGAGGCGGCTGGAGGAGGTAAGCAGGAGGAAGTGGAATGGTAAACATTAACCATAAACGTCATTTACCTGGACATGAATCAGCTTAATTATTAGTCACAAAAAAGTATGAGTGGTCACTGTAAAATAACTAATCATTGCTGTCAATAAATGTGCACACCCAAAGCTAAAAGCTCTCTATGCTCTTGTCTTGAAAACACTTTGAGACCTATTTGTCAACATCATTTTCCCTAGTTATGGCTGTGCAAATGTGTAAAAGCCTATGTTCATCATTTCATAGAGGGTGTAAGAAAGATAGAGCTAGCAAGACAAACACATTCTCTCTCTCACACACACACACACACACACACACACACACACACACTGCTTTCCCCAGTGTCTCACTCTCAGTTCCAGAGAGCAGACTTACAGAAGGAAATCCTTAGCCCATAATCTGTGTGCTCTCTGGGCTCCCACCAGGGTTTGCCTCCGAACACACAGCTAAGTGCCATGACTCGACTCAACTAACACGACCCCTCCACTCAGAGCCAAGAGGATGTCTTTGAGTGTGTGGGTGCGTGCAAGAGTCTGAGCCAACACCCATTGTAGAAAGGATAAAATTGAGTAAAAATGATCCTATAAAAAGATACATAACCAAATGAGCTGACACGTTTCATCATATGTTGCATCAAAAGCTACTGAGACTTGGTTTTGGCATTTGTGTGGCAACAGACCGTTCAGTGTGGGCAGCGATCCTGAATCTTCTTGTGCTTTCTCCGACAGCAGCAGCAACGAGAACGTGAGCTGAGGAAACAGCATGAGAGGGAACAGAGGAGGCGCTACGAGGAAATGGAGCAGCTCCGCAGAGAGGAGGAGAGAAGGCATGCAGAGAGAGAACAGGTTTGTGCAGTTGCTGTGACATTATGCTGTGACTCCTGAGTGACTCAGATTTTACTTGTCCCCTCAAAGTACCTCAGGGATGTGTCTTCGTGTTTTTTTTTTCAGTTTCAGTCACCCAAAACTCATACACTTTCAATCTGATATGAAGTTTAGTTGGGTTGCTGTTTTGCACATTTGTTATTCTTTCTTTCTTCTTTCTTTCACAGGGATCTTGCAAAGTGTTAAAACACTCTACTCTTTGCTCTATTTCAGTGCAAATTTTATTGTTATATTAATGTAAAAAAATTAAGCAGAATATTTCAAGAGTTTATTGGTTTTGGAAAATGTCCATTGGACAGATATTTTATAGTCTTTCAGAAACAATTAATACCAAGGTGGAGCTGAATCATAGTGGAATGAGCTTAAATTACTTACTTATTACTTTCCAGCTGTATTTTTCATGCACAAATAAACTGCTTTTTGAAGTATTATACAAAAACCATTGAAACTTTATGTTATCAGAATTTTCAATACAGTACATGAGTGTATAAAACCTTGCACCTTAATCCAAGTCCTAGGCTATTTTAGCAGATATGTGAACAAATTCCTTGCTGTTTGTCTGCTGTTCTTGTGCTGACAAATCTTTGCCTCTACTTGTTCTATTAAGCATTTCTGTGTGTTTCTTTTACTTTGCTTCTAATTTATCTTCAGTCATCGTAATGCATTGGATATCAAGGGGTCACTGTCTTTTATTTGCAGAAACTGAAGGCGTCCTAAATGTTTTAGCTCAGCCTCTTTAGAGAAAGAGCCTGAATCCTTTCTGGAATCCTTTTTTTTTTTTTTTGCTTTGGTCCTTTTCTTGTGTGGAATTGATTTGCTCTATACAGCTTTACTCCTATCTTGTAACAGTTCTAACTGAACTTACTGCTGCTCTGGTGTGTCTCTTTTGCCTGCTGGTCTGTCCCTCTGTATTGCTCTATTGCACTCCACCCACGATTTTTAAGTGTTTGGAAATATATCCTCAAACCTCTTCTTTTCCTAAATATCTTTGTCATTCCTCCTTTGTAATGTGTTAAACCTAACTGAGAATATGAATCTTTTCATCTGGCTTCTGGCGCTCCTCATTCACAGCTGCCTCAGGAGCTTATCCCCTCTATTTATTTTTCTATCGTTGGTCTTTCTCTGTATCTGTGTTGGGATGTTCAGAATTCCTGGTTTTCGTCTCAATCTATTTCTTCTCCTTGTGCCGACATGCTGCTCAGGAGTATATCCGTAGACAGCTGGAAGAGGAACAGAGACAGTTAGAGATTCTCCAGCAGCAACTACTACAGGAACAGGCATTACTGCTGGTAACCATAGCCATCCCATGTGCTACTACCACTCCCCATCTGTGCTGTGTGGTCCCCTATCCCCACTGCATGCACCCATGTGGCAGTTGTATGGAGGAACTGACTGTGATGGAATCCACAGCCCTAGTTACTCAATCCATTAGCTACAGATCAGAGGAAAACATGAAGCTGAAATGGTGCATTGCTAATCTTTGATGCTTGTTTTTATGCTGATCAAGGATTGCATGTACAGAACCATTAAGCTAACTGGATCTCAAAGGGTTCTCTAAAAACATATATGGTACAACACAAACTGAAAACAGAGGGTTTCATCTTGTGCCCTGGTCTTGTTTAGGGTATCTGTATTGTGGTTTATTATTGCACGGAATACAACAATATGTTTTACAGCTTTCCACCACTCTTTGCATTATTTTAAAGAGAAAACCTGTTGAGATCCAACCCATAAAAAATTCCACAAGCTGCATGAATGTCTCTCATCAACAAAAGGGATGTGAAACTTATGAAAAGGATGTGCTGTGGCCCAAAATAATGTTGTCTTCCGTTCCCCTTCATACTGTCAGCCTCCCTTCCAACATCCCTCAAACTCTTTTATGTATCATGTCGGTAATTTCCTTGTCTTTGTTATCCATCATCAACCTTATAGCTGTGATTTTAACTGTGAAAAGTGTGTGTTGATGTTCCATATATACTGTATGATCCTAGTTGTCAGTATTTGTGTTTATCTGTTTTGCATGGGCTGTGAAAGGCATGTATTACAGTATTATAGTATTTACAAAGGCACACAAAATAGAAAAAATTTGTTTATTTCCTGATTGCAAATAACAGCTTCCTAGTTTGAGTATCCATTCAAATTATATTGAGACAGTAATAGTAAAACAATTGGTAAGTTATTATAAATACTAAGTATTATTTGCCACTACCAACTGTTTTGTTGTTGACCTGTGTCTCCTTATGGCGAAGGTCTCTCATCACCTTTTCCTCATTCTTTCTCTCCTTTTTCTACCTCTCTTTCCCTGTATACCAACCGTCATCCTCTTTCTGTTTTCCATTCTTGTTTCTCATCTCTTACCTCCCTCACATACCCCCTCTGTTTTTCTCACTCCAGGAGTACAAGCGTAAGCAGATTGAGGAGCAACGGCAGGCAGAACGGCTGCAGAGGCAGCTCCAGCAGGAGAGGGCCTACCTGGTGTCTTTACAACAACAGCAGCAGCAGCAGCAGCAGCAGCAGCAGCAGCAGCAGGAGGGAAGACAGGCAGAAAAGAAACAGCTTTACCACTATAAAGATGTCATCAATCCTAATGACAAGCCTGCCTGGGCTAAAGAGGTAAGTCCCAACATACATGACATGCAGATATGAGATTTAGTATTTTTTCATGGGCAAAAAGCAGATGTTTTGAATTTCTTCTGTACATTATACATACCTAGTGGCCTTCTTGTGTTGTAAATATCTTCTTTGACAGGTCAAGAAGCCGTGTTTCTGTAAAGAATATGCGGTGAGGATGGCAGTGGATCCCACTTCGAAGATGTTTTTTTTTAAATTCTGCAGTCACTTGAGAAGCGACATTGCTGTTTCGATATTGTGATGTCGGCTTTGTGTGTGTTTTGTTGCTTACCCTCCTCTGACTCTGACTTCTAGGTCCTGAAGGAGCAACATGCTCATGGTAACCTGCCACGCTCCCACCTACGGCATCACCACTCGTTCAACCAACCAGCTTCATCCTCTGGGCAACCCACACTTAAGGCCCCTAGGCGAACTGCATCCTATAGTCCCCATGTCCCTCATATCCGTATATCACTAGACCCTGGGGAATCCCTCAATCCAGGGCTGAAACAGGAGATAAGTCAGCAGGTCAGAGAGCTTAGGGCTCAAAAACTCAGTAAGAGGGGCCACAGCCCAGGGTCCAACCAGGAGAACAAACAGGCAGCTGGTCAAAGACCAAGTAAGGGACCTAGTAAGAGTTATAAAGAGTGTTCTAGTCAGGAGCCAGTCAGACACTCTGGTGGAGTACCCAACCTTTATCAAAAGGGGCCTAGCAATCAAAATGAGAAGCCTACAGGTAGGACTCTCTCTGCCCCCAGTCAGATATCCATCATGGGCCTAATATCTTCAGATCCAAAGCTTAAAGCCTCTCAGCTTCGTCCTCAGTCCCCAGGACAGCTCCAGAAACCTGAGTCTGGATCTATTCATGTTTCCAGGCCTATGGCAAAACTGGTTAGTTCCCGTCCTCGCTGCAGGTCACACTCACCCTGCTATAGAGTAGATATAGATATAGAACCTGATTCCAAGAGAGGAGGAGGGTGTAAAGTGATGAGGCCAGCTGTCAGCAGCGAGAACCTTAAGGTGCCCTCAACTAATCCCCTCTCTCAATCCTTCCCTGAAAGTGCTTTGTTCTCTGCACTAGCTAGACGAAGGGGCTCCTCAAATTTAACCAACAGTGGCAATTTTCTTCAAGTCCCCGATAAGAATTGCTTTCCTCCTTCTGGCCACGGAAGAAGTGGAGGATTCAAAGGATATGCAATTAGCCATAGCTCCTCTCTGTGCGACCTCAGTTCATCTGCCCCAGCAGATATGTTCAAACAGAGTCTGGCTCAGTGCAGACTTATGAATAGTCACTCCACTAATGAGTTGGCATCCAGCATTTCAAAAACTCCACCTCCTATGTTGGGTTCTCCTCAAACCTCTCCACAAACTTCTCCCTTGTACTCTCCCATGTCACTAAGCCCTGCATCCATGGATGCCTTTTCCCCTCCATTCTTTCCTAACAACGCGATGGATACCTTTTCCCCTCCATTCTCTGCTGACAGTATGACTCTAGAATACTCCCCACCTTTCCAAACCCTCTTGTTTATGCCCAGCAAGCTCTCTTGTACAAATTCACCTATCTCATCTCCTCACTGCTCCCCAGATGTCTCTCCCTTTGGATCCCAGTCCCAGATCTGCTGAGCGATTGTCTCCAAAACACATGTATATAAGCAAACACACACACACACACACACACACACACACACCACACACATTTGCACTTCTATATTTGTGATTCAAATAATGCAATCCCTAAGTCCTAGCCCTTTGCACCACTACAAGCTGAATCCCAACTATTAGTGCTGGTTAATACCACACTAAGGTTTTGCCACACATAAATCTTTTGTTGATTGAAAAATTAAATGTCATTTTGATGACTGATAAATTCAAAATGTGCTACAATTTATATTGAAGAACATTCCTACTCTGTATGTTTAAAAGTTAAATTTGTCTGCACAAAGATAGATGTACAAGAATATATATTTATATGCATATGGCACATAGGTATACACACACACACACACACACACACACACGCAGTGTACATTAAAGATTTGTTCATAAATCCACATATATCTCTATAAATTGCATGTGTTTTATTGTAGTTTACATGTTTTCTTACTCATTTTATATAGCTATAAGTTTCTTTTTATACTTTTTGTACTGGGGTTGAGGTCCAGAGGAGAGGTGCCAATATTCAGGGCCAGTCTACCCCTGATTCATTATAGGTAGTTTAGTTAACCACAGAATTGCCCCGTCCCTCCACTCTACCAGTGCCCTTTGTGACCCCTGTCACCCAGTACACCATGGCAAGCCCACTCCTAGACATATTCATCACGCAACCCATCCATCCCAGCTCCCTTCTAGGTCAGTCACCCACTCAATTAAATCCCAACTTGGTGATGGGCGGTGGACAAGTGGTGGTGGTGGTGGGCTTCTTCTAACAAACCTGGATCTGTCTCTGTCAGTTCACTTTGTCTAAACATCTGTTTTTCTCTATTAGAATCTCTGCCACAGTTGAAATAGTTTTTGGGTAGTAAACACTTAAATAAAATACAAAATGAAGATTTGAGCAGCACTACCCAAAAGGTTTTTCTTCTGTAATGGGGTCTTACAATAACAATCTCTCCATCTCTTGTAGGTCAGTTGACTTTGAACACAGCGGTACTTATCCTCAACACGCTACTGTTTGACTACAGCTGATCCCTTCAGTAGTTACCTTTCATCTCAAATGAACAATTAACAAAGTATTGGGAAACTATTCTGTCACCATAGATGTCACAGTTGCCTTATTGTAGTTGACTAGGCAACTAACAAAGATTTGAGGAATGGCACAGTATTGCATGGTTGTTTTGACCCAGGTCATAATCTTATATAATCCTACTAGATTA
Organism: Mastacembelus armatus; assembly: GCF_900324485.2. Lineage (NCBI taxonomy): Eukaryota > Metazoa > Chordata > Actinopteri > Synbranchiformes > Mastacembelidae > Mastacembelus > Mastacembelus armatus. The sequence goes on along the minus strand of NC_046654.1, from coordinate 5,573,541 downwards.
TGAGCTCTTGGAGATTTACAGAAAGCCTCTAAAGGGGATAGTTCTCATTACACACGCATGTTTACCTGGGAGTTATTGACACTATGCCCTGCTGAGCCATGACTCAACCCTCCACTGACTATTGAGTAGATTGTTTAGACTGAAAAAGTGAGATTTGGGAATCTGAGAGTGTTCCTCTGTGCCTTATCTCACTGCACAGCAGATAATCTGATAATCTGATTACACTGCCAAGAGGAGCTTTCCACCTTCCTCACATACAGATATTCGATGTGCATTGCACATACTCACTCCCACACTTCGGAAAACAGTCCAAATTTGTTTTGTATGTGTTCACCGTTCCTTTGCACAAACTAAAATATGTGATTATAGTTTGTATATGGTGGGATTAGAGATACTTCTTGGCCTTTCCCTGCATCAACCAGACACTCTTACTTCTCAAGGGTATGTGGGACACAAAGCCATACATTCATAAAAACAGGGAAATAAATTTGAGATCTAAAGGCAGCTAGTGTGCTACTGGACACTGGTCCTCTTAGATCAATCTGAAATTGCATATATCAAAATATAACACATAGTGGGCACTCCACAGTAGCGGTGCTTCATGTGTCTGCTGTGGAGGCATTAGGAAACAGTAACCTGTGTTTGGGAAGTGCAGTCAATCTAAGATGACAGCGCTATGGCAAGTAAGCAAGGAGATTACTCACAACTCATACAATGAGCAGTTCAAAATGCAGCCTCTAGTGCACCCCACACTGCATGCTAAACCTGCTAGTTTAGATTTTAAATCATCCTGGAGTGCTTCTCAAGAAGGGATTTGTCTTGTCTGGACTTGTTTGAACAGTTCTACAGAAAAAGATGAACAAAATTGATAACAAGAAAAACAATGAATTTCTCATGGTTCTGCCTGTTCTTCCCATGAGTTAACGCTAAGAGGTTACAAGAGGTTAACATCATGTACCTGTTGACCTGTGAGACACTGTGTACTGTTGAGTCTGTTGCTGTGGTTTGTGTGTCATCAGCTTTAATCACAAGCACCTCCTAAACAACCAAATGAAAATGTCATTCCCTGTGTGAATCATCAACATTCAGTCAGGTCAGGTACATCCCACTTTGTGGTCCCACAGGGCTGAGGTATGTTAAGATTGTCTGGGTGCATGGGGCAGAGATACCCCCAGTGGGTCAAGAATGGTGATTGGTTGTGCTGTATGCTGGGCTGAGAGTGACAGTGGTATGTGACCTGTCCCAGGTGGAGGAGCGATCTAAGCTGAACAGACAGAGCTCCCCAGCGCTGCAGCACAAAGTGTCCAACCGCATCTCTGACCCCTCCCTCCCTCCCCGCTCTGAGTCTTTCAGCAGCGGGGGCATGCAGCCTGCCCGCACCCCGCCCATCCACCGCTCCATCGAACCACAGGTATGTGTGTTGGTGAAAGGAGGTGTGTGAATGTCAGAGGTGTTTTCTCTAGGTAACAGTATATTTAAACAAATAATCACAAACCATCACTCATTGAACCTTCCTGTTAAAAAGTTCATGCTTTCATATCACTTTATCTCTTCCTCATTTTTCATCACTCCTTTCTATTTTTCTTGGTCTTGATCCATTTTCTGCCATTGTCCTTTCTCTGACATTTTCCTGTCTGATGGCTCTCTCCACATTTTCCACTGCATCCTTCCTTACTACCTTTCTCCGAACTGTACACCATTTAACACTGTTATATCTTTCTTTTTCTGTAATCCTCTTATCTCTATCACCACTGTGCTCAACCTTCTCCCATTGACCTTCACTTCATCTGTCCATCCTCTCACACAGATGGCTCATCTGGTTCCAGTGAAGACCCACTCCAGCTCCATGTCTGGCTCTCAGTCCCTGCAGGATCAGACAGGCACCGCTCTGAGTGAGGGCATTGGTGTGAGCTCCCCAAGGCCTGAGATGCCCCGTCAGAACTCAGACCCCACATCCGACACCCCAGGACCTCCACTGCGCGTTAGCGGCAGGGAGGAACGGGATCGGGAAAGGGATAGAGAAAGGGATCGGGACAGGACCGCATGGCTGAGAGAGGAGGACATCCCACCCAAGGTTTGAACTTTCTAGTTATCAAATGTGAAGTATTGTTATACATTGGATCTGAAAAATACTCTTTATAGTTAGTAGTGAAATTTGTATTCATTCTTGATGTTACATCTATTGTGTGTTAATATCCTTTTATGAGTTTTTAATTTAGAATGAATACATGCTGCTAGTATCAGAAATATACACAAATCTTGCAAAAATTGCTACTCATATTCCAATACTGAGTTCACTTGGTCTAGTTTTTCTCATTTGTTTCATTAAAATTGACTGAACCTGCACATTTGCACAGTGTTACCCTCTCCAGTCAGGTGAGATAACTGAAATGATGTTGAAACTACAGCAAAAAGGCACTTGTCTTGGAAGCCATTGACTGAGCAATACAAACACAATGTGAAATGCTTCATGTAACTTATTCTAATTAGACACTGTTGACACTGTTAATCAGGGAAAGTGTAACACCACTAACACACAAACATTACTCAGTAATTGTTTACAGCGTTACCTCCACCCATAATTAAATGTGTCAGTCTTTCTGTTTTACTTTCCCAACACATGGATATATTACTGATAAATGACAAATGAATATATAACTTTATGGGTACAAGCCTTGAGCTGCATGCTAGGGGATTAAACTCTAAACTATACATATATGGTGACTTTCTTTCTGTGTATTTGTGTGCTTCCAGGTCCCTCAGAGGACCACTTCCATCTCTCCAGCCTTGGTCAGGAAGAATTCCCCTAATGGAGGCATGGGCCTAGGCCCTCGCACCGGTTCTCAGCTCATACGGGCCAGGTAAGGCTCAAAGTAGCTGTGCACAGTACATCTAAACTAAATATCTGAGGTCACCTTTCTAGTATCCCTGAAGCCACTTCTTATAGTCCCCAACTGTTTTAGCTTGGTGCTAGAAATTTATTCTATATTTTAAACATGCTGTAATACCATTTCAAAAAAGCTATGCTTCTGCATAGATTTACAAAGATCATTGTATCTATCTTCAACACTAGCTGCAAAATTGTGACAATTCTGAAGTGCATAAAATTATAAAAATATGTTGTATCACGTTGAGGAGCTGTGAAATGAGCAAAAGTATGTTTATTGTATTTTAGTAACCCCGACCTGCGGCGCTCAGAGCTCTCTCTAGATGCCATGCTGCAAAGAACCTCTTCCAACTCATCATCTTCTTCCTCCCCTTCATCTCAGGGAGGCTCAGCCGAGAGGAGGGGTACAAACCCACATATACACACACACACACACACACACACACACACAAACTCTACACCACCCAAACAACGCCCACCTACAATAGTAAATACACCTTTGTGCTCATGTGTAAACATTAAAAAAACTGCTGTATGTAAATGCTTTTGTGCCAATACAGACAGAGAAACACACAAACAATGACATACACTGACATGGCTTCAAAGTGTTTCAGAAGGCTATCAGGGGGGACATTTTCAGTCGCAGTTCTGCTCTGATCAACCTGTCTGATGTGCCCTGTTGCTCTCGCCTACCTTTGGAGAGATAGAAGAGAGGAAATGAGAGAGGGCGATAGAGAGCGGTGTAAAGGCATGTGTCAAATAGGCCAGAGGGAAATCTAAGATATGCATAAATCTCCCCTGTGACAAAAAAATGGTATAAAGAAAGGTTGAAGTATAATAAAATTGGTTTCCCTTTATATCTGTTGGATGTTGTACAATGTACAACCATTTTGCATTTGGGTTGACAGTAAATATGGACGATATGTTAAAAAAAAAAAAAGGTTGCATCAAGATAGGGTGAGGAAAATACTAAGGAGTTTAGAAATATTCAATTGATTGCAGTGTCCTTTCATCCAGAATGCACAGATTTTTAAATCTAGGTCACATTTTAATTGAAACCTTTGAGACAAACAGTTTCTGAAAGTTCTTGAACCATTTTTATTGAATGAACATTTTTTGTCATTGACATTTATGTCTCCTGCTGCGTAGGTCAAATGTGTAATTACTTCCTCGTTCTGATAGGTCAAACGAAGCAGGAGGGATCTCCTGCAGGAGAAGGTCAGGAAGCAAAGTCCAAACAGGAGGAGGGCCGGGAATCAGCCAGACCCAGCAGACCTGCAGTGAGTCACACAATGCACACACACATGTTCACTTTCTATCACAGCCAACTCCACTCTGGGAATCTTCTACATGCCCCTTCTCCTTTTTCTGCTTTTCATCTGGTTCTGTCTTTCTTTTTCTTTCTTTTTCTGGTTCTCTTTTTGTCCTTTTATTCTTCAGAGCTATAAGAAAGCCATAGATGAGGTTAGTGACACTTGAGTCCCCTTTCTTTTATCCTGGTTTTCCTTTGGCCTCTACCTTCATAGGCCCTGTTTTTCCCCTGGCATGGTGAAGTTAGCTGGTTTAACAACAAGATGACCTTTGCTTCTTTTAATTCTGCAGTATCAGGGTGTGAAGGCAGTGCATGTGTGCGCACATACCTGAGAGTGTATGTGAATGGTTGCTTGTGCAGTTTGCGTGTTTACATGCATGGGTTATGTGCGTGTGTGTGTGTGTGTGTGTGTGTAACCACAACTGCCAACCACCTGAACAGTCTCTGAATCTCCTTTCTTGTTTCTCTGTTGTCATGGTTACTGGTCAGGAGGAGCTGGTAAGCCCACCGTGTATGGCGGTCCTCCCCTCCCTGATTTGTGCATGATTTGGTCTTATCCATGGGTTGGGTTGAATAGGGAGGGAGGGCTAGCGAGGAACCACAGGCCAGTTGGCATGGGGGTGATTGGTAGAGGTGATGCAGATTGATGCTGCACTCTAGTAGTACATCAAGCCTGATATCTGTCTTTCTCTTTTAGTCTTATGGCCTGTCTTCATAAAATTAACATCTGCTTGTGAGTGAATAAAAGTGCCCATCTGTGATCACTCCATGCTTCTGAAAAAAGTGGTCTCAGATAAGCACTCTTGTTTCAGAAAACCCATGTTTACAGGCCTGGATTTTTTGTGACAGCAAATTGGTTGTCCTTTTGTCATGATGCTGATGGTTTGTCCTGCTCTTTGCCCCTCTTTGCTCCCCTCATCCTGGTACGTGATTTGGTCTCAAGGTTCTGAGACTGATGATACAGAACTGATGAATGAAATGACTTTACTTGTTTCTCCTCTGCCCTTCCCTTTTAGGACCTAAGTGCACTGGCAAAGGAACTCAGAGAGCTGAGAGTAGAGGAAGGCAGCAGACCTCCAGTTAAAGTATGATGTTCTAAGTTTACCTTAATAAGTATCTTTTCTTATCACAAGGTTGACCTCTCAGAGGTCTTCTGACCAGTTTTATTTTGTCTCTGTTTCTTATATTCTAATGAAGGTGACAGACTACTCGTCGTCTAGTGATGAATCAGAGAGCAGTGATGAGGATGGCGAGACAGTGGGGCATGATGGTACCGTTGCTGTTAGCGACATACCCCGCATCATGTATGTTGTTTTCGTTGTGTTTGTTCTTCCTGTTGTTCATGTTTTTTCAAGGTGTAACTGTCAGTGTTTATTTGTGTTCAGACGTGCATGCGTTCAGAATATGCATCATGCCAGGAGCTTGCTGATATAGGTGTGGCAGACTGGCTTTGAATTGCTTTGTAAATGATGATTGAGTCTGTGTGTGTGTGTGTGTGTGTGTGTGTGTGTGTGTGTGCGCGCGTGTGTGTGTGTGTGCGCACGCGTGTGTGTGCGCGCACCCACATGTGTGTGTTTTGCAGGCCAGCTATGCAGAGCAGTGGCGAGTCATATGGAGGGCTATCAGAGGACTCTCTGGGAGATGCCTATAATAGCACCAAGGACGGCACTCTGGTGATGAGAGAGGTGATGAAACACACACACACACACACACACACACACACACACACACAAATCCAACTTATTTAGTGAGAAAATAAAAAAAAAAGTTTTTTCTTATGCTACTGTCAAAGTGGGCTCATTTTATTTCCTCACTGATGTTCTCTTTTTTCTATTTTCCGCTCAGTATAATATACTACCAATATATCTAATCTTCCCTGTGTTTCTCAAAACTTTTCTGCCTCATCTTCTGTCTATCAGGCAGAGGAAAGAAGGAGAGGTGGTCACACTGAGAGTAATGGGTTTGGGAATCATGGTAACCATGGCAACCTTCCTGACTTGGTCCAGCAGAGTAATTCTCCCTCAGCCACACCAACCACAGCCCTGCAGGAACTGGGTGACATGGCTGAGGTCAGACACACATGTATTTGATTTTGTGATTTTGCTTATCTGCTGTCTTACATCTGACATTAAACCTTAAAATAACATGGACTATGATGAAAACAATTCCAGGACCTTTTTGTACATAGTCGCATCATTGATTTTTATGTCAGTCAAATATAAAAAACTAAATCAGAATTGCTAGCATGTTCTCTGTGTTAATTCAAGCTACTCTGGTTGGTTTGTAGGCTGCTGCTGAACAATCAACTGTTTTCTGTCTTACAGTTTGGTGTGGGTGGGTCCAAAGCTTCCTTTACCCCATTTGTTGATCCACGTGTGTATCAGACCTCCCCAAGTGAAAATGACAATGAGAACTCAGCAGCAGGTAAGGAAAACGTATGGAAGCTTTGGTCACTCGTTTTTAATATCAGGCTTTTTTCAGTAATGATAGATGACTTTCAGTTATTTCATTTAATTTTATTTAATTTCAGTAATGTCTGATGAGTTGTAAAAAGAAAAAAAATCACATACAATCATACATTTCTCTCTTTTTCAATCTTCATCTTCTTATTTTGTATCCAAGCCATGTTTGCTAATGAACTGCTGAGGCAGGAGCAGGCCAGACTAAATGAAGCCAGAAAGATCTCTGTGGTAAACGTCAACCCTACCAACATCAGACCCCACAGTGACACACCAGAGATCCGCAAATACAAGAAACGATTCAACTCTGAGATCCTGTGTGCTGCACTCTGGGGTAAGAGGGCGCATTCGTTATCCTCCCATCAAACAATACAAAGGTTAATCTCTTGAATACCTCCATTTGTCTTTTTGCTGTTGTTTCATATCTGATTCCTGCATGTATGTATGTGCTTAGGTGTGAACCTGCTGGTGGGGACAGAGAATGGTCTAATGCTGCTTGACCGAAGTGGACAGGGAAAAGTCTATAACCTGATCACCAGACGGCGTTTCCTACAGATGGATGTGTTGGAAGGGCTGAATGTGCTAGTCACCATATCTGGTGGGTCAAACACACACACACAGACAAAACACAGATTGTAAAATATATTACAGCCTATTCTTAGTTTGCAAGTATGTGCATGTTTGTGCCTACATACCTTGAAGGCCATGAACTTGTGGTAGGGTTTTGGAGCCCACGCATAGATTTCCACAGAGTTCTTCAGAGCAATCACCAGGAATTTAATTCTCTCATATTTTACTGGAAACAAATGTATTAACTCACGTTATTCTTAGTTTAAAAAAAAAAATTGTGACAATGTGGGTAGTGACCTGCTTTTTTCCCATTCCTGTCAAAGTACAAATCTAAGTAATTTGGGTCAGGATAGGGCCAAGTAATCTGTCACTGTGTGCTTTTTACAGCCAAACAGGTTTCTATTGTATCTGGGGATTTAATTGCAGTAGAAAAGGCAAGTTTATTTATATAGCACAATTCATACACAGAGTAATTCAAAGTGCTTTACAGAAATCAAAGACAAGTGAAGAGTACATATTCAAAAATCCAAACGGGAGACAGCAACAAGTAAAAACTGAACTTTTAGTGCCACACTAAAAAGAAACGTTTTTGGACTTAAACATTGCCAGAGATGAGGCCTGTCTAACATCACCGGGAAGACTATTCCAGATATTAGCTGCCTAAAACTGAAACGCTGCTTCTCCATGTTTAGTCCTGACTCTAGTCTTTCCAAGTCTGGTTTACACATGATCCCTTTGATTCTGGCAATGTTTTTGAGATGGTAAAATTCTGACGATGTTGTAGATTTGATGTGGCTGTTAAAATTCAACACCACATGTTAACGCCATTTGGTCTGAGACACAGTTACCAATTTCAATAAAGTACTTCCTGTCTTCAAAATAGGACTTAAACCATTTAAGGGCAATAGCAGAAATGCCTATCCAGTCCTCTAACCTGACTGAAAATCATAAAAGCAGTTGATTAACAGGAGAAAGTCAGTAAGTTGTTGGTAAACAACTTTTTCAAGGATTTTGCCTAAAAACGGCAGGTTTGATATGGGCCGGTAGTTGTTCAGTACTGTGGCATCGAGACTGCTCTTCTTCAGGAAAGGCTTGATGACAGCAATTTTTAAGGCCCTTGGAAATGTTCCAGACTGTAATGAGTTATTAATTAATTGAGTGAGTTGTGGTAACAAACTGCTTAGTACTGATTTCAGAAATCTAGTGGGTAAAACATCGAGGCAGCAGGTGTATGAACTCAGACTGGAGATGATCTCTTCAACTGTTTTGTCATTTACAGGTGTAAAATGTGTCAGTTCTACCAAGTGTTTCCTGGATGGCTGCAAAGTTGTTACCTGTGTTGTGCAGTTTATTGAATGTTTAATACCCTGAAACTTGTCATTAAAAAATAAAGCAAACTCATTGCATTTAGATGTTGAAATTAGTTCTGATGGGAATGGAGATGGAGGGTTTGTTAATCTACTCACTTTAGCAAACAGGACATGTGAGTTGTTACTGCTGTTGTTGATGATGAAAAATAAGTATAAGTATTCCAGTAATTTAGATCTCATTGTTTTTCTCCTTCTGTTCCTTCCCTCCCAGGCAAAAAGAACAAGTTACGTGTCTATTACTTGTCCTGGCTGAGGAACAGAATATTACACAACGACCCCGAAGTAGAGAAGAAACAGGGCTGGATTACAGTAGGGGACCTGGAGGGCTGTGTGCATTATAAAGTTGGTAGGAACCTGCATCTGTGTGTGTCACTGTTTTATGTTGTAAAGCGAAGATGAACTTTTATTTCTTTATCATGTACATTACAGTATTTATGTGAGATTGTACTGTTCTATTCTTCATGTTTGTGATTTTGTCATAAATCAATAACTAAAATGCCATGAATGCCATTTCTAATTCACTTTGTGGTGATGTACATTTGTTTCCAGTAAAATATGAGAGAATTAAATTCCTGGTGATTGCTCTGAAGAACTCTGTGGAAATCTATGCGTGGGCTCCAAAACCCTACCACAAGTTCATGGCCTTCAAGGTATGTAGGCACAAACATGCACATACTTGCAAACTAACAATAACAAACATCAACACTCTGCAGAAGTAGAATGAATGTATTATAGGCTGATGTCACTATTTCCTTTGCTCCATCATCATCATCTGAATGTTTTCCTGCTCCACTTATCTCCTCCTTCCTATATCTGTTTCTTTCTCTCTGTTTTTCAGTCATTCACTGAGTTACAGCACCGTCCCCAGCTGGTTGACCTGACTGTGGAGGAAGGTCAGAGGTTAAAGGTCATCTATGGCTCTAGTGTGGGCTTCCATGTCATCGACGTGGACTCAGGCAACCCTTATGACATTTATATCCCCTCACATGTAAGAGTATGACTATCTTGGTCTCTCTGTGTTTGTATTTTTTGTATATGTATATTTGTATATGATGTAGAGTGCCGCCAACACTTTGCGAATTCTTAGTTCTTGAGTTCTATTGCATCCAGCTGATGATCTCCTCCCATGCCAGCAGCAGTGGTGACTCATACACTGTCTACAGGAATATGATGACTATGATTAATTCTGCTTGATTGTGCAAATAAAAGACTGATGCTAGCTTTACCTGTTGATCAGATTTCTTTTGTTCGCTACATAATGCTTTGAGCAGACTATATATATAAAGTTGCTCTTAATTAACTTAAGGTATTCCAAACAACACTGCCCTGAAGAATATTCTTTTTGCATGCTTCTTTGTTAGTTATGGGCACTCATAGAATCCAGGTAGACCATATTTGTCCTGTCGTGTGGTTAAATGTAGATCAGTTTCGGCACATGCATGCAGATTAGTTTGTTCTAAGGCAGTTTCACTAATCATATGCTCTTTTTCTGCAAATCAGTTGAACTTGTGTCTTAGTGGCAACATTTCCGTAAATATAAACCACCAAATACAAATATGAGGGCACGCTATAATCAGACTGATGGCACAGATCAAGTTAAACCCATGCTTTATAGTGGGCACACCTCAAGATTTATTATTAAAGGATATTCTTGACCACTGAGGTGATTTTATTTTACTGTTTTCACATTTCATCCACACTTCCTCTTTCTCTCTCTGCCCCTCTCTCTCTCCTTCTCTGTCAACTTGTCTTCGGGTGTGCCAAACAGATGAAGGTGACATCCTGGCATCCACCCCTAGTCTAGATCAATAGATCTATAGTAAAAGCCCATAGTGGATGCGCATGTGTGTCTTTCATTAGTGTAGCTATTATTAGTTATTTAGCTAGAAACTGCTTTGTGTGAATTAATTCATCTTAGCCACACAAGGCTCTGAAAAGATCTATTTACTCCCATTGACATATTTGGTCATGCTGGAGCTAAAACACTAAATTACAGGATTAATGCATATAACTAATTGCAGTTTCATTTGCTGCACTGTTGTCAGATGTTTATCTGACAGTATCCTAAAACTGTACTAACCAACAACACCAAATAAAGTCAGAATGGTTTTGTTAAGTTTCAATGCTGCCGTGGTCCTATTGGATGCCATGTGCACATTTAATAACGTCTTTAATGTGGTCAGAGTAAGCAGAAGTGTTGCAAAACATAGACACACTTCCTCAGAGCTTTCATATAAATGCTGTTTTTTATGAGCTAAGATGAGATTTTTCACCTTCAGTGTCACTCAATTGTTGTAGTGATATAATCCCTTGTTGTGTGTTGTTTTGAGTCACACCTCATCATAACGCGTTAGTACAAATAATACAGTTGGTTTCTGGTAACAATTAAAAGTTTGAACTGTTAGATGTACTAACGCTTCTGATCTTGGCAGACTTGTCTGTGTTGACAAACTTGTTCTTCAGAGGATTACAGAATACAGGGCAGTCCAGCAAATGCCAGCCAAATTCGGTTGCATTAAAATGATGAAACTGCTGTAATATCTTAATCTAATCTAGATTAGATTAACTTTGACAGATTTAATTTAAAACCTCTGAAATGTTTGCGCGTGTGTGTATCTGTATTAGATCCAGAGCCAGGTGACACCCCATGCCATCGTGGTGCTCCCTAAGACTGATGGAATGGAGATGCTGCTGTGTTATGAGGACGAGGGTGTCTACGTCAACACCTATGGTCGAATCACCAAGGATGTGGTGCTGCAGTGGGGAGAGATGCCTACCTCTGTTGGTATGTCCCACCCACATGCGTATTTATCTGTGTTTGGTTGACTTGAATAGATTTTTGTCAACATAATTCATTTAAAAATCACAGATAAATACCCAGTTTAAAGATATAAATTACAACTGACCAAATTTAAGATGTTTAAACAGCCTATGAGTGATATATGCCAGTGCTTATTTCACATATCAGGAGGGGAGAGGGAGATTACAATTTTGAGAAAAAGAGGAAAAATTGATATTTATGAATAAAAATAAAAAGCTGAGGGATGGGGAAGAAAGCCGTCTGAGCACTGGGTCTTCAAAACAAAAAAAAACACTTCATTTCTTGTATTCTACTGCACTCGTTTGGCAGCCAGGAATATTACACCTTTAAAGCTATCAAATTGCATCAGTGCATGGCATGATATTGCTAAAGCCTCCAAAGATGCATTACATTACACAAAAGTACATCTGCTGGCTATTTACATACTGAAATATGTATATATATTTATAATCCATTGTCACTTACACATCTCATGTTTTCTCTCTCCAGCCTATATCCATTCTAATCAGATTATGGGTTGGGGTGAGAAAGCAATAGAGATCCGCTCTGTGGAGACAGGTCACCTGGATGGAGTCTTCATGCACAAAAGAGCTCAGAGGCTCAAGTTCCTCTGTGAGCGGAATGATAAGGTAAAATACAGTTAGACTGCACGTGCCCTTTGATTCTCAGTAAGTCTTACGTGTTGCTTAGGAATGATTGGAGTACAGTCATGAACACTGAAATAGACCTGATGTCCTGTGATCTTTTTACCTCTTTTTAAAAATGAATTCTTATTATGAAATTTGGTATACATTGCTTAGATCGTGCCTGGACAGTAGCAATAAGCAGTTAAATATGAGAGACAGTTTTTAATGTTGCCACATTTTAACTGGAAATTAAGGTAGGTAAGGTTTAATGCTAAAAATAATGTTTCAGACAAAAAAATTCTTTGTGGTCTATAGATATGATGAAACAATCATGTTAAGAAACAGGAATTGAAAATGTAACGTTCCCTGTCTCTTTAGGTCTTCTTTGCCTCAGTGCGTTCAGGAGGTAGCAGCCAAGTTTTCTTCATGACCCTCAACAGAAACTCTATGATGAACTGGTGATGCGCCCTCATACAATCCACTATGCCTCGCTCTCCCACTGGCCAGCCTGGTGACCCACCTTGGCCCACGGCACATCTCACAATGAACCTGATTGATCAAGAGGCCACAAGTGAACTCTTATAACACGGGAGAGACGTAAACAGTGTAGGAAACAGCAGTTATTGTAGAGAAAAACAACAAACATGTTCTAAATGAAGAGACCTGTTAACCTGTTTGTCGGGTCTTGCAGAAGCCATTGTTACTCAACTGACTGGCAAACTGGTGCCACTGACTTTCCAAATATTCTCTGCTTCCTCCTTTGTCTGACTGTCTGTAACTCTTTTGTGTGTCTTCCCTCCAAACAGACCAGTGCATTCAAGTGTTCAGCAAATGTAGAAATACACTTTATGCCTGCCCCCTTTTGTTTCTCTCCTTCTCCCTTTTATCCACACTTCTTACTTCTTCGCTCCTTCCCTCCTTCCTGCTAGGTCTGGTCAAAATCTTTTCAGTCCTTGAATGCCCATGCACTCCATTTTCCTTACTTCCTCTCTGCCATGTGGGCTCATTCGTTAAGAACTGAACCTCGGAGGGCAGAGGAAGAGTAGATGAATGAAATTTAGCATCAGTTTCAATATATACCTGTGAAGATGACAGTACAGCAAGGGCAGCAGCTGAGGGATGACAAATCTTTTCTGGATGTTGGCTGTTAAAGCAGACAGCCTGATTGATTTTCTTTCTCCTCTGTCATTCCTCTCCTACTCCTCCAGTTCCTCCTCTCGCCATCTTTTCAGGCTGTGAGCAAACTAATTTGTGATTTAGTGTTCGATCGCATTACGCTGATAGAGATGCGATGAGACTCTGCTGTCATAGGCGGGTCATGGCAGTATGCAAAGATGATGTCTGTGTCCCTTTAAAATGAAATTACAGGTCACTTCTGTCTTCTTCTCTCCTTTCTCCCTCTTCGCCTCCTCCTGTCCACCTCCCTCCCACACCCCCACCCATCATCACCACACTCATCTCCCTGTTTTCACTCTTTAAACTCTGAAGGTGCTGCATCAGATATACTGTAATATTAAATACGAGCAGCATTCTGCTCTTTCTGTTTTTCTTTTCCTTTTTCTGTGGAACAGTTTGGAGTCAGTCAGTCTTTGAAGCTTGATGAAAATGTACAGCACATTCATATCTCTGAAATCAGGAGTGTGTGTTAATGTGTGTGTTAATGTGTGTGTGTGTGTGTGTGTGTGCATGTGTGTGTGTTTGACTTAATGTTGAAATGTGTCCCATTCTAAAGAAGTGGGGAAGCTGAAATCAATGTCCAGAAAAAGAGTCAAGTAATTCTGTCTATGTGTGTGAACTTTTACTTTAAAGCGATCAAAGCAACATTGAGTGTGTTTACATGCAGATTTATATTATCTTCTTAGTATGAAGTTTGTGAGTTGGTGTAGCTCGACACCATGCATTTAAAATAGGCAATAGTAGTGGTTGATTGTTTGTTTTTTCCTGGGGTGTGTTTTGGTTGTTTTTTTTTCACAATTATGTTCTGGCTACTAAAGAATAGAGCCACGTTGCTGGAGGAGAGATAATGATGCATATAAAGAGCTTAACCTGAACACAACCTCAAGAGGATATGAGCTACTACCCCGAGTACTGTGTGCATGTGAAAGCACTCGTCGTTGAAAGCTAATCATGCTAATCATGCTCATGTTCTAATCATGCTCCTCCCCGATCGGTTCTTTTTGCTTTTGGCTCCCAACTGTTTGTACAGTGCCTAGCATGATGTAAGCAAAACTAAAATGGAGGCCAAAAGATTAGCGCTCACGTTAGAATTAATTATTTCATTGCCAATATGGTTACTTTACACTGGATTTTGTGTTATTATCTACCACACTGTTGATGTTGATATTTGTCTCTTCTATTGGAGATGTACATTAACAATTTGATTTATTCTTTGAAAGGAGTAACTGAATAAGGTATGATAAAAACCTTGCCATTTCTTTCAAATATTTAGTAGTGCTCAGTTATTAATCTATACTGTGTTAAATTTATAACACTAATGAGAGTGGACTTGTTCATGCATATGTCCATGATGGAGAGCAGATTAGTTTTTTCATTGTGGAAATATTACAGATTTGGCAATATGTTGGCATTAGCCTTAAGGTGGCACAAAAAGAATTATTATAATTTTTCTTTTTTCTTTTATACACCCATGCAGTTGTTGCTGCTGTGCTGCTGTTAAGTTAGTTTCACTGATCTCTGTTTGGGGGAGCAGGCTAACATTTAGCAATAAAGCCAAGCTGAAGAAACCACTGTCTTCCCTGTTTGTGCATGCAAATGTCTGTTTTAGATTAATTAGCAGGTGTGAATGGGGCATTATTACCATGTTTGTTCATCATGGAATTCACTTTTCTGATTGGAAAATATTGAGTCAATACACTGAAAACTCTCCTTTCAAAGATGAAACCACTGTATTCTTTATTCTGTTTATTTCTTGATTTCTTTATTTTGAAAGAGCATTACTAATGTCCTGTTTTGGGATTTATTTGTTTTGTAAAAGAGATGCTGTAAGAGAGAAATAAATGAAACTAGAGCATAATGCTTCTGGAGTTGTGGGTCCTTTTGCAGATCTGTTTGTGTGACTCTCTTGCAAGAGTGCACATTTGTATCAGTGTCAACACTCAGACTTTGTACGCTCAGGTATATCATTAACGAGTGTATGTGTTAGAGGGTTAGACAGATACTGAGAATAGTGTCCAAATCTAATTTCTGTCAAATCCACAATTTTGAGCACTAACTTGTACTATTTTCAGTCAATGGTTATATGTGATAAATCATAAGATGAAGATGACCATGAAGCACCTCATGTAAGATCCTGAAACCAGTGATTTTCCAAAAGTAAATGACAGATTTATCACTGCATTGGTGCTGTTGGAGAGGATATATAAGGGTATGTGTGAGAGTTCTGTCATTCTACGTGTGCGCGTGTGTGTTTGTGTGTGTGTGTGTGTGTGTGTGTCCATGTGTACATGCATGTGTTTGTTGATTAGTGAGTGGACACAGCGTGATCGAGCATGCGGTCTTCACTGATCATTACCAACCTCCTGGGTGACACTCTGGAACCATCATGGACTCAGGAAAGGTAAGACAATGTATCTTTATTATATAAAATGCTCACATGTGTTACATGCAACTTTTGAATCATCTAAGCAATATTTTTTTAGAGACCAGCATGTTGTGATACTACGTGGTTGTACAAAATTACTGTGATTTGAAGCTTTAAGCTCTCAGAAGTTTTATCATTTAGAGCTGAGTGAACTAGTCAGCACTAGTTAGCCTGCATTGTCCTGAATCAATATTTTATAATTATATCTTTCGATCCTAATTTGAATTTATTTATAGCACGTCAAATGTTTTATTTAGAATTACTCTATTTTGTACAAACAACACTGTATAAAACCATAACTGATAATGTGAATAAAATCTTTTTTTTTTGTATGTATTTTAATTTGTGACTGTGCACTATTTGGGGCAGCGAAGTTATGTCTTACTTACTTGGTTATGTCCTTGCTCATGTGCATGTGCATGTTAAATGTTTGTTCATGTATTCATGTGTGTGTCCTAATCAAAGTGATTGCCTTTTGTTCCTGCAGCAGTTAACAGGTACTTTGGCCATTGCTGTGTTCACAGCAACTCTAGGGTCTCTGCAATATGGCTACAGTCTGGGAGTCATCAATGCACCCCAGAAGGTACAGTAGGTTCTTTTTAACACAGGCTTCACTACCTTACTAGGTCATTTGAATGCCTTGATATACGGATATGTGCCTGCACTGCAGCCATTTCAAAGGCTTTCCATATACTTTTCTGCAACACCAGACAGTCATTGAGAAATCAAAGATATATATGATATAATATACAGTATACTGTGGTGGATGCATTGCCCCCACTATTTCAATATGCTCAAAATGTCCCCCTCTATATATTGACATACCTAAAAAAAAAAGGAAATTTGCTCTACTATGACATGCAACCACACAGTACACTCCAACTTAGTCATTAGCGAGTGTAATCATAATCATAACAAAACCTAACAAATAGTTTTAGCATTATGCTGTAATGTCATTCTGTGTAAGTTGTGTGCAAGTGGTGTTGCTGTACTCCAGAAGAAGCTATGATTAGATTGATTGCTTGATTAGAGCATAGACCATAGTGCAGTGAGGAGGAGTTGATTACTATTTCAAAATCTTTGGCCTGACTACTGTGGTTAGGTACAATTAATTTTGTTATCTAGGTGCCTCTGGCAAACTCCCTGTGGAGTGGCAGATGAGCCTGAACATGCTATGCAGAATCTTTCTGCTGGAAACTGCTGGCAGAGTTGGTGCAATGTAATTCCCTGCTGAAAGATAACACTGTGATCACCTTGGATAGTCCAGTCCATTTCTGGTCAGATGGCACTCTTTTACTACCTTTGTGAATTAGAGCTTCCCAGTTCCCACTGCTGCTTAGGCCTTTCTTCACTGGATTGTGTCTCATGTCATGTGGAGTGTCTTGGAACTAAAGCTCAGCAGCCAAGAGAGTGGCTTCCCTTTGTGATGACAGTCCACTCTGTTGTAGAATTGGCCAGCACATGGTGCCAACTGGCTGTTCTTCACTGAGTAATGACTAGTGTTTCCAGTGATAGGTCCTATATTTTCAGCAGGATTTGCCATAGTTATCAAAGCTCTGCACCACCATTAGATGCTTTATTTTTAGCTGCCAACCAACTTGTCACCTGTGTGATGTGAGTACCATGACATGCCTGCATTTGATCTTTTAATTAGAATATACTCGTGATCTTATTAGGCCAAAAAGCCTCCTGAGGCGTCCACTGTGCAAATGCCATATATTTATGAACAACTGTGGCTCATTAAAGGTAGTATAAGTTCTCTGAAATCCTTAAAGTTCTCCAACGGTAACATAAAACTAGAGTTGCTAGAAGCATCTTTCCAGTTGGCTTTTTCTGCAGTGTTTATTGGAATTCAATTGACTGACTTGATTTTTTTAGTAAAAGTGATGTTGCATAATGGCGATCATAACCACAAAACATGTTTTTAAGTGTTGAGTGTTTGCATGTGTATGTATATTTTGTATTGGCATGGAGGTCTGTGTTTTAATGTGCAACTCTGATTAACAATCAGTAAATACATTTGTATCACAGATTGTTGAAAGGCATTATGGGCGCTTCCTGGGGGTGTGGTCAGAAGAGGCATCTGTCCGGTCAGAAAACAGCACAGAAGAAGAAGAGATCCCAGAGGCTGGAAAACACCCTGTTGTGATCATGTATTGGTCATTGTCAGTGGCAATCTTCTCCATTGGTGGCATGTTATCCTCCTTCCTGGTAGGATTCATGGGAGATCTGAGAGGGAGGTGAGAAAGGAAGGACAAAACAGTAACAATATTATAGTGTCAAAATTACATTTTGGTGAAAAAAAGAGTAGCTAAGTAAAGTTATGGAGAATGGAGATTTGAAAAAAGGAGAAATAAGAGGAGAGGCCAAATGTTAGCAGGAAAGTTAAAGTTAAACCAGGATCATTATGAAAGAATGCCATGTTGATACCAATCATTAGTCTTTCTCTCTCTGTCCATCTGCCATCTTCTATCTCTTTGTCTTGCAGGGTAAAGGGCATGTTAATGATTAATATTCTGGCTATAGTTGCTGGCCTGCTCATGGGTCTATGCAAGATGTGGAAACCTCACATCATGGTCATCTCAGGTCGTGCTGTTATGGGCTTTTACTGTGGTATGGTAAAACACATGGCACTACCTTTAATAGTTACTCACATCACTTTGTTTCAAATCCCAGTGTTTTTAGGTTTTTTACGATTAAAGAGGCAAGTTGTCTTCATCATCTTGAGGAATATTCCTGCACACAGGTTCTTAAATTTCACTAGGATGGACAAATAAGAAAAGTACCTTCTTATATTGTCAATACTCTAACAGCAAGTGTTGGTTTAAAGATAAACAGCTCATGATGTATGTGTTTAAGGGTTAACATCTGGGCTAGTGCCTATGTACATTGGAGAGATTGCACCCAAGGCTTACAGAGGGGCTTTAGGAGCATTACACCAGTTGGCTATTGTAACTGGCATCCTAATCAGCCAGGTGAGGTGCACTTGCACAAACATACATCTTTGTTTATTGACATACTTAATATATATAACCTAAACTGTATATGTGTGTGTGTTTGTGTGCGGTTATGGCTGCAGGTAATAGGGTTGGACTTCATACTTGGCAACGATGATATGTGGCCCTTGTTGTTTGGTCTGTCTGGAGCTCCAGCAGTACTACAATCCCTTCTGCTGCCTTTATGCCCAGAGAGCCCACGTTATCTTTACATTCTACTGGGCAAGGAGCAAGAGGCTCGAACAAGTAAGAGATATACACAGAAACTCAATGTCATCCATATACTCTCTCTAGTGGTCTCTAATTCACACACTGTATGATAAATAATTTAGAAGCATATACCTTTAGGCTACACAGGAAACTTTAAAGCAACAATTTAAAACTGTGGGTATTTATGTGCTTTCTTGCACAGAATTTGATGAGAATATAAGCACCACTCCCACGCCTGTCTGCTACATGTAAAGCAGTTAAGAGTAAGTTAGCTCAGGAATAAACAGTTTGTTTGGATCTGTCCAAAAGTAACAGTAGGTTCAACATTATGTTCTGAAAAACAATAAAACATATAAAGACTCTTACGCTTGTTTCCCATCACTCTCTGTTGTAGGTCTGTGTCGTCTAAAGGGTGCATATGATGCAACTTCTGATCTGGAAGAGATGAAGAGAGAAAAAGAGGAGGCAGACAGGGAGCCCAGAGTCTCCATCCTATCTTTGGTAGGTCTCTACACAGGAAGTTAGGCGAGACATATTGCCACAACAAACTAAATAGAATGTCTCATTAAGTTCATATTTTCAGGAATCATTTTGTAGTAAATTACAAATGAGAATTAGAGTTAAATAGATAATATTATGTTTGAAACTTCCTAAACTACCAGAGCAATCCCATTACAATGTAATAATCCTGAAAAGTGATGATGCAACACAACAATCTTCCTCAAAGTGGACAGAGACACCCTCTGAACAGTCCAAATTAATCAGCAACTAAAGTGTACTGTTGAATTGCATGTAATGACTCATGTTGATAGTTAGTCTTAAATCTGGCTTAAAGATAATTGAATTAATGACAAATAGACTTTCTGACACAGCCTTCTGTCCAACAAACAGGGGTTCATTGAAATGTAATCGTCCCCCACACGGAACCAAAACATTTCTGCAACAAAATCTATGTAGATGTGTCATGTTGAAAACCACTGAAGTGACAATATTTTACTGCTCTGTATTCCTTCCAAGATCCGCTCCTCTGTGTACAGGCAGAGGCTGCTTGTTGCCCTTGTGATGCATCTCTCCCAGCAGTTTTCTGGCATCAATGCAGTGAGTGGCAGATTCATTTTAACTCTGTCCTTTTCTGTCTCATTCACTTTAAAATGAAAAATGGTTCTTGATAATTTGACAGAAAAATCATGGTTTCCTTGGAAGAGATAGCTCTGCATGTGCACATCACCAGTAACCAGGTCAAAATGAAGCTAAATGTTTGATGCCTTTATTTAATAGATTCTTTCTGTTCAAATAAGTGTATAATGCATAAGATCTGCATTGCTCAGTGTAAAATACTCACCTTCCACTAGCCCTAAGCTAAGCAAAAGCCCAAACTGTTCAATTATTTTTGATTTTCTAAAAAATGTGTACTTGTTTTGTCTTTAAGATTTTTTATTACTCGACGGCTATCTTCACCCGGGCTGGTGTCAGTCAGCCAGTCTATGCTACTATAGGAGTCGGGGTCATTAACACAGTCTTCACTCTGGTGGCTGTGAGTATCTACACAGATGCAAAACAAACAGACACATGTACACATATGGGCTTGAAACTATAAACATGGACTGGTATTCTCTTATGTCCTCTACAATCATACCCTTAAATACACAAAAAACACACAGATAAAAAATGTACTTATTGTACAATCTAGGTTGCACTGGTGGACAAGGCTGGTAGACGAACTTTGACTTTGGCTGGTCTGGGAGGAATGTGCTGCTGTGCAATTGCCATGACAGTAGGCCTTAAATTCCAGGTTTGTTCTTTCATCTGCCCGAGCTTTAGTCAGGGCATGCCCTGACTGTAGTCGATACTTAAAGGTTACACTTCTTAAACTGCCCTCCAACACTCTTGGAAGGTTCAATTCTGCAAAGAATATATTTAAGCTAAATATAAATATATTTAAAGCTTGTGTTGCACACAAAAAAGACAGAGCATATAATGTGCATAAGAATGACATAGTGATCTGCATGCAACATAGTGCATGAGCGTAGTGCTTTTTGTCAGGCAGCATTTGATAATTTTAGGTAACCAGGAAGCCACCTTGACACAAAAATGTTTCTACTAATTGATGTGCTCTTCCCTCCAGAATGAATACTCATGGATGAGCTATGTGAGCATGTCAGCTATCTTCCTCTTTGTGAGTTTCTTTGAAATTGGTCCTGGTCCTATTCCATGGTTCATTGTGGCTGAACTGTTCAGCCAGGGACCCCGGTCTGCTGCAATCGCTCTTGCTGGCTGCTGTAACTGGACCAGCAACTTCATCATTGGCATGACCTTTCCGTATATAGAGGTAGGAAACAAAAAACACAAATATATAGCGTCTAAACCCGTGCAACCCATGCACTGGCGTGTGTTTGATATGTCTTTACTTTATTTTCCCTGCCTCCTGACTCATTTTTTTTATTTATTCCTTGTCTTTATTCAGGTTTTGTTGGATTGTTATGTTTTCATCCTGTTTGCTGTGCTGCTTCTCTGCTTCACTGTGTTTACTTATCTTCGAGTCCCTGAGACCAAGGGCAAAACTTTTGAGGAGATTGCTGCTGTCTTCCAAAAGGGACAGAAAAAGAGGCAGAGAGATAATGCTGAACTGCAGCAGCTGAAAACATCCACAGATGCATGAAACATCTATGATGTGTTTGTGTTGTCTATTTGTATGAGTGTGTGAGAGTGTGTCCATCTATCAGTATTTCAAATATGTTTATGTACATTTATATTTTAGTATTATAATGATAACACTGTGAATTAAAGACTAAAGCAGGATATTTTTTCACAAGAAATTATAACATTTCATAATGTAAATATGAAAGCTGCAAAAAAACCACTATTATATAAAATGGCATTTACATTTATAAAAATTATAAACTTTTATTGCAGTGCTGTGACTTGATGGTTAAAGCAGCTATTAGCAGCTATGAAAGGAATCAGCTGTTGAACTTACAGAAATTATGAATTGACTCCCCAAGTTCCATCTACTCTACTGAGTTTTATAGCATCCTTTATTGTTGTGGTTTTAAGGTTTAGGTGTTTTGGTTCACTTCCACCAATCCTATAGTGTTTTCAGCCACAGCAGTGAAGATGCTTTCACCAAATAAGCTCTGAAAACCCAGTATACATGTTACCTCCCCAAACATGAAATGGTAGACTAGTTGGTGAACATAGAGAAGCTAAAAGATATTATCCTTAAAAAAGAGAGAGAGGGGAGATATAAAAAAAAAGAGCTAACTTATATTCATTGTGTGGCCAAAACCACAACTGCAAATGAATGTTAGTATTACTTGGTGTCGCTGGGTAACTTGCAAAGTAACAGGTCACTGTTACTTTCACAGCTTGTTTCTGCTGCCTCCAAGTGGCCAATAAACTCTGTTACCTGGCCTATAACTAAAAATGCAGTGTTATATTGTAGTAATATTTGGTTACCACTTTACTTTTTTGTCTTGAAGTATAATCATGTGGTCCATTTGTTGTTACCTTACTTGAATGTTTGACATTGACTATGCACAATGATGTATGTGTAGCTACAGTATGCTCTGTAGTATTTGACAAAAGAAGATGTTTTTACATTTGCCTACAATTAAGGCAGGTATGGTGACTATGACTTTGTGACATCAAATCTATTTTGGAAGCCATTTCTGGTCCATTATGAAACTTACATAAATGTGATGTGGAAACTGAAACTTGTACTGCACATATACAAACAGAGGACTTTCAAGTGGCATAGGCTATCTTGTGACTAGCAATAAAACATCTCACAGCTGATTTGTGTTCAGTTGGCATATATAAAAATTAGATTTGTAAATAATGAAATGTCTTCTTTGTTCTTTTCTATCTTTAAAAGGTCCTGTATTTAAAATGTATTTGAGTGACAATAGAAAAACAGACACCCAATATTAAAAGTTAGTGTTATGTTGAGCTAAGCATATGTAAAATGTATGTAAAATGTGAAGCTTTCATGTGAATGTAATATAAAGACAAAAATACTTAAGTAGGCTGCAGAACCATCACTGTGTGCAACTTCTCAGCACATCTCTGAGCTGATCTTGTGCAGAAACCTGGTTTCTGCAGCCCAGTTCTGCCTGCCCTGCTACTCCTGCGGTACAAAAGCTTCACGCATGCGCAGCGACGTTCCCCTTTTGGCGTGAGCAGGACACAAGGTAAGCTAAACGTCGGGGAGTTTTAAGAAAGATGTTTAACAATGCAGCCAGCGTTAAGCGACGAATTGTTTTGCGATGTAGTAACGCCTCACCTAAAGGGTGTTCTGGGACGGACTCCTGTAGGTAATCAGTAATTTGAAAGTAGTTAGTTAGATGTTTGGTGAGCGATTAAAAGAAGTTAGCATACTGCTTTAGCTAGCATTAGCAACAGCGCCGTCAGTGTCAGTGGGTGGGTCATGTTAGAGAGCTAACTTAGCTAGCTAGCTACCGAGCATAGAAAACACACGTGGTGGGAGCCCGAGGCCAGCTTACTGTTTCAAACTGTGTAACTAAGACGATATTTATCTGCTACCACGTAACAACGGCTGTTAAATGCGTTTGCAGCTTTCTAACCTGATGCTAGGCTGCCTAGCCACTGGGACGCTAACTTTAGCCTTTCTGCAGATTACTCTCTGAAGTCAGCGAATTAGCAAAGCAGCTAGTCAGCTAACATGTTTACCTTGTTGGCAGTTTACCTCAGACAATCCGTTAAAGAAAGCAGCAACATGGTGTAGACGAAAAGTCAACACATTAGCAACACATTTCAGCAGTTTGTTAGCTTTGCGTCAACTTTAATTTGGCATCTCCCAGTCTGATTTCGCGTTTTGGATTTTTTTACGCTTTTTGCGGCCCAACTAATGAGCGTAGCAGCTTCTGTGTCCGCTACAGGTCTATTTCTGACTGCAAAGGCTAAGCTGGTTCTGATTGTTGTCATAGTTCTCAGACATCCCGAACCCACAGGAGAATAAGAACCTGATAGATTGGAAAGTATTATTCCCCAAAGAGGAAACTTGTTTGGTCACCATTCTCCAGCTCAGACACAGTAAAGCATAAAGTCATTTTCAAAGTGACATAGTGAAGTGCAGAACTAGTAGCACCCCTCAACATGAATATTCTAGAATATTACATTTGATTTTCTGGAATCAAGGAACTGTAGTTAATATATGTGAGACTTCCAGAACATGTGTGAGAGGTGATGTCTCTGCTAAATTGCAATAATAAGAGTTACGTATTCTGTTCTCTCCATCAACCTCATGACAAAAGTCTTATTCCTATTTTTGCATCGTAAGTTCTTATGCCACACTTAACCTTAGTCTGCTGTCAGTCATGTTACATATTGTTGTTTGTTTTGCTCATACAGCTTGACAGAACAGCCCGTTTCCCACCATGGCAGATGAAGATTTCACCACTGTGGATTCTGGGGCCTCTGCAACATACCCCATGCAGTGCTCTGCGTTGAGGAAGAATGGCTATGTCATGCTGAAAGGACGTCCCTGTAAGATTGTTGACATGTCTACCTCCAAGACTGGGAAGCATGGGCATGCTAAGGTAAAACCACCTTGTGCATCCTTTGGAATGCAGCAATTAAGGCACTTTTGTGCTTTAGTTTCCCAGTTTTAAAAGTCCCCTACCTCCCAATGCTAATTTGACACAAGGCCTGATCGAATCACTTAAGGATTTTTTGTTTTGCCAGGTTCACCTTATTGGACTTGATATCTTTACCCAGAAGAAGTTAGAGGATATCTGCCCCTCTACCCATAATATGGATGTCCCTAATGTCACAAGAAAGGACTACCAGGTGAGATCTTTTTTTATAAACCAGGGGCTCCAAGGGGGAAGCAGGATTTACAATAAAAACTGGATATTGTCAGTTAAACCAAGTGCCAGTATCAACTTGCACTGAATTGGAGCCAAATAATTTGTGTTATGGCCCATACTGGGTCTTCTGGTATCTTTTTTTAGATTGGCAGTCTATTAGTTCTGTACAGACATATACTTTCTATAATATTTTGTTTTTTATAATACTTAATCCTAATGAGAATATATGATTAACAATATAATTGCTTTCTTCATCGTCCCAAAGGCCATGTTTAACAATAAAGCTGATGGAACTTCAGCTTGACTGTGCCTCTGCTTTGAAATCCTTTATCTTAATGTTTAACAGTTAGCCGTTTTTGTTCAATGGCACATCTAGGTAATTGATGTCTCTGATGGCTTCTTGGCCCTGATGGATGATAATGGAGAAACCAGGGAGGACCTGAAAGTGCCAGAAGGTGACCTGGGCAAAGAAATTGAGAAGAAATTCATTAATGGAGAACAGTTTATGGTGAGTTTCTTTGGACTGAAGTGGAAAAAAAAGTTTTCTTACTGCTGTAGCAAATCTAAAAACGATGAAATGGTTCAAATGTTGCATTTATACAATTAAGAGGTTTGCAATATTCACTGATCTTTCCTTAAACTGTGTCTCAGACCAGCACTTCACATTGCGCAAGACAATAATCAGTTTCATTGTTCATGTGTGCTTACTGTAACTACTGTGTGCATATGGCATCTTTTTTATAACTTTTATCCCCAGTTTTATTTTTGAGGCTGTGCACTGTTTTATGTCCAGAAGTGTTCTCATTTACACCTGCAGCGACTGAGCATGTTTGCACGGTTTCAGCGATGATGTAGAGCATCATAACATCTTTGAGTCAAATTAATGTGTAAGCAGACGTTGTCTGCTTTTTGATAGTTCTTGCTATAATTCTGCTGCTGCAGAGACTGTCTGTTCTGACAAGTGTTAAGATACAACAGTGTGAGTCACACTTGAGATCTAGCTTTCTTTTTTGCAAAGCTCACTGTACGAAACATTCAAGTGGCACATTCCCATTTTTACCCATTGTGCCAATGTTTGCTGTTATATCTTAAAATGTTTCAGCTGTGGCACACCAATGTTAATTCTGCAACTTAAATTCATGGCTGGCCAAGAAGAAACTTGCTAACTTGAGAGTATGCATAAAAAATACTTAGCACTGATTTAAAATAAGATGCTAGTGAAATTCAGGCAAATAAAGAGAACTTCAGTCTGCCAAATAACAAAAGTGATGTGAGACAACTGATCCCATTTCAGGTCTCTGTGATGAAAGCTTTAGATGAAGAGCATGTCATTGGCACCAAGGCCATGACTTCTTAAAAAGCCCAGGACAACGCTGGAGGCCTCACACTTCTATCCTCCTTTATGGTTTTGAAGCCTCACCAAAGCTACTGACCTTCACCCATATCTCCACCAATTTCCCCACTGGTTCACTGACATCCTGAAGCTGGACTCAGTCAGCTTCTTCAGCTTTACCTTGGACCTGGAGCTGACTGGCATTCTCTTCAATCAATGAAGTTAGCAATCATATATTAACTGTGGGTACTGATATTTTTCTAGGAATTCCTAATAATACTCTAGCAATTCTTAAAATCCCCTGTAGGCTATAGATGATTTTTCTTTCTTTCTTTTTTTTTTTTTTTAAATGTACTGAATGAAAAGTTGATTCATGGCTGTGTACATTTAGGCACCTAAAAGCATATAACTTCATTGATAGCTGAAATATGCCTTTTGTCTTTAACTAGCACATATGCATTCACATGCACACTTACACACATGCCTTGCAGTTATGAATTTATGTAGATGGCAAAATTTAATTTACTTTGCACTTGGACTGCAGATCTCCTGGCAAGATTTCTACCTCATCTTGCTGGCTTTCAATAAGATTGGCCTTTTTTTAATCATAAAACTTTACTCTCAGCCGTTCTAATGCTGATCACACCTGGACGGGGGAGCTTGGGTGGGGAAGTTTTGTCTTCTGTACTTTGAAACTTTTTTCCTTTCACTCAAGGCCTTTTATGAGCTGACAAATGTATATAGAGTGATTTTGAACAAAACACATAAAACCTTTACACATTACATACAGAAGATGGTACATTACAGCAGTGTAATAGTGTGCCAGTCAAATATCAGTGGAAAAATACTAATGGAAATGTTTTGGTTTTTTTGTCTCCCCCCCTCTCCATTTATTAATTTGGGTTATGTTACTCTCCTTTCTCTGACCACATCTCTTAACTTTTTTTTTTTTTGTCTTATGTAAATGTTAAGTCACATGATTAGTATATACCACAATCTGTTCTCTAAAAATGTTTCCGTTGCACTTAATTGCATTTCGCTTTTACCAGTACGCACATCTTTCCACCTTAGGGAAGTGTTAAACTTTTTTTTAAAGATGTTTAGTTGCTTTTTTTTTTTTGTTTTGTTTTTTTCTTTTTTTTTTTTTATGTGCACATTGAAAAAGCACATAAACAGCTCTAAGGACATTATTCATAGTCTTAAATCCATAATGTCTAGAATCTTGATTTTGTCTATTAAATGTACAAAAGGTAATTTTGTATTACCACAAAAGATATTGACATTCAATGGTGGAAACAAGAAACTGCTGAGTCTTACATGATGTAGCCAAATCTAAGTAATAGTTTTTTGTTGATTATCCAAGACTAGTAATGGGAGGCGCTGGTGCCCAAAAACAAAATAGGTCTTGTGCAGAGAGTGTGGTTTACCTGGGCTTTTTGAAAAATTATGTTGAATGGTGAGTTCTGTTTACATCTGCACAACACCTGTTATTGGGAATCACTGGGTAATGGCAGTAAATCGGAATACGTTTACATGTGCTTCATAATGTGGTTGCTTTTTCATGCAGGTATTTTCTCCCCTACCTCCTGCCATAAATTTCAACAGTGGCATATATTAAGTATATTAGCAATACATTTGAAGCACTGCAGCCTGAGGGGTGTTCCTGTTGTCTGATCAGAGACTGGTGTGTAGTGAGAGGACAGAGTAGTAAAGAAGTCGGGCTTTCAGGCATGTTTTAAATTTTTACAAATGGCCTCCTCTTTTGCTGTGGAAATGGCTTAGACTAGTTTTAATTGACGTTTTAGTCAGACTTTGCAATATGGCCACAAGGATGCACTACTTTAAATATCTTTCCAATATTTGCAATGTTGTCACAACAGTGCTGTTCCAGATTTTGGTCATAAACCTGTTATTTTGTAAAAACCCTTTTAGAAACAGGTTTATACATCGTCAATAAATCTGATTTCTCTAACAGAAATCTCTCAATCCCTTATATTGGTTAGTGAAGGTGTTTACATGTTTACGATATCAGGTTATGGATAAAAGTTGTCAGTGTGTAAATACACAGGTTGTAATATTAAGTTTAGAAGGTATTCAGTTTGAGCCATGTGTGCAGCAGCAGCAGCAGCCGGTTTGTGATTTTGTTCTGACTTTAATCTGCCAAAAGTATTTTCTACTTCTCTCAAGACACCAAAGTTATTTTTTTTGTTTGTTTTTTTTCCCACTAGTGGGTGTTACATTGTGTAATAAGTTTTACAATCATTTTATTTCTCATTATTCCGTTCTCGTTTAGTGTGTGGTGTTTTCCTGAAAGAATTTCAACAGTGGCTGTCCACCCTTTGCAGTATTTAGCAGCATTCTGGATTGCAAGGACCAAAAGTTGGGAGACACATGACTGTTCTCAATGTACCAACGGTACATTCTATATATTGAGGCTTCATTTCTTTTAGCAGGAATAAAAACAGTTGACTATCAAATGTATGCTCTATGGGAAGCAGTATAGTAGAAGCGGGCTTTAACCTTGTGTGCATGTGTGGGCTGGTGTTGCTCATGTGTAGACACAATGTTCAGAATGGGTCACAAAGTCCCCAAAATCTAAATCAATAATTGTTAACAATTTACTTTATTATGGCTAAGTTGGCATCAATCTCTAGGTCTTGAACACAAGCCAGTGTAATATTCACTGTCTGTATCTGCTGACATTCTGTGGCAGATGCAGATACATGCAAGACAACTCGATTCAACTTTCCTACATTTGCATGTAAATTCTCTACCAACTTTAGCCTGCAGCATCTCAACATGATATATTGTGGAATAATGGACCCAAAGAATGTGTGGGAAAACAGACCTGGTTATATGCAAATTGCAGTTTTTTAGGTAATAAGCAAAGCTGCACCAAAATTGAACTAGTTTGCTCAGTGAAAACAGTACTCAGTGTGAAAACCATGATTTTGTTTCTAGTGTACTGCCTCCTTAAATACGTCTAGGTTTCCCAAATTATCCAAATCTCAGTATTCAGTCTATAGTTGTTTAATACTATTGTTTTGAGGTTTCTATGCTGCTCTCCTCAGCCCTAACACAGGATGACAGTCTTCCTTAAGCCATATTTGTACCCTCTGTGTGTCACACAGGAAAATTGCCTTCATTTCTCTCCAATTACTGAGCTGCTCTGGCCTCTGATATGTAGCACTAATTAGTACCACACATCTTGTCAACAGTCCTTTTCCTTTAGCCATCTGAACTGATCTCTGATTCTGTTTGGGAAAAAATGTTTACACTGTAAGTGTGTTGGCCTTCTCCTTGTTGGCTTCACATGCTGACCCAAGATTGGAGTCTATTAAGGGATACAACTGCAGAATGACTGTAGTCATGAAGGCAGATTTTTCTCAGGGCTCCAAACAGGAGTTGTGTTACTTTAATGGTGTCATTAATGAGGCTTTTTATATGACATTATTAGCATGGCCTTTATCATTTGTTTCTGAAGTCAATAGTGTTCTAGAGGTGGAGAATGTTTCCTTTTTTCCATGTATCTGTGCTAAACATTTTCACTTTTAACTTTTATTTTTCATGCAAAAAATAGTGGTTTGTCTGAGTGTACCACAGGTACAGAGTATTATAGCATGGAATAGCTGAATTGTTCAGACTTGTATACCGTATGTTACTCCTGTACACTGGGGAGGGGGGTTTCAGGATATTTCTCTAGCTTGGCGCAGGTTTCTTCTGATTTTAGCATTCTTGTGGGGAAATCTGACATTGAGCCTCATTTGGAACATAAAGATATTCAGCCTCCTCTATTCTCCATTCCAACTAATGTATGGCTGCTGTCTTTGTTTTTGATGTCTAGGAAAAATAAAAGTTCATTCAAATGTTACTGGCTATAAGAAATGTGTTTTCTGTTTCTCTAAATGTGTCCACAGTGACAAATGCCTCCATGTGAACTAGTCAAGTGAGAGAATTTGAAAGTTTGGTCACCAAACAAAGAACTGTAAGCATGTTTGGGTTGTTTGGTGTTGATCTTACCTGGTGCAGTGAAAGTTTTTTATGTTTCTTCATCTTTTGTCTTTTAGAAGATTCTCTGTGACATCGAGTTATTAACAAGCTGCATCTTCATCTTTTTCCGCCTCCTTTGCACATCATTAGCCAGTCAGATACAGCTCCACAGTCCAGTTCAGCAGGAAATTCTAGCCCCCTTCATTCTGCTCCAATGAAGATCTAAATCCAGTGTTGTCCAGATGTTTCTTTGGGTAACTGGTGGTCTTTAACCATAGGCCTGTCAGTATCCAGAGGTTTTTTTTTTTTTTGGTTGTGGTTGCCAAAAAAGGCAGGATAGGAGAAATTATATATTTTAGTTTAGAGGTTTAGGCCTCAGAAAAATGCAAAGTAAAGCTTGATTTAATTTTTCTATGCTTGTTTCTTTTGGCTATGTTATGTTATCTTCAAAACTTAGCTTTCTGGCTTGATTATTAGTCTGGCCTCAAACTGCAGGGCTCAGTTGTCCAACGATCCATCCATCCACCTGCTATGCCACCTATCCTGTGGAAAGTTGCTGCAGGGCGGACTGGACCTGATCCCAGCTGTCACTGAGCGAGAGGCGAGGTACACTCTGGACAGGTCACCGGTCTGTCACAGGGTTGGGTTCAATCGGTTCTCGAATCCTCTACCTGTTGATCATCTGGGTAAGTGTGTCCAAACCTTTCACTTGTAGCCGGAATAGGAAGATTTAGGCTGAACTTTAGAGATAAGTGGGACTTGCAGTATATCAACCAGAGTAAACTAATAAATACAGTTTTCAGAATCAATATTCATATTTATAGCATGTATGCCCAAAAAAAATGTCCAATTAATCGTGTATATACAAGAAGCATACATTGAAGCCATGGTAATACTTTAAATTGTCAACCAAAGCAGTGGATACTGTAGGTAGATATATGTCAAATACTAAGGGGTCACAGTCAGTCAACTTTCAGGAAACTGAAAATGTGTCATTAAGGGCTTTGCCTCAGCTGCTCAGTAGGTGGCAGTGAAGCGTCACATATAATAGTTTAACTTTGAAGTCTGTCTTTGATCTTTCTGTCAAATGTTGGACATCTAATTTTACAAACATTTCAATATATATAATAAAGTGAAAATGTGGAACTCTACATGTATTTTATTAGAGGGGTGACTACTTAGACACAGGTAATATTTTTGACTGTTAAAATGTCAAAATATTCGTTTTCAAATAAGCCCACGTCCGTAAAGGCTTATTGCTTTCAAGATATACAAATAATTTGCATTGGAAAATAGGTTTTTAGAGGAAAAACTACATACACTGCACCACAGGAATCACTTTGCAGTTCTGGGAGACAACAAAATCCATTAAGCCATCTGCCTGGCCCCTGCAGACCAGCCTCCAGTGCTTCCGAGTTATTTACTGAGATTTTCTGAACTTTTTAAGGCTTGGTGTAAAGCTCAAACCAGGAGGATTGGCAGTTTTATGGGTCATTCCACAGCATTTCAAACTTGTTTATCCAGACGGTGAAGCTGTTGGATTCCTAGCTGATGTTTGGAGTAGATGGATGATTTTGGAATGATTTGGTGGTTTTGGAATGGTTTAAGGGTAGAGGGCTTCTCTTGTCAGTGAGGAAAAACACTACTCTAAACACACATGCATGTAGGCTACATGGTGGGGGACTGAGTGTAAGTGTGTAAGTGCAGTACATTTATCTTTAGATAGTATGGGAGAAGAGATCAAAGTAATAAATGTGGTCTGGGTGCCTATTACATACAACAGAAACATTATTGTAGCCATTATATAATTACTAACCGCCACAATTGTCAAAGCGCAGGAATGAATCCCTGAACAGTAGCTGTACATTGGACAAAAGCTTTTAAAATCACATGTTGCCCACCACCATGTCTGCATGTTTAAAATGGACAGGAAATGCAAATATGATCACTCATCAGTGTTGCACAGAAACATAGGTTCTGTATGTAGTTTGGAACTGAGACGCCAACGAAAGAGACGGGCCTGAATGAATGAAGTGAAAGAAAAGAAGTGTTCAGGTCTGTGTTGCTTGTTTACTTTTTAGTGGTTAGTCCTAGGACTAACCAGTAACAGGACTAACAGGACTAAGTTCTGTATTAGCTGTAATCCATTCTGTCTTAATGGACTAACATCATACTAGTCCATTAGTATGACGAATGATTCCGTCTGTATTGTGTAACCATTTAGGGTGGGTGTCTGTCTATGTAGCCTACGTATGTGAATTTTTGTGCATGCATGTGTGCAGGGGGTGCTCGGCATGTTTTTGAAGATCTGTGGAGTTATTGAATCCAGATTTTTGAAGTTAAAAAAGTGGAGAGAAAGAGCACTTCATCCTCAGCCCCTGACAGGATTTGGAGGACTGATGGAGGACAGAAGGATGTTTTTTTTTTTTTTCCTTTCATGTGCTCAGTCGCACTGAGAGCAGAACAGTAGGGAAGGTTTCTCTGTGTGTGGTGAGGTGTTTATGTGTGTAGTGGGGCCGGATGAATATTGATAATACATTCAGCAGCCATTCAATGGTTATGAAGTATTAATATGTTGTACCATCAGTGTGACTCTGGGATTGCAAAGTCTTTTGGTCGGTCCACGTCTTGGTGTGGATTTAAGTCTGCTAACATTTGAACTCTTAGTTTCAGTTCCCTTTTTAGATGTGAAATTGTTGCACATACTGTAAAACAACAGCGAAATGTTTGCCGTCATTTTTAACAACTAAAATTGTGTCTATGTTGCCGGGAAAAAACAGGAACATTGTGCACGCCTGTCTCAGGGTGAGTCTTTGTATTTGTGCGTTTGTACAAGACCGTGATCAAGACCAGAAGGCCAGGGGAGTGTTCTGACTTTACAAAAAGTTATGCTAACAGATGTGTTCATTTGAGAATGAGGCTCACAGCATGCACTTTCTATTTTAAACGACAACCTTCTGTACAGTCATACTGCTGGGAATACTCTCTTGTCTTTGGGAAAAAGAAGCCCTCCCTGAAAGAATTAATGAGTTCACAAGAAAACAAACTAGACTACACTGGTATTGGCTGTTTTAGAGTCAGACAGAACAAAAACAGTTTTTTGTTGTTTTTTTTTTGTGTAGAACCACTTAAGTGATTGTACATTAAGCATGTACATGTACACTTCCTCACAAACTGACAAAATAATGAAAAACCGAAATGGTTTTCATGGTGCTAAATGTAAAACAATGACATGTTAATTTGAATATCTCTGAATAACTGGACTTGTGAATTACAAGAAGTGTGCATGTAATCCAGTAAATGAATAAGGGGTAGCTATGCAGCTTCTATTTCCCTGTCTGTTCTCTGAATGAATGGACTGTGAGCAATTGAGGCTGTAGCCTCTGATAGACCTCTGGTCAAATGCAGTATGTTGTTTCTGGCCACCTGCTCCCCTCTGGCACAGCTTTGAACTTCCTTGTGTGTGTATGTTACTCAGAGCAGTTAGTAGACTAGTAGTTGGAATGTGGAAAGGTTGTGTCCAACATCTGGAGGTTGACTTCAGCAGGTCGTGTGGAGCACATGGGTGGGGAGACCCTAAAGAAGAGCTGATGGGAGGTGGGTTGGTGGTATGGTCGTTATTCAAACCAGATGAGGGTAACTTCTCATAGCTGAGGAATAAAAACACTCCAGTCTGTACTTTATTTGATTTATATTTCTTTGACTTTACCAGAAAGGCATTGCTCAGTAATTCACCTAAAATGATTTCATCTTTGAACCATCTCTTTAACAAGGTTGTTGTTAGATTCAGAATTCAACAGTCACTCCTCTTGTGGCATTGTAATGACTGTACATGCAGTGGGCTTTTTTTCCTGACGGATGTGGGTTCAAAATTGAGTGCACTCTAAGGAAATGTCATAATCAGGCAGCAAGATGTAAGGTGAGAAAATGACGCAAAATGACAACAAACGTACTCAAAAGTACTACACATTGATCATAGATGCAAAAAGATCACAAAGGGCACATGGCATGATTTTGTACACAAACCACTAGTTGTTACCTGTCACGGTCTTATAGATGGCTAAACACCTTAATGTTTATTCAAACATATACATCAGATATTATTTAGTTATTTAGTGTCTGAGGTAAGTCATCTCAGGTTGTACAAAACTCATTTGCCATATTACTAATGAATACTAATGAACTACTACTGATGTACTTAGATGTTGCTGGTTGGAGGTTTTGGGAGTGGTGGAGGAATGCTGAGGCGATGGTGTCACGCTAGGTATCTGTCCACTTTCCTCCCACTCCTGTTGATTTGCAGAACCTAGCTGGAAACTCTGGACTTGTGTTCCAAGAAACAAACACTCATGAATTGTTTGCTTCCAGTGATGCTGGGATAGACGTGGTTTGTGTGTAGAGATTGTCTTGTGACCTGAGAGTGTCAGGTGTAGTCACACATAAGTAGAAGAAATAGTGAATCTATACTGGGTGCTCTAAGGTATTGCATCCTGCCCTCCAGTGCTGAAACTTTTCAACATAATTTTTGACCTGTGAATAAAATGAATTCTGTTTTTAGAACAGCCTCAGTTCCAGTTTATGCCTGAATGTGTAGGAGTGGATTCTTCCACAAGCATCTATTGTTTAAAGTATTCTGACAACAATCTCAAGGACATCCTGTGAGAGACACTTGCTGATGATGTGGGGTCTTATCACTCTTTGTGGAAATGAAACAACACTGACTTACACTGTGTAGTCACCCAATTTAAATAATCAGTAACCTTAGATTGCACACTTGCTGAACTGACTTAACCCTCCTCTTGTCTTTGGGTCAGCTTGACCGATTTTTGAAAGTTAATATCTGATAACTTTGGTTTTCTTCCGTATAATTAACTAAAAATGACATGGATGGTTCCATACTATAAGTGTAAAATATATGGTAATATGTTGAAAACAAGTTCACTAAAAAAAGTTGAAACAAAAAAACTGGTGATCATTATACCCTATGCTTTATAAGCTGTCAAAACAGAAAAAAAATGAACTCGGCAGGACAAAAGGTGTGTAGTCAATTTGAAGACAATACGACATTTGATTCTGAATTTCTAAATTTCACCCATGGGGGATGAGTAAAATATCTATTTACTAACTTTTGAAAATGGGTCAAATTGACCCGAAGACAACAGGAGGGTTAAACTATGAAGAATAATGATAAAGAAAGAAAAATTACTCAAAAACGGCTTCAGTACTTCATATAGCCACACACTTTGAGTGTTGTATAACACACTGTGTGTGGTAGTTTGGATTATTTGTCTGCCTAGGCTTGTTTAGATTGCCTAGAATTAATATCGGTATGCATAGGAACGAAGTGGTCTGTGTGTGTATCTGAATTACTATAATTATTGGAACCGTGCTTATTTCTGGAATGACATTTGAGAAGCTTTTTTTTTTTTTTAAAGTGTATTAAATAGCACTAACTTAGAAAAACAGTCATTTAAAGTTTCATTTTTGAGTAATACTTTAGTGTGTTTTTGTGTGTGTATATGCATGAGTGAGGCGATCAGTGCATAATGTGGTACATATGTTCTGTGGTTTTTTTGTGTTTGTGAACCAAGGACTGGGAGCGGTTATAAAAACAACGTTACCCAGAGTACAGTTCTCCTGGATCACAGATTACAACCCCAGGGGATTGTGGGATAGGCTGGGCCACTGTGGGGAGCGGAAAAACCTGACAGCAACGTGTGTGTGTGTATGTTTAAGTGCTTTATTGACCTCAAAAGAGCAGGAAGTAGAGACTGATGTGACATCATAGTAAATCAGAACAAAGCTGTTTTCACCCTGTTGCTATAATCACCTCTAACGGCCCTATTTGAATGTGTCTGTCTAAAACCATATGTGGAGGATGGAGTCACAGCTGCATCCCTTCATAATGCTGTAGTTCAAATGTAGGAAGCTGTGACCAAATGTTATAAATATAAATTTCAAGATGTTAGTTCCAGGAGAGTAGTTGGCTTAAAAGCTGATCTGTTAAGAGGATAGTGGATATGTGTGCAATATGGTTTCCATACAGCAGGTGGAGCCACAATCACTCAAAAACATGGGCAACATTGACCATAAGTATGGCACTAAAAAGCATAACAAAAAGACATCTGTTTTACCTATTCTTCAAAGAGAACCTGGAGCTTGAGAATACTGTCTGGGCTGCAGAAACAGTAGCAGCAATGATACAAATGGACCTTTAGTTGAAATATCAAAAATCCACCTGATTTAGTATATTATTGTCTATATGCTAATTATGCTAATGTTATATGATAGAAATAAATAATTCAAAACAGTTTCACAATTTCATCACTATTGCATATGTCAGCATTTGTAAAGCAAATTAACATAATTCACTATTTGCTCTCAGTGTTTCCCCGTATGAGTCCATCCTAACTTCTGCACCTTACACTTTCATTTCTGGTCTATCTTCATTTCCAGTTGATAATCATCCATGATACTCGTAATCCCCTCCTGCTTTTAGTCGTTATCTTTCTAAATCCCTAATACTCTGCCTCATTGTATTTCTAATGCTCTATGTGTCTTTTGTGTTCTCTTTTCCCTACAGCCTTCTAGTAATGTTTTAGCTCTTCACATCTGGGATACACCTGTGTGGTGAGAAATCAGTTTTCCTATGAGGCTCTAGTCCATGTAAAGATAAAAAACAACAAATCTAAATCTTTACCAGCATCACTCATAATGTGGACGTTTTTGAGTTATCTTTTGGAATCACCTCATTCTTAAACTTTATCACACAATACAGCGTTCCGATCTGACAGCACTATGGTTGTTTTGTTGCAATTGTGTTCTGGAAGATGGGCAGTATAGTACACACAACTGCAAAGCAGTCAGAGACACTACAAGGCAAGGTAACATACAAGATTATTGGTCAAGAACCATAGCTTTGGAAATTCCTGATCTTTACTAAATTGACATGAGACTTAATTTATTGTTCGATTTCTTGTCCATGGCCAAAAAAGTTAGTTTTTGTTTGTTTGTGTGAAAACAATAAGTTTGTCTAATGTGTTCCAGTGTATGTACTGGAGTCCTGGGTGTTTTTATGTGATAGGCTGGATCATCCTCAGTGCTGCTCTGAACTATTGTTTCCAAAGCCTGTTGCCGTGGCAGCAAGAGGACTAAAGGATCTGACCAAAATATAACCACATAAATCTGCACTTAAAAGGGAACTTGACTGTGTGTGTCTGTGTGTTTTGTGTGTGTGTTTGTGTGCGCGTGCGTGCGAGCGTTTACTCCAACTCCAGTTGCAATGGTGAATCATAGTATCAGAGTTTCATTGATGATAGTTTTTTTTAGTCTTCGTGTTTTATTAACTCAGAGTGAACTCACTGACTAAGATCAGTTGTTCTGGAGATGATAACTTAGAGTTTACCGTCTCAGGGCTGGTCAGCTCAGAGTTCAGGGTTAAGTTTATAGTTTGTTGATCCTGCTCTCTGCTACCTCGATGTTTGAGCCGCCAATCTGTCTGCATCTAATAACAAACATCAGCTCGTGCATGTGTCTCTATGTGAACTGAAGTTCACTAAGCAGCCCTTCCTTTTCCCTGTGTTCAATAATAAACATTAAGGAGGTTGTTGTAACATCTAAGACACAAACATACATGTTCTCACATGTTCAGTCAAGTCGGCCTCCTGATGAAGTGTGTGCCACTTTGCCTTTTTCCCACAGTGGAAAGAGACAGGAATCGCTGATTAAATATACAGACACACCCACCTTAACACACAGTTATATTTCTTAACTATCTTGTACCTCGTTCTTCAGCATCAGTGATGCCATTCCTTAACAATTGTTGACTGGGACTATATGTGCAATATATATTTTGATTGCACTGTATTTGCTAAATTTCTACTGTCATAGATTATGTGAAAAACACTTTGTTTCATCAATAAATCAGCACATCTTCTTAATTAACCCTGTAAAGCCCAAACCATTAAATAATTGACAGAAAATTCTAATTCTTTGAAACTGGAGCCTTTATTGGTCATTCTGAACAAAAAAAAATTCAAATATCAATTTCTGTACATGAGTTTCAATTTGTATCATATGTGATACATCGGGTCACAATGCAATTTTTTACTAATTTTGGCGTTATAGGGTTAAACATACCCTTGCTGACTCTATATATGACATGATGTTAAAAGCCCAATACTATGGTTGCAGGTAAAAAGTGAGCGTTGATTGGGCGGTGATGATCCATGGACTTGTGTTACTGTGTAGAGATCGGATTTTATAGTATTAGAAAGGCAAGAAAACATAAGATCAGACTTTTATTTCCTTCTAACATTGGCCTCTTTAGCTTATTAGCTCGCAGGGATATAGAGGTTAGATTTCTGCTTTATTTATTGTATTTCTCCAACAGTATGTTTCACTTTAACTTCACAAAGAAAAAGACTTTTAGGATGAGGACAGACCAGTGAGTTTAGTGAATGTGATGCTATCTGTATTAAGTTTGGCTGAGTTTGTTGGAGGGTAAACTTCGCAGAGAGCCACTAATGTTGGCCTGTTCTGCTTTGATGTAGTAGCTACACAGTGGAAGTCGTGAACAGAGCCAATTACAAAATGTGTTGAATGGCTGTTGCTGAAAAATACCAGCCATAAATAGAACCAATATTGATGCAATAAAAATCTTACAGCATTAAAAGCTTTGTCATTAGATTATGTTTCCATTTTGATTAAACACAGTTAAACCAATCGTTAACTTTATGGTTGTTAAATTTATCATCTCCTTCTTTGACAGTAGTTTAGTGAGAGTTCAGAGTTCTCATGCTGGGCCAACAAAGAACCCACTGAATTGAAGTGAGAGATGTGCATGAGAGAAGGCCATGTTGCAGACAGTGTAAGGGATTTGGCAAGCTGGTGTGAGTATGAGGATGAAAGAGAGCACTGAGATGTGAGAACAGGATTGATGGGAAAGACTGGAGAATGTCAAGGGGCTAGACTTCTGGTGTGTGAGAGACCTAATTGAGTTAACTAGAAAATGTAAGGGATGTTAGCACATTGACTTTCCAACACAAGAGAATTGGTATTAGCCGCACGTATTTTTAGAAAACACATTGTATCGGAAAATATTTTATTTCATATCTGCTAATTTGCAAGAAGATGCTATTCTAAATAGAACGAGCGGATGAGCTGCTTGTTCCTGGGATGTTGGTAAAGTGTTTCTCTAATGGATGTACTCCAATGTGCTGTTGTAATGCAAACACAAAGCTTGCTGGCTCGAGATTTTTATGTCGTCAGAAATGGGTGAATTCAATTCTGTTTATTGCTAAGGTCAAGTTGGTATTGTATTGCACTCCATTATACAAGATAGATATTTCTAAATGTTTTACTCCACATTTAGATGTGTAGAGACTCTACTGCCACTGTTCAATGAATGCAGCAAATGAATTAGTAATCTTAAAATTACTTATGGTAAACTTTTTTATTATTATTATTAAACTATTGGAATTAATGCGAGAAGAAAAAAATAATAGGTTGTTGGTATTAACATTGGGCTGTTTTTGTCCATTGCTTACATACTGCTTTAGGTGCAATTGTTACAAATGTGAATGATTGTGAAGGGGAGGAAGAGATGAAAGAGTACAGCCTACACTGCAGTGAAGAGAGTAAAGTGGCTGAACTCTCGGCAAACCAATTTGGCAAATCGGTGATTGTTTAAAAGGTCATAATGTTTCCTGTAACAGAGGAAGTGCTGTCCATGGTGTTGAGCAACCAATAAACCTTTCCCTCCACCTCTCTCTATTATTATAAGCCCTTTTGGATCACAACAGTTGGATTCCTGCAGTGTAGATCTTAGTAAACTCTTGAGGGCAGTACTAGTTTACATCTGTGCTTTGGTCACTATTGACTTCTAAGGCACAAAACACTTAACTACCTTCACCAGCTAGTCTCCTCACTAACTGTCTGGCATTTATTCCAAACTTTATATTTCAGTTGACCCTTTAATATAGAAATATTGATCAAAACCTTTTTTTCAGCCCAACAACGGGCCCCGAAGAACAAACAACCAACCAAAAAACAGACACAGCATTACATTTGTTTTTTTGAAACTTACAGGCCAAGCCATTAAAACGGTTCATAAAACTAAGCATTTGGTTATAGATCATCGCTATTATAAAAACATTTTGCTTCTGAAGAACATAAAGTTGCACTGAGTCATGATTTGGAGCCGAGAGATCATTCCATGCCGAGCATCCGTTGCAGGAATTTTATTTGTGGATCAGCGGCTTTCTGTGTGTGCGTGTGTTTGTAGAACAGCGTGTGCGTATGTGTGTGTGTATGCTTATCTCAACATGCTCACTATGAACATTACACTCAAATCCAAAACATGTTTTCAACTACTGTAGGCTGGGCACACATGAGAGAGAGAGAGAGTGGGACAGAGAGCACTGACACAAACATACACTCACACTATGGTTGTTGGTTAAATAATATAATCCACCAGTGGTCTTGCTTACTTTGGCCCCCGTGTCTCTTTCTTTGTTATTCCTCTCTCATTTCATCCTCTCTTCTTACCCAATGTCTTTTTATACATGATCAAAGGCTGAACCTCTCCCTGTGAACACACATTTTCAGAAGTACATGCAGTATTCTCAAAGCTTTTTGTGTTATGCACACACTAAGGCACAAGAACGTGCACGAACACTTCCTTGGAAATGTTCTTTAAGCTGATTTGCTGTATTATTCATACATTCCCAGACCAAACATTTGTAATAATGTAGACACAGGCCATTTGGAGGGTGGGTATGTTTTGAGGTGTGGTGATGGATTTGATCAATACCTTGTTTTAGCAGACAAAGTGATGACTCTCTGGAGACTGTGAAGACAGTCAACCAACATCATTTTCAAATTCCTTCTTGATTCCATTTTTACTCTCCACTCTCCTTCTCAGTAGTCAGCCCTGTGCTTAAACCAGTTTCTGGCTTGCTTTATAAAAACAAAACCTTTTGACTAATCAAATCCTCACCATCTGTTCTGCAATCCCTTCAAGCCTTCTTGCCATTTTCAGCAGTCCCTGTGCTCTCACTCAGTCGTTTCTGTAGCAGCATTTTGAATTTAAAACTGACAGGACGTTCAAAACCTTATAAAGGCAATTTGATGACAGACCATTCCTGATATGAAAAACAATTCTCTTTAAAGAACATAACATACATGCATAATGTTGAGCCAGGATTTGGGGCTGCGAGGTCATTTCATGCAGAGCGTCCAGTGCAGTGATTTGTTGAGCAGAAATTCCTCTTCCTTTATTTTTTACCTTCTCACCTTTTCTGTCCTTTCTCTCTCACTTATGGCACATTCTATGAGAATAGATCCTTTTGTCAGATCCTCTCAATTGTCCCATGGTCCCATGGTTCTGGTCCTTGTCTGGTCTGGTTGATTTTGTGAGGGCTACAAAGTGGTATTTTCATCTTAAGAAGCTGCAAAATAAGAATGCTGCACTTCCTTCCCAAGTTTAAATAAACCAACCACTTTCTAATCAGATTGGGCAACCACAGCACTGAGGCATGCAGGTATGTGCACATTCAGCACTGAGACTGCACATTCAGCATTGTTGAATTATGCTGTATTACAGTTACAAATACTCACAGGATCATTTAAACATATTTTAAAAAATGAATAAAAACATTATGCAACTCAAAACTTATGCAGGTGAGGACACTGTATTGCTTTATATGAATTCCCTAGAGTCTTCTGCTAACCCTACCCACAACTGCAAGTCTAAGACCACTATCTTAACTCTAACCTGAAAACACACACCAAATGTCAGTGGTATGGGTTTGCCATGCAGATTTGAAGCAGAAACACATTGCAGTTGATTCCCTTACAAGTTCTTATAACAGAAGGAGTAATTGAGCCAACAATTTTAGCTAATACAATAAATTATACTATGATTCTGATAAGCAATCATGGTTTCCAGGCCTTTGCTGCAGTTTAATAATACTCCTTTGTCTGATGAGTGTGTGTTATTGAGAGAGAGAAATTTAGTGCTTATCAGTGGCGATAGCGTCTGAATTTGGCAGGCTTTATTTTATTCTTGTCTAATGCTTCTGTGTGTGTTTTTTGTCTATTTATACATTTACATACATACATACATATATATAAGTCTCTGATTCTGGTCTAAGAGACCATATGAATAATGGGTAATTGTGTACATTTTCTGATCTTTTCTGTGGTGTGTGCTCTGATGTGTGGGTACATTGGCAGGGTGTGTGTTGTGCTAGTCTGGCCCCAGTGGTTTTATGATGTATATCAGGCAGCTGCTTGGTCTGGCATTTAGAAGATCAGAAATGGTGCTGTTATTCTAGTTTTACACATGTAAACCTACATGCCAGTGTGCTGTATATACACAAGTATACTATGTGTGTATACACGCACGCACGCACGCACGCACGCACGCACGCACACACACACACACACACACACACACACACACACACATACATGCATACATAGCCTGTGGCTTCTGTTTCCAGTTCTCTGTCCTTGCATTCTTCAGTCTGCATTGACCTTTCAACTGAGAGGTCAGATAACATCTTTGGGGATGTACAGTGCTCTACCAATTGAGTTTCTTTGAATTGTTAACTTAGTAACAGTAATTAGTTAGAATTCAACTTCATGTAAGCATTTCATAGAAAGGTATTTGCTGCTAATATTTCAGACTTTGGTTTGGGGGATTTTGCTCCCCAATATTTTTAGTTTTATTCCCTGCCTCAGGCTGTTTAAAGGAGGAATGCACGTATAACTGCACACAACTCATTTATGTGTGTGGAGTGCTTATATGTTTTGAAGGATAAATGTAGTTTTTATCCAAAAGTAGAAATATTTGTGTGCACAGTGCATAGATAGGTACACACACATGCATGGACACATTTGCACTGATGTCTCAACTGATGTAAGGTGATCCTTGTCATCTGGTTTTGGTTTAGATAGAGCCCATTTCAAGACTGATTTGATCTAAGTTCATCCTGTGGTGTTGCTATTCTTCCAAGGCCTTTATGACTCACTCAGACACTGCTTTTCTAGCTGTACATTACATACACACAGGCGCTCGAGAAATTTCCTGCACACTGAAGTCACTTGACCCTGTGTCCCAATATGTTAATCATTTCCTGCTGTATAATCCAATGAGACGGTTGAATTCACAAACTTATTAGATTAGTCAGAATGGTGTCTGTTCTGAGGAAGCAACAGCAGAACTGGGTCTGGACTCAATTCAATGGAAGAGTGCTTCCATTACAAAATCTTCCTCCTCACTTTCTTCAGGTTATGACATGTAGGTAAATAATCTCCTCCAACTTAAATCCTAGTGACAGTGTTTTCAAAATCATCTATCTGCATTAAGAGGAACAATTTAGAAAAACATACTTTGCCGTTGGGTGGGGGTCTAAATAGTCCCATTTACTTAGTGAAGAAATGCAGCGAGAAATGTGTCTGTACAATTTCATTGATGTAAGATAGTTTGAATCTTTAATAATGCTTGTTGAAAAATGATATATTGCAATAGGCCTGTAAGGTCATATAGAAAATCATGGCTAATTAATATATAAATGGAAACATTTTACAGCAACTATAGTGTGCAGAACGGACGATGGAGATTATTATGAGTGCCCAGTCAATGAATTAACAGCTAACCATGATTAGTAGATTGCTTGTGAGGACTAAGAAAATCCATGCAAATATTTTGTGCTGATTTTAACTTTGATGTGTGCATTGACCGACAGCACAGCTAAACACTGAGGGTACAGAAAGCCTTTGTTGCATTATCCATCTTTATTTTTAAGCCCTTTGTGTTGGAATATAAACTGCTCCACTAAAGTGTTTGGAGACACTTACATGTAAGACAAGAATTGATGGTATTGTTGCAATCAAGCTACAAAGCCTGCTAACTGAGACGTATTTGCCTAAGAGCACAGACAGCTTTTATCTCCCTCTTTACTAACTGCTTATTGAATGAAATGTTATCCAATCCTGAGATTGGTTTGTCAGGAGAGAATCAGCAGAGAGGAGACCGGGGTCACCAATGGTCTTTGAGTGAGCAGAGGAGTGGTATGCAGCACATCCACATTAAGATGTTCACATTTAACTTTGACCCCCTACGTTCACTTCACCTCAGGGATGTCTTCTTCCTGTCTACTTGTATTTTAAGAGGAAATGGGGCCATGGTTCAGGTGACCTGCATCACTCAGGAAAACAATAAGGACATGTGGTCATGCTTCATAGCATTAGATGTGATGAGGAACAATTCTTGAGTTAGCCTTCATAGCATGGGAAACTGAAACTTAGGCACCCAGCTCGATATGAATGTAATGGACAGAAATAACCTTGCTATAATGGGGTAGGAATGCACACATCTCACATTTTCTCTGCAGTAAATTCTCCACTTTCACTTCTCCTTTTTCCTTTTGTCTCTGAGTTATAGCTCTCTAGCTTCAGTCAAAGCGCTCCATGGCATCATTTATTCATGACCTGTTTGCGGCACTTGTCCCTTCTCCGCCTGGTTGTTAAGCTCCATCAGGTCTCCGAGGGCCTCAGCGTACACTTCTATTTGTTGTGTTTTGTGTGTATGTCTGTGTGTCTATGGATCTACATAAAGCAATACATTAAAAGTTGATGTGAGCAAGTGAAAGAGGTTATAAAACAGAGGATGACACGTAACCAGCGGAGGAAAATAAAAAAAACTGAGGAAGAAATAGTCAAGAGTGGGTGAAACAGAAATAGAGAAAAGAGATGTTTGCTGTCTGGCTCTGTTCTTTGTAATGGGATCCTGACAGCTCTTTGTTTGTCCTCCTGCACCTGGCTTATGGGGGTGGGTGGG
Source organism: Mastacembelus armatus (assembly GCF_900324485.2). NCBI lineage: Eukaryota > Metazoa > Chordata > Actinopteri > Synbranchiformes > Mastacembelidae > Mastacembelus > Mastacembelus armatus. Next base: position 5,528,690 of record NC_046654.1, on the reverse strand, counting down.
TGTGGAACAGTAGCGGTAGACGTGAGCGGCAGATGTTGAACAAGCATTTCTCTTTGTATCACAGTGTTTTAGAGTATGAATGTGTGTGCTTGAAAAGGTCCTTGAACCTTGTTGAGCCTGTGTAGTATTTTAAGAGCAGTGCAACAATATTGTAATTCATATGTTAAAATAAAGTGTGTGTGTGTGTGTGTGTGTCTGCACATTTGGAGTGCCATTAGGTTTAGGCTGGAGTTATGGTTTGAGTAAGGACTGGGGTTAGACATTTAATTCTGATGATTAATTTAGAGAATGCATTAAGTGTCCTCACAAAGATAGCTGTACAACTATGTGTGTGGAGTTGTACAAATGTGTAGGTGTGTTTGCTTGAGTCTCAGGCCTCTCATTAGCTCCCCATTGTGTGTTTGACTGAATTATACAATCAAAGTGAACAGAAGACAGACTCACAGCAGCACTCAGCATCAACATTTACTGCTGTTATGCTGAGGCGAACAGAAACATTTTTATTACTTTTAATTATCTAGATTTCATTGCTCTTTCATGTTAATACAACTAAGGTATAATTGGAATTTTGATTGGTCATGGCACAAAAGCTCCAAATATGTTATAGCTACATACATATGTCAGGATTTTTTCCAGGCCAACTATCAGGCTGCACTGGATACACACATACAGAACTTTCCACTGTAGCAGTCAGAGATTAAGTTAGTTGCCTTGCTCAGAGACAACTGGTCACTAAGGGTATTTATTTACAAATTTTCCAAAGACCATTTCAGTATTAAAAGGGCCACAATCCAGTAAATGATTGTATATGCAAAAAAACTAAAGGCAAAACTGGAGCATGAAGACAAAACAAGACAGGTTTCGAGAACCAGCAGACACAAATTCATAAGTGCTGAAGAAATGTTCTTTAAAAATCCTGGTTGTCTTTCGTCTGAATGAATGGGGATTCACAAGATAACACTTCACTCGCAGCACTAATCCACCATATTTTACTGCAGTCAGAATTTCAGTTTGCATGTGAAGAATATAACTTAAGGAATGTACCTGTGCAGAGCGGTCAGCTTTGAAGATTAAGTCCTGAAGTCATGCTCACATAAATCATATTTTAATTTACAGTGCATATGAAGTACTGAAACTTGATGTGTGCTTGCTTAGTAGGCTGAACTGACTTTAATAATCTGCATTGCTACCTATTTTGCAATATAGATTAACACAACCTGTTCCATCTAATGTGCCACAACACTGATTGGACTGCTAAGACTGATTAAATTTGACGATCCCCAATTTCTGTGACTCAAACAGGTGAGCATGTTTCCTCAGTGTTGAGGTAAACAACATTAAAGCTGTGCACCAGTCAGACAGCTGGGAACTGGAACAAATGAAATAGGTACATTTGGTACAGGTTTTTAATCAAACAGATATGTATTCAAAGTAACCCTTAATAATCCTATTACCACCCACCTGTGAGTTATGTCTCTAGGTCTGTGTGTTGCATCTTTGTGTGTGTAGCGGATGTAGAGGAAACTGTGTCATCACCCGGAGCAGACACTGAATGAGTCATGGCTGGCCTTTGGCCGGATTGTATTAATGAGTGAACAGTGTCTATTTCAACAATCTTAAAATGAGATGAAGGAACAGATACTGCACGAGTTATGAAAGAGACTTAATGATGTCGAATGTATTAACATGGCAGCTCAAAGTTGTGCAGACAGAGTAATGAAAATTTTGTGGAGAGACATGGAGATAATTAAATTGAGAAGATAGGAAGGGTGGTATTTTGTCTGCATTTTATTAAGTCCTCTCCCTCCATCTTCCATCTCCATGGTGATCTGTATGTTTGTGTGTGTATATGGGGGCAGAGGGGCAAACATAGCAACGACAGCAAATCCGAGGTTAAATATTAAGGGAAAGAGTGCATGAGAGCTGAATGGCCATCTTCCCCAAGGTAGAGGTGGTAAATTGTCTCCTTTCTTTGACAGAACTCTGCCTGCTGCAGTACGCACATTATTGCCAACCACACACACACACAGATACACATATTGGACCATAGTCTCTCATACCCTGCAGCTTAATTTAAATACAGTTCTCCAGAAATCTTTTTACTCTGATATTAAACATTGTTTGCCCTCATTTTCCATTCATTTTCTTTCTTTCTCGCATTGGTGCATGAGCCAAACTGTCACCCTCAAAGCAGTAATGAGTTTGCTGTAAATTAATTACACTGTTTTGGAGGAAGCTGTGCTGTACTGGACCTTTGTTGTCATGGTAACAGTGAGTTTATTTGCATGCACCCTAGTATCCTGGATATGACCAGCTTTTCAGAGTAACCTAGATATTTTTTGTGCACATAATATATCCCAATGTCTCAAACTGGGATATACTACCTAAAGTTCCCTAATAGAAAACAGGATAATAGTATAAACAAATTATCCTGGTTTCCGGACTTTGTTTATTGGTGCAGACTTTAGTGGTTCAGATGCTGAGAAATGAAGATACAATTGCAGATGGTCAAAGACCTGGTTACTGTTAGATTTGTGGAAATTGATTCATCTATAAAATTAAATCCCATCGTTAGGGAAAAGAGTCACTCTGCTTTTAAGCTGTGTAGCTCTGTTGCGCTTGTTGTTTTTGTTAAAAAATTCCATTTCTACCTACCATCTATCACTAGTTAGGAAAATATATGGGTTTAGGATGACAAAGGTTACATAACAAGCTAACCTGAGAATCTTTTGTCTTTGAAAATATCTTCTTGACTTCTTGGCAGTTGTCACTTCATATTCTGTCATGAGAAATACTTAATACACACCCCCTATATACTCGCTATACTAATTTCTACATAATTTGTTTAAATTAAAGCTATCATTATACCCACTTACATTTTTTTAATGATGTCAAGACTGCACCAAACTATATCCCTTAAGAGAAATGTTTCTGTTGCACAAGCTCACAGATGCCCACAAGGCTATAAGCATAAAACATCCACTCTGAAAATAGGACAGCGTATATTTCCTACACTAAGGATATATACTGTGCCTTTACCTCTTCACACGTGATTATGAATGTGCTATTTCTCTACACACACATACACTATGTAATGCATGTGATCAATGAGTGAATGTTATTAGGTTATTATACATTTTGTGCTCCTCACATGGACAAGCAAGTGGCTGGTTTGTACAAACCTGTGCAATGCCAGCACACACACACACACACACACACACACACCATGGTTACCATGGATACCTCCTCAGTGTGCTCCTTAGATGTTTGTAGGATAACTGAACATCTTCATTGTACATCTCTCTCTCTCTCTCATGCTCAAACACACTCTAGCTGAACCACTTAAAATGTTTATTTTATTATTTTAGTTTGCACTTTAAAACCCAGTACAAGCTAAATTTCCAGAACTCAGCAACGTCTGTCAGAAAATGAGGTCAGTCTTCTCACCTCTTAAAAAAACTGATTTCATGGAGATACAAGGTTTTCATCCGCAAGCTGTGAACTTGTTTTAGAAATTCACACACAAATACACACAGGCTCTATGTCTGAGCTGCATTTGAAGCTGAACCCAGTGTACAGGAATAGATCTGTGATATCTTCATGTGGGAAATGTACAAAGTTGATTGTAGGTTTTGTTTTTGTACACTTGTGGGGACCAGGAGCCCACTTACAATCTGGAAACCGGTGCGACTTCCTACAACATATGTAATTGAATTTTAGTCCAAAAACTTGATTGTAGAGGTAGGTTAGGGGTTGGCAAGTAGTGGTCACAGTTAAGGTTAGGGTAAGTGTCCAGGAAATAAAACAAAATTATTTTAAATCCCTTACGAGGAATGAAAATAAATATGTATGTGTGTGTGTGTGTGTGTGTGAAAGAGATGGAGAATGTTAGAGACTACAAAAGAAAACAGAAGAATGTGAAACAGAGCAGCTGCAATATGGAAAGTCTGTTCATCTAGCGCCTTAGATGATGTAGCTGTAGTGATGATTCTTATTATGCTGTGCTATCCTTTAATGTAAGACAAATATTAGACGACATTTCAAAATGATCACTTATCTTATATGTTTGCTTGTGGTTTTGCCTCCACCCACAGTCTTTTCTGACATTTCTGGCATTTTAGGGAGTGAACAGTTTCCTGTTGGCTGAGTTATGGCCGTACGGGGAGACGTTTGTCAGTTTAAAATGCAGCTTGCTTGCTTGCTCCATAGGTGGGAGCAGTCTATGGTGTTAATCACGCCTGAAACAAATCAACACACTCATACAGACATACATCAGATACCAGTCGATACATATTCGCAGAACAGAGACACACGTGCACTCAGTATTATACTAGCCCCGGGTCCATCTGTAGTGTTGTTTGTCTGCTTCGGCTGTGTTGCAGAAGCTATTTATTGGGCCTGTTTTGTGTGTTTGTGTGTGTGTGTACAGCTGCTGTGCCAAAGCCCTGGTGGAGGCTGTCGCTAATTACCAACCATGGAGCAAAAACCGGTAGGGAATAGTCAACCACAAAAGAGCTGCAGAGGATCACAGGACAAGACCCGCCATGACTCAAAGAGACTCAGGAAACCATGGCATTAACTCACAGCATTGCCAGTTAGTGGTGTGAGCCTCCCTGGGTTTTGCCTTTTGCAGAACAGGTTTGTGTCAAATTATATTCAGCAAGACTCTACAAGGTTTGTCTCAGCTTGTTTAGTTACCAGTTGAGAAGGGATGGCCAGAGATACAAGGTGCACATTAGAAGCATTCTTAGAGATCCATGCATAAGGTATTTTAAGACATTTAAAGTTTTTTAATGGCAGAACTTCTGAGATTTAATCTAATCTAAAGCTTGCTTAATCTTCATGTTTGCATGTAAAAGTTTGTTTGCAACAGAAAACAATTTGCTGTTTTTACAAGGCAAGCCTTCTTATATTCTTTTTCCTGGATTCTTAAGGCTTTAAAAACAGAACCTAGATCTTATCTAACTTGTTCTCCAAGTCCAGTTCAGCCTTTAGGATACAGGTAGACATTTATTATTTTCGAAAGCAGGCCCTGAAGACAGAAAAAATACATAATTAGGGATCAGAGAAAGACAGGACCACAATGTCTTTAACTCCACAACCGATGTATTCAAAATATAAACAAAAGCATTTTGCTCAGTTTACCTGTTTTTTTCCAACTCACTCATTGCTCGTATATTGCTCTCTTTATCTCTAACATCTATCCACTTCTATCTTTCTATCCTTATTGCTGTCCTTTGCTCTCATTTTCATTTGACCTTTGCTTTCCCTCTGTCTTGATTCCCGTCTTCAAAAGCCCCTCTCTTCTCAGTGTCCCTATCCAACTTTCTCTACCACCAGTGTGGCAGAGGGAGGAAGGCTGCTTTTGGAGATTGTGCTGAATAATACATGCCTGTTAGAGCGCAGCTGAGAAGGATGACATGGATGGAGGAGAGACTATTGAGCTGGATATAGAGTTTTTATAGCATGTGGATATGGAGCATTTATTATGATGAGATATGAACAGGCAGATCAGTTACAGAGTGGAGATATGAGATTCTATAAATCTATTAGATTCACACATGCAACAAGAAAAAGTGCAGTAGCAGCACACATTTATTTTATGATACACAGTGCATTCCTGAATGTGCACACAGCTAGACACAACCACTGATGTATTACCAGGCAGGGCATTGAGTAATGGTTAAATCTTACTTTGACATATATGGAGAATGTCCTGATCCTGCTCTAATCTGACATACGATGAAGCAGGGTGTGTGTGTGTGTGTGTGGGTGTGTGTGTGTCTCTATTCCTGTAGGTTCACATCTGACATATGAGGGGTCACTCCTGCCCTGTAGCCTAGTGACCTCATCAGACAGTGTTGAATTATGGGTAGTGGCAGTCAGGTCTCACAGCTGTCTATTTGCTTAGGGCACAGTGATAGTGAGTCATCTCTCAGTCACACACACACACAGAAACTCCCACACTCACACTGCAGCTGGACTGCAGGGTAGCTGACATTTAGCAGTGGATGAAAAAACATGGAGTGTGAGCTGGAAAAAAACAACATATATGCAGCCATGATGGCATTAAACACCTCAGTGCAGCCTAATGTAGATTAGATGTATTTGTATTTATAGTGATCAAATGGTATTTGCCAGTTAGTCTGTCCTTACTGACCCTTAGTTATGTTTAATGACAGAATTAATTCCTTGTCAGATGACCATTTGCTCAACTCTGTCCCCTGTAGTCACTGTTGTTACACACAGTGAACTTTCTGTTCAGGTCCCTGTGTTTGAGGATGCAAAATTGTATTGATGAGGGCATTTCTAAATATCAGCTTCCCTGCACCACTTCCCACCTCACAGTGGAGACTATGCAGTTACTGTGGTAGTCCTGGCCAGGTCCACCCCAAAAATGCTCAACCCCCTTTTTCCCTCCTTCTGAGCAAAAGAAGTTATAGCTAAAATAAGTGGGTGTTAGGGGCACAGAAAGGATTGCATTAACACATACAATAGTGTTTCTTCCAGAAATATGTGTTGCTGTGATGGAAGTACCATTTGGGCCTGTGAACCTCCAAAACACATGCAGAAGTAAAGATGTCAGGATGATGATTCCTCTAGTTATTCCTCTAGGTGAGTTGAATAACTGCATTCACTGGTAATGCTGATTGATGTTGTAAATTCTAACACATGCACTGTACAACCTGTACAGCCTCTTTTTACCTGTCAGTCAGACACACAATGCAGCTAAAATAAATCAGCTATCTATGACAAATAACATGGCCATCTGCTGAATATTTGATCAGAGACCAACTCAGGCTTAATAATTTAACAACAGGCCTTTAAATGACTCACTGCCACTGTTTTTGGAAACGAATGGTGGATGATAGGGATCCACTTCATTTCATGACAATGTCGATGCAGTGCTCTCAGACCCCCTTAGGTCACTGCATCACTGGACAATGCCACATGTCAAATCACCTGACATCATTCGGTTTGACACAGCTGTCATATGTGACCTATAGCACCCACTTTGCACTAATTATTGATTTGTTGCTGCACCACTGTGTCAATTTCACAACCCACTGATCTCCTATAGGACTGTAAAACTATTGGCAGGTAGAGGTTATAGGTTAGGGAGGAGAATAACACTTCTAGTGAAGCAAGCTGTCATTCACAATAATATCTCTAGTAACTAAAGACAAATGAAATGATGTGATGTTATGGTAAATACTCAAAATATTTGACATTCATTTGGCCCCATCAGCTCCAGATATTTGATGCAGGCTGCTCTTTAACTGAGTTTCATGGATCAAAACAAAAACTTGAGGGTTTATGAAGCTGAAATGTCCCTTTGACTCCTGGATGGATGGTTTCTGACAATAAAATGCGTCATCTTGTGCAGTGCCAGCAATAAAGCAATAATAAAACTACATACAACTAATTATACAAAGCACTAAATGGATGACCCATTATATAACAAGCGTGAATTATAGCGACACTGTGGACGTACGGTGATTATCCTCGGTGTAAATGACGGGTTGGACAATGACATCCGGTCAGCTCGGTGTCTCCTGGCCTGTCGAGGGCGATCAGGAAACAAACCGGATGAATACACCGTGTCCACGGTCACATGTCGTGCAGCGGGTTCCTGAATGATTTAAAGCATTTTACATCATCAGCCTCACCCTCCCTTATTCCTTCTCTCCCTCCCTCCCTCCCTCCCGCTGATGTACCGCGCAGCCCGGAGATGCTGCTGCTGATGCTGGTGACCGACTGCAGCATCCGACATGGGCATCCTTTAATCCGACCGTGCCACAGTGAGTGTTTTTCCACCACTTTTCTCTTCCTCTCAACCCCTCGTTATCTCCAACCATCACCCTTTCACTTTTCTACCACGTCCCCGTCCCCTCCCAACTCCCCCCTCACTCCTCCTCCTCTCGTTTTTTCTTCTTTTCCTTTGTTCTTTTTTTTTCTTCTTTCATGAGCGATGGCGCATAACGCGGCGGAAATCGTGCGTCCTCACAGAGGTCGGGCAATAGTCCCATCCTGTAGCCTATGCACACCTCACTTTAACGGCGTGCGTCCTTGCGTGAGAAAAGGGAAGAGAGACTTTAGGGCGGGTGTCGCTTCTCCCACCGGACTAGAGCTGCAGCAGGCTGTTTGGACAAGAAAAGTACCTTGTAGTGATAGAGGGGCGACTGGGATCCGAATCAAAGAGGGTGGGACGTTTACCTAAGCGTTTTGTGCAGGTGAGAGCATGTGGTTATTGATTATATGGAATGTGTTTAGGTGTAGCCGAGAGAAATGGGAGACAAACAAAAATGCCCTGGTGAGAGTTATTGCCTTTATGCTCAATAAAGGAGATCAATAGGCGATTAGTAGTTAGATGTAAAGAAGCCTGAATCATAGTCTTTTCTAAATGATCATATAGGCTACATCATTCCTTTATGTAAGAGATGATCAGATCAGATGTGCAGAAATAATTTGATTAATCACAGCCTGGCTGTCTCTTTGTTATGGCACACATTCAGATCTGTCAAGCAAAACAGTGACTTCTGTCTGTCTGTCTGTCTGTCTGTCTATCTATCTATCTATCTATCTGTCTGTCTATCTATCTATCTATCTATCTATATATCTATCTATCTGTCTATCTGTCAATCTGTCTATCTATCTATCTGTTGGCACCACACAAACATAGTGAGCCGCTAGATGCATGTCTCTGTCTACGAGAGGACAAGAGCACTGTGAAAGCCTCAAGCTGTGGAACTGGGCTAATCCCTAATGACATGGCCAGATCACTCTTTCCCTTTCTCTCTCTCTCTTTCTCTCTGCCATAAGGTCTTGTTTGTCTTTTTTTTTCCTCCTTAATTCCTTTTTCTCGTCCCTCATGCTCAGTCGTGATCACGTGCTGTCCCTGGTGCTGAAAACAGTCATCAGCAGATTGCTTGATAATATGCTGAAGCTTCATGGTCCTGTCAGCACTCAACAGGTGCTTATTACTTAGTTACCATAAGGGACAGCTGCAGAGAAATAAAGAAAGTTGATTTCAATTTGAATGAACTTACTTTAAGAAGATGATGAGATTGCTAGGAGGGTGGGCCAATGGCATATTCACTGCACAGAAGTGATTACATTGTCAACATAAATTACTGATAGCACAAAACTAAAACAAGAAATACTTCTTAAAGCTTAGCAAGAAAAATAGTTCTAGTTTAGTGGGCAAAAGAACTCAGTTTCCCAATGAGTCATCAACATATTTTTAATGTCATTGTTAAATTCAGCTGGTAATTATTCTCAATGTGACCCATTGGGAAAACTAGAGAAATAAGAACATGAACATTTTAGTGGGCATGAATACTGCTGTAGTTTTGACGTTACATGAGGGAGAAGATTTACAATAGGTTAAATTCTCTGCTCCCCGTTATAGTACCAAACAGAAAGTCCATATAAGAAGATGAAGATGATGATGATGATGATGATGATGCAGACAAGGAGGGTGAAAACAACTAGAGGATTATGTAACTGACCAATTTGGCAACTGCAGTTTGTCTTCTTGCATAGCCCTCACACACACCCCCAGGACATCCAAAACCACAACATTAAAGCAAAAAATGCTTATTTATATTGGCTCTTTCACATGATAACATCTTACTAAAAATTATTACTTTTTTCTATTTTGAGATAATGATAGTTGAGAGGTGAGGGAAAGGGAGGGAGAGAGGTCCTCTAGGGTTGTAGACACTGAGTCATGCAGGCATAGCAAAAAAATACAGTTTTGTGTTCTAACTAAGTTAGCAAATAATAGCAAACTCTAAAATTTAGCCTTACAATAGTGCATGTGTGGATGTGTTATGAGGTAAAAAACCGTGAGTTCTTTAATACAGCAATATCTGTTTTCTTTGTTCTGAAATGAGCTAAAATTAGCCACCATAAGCTAATGTGCCAGACAGTGATGTTAATGCTTTTGAATTGATTTATTTGTAAAAGAATGACTGTGCTATTTCTAATTTCAAATGTCACATACTGTACATTTAAAAGTCACCGGCCAAAACAGAAAGCAGAAAATCCACAGAGGGAAATTGTTACTGTAGGGTTTATGAAACACCACTGCTTCCTCATTCATCTTTATTAGGGATAAAGGATGTGTGTGAGAGTGTGTGTGTGGACTAGTAGTGCTATACAGTATATTGTGAGGACCATGTTAAGGTCCAATGACGTTAGGAAAGTGAGGACAGTTTGCCCAGTGATGAACTCATCAAAGGATAGTCTGAAGATTAAGACTTAAGATGGGGTAGTATTAGGCTTGGTTAGGTTTAGGTTAGGGTAAGAGTTGGGGTTAGGCAGTTAGTGATGATATACGTTCTGTAGATAAATAAAAGATTTTTTTAAAAACATTGATTTCTATATGCCTGTTGGGTTGAATCGGACATGACAGATTTTTTTATGGCAGATGCTTTACATCTACTGATGTCATCAGCCAACTCTTAATGTAAAATATAGTTGTGTGTCATTCACAGACACACACACACACACACACACACGTTAAGTTTTTATGAATGTCTGACTGGCTCCCACCACCTTTCTCCATCAGTTTCTGCTCAGCACTGACGTCAGTAAACCTGCCTGCGCATAAAGGCTAATAGAATCAGAACCTCACAGACATAGGCACACATTGCATGCTTTCTTTTGTCTCTGTCAGCTGCTCACGCACACACACACACACACGCACACACACGCACACACATGCACACGCTAGTTACTGGTTCAACAGGCACTAAAGAGAGAAAAGAGAGGGAGAGGCAAAGAAAAGGACAGAAAGAGAATGTGTAGTGTGTCCAATGTGTAGGAGGTGGGTGGCCTTGATCATTATCATTACAGCATAATCTGGTTTTAAATTTCTGACTGTAGTTGCTTCCCTACAGGTATACAATACCTTTTCCTATATAGACAGTTCTTTTCTCCTTTTTATCTTCACTTTTGTTATTTTGAACACTTTCTCTAAATAAGATGTACCAACCTTGAAGCTGTTGCATTTTAAGCAAATATTTTTTAAAGATTAGACCAATGATATGAATAACTGTTATTTATTTGTATGAAGTCTGTGGCATTTAATGTATTTTCTGTTTTTAAAACCACCTACTATCTATTTTACTTAAGATCTGCCTTTCAAAAATAATAGGATTGAAAACCAATAAATTCTGTTGCACTGACAGCACAGTCAAACATTTTGCAGGCACATAGTACAAGTACTGCAGTTCCAATCTGTAAAAATCATTGCATGTTTCTAAGGTGTTTTCCCAATGATTCCTTGCAATAATCTTGTTTCCTCTTATTTTCAGTGTCTGGAGAGTCCTTTAGTGCCCTTGAAAAAGAAAGGCATAAGGTTTGGTAAACTCCTTTATACCCTAACAGAGAAACAAAAGCACAAGCTTGTGGTCTTGGTGATTCATTATGGTGCCCACTATGCTAAACTTGAAGGTCAAACTTGTTTTTGGACCAAAGAACTTGGTGGTGGACCATTATTTATCTGGTTTCCATAGTTAAGCACTCCAGGACCAGCCTCTGAGAAGAGACAGAGAAAAAGAAAAAGGGAAACGGCAGCCTGAGAGAGAAGAAGAGGAGATACACTTGGGAATCTAGAAAGGGTAACAGGTGAAGGTAGAATTGGTGAAATAAAAAAGACCATCAACTGTCAGCGGATTCTTTGGACACAGTGAGCAGTGTACACAACAGGCATTACGATAATTTGCTGGCATGAAGTATAAGCTTATAAGTGTATTGAGCGGATAAATTAAAGAGTGAGGTTAAAGATTTAGATGTTGTTTGTGGCTCTGGTCTGTAACAAATGCATTTTCCTCAAGTCTGAAACAGTTAAAGATCAGGAATATACTGCATGTTTTAGTATAGTGACTGCACAGAAAGTTGTCCAAGGTCCTACAGGACAAGATCAATCACTGCAGGAATAAGGATTAGCGAATTCCATCAACAGAGCCAATACTGTGTGGAAATATGTGTTTCTGCAACCACTGGCAATATATCCTATCTCCATTATCTGTAAGTGTTGCCCACATTTCTTTGTACTCGAGTTCCTTGTTGAATAATTAGTCAGTGGGATCTGCTTCCCTGTCTGGAACCAGAATCAATGAACCAGTTTTAGGGCCATGTTATAAGCCTTGTTTTAGACTAAATGTCTTCAGATGAAGGTTTATACTCAAGCATCAAGTTAGTGTACGACTGCCCTGAGTGTGTAAAATGACCCTGTTGTTTTTATAGAGCTTAAGGCCAAACAGACTGAGATGTCATCAATATGGCTGGTTTGTCAGGGAGCTAGAGGGAGTGACACTGTTGCTTTTATTTATCTGGCAGTCTGAAGCTGGATCCAGTGTGCTTCGAGCTCCAGGCTCCCAGAGTGCTGCATTAGGATAAGATAGATGGGTACAGACATGGCAGGCCGAATTGTGAGTGAACTGGGTTGGCTGACAGGTCAGTCATGCAGAGATATTTGTGTGCCCTGGCACCAGAGCCAGTGGGTTGAGAAGTTTTTCATAGATAGTGATGATGTACCTTAAGCAAACCCACTTATTTTGTTTAGTCTTTCTTTACAGATCAACATGTCTTGGCTTAACGTTATCACTGGAAGTGAATCAGACCCATTAGCAAGCCAGAAAATGAGCAAGCTGGTCAGACAGCCAACTAATTAAAGCAGTGGGACATCCCTGTTTGTCTTTATATTTATCTAATGCCAGTTCAAGTACTGTCTGTCAATGAAACATTACACTCGATGGAAAGGAGTGACAGAATGTTGTTTAATGCATGCAACCATTTATTTGTTTATACTCTATATCAAATTTAGACTTTACCAACTTTTGAACTTTGCACATGAAGAGGACACACAGCCTTCTCAGTGAAAGCAATAAGATCACAGTTCTCACTTAAGTCAGTCTATGAAAAGTCAGATGGACAGGTATAGTCGAAGTGTGACTGATAAGTTAGGCAAGAAAATCAAACTGGCAGGAGGTAATTTCTTTTTAGTGTCAAGTGCAAAATCAGATTCATTAGGCTTGTCAGAGAGGGACACTGTGATCAGTCAGCCACGGCACTGACTTTGTCAGATAGTCACCAGAATATCAGTCAAGCAGAAAGAAATGGTTAGTGACTTCACATCTCCATTTTATAACCAGCCAATTACTGCTGATCTGTAACAGTCCTCAACAGGAGCTTATACTTTAATAGATATTTCTGTGTATATATGGCATTTAATTAATTGTATACATAAAGTTGATGGGTCATGTTTTTGTTTTCCATTCAGGGCACCTAGGGCATCTAGGCAGAGACATAAGGCATATAAATATTCTGTTTAGTGGTTGAGATTTTTCACTCAAAACCAAAAGGTGCTGATAAAAAACAAAAGTCAGTTGGACCATCAGGTTTTTATAAAAGTTTGTGCAAATCCATCAAGTTGATGGGATATTTCAGCTTGAACCAAAGTAGTAAACCGACAGACAAACTGACTATTGCAACATCCAATAACTTGTTCCTCAAAAGCAGTATGGCAAAACAGCGGCTCGATTTGAGCAGAGAAATATGGTGAGATGTGGATGAAAAAAAGAAAATAAAGTCACATATCAGTATGACAAGTTTTCCTGACTCAGGTATCCTACTAAATGATGATGAGTTAGCTCCTTCCTGTTCTTTCTGCAGGCTATGAGAACGGGGCCAGGGTTCCTTGCCAGCTCTGATTTCTGTAGGGCCCAGGGCCATGCGATGTAGGCCGGTTGCCAGGTTGGATTTGAGTGAATCAGAAGGCCCTCAGATCTATTAAGCCGATGCAACACTTACTGTAAAGGCAATGAGAGCTCAATCAGGTTATTCATCCAGTAATTCAGGCACAGGCAGGGGCGGACACAGAGACAGGCTTAGTCATGGCTGATTAGACGTGAGGATGGATGTTCTGACAGCTTTCTTAGCTGGAGTAGAAATGCTCTGATGCTAAGATGTTTGAGCTGGTGATGATGATCATGATGGCAGGGTTTCAGCTATTGATCTTAAAAGTAGCACTTTGAGCAGATAATGGGTGTTTATTTAGTGCTGTAATATTGGAAAAGTCTTGTCTGAAATTCAGTTATACTGGGAGATGTTTCTAATCTTTCTTTAATCATCTGATTTTTTTTCCCCCTCTTCATGCTGTTTTATTCATATACTGTATATATTAGTGTTCCCAATAACACTTACTCTTTTTATGAATTTTCATAATCAATATGATTAATTCAATGGCTAAGTTTAAAATGTTTTTGGCCCAATGCTTTTTTTTTAACAATTCAGTTTAGTTTCTTGTTCCCAGAGTCAGGGGAAGGTGTGCTATGCAGAGGTTGTCACTGGAGAAGTACCACCTGGCACTGCATACACTGTCTGTAGTGTAATGAATTATTAGTGCTGAGGGTTTTTTCTTTCTCTTGCAGTGAAATAATCTGGCATTCATCTGATGCCTTTTATTGTACAACAGTTACAATCACTGGACAAATCACTTTGTTAGCTACAGCAAGAAAAAGTCATGAGAGTCAGATAACATGATGCACATCTCATATCTGTGTATAACACGTATGTAAGGTTTCTCACCTGGAAAACTTAACATACTATATATCTTATTCACACTGAGCACACTGACTCAGTGTACAATGTACACACAATGTACACTTTCAAGTGACAGTAAGATCTAAATGTGCCTTTGGTTATGCTCTTGTTGTGACAGCTCTCACTTATGGGCATATCTTTTAGGCAGCCTACCCATCAGGTTTAACTATTGCACCCCTTTAATTATATTTGCAGTGAAATAAAATACATAAAATTTGCATGAATTAGATACAATGTTTATGCTATTCCAAACTGTTTGGTCAATTTGATGTTCTCACACTGACATTTGATGTTCTCACACTGACGGACTCTGTTTCTAGAAGAGTTAACCCTTTCCCCAGTGAGGACTGTTAGTAAACTGGATTCAGTTTTCCAGCAGAGTATGTGCAGCACCTGCTGCCGCAGCTTTTTGTGCCACGGCATTTGGTTGATCCATGACTGTTCAAATAGTTCATACTCAACAGAGGGCAAGTAGTGGTCACTGTCAGTGAAACTCGCTGGAGAATATTAAAATGTAATAGGTTTTTGTAAGACAAGCTGCTTGCATGGTTTGATCTGTGATATGGCGTGATGAGAGGCAGTGTGTGTGTAGTGCTTACACACAAGCTCAAAGAAAGCATATTTTTATTTTTACTGAAAGTGACTGGATTCGTGCGTAGATATCAGGTGTGTACAATTAAAGCTCTTAGGGTTTGCCTGGTGTTCCAGACACTCCTTCTCTTACACAGATACACACATTTATTGACAACTCCCGAACAAGAGGATCAAAGCTTGGTGCTCTAATGAAATGTTGTTTTTCAGTCTGCTCATCATCTTCATTTTTTTTCTTCTTAATCTGTTTATCTGTCCTTTTCTCTCTCTCTCTCTCTCTCTCTCTCTCACACACACACACACACACACACACACACACACACACACACCACCTACATCCATACACACTAATGCTCCAGTCAAAGTAGCAGGTGTTGGCCAGTGCTGATGACAGTGCGGACTTGAGTTTCCAGTCTTCATTACCATAGCAAGATGCATATCTGTGTGTAGCATGTTTGTAATAGTTGGCTACTGTATATTTGTGTTTTTAGTGATGAGTTAGTATGTATATGTCATTACTGTGATTTATCAGTTGTGTGAAATGTTATAGATATTTAATTTTTGGTTAAAGGTTTTCATTCTTTGCTGTCATAAGTTATTTGGAAACATATTCTATAGTATAGTAGTAGAGTATAAAATGTACTGCTCTTCTGGGGCTGTAATTTTAGGAAATGTGCTAAACCATCCATTCAGTCCACTCAATTGCAATGTGAAACATACCTGTCAGTTTAGAAGCGCAAAGCAAAGTGCTATAATTTTTTGGAAACATGATGTAGTTCTCTGCCAGTATCAGAAAAATGAAAGTCTCCTGTAGTGAGCAAGACTACTGTCTACAACGTGTAGGTATGGTGGATATTGCTAACTTTATTCTCTAGGTAATTGTGTTAACTCTACTTTTGTGCTAACTCTTTTAATCCTGATGAAGGTTCATATTTTCATATAATCACCATATATGTGCACTGCCGCCCCCAGCTTTCTCTCATATACTGATTAAATCACTCTTTGAGCTTTTTCTAAAGCTGTATGTGCTTGTATTTCCACTAAGTGCAGCGACAATGGCAGCCCAGGGCCACTCTGCTTTAACAACTGGGTAATTGCAGTCATCATTTGAGTGGCTCATATTATAGCTGTGAGTGGGGATGTGGGTGAATGTGTGTTTGTTCAGTAACTTACTGAATGCTTGTTGTTTAAATGGGATGAATGGAAAGTGTTAGTTCAATTCTTTTAAGAGATAAAGAGGAAAAGGTGTACTGGGTTACAATAGATGATTCTTATCACAAAATCATTCATGTGAGATCATCATTGAAAAGCTGTGGAAAAGTGTATTAAAGCCTCAAAAGTTTGAAGAGGCTCTATCATTGTACTACATACAATGTAGTACAATTGTACTGCTTCATGTATTACATAGTTGTTCTAATTAGTATTATATATCAGATTTTTTGTTTTCTAAAAAAATCAGTTTTGTTTCTAAACATAATGAAACATTAATAATTATCCACAGTTGTTGTTTAAATAAAAGTGGCAATTCCACATTGATAAAATACTCCTCAAAGCATCAAAAGTCATTTATTAATTTACCACACGTGTATGCGGCTCCATGTGTATTAATTAATATACGTTAAGTTGTACTTAAGTACCATATTATTTTTGCACTGATTCTACAAATAGAAATCTGTAATTTGAGCAGTGTGGAAAAAACTGATCACTTGTCAAAGATCATATTATGAAGCAGTGCTATGGATGCATACCATGAACCTGCGGTATAACATCCACACACCCACAAAATGAAATGATGGTGCCTCTGTTTGGGTCTTTGTTTGGTCAAAAACCTGTTAAATGGAATTCTATACACATGCACATTTCTTGTATGCCCTGCATAAAAACAAGTGAAGATGAGTGTGTCATTCTACATCACTAATGAGATTGGTTACTATATGAACATGTACGAACATGTAATGCATCTCTATCACTGGCTGCTTGTGTCTTGGCATGTTTACTCAAAAAGCGTTGTGTTAGATGAATAAAATAAGGCAATGTGCTGTGAAATGCTGTGAAAATAAATCATCCCACCGTTGTTTTTCAGATAACTGTCTCTCTTACCATGTGAGGAAAGTCTGAGATGGCACTCAACTAACCCAGGACGAGAGAGGTAGCAGAAAACGTAGTCACAGGCAGCAAGATCTTCTATTATACATTTGAATTGGGAATAATTGTTTTTTTCTCAGTGCTCTACACAGTTGTTTGTTCAAGAAACTGTGAAAGAGCAAAAATAAACACATCAGAGAATCACAGGCTTCCCACTTTTTCCCTTCGACCCTTGACCATTGGCCCTCAAGATGAGCAGTCTAGTAGGAAAGCTGGACCCTCGCAGGATACAGTGGGGCTCAACATGGAACACTTTTGCATCTCGTGTCCTGAGGACCAAGCCTGTGGAGTCTATGTTGGATTCGGCCATGTCGGGCACTGGATCCCACGGGACCAGGCTGGCTCGGGTGTTGTCGACAGTGGACCTGGTGTCACTGGGTGTGGGAAGTTGCGTAGGGACAGGGATGTATGTGGTCTCAGGGCTTGTTGCCAAGGAGATGGCTGGTCCAGGGGTCATTGTCTCCTTCATTATTGCTGCTGTGGCCTCCATACTGTCAGGTGAGACTGAAGCAAATGTGGATGAACATACCCATTTACGAACTCAGGTTTTAAATAGTGTGTTACTGTATCTCTCTCATTCACACAGACACAGTACATGATATTGATTTTAACATACTATGGGTAAAGTAAAGGTTACCTTAAATTAATAGTATTTATATGTCGAGCCATTTGTTGACCATGCTGTTATTACAAAGGCAAACACATTATATGGAGAAAGCTATATTACTAAATGCACTCAAGGGATGCTTAGTACTTCCCTAATGCTCCTGTTCATAAATTCTACTCAGCCTTTCACTTGAAACATTATGTAATCAAATCAGTGATATTTATTTCTGAATGTATGTGCGTCCATATCCGTCTCTCCCTCTGTCCCACAGGAGTGTGTTATGCAGAGTTTGGCGTACGCGTGCCCAAGACCACAGGTTCGGCCTACACATACAGCTACGTGACTGTGGGCGAGTGTGTGGCATTTTTCATTGGGTGGAACTTAATTCTGGAGTATCTGATTGGCACGGCAGCTGGGGCCTCAGCTCTGAGCAGCATGGCTGACTCACTGGCCAATCACAGCATCAGCAACTTTATGATCTCACGAATCGGGACGCTCAATGGCTTGGGTGAGTGAAACAAAGATGTGTGTCTGTAAAGAACAATTTTAATTTCCTGATTGCTTCTAATGTTGAAATAGTCATTTTAAGCTTCAATGACACAGTAAAGGGGGTTTAAGTAATTTGTTCAGTAATAACAGGAACTGTAAAGTAGGAAAAATCTAAAGGAAGTTTATTTCTTATACCACTTAGTCCAATTCAGGGTTGTGGTGGGCTGGTGCCAATCCCAGCTGGCATTGGGCACAGATCACCAGTCTATCACATGGCTGACACATAGAGACAGTGTGACACTCATAATTACAGTCACACCTATGGGCAATTTAGAGTCACCAATTTAGCCCAAACTTCATGTCTTAGGGTGTGGGTGAACAATGACGTAGACAAAGAAAACTCACGCAGAGGATATATACTAACTACACACAGAAAGGCCCCATGTTCGAACAGGATTTGAACCCAGAACCTTGCTGTTGTGAGGCGACAGTGCTAACCACTTCTGTGGCGCTGTAGCCTGTTCTCACAAACATTTTATTTTTTGTCTGATTACACTAGAATAGTTTGAGTCTGTTGCTCAGTTTATCAGCAGTGCCCTAGTGAACTGTCAAGCAAAGATTGCTTTTAAAACTATTAAGAGACATTCAGCCAAGCGACCACTGCAGAGAAATTATCCCTTTTCCTTCTCACTCTGCACAAGAAGGTCAGAGTCAGCTGAGTCAGTACTGTAGTTGTATAATGCCAATATTCCTTGTTATTGTGGGTTGAACTTGATTTTTCCTGAATTAAGTGACAGTTATGTTATCTGTTGAGCCAAGGAAGAAAGTGTTTTTGTGGTAACACTGCTTGTTATGTAGAGTCATGAATCACAGAAGTACAATATCTTAGTAATTGCAGGCAACAAACAAAAATACTTGCGAAGAGGCAATTTGGAAGTAGTGTGCAGCCCAGACACTGCCTACAATTATTAATACGTCTTTTGCAGTTCTGCACACTTCCCTACAATTTTGGGCCTATTAGCTACACAATATAAGCTCAGTGTTGTCTGAGTTAAATATATTGTATGACACTGTGATATAATGCCATCTGAGAAACCAGCCAACCCATACCTGTTGTTTTCCAGCTTAACTTGGAAATCATGGCATTATGGAAAGTAACATCTTAGGTTTCTAAATGATTCATGCACCACAGTCTTCCAGGTCACAGACTGGACGATGAGGGGAATACCTGCTGATCTGGTGTAATACAATAGTTGACATGTGTGCCAGCTGTGTTCCTATCTGGGTGACAACACCCTGACAGTCTCTTCCTGTTAGGCACTGACAAAGCAGTGGTCGTGGTCACATGCCAAGTAGTATGACCAGCTGGTCCACATCATAATGGAACGTTAATGTTTCCTTTTCCTGCAGGAGAAAAAAATTTAGTTTATCCACACCCTCAAGCAAAAGTAGAAATTAGCTTAATATACTGTATCTTGCAACATGTACTACGGAGCTTTTTTACTGTGCTGAGTGTCTAGATGGGACAACTGTAAAACTGCAGTGTGATTGATAGTTTACCTGACGAAAACTGTTTTGTTGATGTTGCAAATATAAATGTGTGTCCACCTGTGTCATTTTGATGTTTTACTTCAGGAAATATTACCACTTCCCAAAAAAGAAATGCTTCTCAGAAGTAGCCTGATGATGATCCACATGTTTTAAAGAAACTGTGCTAAGTACTAACATTGTTTAAAGTAACTTCTTTAAATAAAACAAAGGCCGTGATTTGTAAGGGTAGTGGCTAGTCTACTTATGCTTGAGCAGCCCTAGAATATCTTACTTGTTGCTCCCATTGTTTTAATTTTGTGGCTTTTATGGCTTAGTATACCTGCTCTACCATCTCAATGAGGATTCATTCACTGATAAAGGACATAAAATGTGAAATTCTTGGTGCACCTAGAGTGTTTATATATTTTTTTTCAGTACTTTTACAACAACTTTAATAACCGATTACTTAAAAAATAATTTATAGTTTAATAATAATGAAAATAAATGTTCATTTAATCCCTGTGCAACAGATCAGCAAATGTATCTGGGTTGTTTTTCATCACATTCTGCCAAAGTGACTGGATGATTGCTCTCTGTCTTTCTGCTGTATGTATTTCAGCCTGTGTGTGTGTGTGTGTGTCTTTTCCCTCTAGGTAAAGGGGAGCAGTCGTACCCAGACCTGCTGGCGCTGGTGATAGCCCTGCTGGTCACAGTGATAGTGGCTTTGGGAGTGAAGAACTCCGTGGGCTTCAACAACGTTCTGAACGTCATCAACCTCATAGTGTGGGTGTTCATGATGATCGCTGGGCTGTTCTTTGTCAATGGAGAGAACTGGGACGAGGGGAGATTCCTGCCCTTTGGCTGGTCAGGGGTACGTGCACGTATGCAAACCCACAGTCTTATTAAACTGCCATAAAATAAAACACTAGGACTGGTAGATAGACTAAGCCAGCTGCTTTTTCTTCATGTAAGCCATCATTTCTCTTGCTTCTTTGTTCCAGGTGATGCAGGGAGCAGCCACATGTTTCTATGCCTTTATTGGATTTGACATCATTGCTACAACAGGAGAAGAGGCCAAGAGTCCCAACACCTCCATCCCCTATGCCATCACTGCGTCACTCATTACCTGCCTCACTGCCTACGTCTCTGTGAGTTACCTCTGAGACCACAGACAGAGTCCGTACATATATTAGTAATAAATGCTTCATTTGTTTTTAGCACTTTAGAGGTAAGGTTGCAAAACAGCAGCAACTAAACACAATTTTTCTGGCTGATTTGAACCAGTGGTGGTGTGGATGTGAAATTATTTAATTCACTGGCTCTAGTGATAAAAAATACATTTTTGACAAATATTTTCATAAATAAATGTGATCACATTGATTGTGAGAAGATGGATGATAATCACAGCTCCTAATTAATACACCTATGAAGTTTTATTAGCAGTGTGACATTAAAAAACAACTATTTAATGTAAGGGATCACTGTGAGGAAAACAAGCAAATTGTAGTGATTTCCGATTAAGGTTGTGTTTATTGTTTTACAGATTTTTTTTCCAGTTTCAACTTCAACTTTTAAAAGAGCTACCACTGCTTAATTATCATTTTTCAGCTTAACACCCTGAGCTTCACCCTCAGCTGATCTTTGAGCTCTAATCACCTTTCACAGTCAGAAAGTGTTACCCCAAATTTAGAGAAGTGTCAGACACAAAGTTGGAAAGATCAAACATCACGATGCCTCCCTGGCACTCCTGTTGTGCGGGTGTGTTATTTCATCTCTGATCAGTATTCATTTTACGTCTTGAGTTTGCACATCCTAACAGATTCTAACTTTCTTTGCACTGGATAGGTGTTGCTATGGGTACCCTGACCTGCAGCCAATCAGGAAGCAGAATTTTTTGGGATTGCCTGGAGCAAAGATTACATCAACTTCAGAAATCAGCTATTCTTTGAATATCTTGTCTTTTTTCTCTGTGTATCTACCAGCAGCAGCTACTGCATCATCTCAGCCCTCTCCTGTACTCCAGCCTTTCTTAATCTCGCTCAATCTGTAGGTCTGTTCTGAAACTTTCAGTTATTATATGATTGTCATCAACAAATGGAGTTCTCCTGGTTGTCTCACAACTTTATTCAAATTTTCATTTTTTGGGAGAAACCAATTACAACATGCTACATTTAGCAGCTGTTCTAAGCTTCTAAACATATCACATGGTCTTTATAAGCTTTTTCTTATGGAAATTGTTGGTGACCATTGGTATCTACCAACGTGGGACCACCAGAATCAGAAATTACAAATGAAGCAACATAAAAATGTAAATATTGTACTTAGAGATAGAAGTGACCATTTAACAAACTATGTTTGTAGGCTAGCTCCTTTCTCTGTTAGCTATATTTCACAATGAATAACGGTTTTGCTTTTTTCTCCAAGACCTGAATACACTGAATTTCTAAATGACCAACTCGTGTGTTTGTGTTTTTATTTAATCCATCCAGGTTTCTGTAATCCTGACCCTGATGGTACCATACAATGAGATTGATGCAGATGCCCCACTGATGGAGATGTTTGCCATGCATGGCTGTATGTTTGCAAAGTATATCGTGGCAGTAGGATCTATAGCTGGGCTCACTGTCTCCCTCCTGGGGTCCTTGTTCCCCATGCCCAGGGTCATCTACGCCATGGCAGGGGACGGCCTGCTGTTTAAGTCAGTCCACAAGTTATTTCATTGTTTTATTTTTAGCACAACAGTCTTGATGGCCTGTGGAAGTGTCTCAACCTATTAACTGTGTGTGTTTAGGTTCTTGGCCAATGTGTCTTCCTACACGGAGACCCCTGCTGTTGCGTGTGTGGTGTCAGGCTTTCTGGCTGCCCTGCTGTCCCTCCTGGTCAGCCTCAGAGACCTCATAGAGATGATGTCTATTGGAACCCTGCTGGCCTATACACTGGTGAGCTGTGGATAATTATGGTGGACACATGCATACACCTTCAGGTTGCTGTGACCTGAATACAGTGCTACAGTGCTCTGTATTATCAGATTTGCTTTTAGTACTTTTTGAGATGGGAGGTGAAACGCTACACTTTTTTGAAGGAGCTCTTAAAGATACTTTTATTTTATATTTATATTTTTTATATATTTTATTTTATATTATTATATTATAGACAATTCTGAGATATCCATAACTTGTTTGCTTTAAACAATGACTACCAAAAGAAAAACACTTTTTGTGACATTGACGTCTTCTTTTAAATTAAACAAATTGTTTGTTTATTACTCAAATTGCAGGTGAGTCTGTGTGTCCTCCTGTTACGTTATCAACCTGAGGGTGACATCCATGGCTTCGTGAACTTCCTCTCTCAGGAGCAGAACAACAAGAGGAAGGAAGGTGTTCTGGCTGAGTGCGAGAAAGAGGCCTGCTCACCAACAAGTGAGGCTGATGAATATGGAGGTCCACCCACTAACACGTGTGGAGCCAAAAACCTGCCTTCGCTCGGTGACAACGAGATGCTGATTGGCAAACCAGATAAAAATGCTTACACTGCCAGTCACCCTAACTATGGCACGGTGGATATGACCACTGGCATTGAAGCAGAGGAATCAGAGGGTGGCATGTCCCGGCGGTTGAAGAAGCTGATTGGACCACGCTACTACACCTTGAGGATCAGACTGGGTCTCCCAGGAAAGATGGATAGGCCAACTCCAGCCACAGGAAAAACTGTCACAGTGTGTGTGTTGCTACTCTTTATCTTCATCTTCGGTTTCTGCTCCTTTATCATTTTTGGTGAGGACACGTTAACGAAGTTTACACCCACACACACACACACATACATATATATTTACAGTGTAGTGTGGACACATATTAATTGTGCATTTCTTTTTTCTTTCTTTTTGTAGGAGCAAGCTGTATAGGGGAGGGACGCTGGTGGGCTTTGCTGCTATTAATCTTCCTTATCATTACCATTGCCCTACTCATCGTCATTATCCTCCAGCAGCCTGAGAACCCTAAACGGCTGCCCTACATGGCACCTTGTGTGCCCTTTGTACCTGCTTCAGCCATGCTGGTTAACATCTACCTCATGCTTAAACTGTCTGCCATCACCTGGATACGATTTTCAATCTGGTGTCTCGTAGGTAAGCAACTAATTCACTAAAAGGTAGTTTGTCTTTCTTTTAAGTGTTAAAGGCAGGATTTATGTTATTTCTACCTGTAAAAACCTTCCATGTTTGGATGAAGTATGAACTGATGCTTTTCAATCCAAAGAAGTCTAATCATAACTGTTTTTAAAAGCTCTTCCAATCTTGTCAGTATTTTTGTGGTCATGTATGTATTGAAGTGTATCTATTTCCTCATAGGTGTGCTCATCTACTTTGGTTATGGCATGTGGAATAGTACTCTGGAGATCACTGCCAGAGAAAACGAGGTGCATGCGTCCACCTACCAGCGCTATGATCAAGGTGTAGACGAAGGCTTCTGTGGCTTTGATGATGATTTTTACCCGCCCACCACTGACCCTTGGGGTGCACCTCAAGCGGGATCAGGTCTCATCCCAGCCCCTGAGGCAAAACCTGAGAGTGATGGGACACCAACAAAAGGTGGTGGCAGGACTGTTTCCAGTCATGGTCTGGCTGAAGAAGATCCAATGGATTTCTGAAGGGACTGACTCTGTGTTACCCAGAATGTACTGCCTTGTCTGCTGCCTGGGGGAAGGGAGGGGAATAGTAGTGTGAGTGCATGAATGATTGTGGGTTAGTATATGTGTGCGTGTGTGTTTCTGCATGTGTGTCTAACCCTTGGGCTAGATTGTTTATTGGTAGTGGAACTGCTTTTCTTTCACCTTACTTTACGACGCTTGGTTTCCCTGCTCACACAGCAAATGTGGACATCAGGGTCATGAGTATCCTGTCACAGTCACTTGTTATTCACTTACCAGAGTCCACATCCCACACGGAGAAAGACCAGATAGATAAGTGCGGATGCAGCATGAGATAAAATATAATGTGGTTCACTGTACTGTAAACCATGTGACATTGTGTGCAATCAGTTAACTGTTAACATCTAAGAATTTACGGGATATAGGAGAGGAGATGGGGATGGTCATGGGACAGATGAATCAGCACCTCTCTTCCTGCTTCAGCATAGACAGACAGGAAAGTTAGATGACAGCATGCCAAGCCCAAGGTATTTCCTATGTCCAAGTTGGAATTTGTTTAATTTTCAGCAGACAGACAAACATGAGAAAAACACATTGAAAAACCTTCTAAAAACTCAAATCTCTTGGTGTCTATAAATATTTGCCCTGATTCCTAACATCTAGCCCAAGGGACTCATGAGTGGGAGAGGAAAGGGGTATTGATGTTTTCTGTCACAAGTAGTACTTGGACTTTGCTTGCAATAGTGCCTTCATCTTCTGTATCTGTATGTGAGTTTCTGATTTTGTCTGTTTTCTACTATAATTTTCCTTGCATTTGTGTGAGGGTATATGTTCAATCAAGCTCCCTCTTTTACATTGATTCTTATGTCTGTGTGTGTGTGTAGATGTAAAGTGTGTTTTTCGCATTGTTTTATGTCGGTATTTGTTTTGTTTTATTCCTCCCACTCTTTGCCCCAGCATGAGGCTCAAAATCAATCACTGGCAACAACACAGTTCATGGTGCAAAATAAAACATGCTTGTCAGCTCATCAGTGTACTGAAACAGAGAAAACAGAAGAGAGGATATTGCAGAGTGAAGGAAAAGATTGAATCCTAACTGACAACCTGCATGCTTTATTGTGATGAATATCATATTTTCTATTGGGTCTTTTCTGTGTGCTTGTCTCTTGTTAATGCATTTCCTGTTATTTAGGAGGGATGGGAAGGAATTAATTTTCAGTTCATTCAATTCAAAAAATATCTCCTTGAGACGAAAACAAATTTAGGAACAATAAATATTAGACTGAGGGGAGCTATATTTTATTTCAGTATTTGTTGTAGATTCAATTGTAAAACAAAAAAAAAGAAGAACAGAACAATTATTTTGATATATTGTGGCAGGTTATGGCATTTTGATTCTATTCAAAGTCAAGAAGAAAGTCCATCTGAAATACTAATAATGCTGTAGGGAGACCTTTTTTTTTTTTTAAAGTGGGTGTTCAAACCTACGCAAAATAAGTTTACTTTCATACAGAGTGAACTGATATCTATTCCCTCTCCCATTTCTCTCCATTTCTCCTCCTTTCCTGTTTTTTACTCCTTTCCCTCTTTCTATCATACATTTTTGCACTACTTCAACCCACTCCTTTGCTCTTCCAGCCTAACTCTTCCTTAATCTATTTGCCAGCTCACCTACCTTTTGATATCCATCTGGCCATGTCAGCAGGGATTTACCACTCTAAATCACAAGTGATACTGCTGGAATGAGTTTCTAGTGAGGTTTTTTGCCATCAATCCATTAGCTCCTCACCTCAGGGTGCCTGCTGTCACTTTTCTGAGTCCCTCTTGGAGCAGTTACCCTCCCTGTGGTTCTGCTCTGATCCAGGCTGATTCTGGTCTTATTGAAAATCCTTGTGGCCCCTTCCTCTTCTGTTTTCATGCATATACTGTAACTAGAGTCCCAATCTACGTGTTACAGTCCCACACTTCACGTTACACTACACCTCACCTCAAAGAGGTTTTGTGAAAATCAATCAAATTCAGTCATGTTTCTGTATAGCCCAGTGTGTAGGACATGTAAGCTAAATGCTGCCAAGGTTCGTGGTTTGATTCCTAAGAATGTATGCACTCATGGCACTGTAGGGGGTTTAGGCATACACCAAATAGCATACATAGGTTATGTAATTAAATTAAGTGTGGGCACATTTCTATAAAAACTGCTGCTGTTTGCTCTGATTGTCCTTTTTCCTTGTGCCCCTGTTGCTGCATCTGTCCCTTCCAGGGAAGCCTTATTTGTATAATGCACTAAATCTAAGGATGCCACGCTAAATCCCCACCCTACCTCTGCACCTCTGCCATTCGTCCCCACTCAAAAAATGTTTCCTGTAGGAAAAGGCCCTTTGGTGTCATCCAGTGATAACAATTGTGATGCCGGTAACACAAAACAGCTCAGTGTCCCAGGGAATAATTCTCATATTAGATGATTCTGTGATTTGCAAATGCAAGAGTTAGTGTATTTTATCTATAGTGTAGTCGAGCACTGAACATAATCTGAGGTTTTGCAGAATCTTCCAATATCAACATTCCATCTGGCACCAGGGCTGTTAAGAAAATCATATTCTAAAATGTGTTCACACTATATTTCACCCGCATCTAAACATATATTCATAAGATTCAGCCAAATAACCATCCCCACCCAGATCACCTCCCAACTCAGCCAAAAAAATCCAGTTGCTTTGCATTCATAGCTCAGCCAAAACCAGAAGTCAAACTGAGGTGGTGCCATTGCTCTGGCACTGAACCGTGCAGTGAACTTTCTATATTATCTGCTCTGTGTGTATGCATTAAGCATGTGTGAGTACATGTGATGTATGTGTGTGGGCTTGTGGTCTAACTGGCGCCTCAATGTGACTGTCCGTTGAATGTGTAGCATGCCCTCATGCACGAGGCACAGACTGTAAATGTTGTACTTGCATGTGGTGACTACAACGAGACATAATAGAGCACTAAACTAAACCAAACGGAGGCTTTGTTCTTGTACCTGGGAACCATGGCTTCTGTGCACTGAGATTATTTACCGAGTATATTACAACTCAGTCGGCAACAAAAACCCTCATTGTTCAGGTCTGTTACCAGTGCACTGAACTAAAAATACTAAATACTTTATTCACTACACAGTGAATACATTTGTCAGAATTAAACCCAAACCATTCTTTCACTTTACAGCTCAATATTATGTTAATTGAGAAATTAATACTATGAGCTAAAAGAATATTGTGATGGATTGAGTTTTAATCTTCAAACATGCTCTCCTGTGTTTCCAAGCTCATTCAGTAATCTTCACACCCAGGTATTGAAACCAAGGCTCCGTTTGAATAGTGAGTAGAACATGTAGCAAACGTGCAGGAGTTGGGATGACTTATCTCTTCCCCTCAACCACTTAGAAAATACCTGCTTTTTTGTAAATCCCTCTTCTCAACCACAACCTCTGCAAGCCAAAGTCCACAGTGTGTGTTTACTTTTCACGCTGAGGAGACTAACCTCTTCAACAAGATCACTTAAGATTTAACAGAGCTAATATTGCTAATAAGCTACTAATGTCAGTTTATCACAAGAGACTGATATTTTTTTTTCACTTTGACTGTAGTCAACAGTGCAATTTTAAAAATCCTAGTTGTAAGTTGAGTCCAAGTATTTCATTAAACGATTGAAAGTATTAGTTTTGATTCAAAGGACTAGCAAATGCATTCATCTAGCATTGGCATGATGCAATGCAAAAGTACAACACTAAAGGTCAAGTGAACTAAAAGAAAAGTATTTTTCTACAGCTGTTTCCCATCCACTGGCCCTCTTTGGGTAGGTGTGCACAAAGAGCTGGGAGCTGTTATCAGCCTTCGCTTTCTGTATTTTTATTTAATGACACGGAGGCCTGGGAGAACTGCTAAAAATATATTTTTAACAACCGTAGTTTCTCTAGAAACAAAGCTCATTTATAAACCTTAATCCTTTTCCTTTGAAGGATTTTGGAATGGTTGCTCTAGACACCAATAGCACTGTAGAAGGTTTAGGAGAAAGAATACTACAGAAAACATGCAGAAACTATTTTGCTACAATTCTATAAAGTGTAAACTACAAGAATAATCAAATATTGCCACTAATGGTTTTAAAAGCAGCTACTGTTTGTTTATTTTGTCTCGGAGAAGGTGTGCCATGTTCTTCCCGTGCTCTGTGTTTGCTGTGGCCAAGTGTCCAGTCAGTGTGTGTTGGACTTGTTGAGATTGGCTTCTCTTGCAAAAACTAGATATTCCTTTATTCTTCTGTATATTTTGGCACAAAGCTGTATAATGGAGTTGTTTCTTATGTTAAAATTTGAATGGTTTCTTCCATATGTGTAGTTATTTTGCTCCTGGGTGCACTGTTTTTGCTGAGTTGTTGATATTGCTTCCATGCAACAATGAAAGTTATTCATTGCAAATACCAAACAGAGGCTTGCTCATTTGTTTGCACATAAGACAAGTATGCACATAGCGTTATATTCATATACAATTATGCAGAGGTACGATGAAGGGTTGAATTCATATGGCCCAGATGTCAGTGAGTTTTACAGGTGGTAGTACAGTAGGTGGTCAGTTGTTTGCAGAGAACTGCTGTTCCCAGCGACTCCAGTATTAAGCTAAAGTAAACATCACTCCACCCTAAGTGTTACTTCTCATTAAGGAAGAGGATGGATACACGTCCCAAAAACTGTTGCTTAAACCAGGCCCTTTGGTGACAGTCAGGCATTGTACAGCCTGGTAATAATTGGAAATTTTGAATATATCAGTTGTTATCAGGAATTTTAGTGTCTGTCACTCACAGTCAAAGAACGGAGCAACATCTTGAAACAACAAACTCATTAAGCCAGAGGCAGAAATACCACAAAGAGGGAGAAAAGAAAAATAAAAGACCTCCACCAGCGGTGTAGCTTCAATAACTGTTGAGATAATAGGATTTTACTTTCACTCCCTCTTCACTGGGAAACTGGCTGTTGTAACATTATTGCTATTATTTTTGCTGTATCCAGCTACACAGAAATACACAGTGGAAGATGAAAGTTCATGGATGTTCTCTGAATGTTGTATTCTGGGCAGAAGTAAAAATAGACAAACCACATTGATGGACAGTGGGTATGTGAAAGTACAAGAAAATCAAATAATCAGATAATTATTGCTTGAAAAGATTGAATATCGCACAGTAATAAGAAGAGTTTCAGTTTAAATTTCTTAGACAACTTTTTTGATGTTGTTGTTGGTAGACACTGACTTTAGATAACATCAGTCTAGCTTAATATCATGCAATCATTTTCAGCAATACAGGACAGCTTGGTTGTCCACCACCCTCCTACTGGCCTCCTGTGGACCAGATGGCTCTATGCCTGGAATAGCATCATGACTGAGGGAATACACACACCTGCACACATACAGTACAGGCATACCAGGAAATGCATAAATACATGCTAAAATAATCTGTAGAAACACAGTAAATGAGTGGAGATCAGTGTGTAGGAAGGGCAGATGATTGTGTGTGACTGTGTGTGTGTCTGAAGATAAGTTGAGAACAATGAGAGCAAGAGTGCACATTGTTTCCAAAGTATCATGTGTTATCTGTGACTGACTGACCTTGATGTGGACACAGGCACACACACAGTTAGCTGCACACTGGACACAGTTATCTTTTTTCATTGCATGTGAGGCTGTGGAGGGGGTTGTTGTCAGCAGGGGAGGACTGGTACTGTCTGTGGCTTTCAGAATCTTAGGAACAGGCTCTTCTGTGCTGACCTAACTCAAGGTCACTGAGTCACATTTGAGATTACTGACAATTCATGTTTTCTTATTGTTCTCGCAAACACTGCGATACAGCACATCCACACATTAGTCAATAATCCATCTCACAATTTGCTTCAAACAACATAATGGGCAGCTTGTTCCAATACAATGATTAACACTGCTCAAACACACACACACACACACACACACACATCATCATCACATACTGTACACAAACATTCATTCACCTTCTGTCTTTCTGTTTGTATCAAGTCCAAATTTAACAGAGGAAGAAAAGTGATGTTTAAGATGAAATCATTAAAACTGACTCCAGACAAAGGCATTTTTTATTTTTGTGCCTTTATTATAGAAAATCAAACAATAGCACATCAGTGAAACAATAAATAATCAGTTAATACTGCACCTGTATGGATATGAGTTTGCAAGATTACGTTCTTTCAGCTTGGGAATATGAGGTTCTGTCTCTGAGATATTGAGCATTCCAGTCATCACAATCCTTTAAGATATCTAATCTACATTATACTGTTTTTTGTGCACACAAGTGATTTTTCCACAACTACGGGATAAACTACTTTTTGTTAATCAGTTATTCAAACCTTACAAAGAGTCAAGTTATACAAATAAACAAATTACTCTTAAACTAACATATGATGAAATATCACATCAGACATTACTGACTATAGATGAAATTTTGAAGTTATTCATGCTAAATCAATGCATACAGTAAGGATCTAAAACACAAACTGTAATACCGCTGGCTAAAGCGCTTCTGTTAAATTTATGTTCCCATCATTCTACAGTCGGGCAATAGGAATAAATGTGTTTTTTTAAACCAAGCCTATCACTCAAGAAGCAAATGCCCTAGAGTGTTGTATAATACTGTCAAGGAAAAACCTATATACATAAACAATGTTAACATTTTTTCAATTTCAAGCACAGTACTTTCATACCCTGCTTTTATACAAACAATTTATTATATTATATGGTATAAAAACACATCAATGCAGACACTTATATGATTTCATTTCTAGGTACGTGATAAAAACCAGAAGTAACATAGGACATCAATATTTTGGTCCACAAGGCCCCAGGTGTTTAGGACCTCAGGCTTCAGTTACTCAGGAGCTTGTACAATTATGTAACAAAGTGGGAGAGTCCACACCACACCCAACATGAGGAAGCTTGAAGATGAGCTCTGTGATACAAAAGGAATCCACTGGGAAATCAAGAGCTCCAATGTGCTCCAGATGTGTGAATGTCTCTTTTACAGTATGTTTGTGTGTTCATTCAAGAATTTGTGTATTTTCCTTCACATACATCAACATGAATAAGTATGTTTATGTCTCCTCCTTTTCCCGCTTGTGTGTAATTGCAGTGAATGTGTGTGTCTGTGTGTGTGTTCTCATGTATATGTCTTTATATGCAAGCTGACCACAGTCTTCTATATGTCCATGTGGGATTCAGAATCTGTCCCATTTCAGACGTGGGCGCTCTTGGCATGATTGGTGGAGGAGGTGGCTGGCGGGTTGCCACCTCCCTGTTTGGAATAGTAGAAGCGATTGTTGTCCTGGTAGGAGTGGGAGGACTCTGAGGAGCAACAGGTGAGAATAGACCCACCCAGCAGGCAGAAGATAGTGCCCACCCAGCCAGTGTAGAGAGAAAAGCCAAATGACATGAGGCCATGCTCCTGATGGGCCCCAATGGGAAACCAGACTGTAGATACCACACCACACAATCCTGAGGTGAAACAGAAGGAAAAAGTTAAATGGGGAATATAAAGAAGAAGTAGCAATATGGTAAAATACATACTAACACTATGGATGGAAAACAGCAGCTAATACGCAAACAAAAGTATAAATCAGCAGACAGACTGAATGTATAATTAGACTGAGAATAAAAAATGTTGATTAATAGAATGAATATACAGTATATGCATGTGTTTATTCTTTCTATATAATGAGACAAAATATATTTGAAAAGATAGATGTGCATAGAACTGCAAATGCTTCCATTTTATTATTCCTATATTCCTCCAATTGATAAATACACATTTTGTTGACTTTTTAAAATAGTTTTGTTGTTTTGGTTCCTCACAGTGGACACAAGCGACTTGACTGGAAGAAATACTAGGCACAATAACATTAACTCTGCTTTACCTTGAACTAAAGAAGGGACCTTATCTAAGACCAATATAAATAATATAAATATTCAGTT
Organism: Mastacembelus armatus; assembly: GCF_900324485.2. Taxonomy (NCBI): domain Eukaryota; kingdom Metazoa; phylum Chordata; class Actinopteri; order Synbranchiformes; family Mastacembelidae; genus Mastacembelus; species Mastacembelus armatus. Next base: position 5,496,050 of record NC_046654.1, on the reverse strand, counting down.
TTTCAGTCTTCAGTTTTCTCACAACTTGCTACTTAGTAATATTATTAATTTGACTTTAGGAAAAAATTCATTACATTCAGAAACATCCATCCATTTTCTATACCCGCTTACTTAAACAATAGTTTTAAAATGTCCATGTCTTAGTAACTAGCAATAAGTCTTCCGGACAAACTGAATGTCCTTAAACGTCTCATCGGTTTTTAATGATCAGACACACCTCCAGTTGTTTTTTTAGTACCGCCCACTTTTCACCCGCGTTTTTCAAACGCAGGTGTTGTCGGTGTTTCCAACTTGTTGCAGAAAGGAGCTAAATCCAAGTGTAAAGCACAATTATTGCCAAGTCTGAAAGTTTCTTTGTAGAGCTAAAAAAATACCACGGACGGTCTGAAGAAGCACTAGACGCTAATGAGCGTCCTGGGGCTTGTTGTGCTACCGAGTTGGAGTCTGACAATTAGACACCACAAGAGCAACGTGTCCGAGCTAAGCAGCAAAAGTCGGATATGCTAGACTGTGTTCACCAAATCAGGCTAAAGCTGTTAGCTCATTAGCCACGTCCATGCCAACTGGAAGCATTGACAGGTGAGTTCTTATTAATTTACACTTAAACTCTTGGACAGGTGATTTTCTTCACAGGTGCATCTGGTTCAGCTTAAGGCCCTGTGAGTTTTTGAGAGTGGATTTTGCTCTTACAGTCATAAAAATCATGAAATGTCTTTTGGTTTTGCAGATGTTTTGCCTTGGGATTGAAACATATTACTTTTAGTAAGCGTCAGTGTTGGGTCATTTCTAATACATTGCCTTTGAAGTAGCTAATTAACAACAATCAATATGCACCAGAGGCTAAAACAAAAAGACACCGTTAAATAATTTTTGCCAAGAGTCAAAACTGTTGATAAAACAAGATGATATTTCAGAGTAAACCTAAATAATTATTGGACTCAAGCTAATTGTTGTTGGGGCATTTTTTTTTTTTTTTTTGCTCCCAGCATCGAGTTAGTAATTGGCAAAATGACATTTGCATTTTGATTCTGCTGTTCATTTTTGCAAACAATCAGACAACTACACAAACATCTCTGATGTAAAAATGTTCCCCAGAACAAAATATCCTGACTCAGCCTGGGCTTTTAAAATCACGCTGTGCTTACAGGAAATTATTTATGATCAAGGCACATGCTGCACATGTTGGAAATACTTTTATGAACTTATGGAGTGTGGAAAAAGTCAAACACTGAAACGCATGAAATTTTCATTTAAGGGACTCTAGAAAATGCTGGAACACCAGTCAAATATTTATAGCATGGTAAACTGCACAATTCAGGGAGTGAGTTTCCATGTTGTTTGTGTAGTTTGGGACAAAGGCAGGGTGTGGATGAGAGTAGGTGTAGGGGAGGGATTTGATGGGATCTGAGGGGGACAGATTAGAGGAACAGAAAGACATATATGTGTGTGTGCTTGCGTGTGTGTGTGTCCACCCACTGAGGAAAAAACCACAGTATCCAACATCCTCTTCTCTGAGCAGCTTGTAACCATTTGAGGTGGGGTTAAAAAAGGTTATCAGGAAGGCTAAACTTGGCGTGTGTGTGTGTCGGTGCACAACAGTCTGACCTGTTATAAATTATCATTGGTCTGACCATGACATTTAGCTTTTGCCCATGATTTTTGACTTTATTTTTTTGCCCTATGTAAATGAAATAAAGTTGTCTCTTACCGACTATGAGTATAAGTACTCCTCCCAGGATGGTCCGTTTGTTCTTGGAACTCTGTGGTTCATTGCCAAGGCTGATGCAGGGCATGGACATGAGGAGCATTCCCACTGCTGGCAGACCCAGGATTGAACCTGTGATCATGAGGGCACGAGTTGTCTGGATGTAGGCTATAGAAACACATGTAACATGAAACATATGATGACACTGTCCACAAAATCAAAGAAAAACAAAAACTTCTATTGTTACTTTACTTATGTGGAAAATGTTTATCGACAATAGGAATAAATGGCATCAGAGAAGCAACTATTTTGATCAGTGATTTTAAAAAAAAAAAAAAAATGTTAATGTTTAATTCTATGTTTTGAAATAACAAATGGCAGCATCTGGAAAAAGAATTGGTGTAAATAAAACAGTATCATACAATGTATAACGTGGATCAAATGTATCTACATATTTAAAACCACAGGGATATATAGAAGAGTATCTACCTGGTAGGTCCAGGATCTGTGTTAGAGAGACACAGTGGTAGAGTCCTGTGGAGATGACACATTCCGCCCAGGGTCCCTTGGCTCCCAGCTCATCCATCTTCTTGCAGGTGTTCAAACCATATTTACACATAGTCACCCAGTCGTTGGTAGCTGTAGCAATCATGATGCCCAGCCAGCCCAGACAGCTGACAAGAAAGCCACTTAGTTGGAGACAAGAGTTCGCCATTGGGAAAACTGTACGTAAAAACTCCTTGTTCTAAGTTCAGAGCTCTTTGAAATCTTTTAAAAAGAAGAAGGCTGAGTATAATTAACAATGAACACTAAACATTGACAATGAACCAAAGTGTCAATTATTCAGCATTAATTCTAAAGTTAGAACTGATAGTCCACCATGCAAGTAAATCCAGTGTTAAAGTTTTCTTTTCCTTTCCAACTGTGTTACTCCAATTGAGCACTGTTGCCTGCATCAAAAGAATGAAGCTTTCACATCATATTGTGGGTTTTATAGGGGAAAGTTTAGTAAAGGGGGGAAAAACTACTCTAAAATGTTCAGCCAATCAGATGCTTGACTGATATGGACAAAAAAACAAAAAACAATCCACCCACTTTTATTGTCCCTCCAAAATGTTGGAGTGCACTGCCCCTTTCTTGTGTTAAGTGATGCAGCCTGTTGACCGATAGCTGGATGAATTGAGCTGAGAAAATGTAACAAGAAGTCTACTGCCATCTACTGGCCACATTGCTTTTTCTCCAGGAACATGTTGTACATCTACACTGATTCCACTAAGATGCAGTACCTCATTTATATTTAGATTTATTTTTAAATAAACGATAATATCAAAGAGTAAAAGTAACTTTTTTTACATAAAAGTATGCTATTATCTGCAAAATATATATTAAATATTCCAAGTAAAGTACTCCATATACCAAATGTCCCCTTCTTGTGGGTTACATATATTATATACTAGATTACTGCTGTAATTGATGTGTTAATGTTGATATATCGTTTTAAATGCTTCGTGTACTGTTGTCTATATCCAAAGTTATTCTACATATTTATTCTTACTATAGCAGTCTAATAAGTACATTTTTTCTGACTGTAATGTGGTAACATAGAAGTCTGGTTTTATTTGTGGAAAATGTAAACTGAATTATCTTTTACCAGTTGGGACAAAAGCAAAACTGAGAAGAAATAACGTGCTTGATGTACAGTAGGCAAAACCTCTCTCTAAAATCTTCTTTATGACCTTTAAGGATTACTCATAAATACATAGATCACTTTAAAGCACATTACACCGACTTACTTTAATTTCCTACATTGTTATTCAAACCTTAATCATCACCACTATTTAACCTAAACTTAACTGTACCTTAACCCATAAGTAAGTCATCATTTTAAGATTTAATCATTTAAATATATATACACTTGCTTTTTGTGTCCAGAAGGCAGGGGAATTCCCACACTGTGCCTGTGTAAACAAATTAATTCCATACATGAGTAACACCTATGCACACACATGAAGCTGCTGTATGTAGCACATGGGTCCCTGGCAATTAATTAGTCACAAAGCAGCTTGCACAGCAACGATAAATGACCTTGAATATTTATTGATATTTTGGTTTTGTTTACTATCGTCCCATATGGCATCTTATCCAGTGTGTCAGCACTAATTACACAGCTCCAATTGTTTGCAGTAGTTCCAGTCACCTAAGTTATGATGTATGAGCATATGTTATGTTATGAGCATATGCACTGATGTAGACACTGAGCAACTGTTAGGTCTTGTTGGAGATCCCAACTTTTTGGTACCGCTGTTCTGTACTCCAAATCACCAACAGAGGGTGATACAGCACAGCAATGGTCTACTGTTGACATGTTCCATGTATGGTAGGACGTTGTGTTTGCTTCCTGCTGGCTTTGCTTGATGGAATTAAGTCCGTCCACTGTTTTTGACATCAGTCCAGTGTGGTGGTAGCACCATCCTCTAGCAATTTTAAAAGCAAGGCAGAGATAGATTGAAGATGCTTCAGATGGTTGCACTAGGTCAGTGACTCCAATAGCACTGACTGGTTTGCCCATTGATCTTGTGGTGTTGTCTTGTTTGTACGATCATATATAAAGCTGTCCTTACACTGCCTGTGTTGCAATTATGTTTTCTCTTTTTTTTCTTTAACCACATATGATTCAGATCAGGTATGTCTTATGAATATCTTGGCAGGTAGAAGAATATAATCTGATATTGAGTTTTCTTATGTTACTTGGCCAAGAACAATTTAAAAAAAAACAAACAAACAAAGCAAACAGACTTGTTTATATTGCTTTAAAAAAATCTTCATTATAGTTTAAAATAAACTACTTTATTCTAAATTAATATTATGCATTATGCTTTTTCACTGCATTTTTGACATGAGATGAGTTTCACTCAGGTCATTTGTTTAGATGTAGAGCTGCAGGCACTAACTGGATTTTAGGCAATTAGAAATCTACAAGCCCCTGACACTGCTCTGATCAGCCCTCCAGCATTTACAACAACCCCAATTGATATTCTAGCATGTGCGATTATGTTTCTTTTTGTGGTCATTGCAAATGGAAATTAGGCTGGGTTTTCACTGAACATTAGGCTTCAAATTATTCATGTACACATGTCGGGTGGATTTACAAAAAGTAGAACATCAAGAAAATGAAAATTGAAAACTCTCATGATCGGTGGCAGAGCTTTTCTCAAATAGCTGTGTGTGTGTGTGTGTGTGTGTGTGTGTGTGTGTGTGTGTGTGTGTGTGTGTGTGTGTGTGTGTGTGTGTGTGTGTGTGTGTGTGTGTGTGTGTGTGTGTGCGCGCGCGCGCGCGTGTGCGCGCGTGTGTAAAACATAGAGTAAATGTGATACAAACACATTATAGATCATTGTAGTAAGTGGATTGAGCCAGTCAGCCGTGCAAATAGACAGTATCACACTTCATCTCTCCCACCATTACTCTATCTACTTCAAATTTCTCTCCTGTTCATTATAACTTGATCCCTCTAGTGGAGTTGTCCACTCATACAGCGAGACAGACAGATTATTGTCCATATGTTGACAGCAAAACATATGGACAATAAAAAGAAAAAACATATCCCAATATGATTCCCAGAGCAGTTTGTCTGAAACACAAGGACTGTGGTGGCAAGGGAATGGGAATATTATGCAAATAGGGTGAGGATTGCCACAGAGACCCTGACACAGAGAGATGATGGGATTTCAGCCTTGCTGGGGAGGGAATGAGGCGGCAGCAGTGCATGTAGACAGTGTATGTGCGTGGGTAGATGGGACATGTGAACACAGTGGAAAGTTTAAAACACAGTGGAGCAGGAAGGAGAAGAAGCACAACAGAGTAACTCCTCTTCTACCCTTCATGCTGTCAGTGCTGTCACTCAGGCGTTTGAAAGAGATGAGAAGCAATAACACACTCTTTGTCTTGGCAAAGCAAGACTAGTGGTCCAGTTCAGAGGTGGGGGTGCAGTCAAAGAGAATTAGAGTTATGAGGCGGGGGGGGGGGGGGGTTGAAGGGGAGTAATGATAGAGTGATTGGAGAAAGAAGGGAACCTTTTTAGGCCATCCTTCTGTGATGGAGAGGCAGCCACACTGGCTGACTCATCCTGGCAGAGAGGAATGATAGGCACTTTTTCAAATAGTTGTCAAGTCACATTCTGTGATTAACAGGAGGTAGAAGCTGAGGAGAAGAGGATCGGTTTATGCTACACTGACTTGACTTGAACAGATGAGGTTTCTGTCAAAATGCCACACAGCTGATGTGTTGGAAGAAAATAAAGCTTTGTATTCATCTGGTTTGCAGATCGAGTAGCAGGTTGCTTTTGTAAATACTTGGTGTCTTTTAGGAACAAAACTTGTTGAACCTGCAGTTATTTCGTCACATGCCTTTTGCATTAGTGAGAAACAGAAACACTTACTGAATCCATAGTGTTTAGGTTTTGTTGAGTAAAACTGAAAGCAACAAATGATCGGAATTTTTGTACAGTATTTCAGTTTTTACTGGCATTTCGATGTAAGGCATTGTCATAAAATCATTTCTTGCAAATCTACTTTAGCTCAGAGCTCCTTCCAAAGTTATACTGGTAAATGATTTTAGATCTCTGGCTCTATGTCTTGTATTAATGTGCATCTCTTGTCTGGATTTTGCGCAGATGCAATTAAGATGGATTATGCCTACATCTCTCATGTAATATGCATATCCATTGTTCATATCAACTCCTGTCTTTATTTTGTGGTATGAGCTGTATACCACCCGTTTGGCATGCATGGCACACATTCTAGTTGATTTTTGTATGCAAACATTTGTGCCTCATTTTACATGAGAGAAGCTCTTTTTTGTTAATTTGTTTTACTTTTGGAATGTGCTATGTCCTTACAGACGTAAAACTCAACATCTAACTCTAATTGAAAACCAGCAGTCATTATTTAGCATCTTAGTTGTAAAACTGTGAATGTCACATGTCACTAGTGGCCGAAGTCCTGCTTAACATCCGTCTTAATGTTTCATACTGAACGCTGTAGATGGCAGAACAGGCGGTACATGTTGCTGCAGTGGGAACCCAGTCACAACTTGATTTGTGTCTAATCCTCCAGTGTGTCTGCAGCGTAGCAGCCATCACTCACCGCTAACTGTGTTAGCCATTAGCATCAATTAATCTCAACAAACGCTTTTGGCCATTACACTCAATACATCACCCCAGGCTCTGCTAACTATGTACTGCGCAGAACAGTGCGGTACAGCCCCGTTTCTCTGTGGGAGAAGATGAGAGATACATGTGTCATTCAGCATATGGCTAAGTGGAAGACAAAGAGAGCTACAGCTAGAAACAGGGAAAAGGACAGAGGCAGGAGAAGAAGAGTGGGGGGAAAAAATATATATAATATATACTGGGACCTGAGGAGGGCAGCCTCTGTCAGTGCAGTAAATATACTCTCAGTATTTGTCATAATAGTTCATTAGTGCTGAGAAGAGATTTACGTAGGTAGCAGGGGTGAAGAGAGAGGATTAGGAAAGGGGCGTTTTGTTTTATAAAATGCATGTTCTGAAACTCTCATATATATATATATAAACATACTTTAAAACTCCTCGACAGTTGGCACTTTACCACATGAACTTATTACCATTAAGCTTTAACTCCCTCCTTTCCCTTCGCTCATTCTGTCTCTCTCCAGCATTTTCAAACTGCTTAAATTAGCCTCCTCATCATTCTGCTCTTTATAATCCTCCTCCCTTCCCCCTTTCTCCTCTGTTGTCACCAGGAATAGAATAATCTATTGCTCTTTACACGGTGGACTGTGCATTATCTAATATAGAAGATGGCAATGTGTTGGGCAGTGAGACAGAAAGAAAGAGGGAGACATGTCATGACTCGTATATCATTTTGATGAGGGGCTCTGCAGTCCTGGACTGAGTTGAAGTTGGGCCATATGTGGACTATAGATTATATTATTTTACTTAAGGAGATAGTTCAACATCTTGGGAAATATATTTGTTCTCTTTCTTTTCAAGAGTTGAGTCATAAGATTGATGTCTACCATAAAGACTTTAGCTGGGATAAACACTTGGTCTTAAACAAAATGTTTATACCCTAAACTCTAAAGCTGACATATTTAAAATATTTATGAATCTTGTTTGTTTAAGGGATATGTCAAACAAAAATTATCATTCAGTTCTACAGGTCTTCTCAGATTCTTTTTTGCATCTTTCAGCTCATCATGACTTCACTGTTTGTCTTTCATAACCCGTGTTTCCAGCCACAGCAGCTGCTCACATAGATCAGTTCAGCTAAATGCTCAGCACCAAACAGGTAGAAACTAGCATCCAGTAGCTAAAAAGCTAGATGTTTCCCCTCTGTAATTGGTTGAGACCAAAATGGTGCAGGTCCCCACAGCACACATTCATAATTAATATGAACAAAAAACCAAAAACATAGCCAATTATATTATAAGATCCCTTGGTCAGTCTGGCACTGTGGCTGATTGACTGACTTTTGCTGCCTTTTACAAAGGCAGAAACTGGCCCTCCTAAATATTCTGTGGTACTGCTGAGGCACTGTCATGAGGATTGTCTAAGTGAAATTCATTATTTATTTTTCAGATTAGATTAACTATAAGAGACGGGGTCAATGATTCAAGAAGATCATTACTTAACCACTGACTGAGGCACCGGCCTATACCTTGCTATTCCTCAATTACCTGCTGACGGACAGGCATGTGGAAACAGGGTCATGCCAAAGCCCTAAGCTCTGTACGTATATTAGACTAAATCTCCTTCCTCTCGCCCTGCCACCCCTCTCTGGCACTCTCCAGGGAACATGGAAGGGATTGAGCGCTCCATTGTTTCTGCTAATGTGGTTTAGCTGCCTGTCAAAGTGGCAGTTGGGAACGGCTCCTGTCTTAACCACCAGCTTTTCTTTGACAGTTACTGCATGTGAATGTATGTGCTCATGCACTGGAATGTGCTAATATGCACTTATGCATTATGTAGATGTGTGCGTACAGTGCATGCAGCAGTTAATGTTAAATTAGTGTCAAATGTTTATTTCATCACCCATTTCCTTATCAGTGTTTTCTCATTGCTTTGCTATGTCCTCTGTTAGACTGCTGCTATCCTTAAAAACATGTATTTATCACTTTCTCTCTGGCTTGTCTCCCTCCCATTCCATGTGAATGCTTAACCATACAAATGCATTTAAATGTATTTACCTCCTATCAGCTTCGCTCCCTGACTGCCAACCTTGCTTCCCCCCTCTTAAATAAACCAATTTAATCATGGAGGCTTCTTTGCCCTTGTGCATTTCTGTGTGTTTGTGTGTGCGTGCGCTCGTTTGTGCTTAGAAGATCTCCACAGACTTGTACAGACTTGTACGTGTTCTTGCAACTGTGCATGTGCACCCTTCTCTTAACTGTGTCAGTGTTGGGTTCAGTGATGCCCAACATACTCATCCAAAATCTGCGTGACCTTGCCAGTCAGCTAGTCAGTCAGCCATGGCAGGGCATCTAGTACACCTGTCCTCTTTAGCTTGTATGTTTGTGTGTGTGCGTTTGTAGGTGTGCATAACTTATGTGCGTGTCTGAGTATTTCCTCCGCTTTCCTGTCTTATGTCGTGCAGCTTTATATGTAACAGGCAAACAAGGCCCCATTTTGTCCCACTAGATCAGATTATTAGCATCTGATTGGCCATTTAATCCTAATGACTTTTTCGACCACACACTTTAAGATCTCACTGGCTTTATTACCCATTTCCAGCCAATAAAACAAGCTCCCTTCAGGCCTGTCCTGTAGTGACAGATTGTTTGTCACATTTGGAATGTATTTAATTTTTGGAAAGTCACCACTTGAGATCGCAAGACAAACTGGGAATACTGAGGGAGGAAAAAAAAATAAAAAAGTAAAGGCTCTCCCTCTCCAACAGCTACTATCAAAATGTCCGAAGGCATTTGTCAGGAGCTTATTTTGTATTTGTTTCATTAAAACTGGTCAGCAGCTGACACTTTAACTGTAATTGTTCTTGAAATCGCCTGAAGGTGAATGTTTTTAACTAGCTGTAAAAATGCGACTTAGGGTGTTACTGCAAAAAGAGCTGAGTAAACCTTCCCTGGATAAATGGAGATTAGAAACACACACACACACAGACAAACACATACACAGTTGCCAGCCAGGTCTTTGTTGAAATAGATCAGGCTCAGGGCAAATACCAAACAATGCAGCAAGGAGCTGTAATTTCAGGACTGGTCTGAGAAATTCTGCGCAAGGAAACCCTGATCTTGCATCTCATCAATCATTTCTGTACGAACAGCAGCACCCGCATGTGTGTTGTTCTCATTCTGTTCAGTCCTGTAAACTTTCTGTCCCCCATGGGGGGACATTGAGCTTAATTCATTTCTCCAAAGAAGCAATCTGGCTCTGGGCCCTTCACTGGTAACCAGAGCAGTGTCTCCATCATCCTAATATTAAAATGGCCTGCATCCCTCCTACTGCCCCTCATCTGCTGTGGCTGGCACGCTCCGCGGCCGTTTGTCACACAAACAGCATCTCATATGAGAGTGGGCCTGACATGGGTCCACGAGGAAAGGCGAATGACACATTTCACTACACCTTTCTGCAGTTGCAGAGGCTTTTCCGTCAAACTGCTGCAGAGAAGAGGAGTGTGTGAAAACCCAGTGGGCCAAGGCAAAAATGAAAGGAATATTGGTTCTGATCCTTCAATAAGTCTTTTCTGTTCTTAACTCAGCTGCTACTTTCCTTCATCTCTTATTTTTCTCTGTAATAGCATATGGAAACCCAGCATAACCACTTCACTCAAAAGCCATTACATGTAGAGACTTGATGTGTTCTTAGTTAAAAGATCAGTTTGTAATTTTAAGATGGCAGTTGCCAGGACACAGTAGATTTAAAACAAATACACTGAACACTAGTGGCTGGCGCACCACTGGTCTTTATCATTTAGCAGGCTTGTCAGATGCTGTGGGTCTGTACTTTTGAGAGCCTGTGCCATCTTGTTGTATAGCTTTAATGGATAATATTATATACAATAAACAAAATTACATTTTGTTTAATTGAAAAAAACTAAATGAGGCAGAACAACAAACATACGTGTGGAAACCTGAAGACTTTGAAATCAGAATTATTCTCACTATTTTGCAGCTTTCATGATTTTGTTTCTTTTTTTCTTTCTTTTCTTCACCTTCCTGTAGAAAACTGTTGGAGGTGATTTAGTTTCAGAAGAGCTGGTGAGGAGGAAGGAATTGGGCAGCGGGGGAGTTGTCTGAAGGGAGTAATAAGTAGACGGACAGGGATCATAAGGGGAGGCAGGAGAGCCGTGGAACTGCCAACAAATTGTCTTAATCAGGGTTTCTCAAGGACTTTTATAATTCAGTTAGAATTTGACCTGAGGGATCACTGGGAGACGAATGGAGCAAAGGTGGAAAGAGACACTGAAAGGATTCGGAGAAAAAGAAATAAGGGAGAGGTTCTTGCTGGGGCTGAATAAATTGAGAGAACAGGAAGGTGAGATGGATTGGTAACTGATACAGTGCAACTCTAAGGACAAATAAGCTCTGTTGCTTTTCAGAATCTCAGAAAGCAGCTCAGGTGGTAGTTGGTGCTCCTCTGTTATCAAAGTGTGTGGCGAGTGCTGACAATTAATGAGACCCAGGAGGCTGTCAACAGAGGAGATTAATGCCAGATATTAAAGCTATTGCAGTGGACAAATCATGCCTCAAGGTGTAACTTTGAACATAGACTCCTAAAAGGCAGTAGAATACATTGGTCAATTGTTCTTTGGCACACCTGCTAGAAAAGCACTTCTGTAAGTGGCCACAGTTACAAGTGACCCATCATCATTTTAATTCAGTAGTGCTCCCTGTTCTAACTGTGTTGCAGTAACTTTATTGACTGTTAAAACAACAAAGCTCTAATCGTCTCTTGAATTTGTAGTGTGTTTAAGTCTTGAGAGGATCACATCCTTATCAGTACTAAAACAGGCGCTGGAGTCTCGCACCAAATCACACTGCGATGGTTATATATGCACACATAAATATGCAGGCACAATGTTCACATATCAATATGTCTCTGTATAGAGACATGAAACACAGAGGCCTACCTGTGAGTGGAGCACCCAGAGGCTCCTACGGTTGTCCAGTCATGTATGTGTGTGACTTTGAATACCTTAAAGACTTGTGCCATAGCATGCAACTCCACTCGCTCTGCAGCCTTAAGCTGTGAGAGGCAAAAGATTTACCACAGGCTGCTGAAATGACTGCGATGCTTTGGCGAGTTCTGCTCATGTGGGATTGAAGTGATTGAGAAATTCGAGGACAGTTTTTACTCCACTGAGTCATCTGTCTTTGGCAAATTTAATACACAAATGCAGGATTTAAAACCTTGGGGGCAAGAGAAGCTCTTAACTACTTCCTTTTCAGCCAGTTGTAGTGAAAAGTGTCATTGTGAGCTAAAGTACCATCCATAGCCCTGTTGGTGCACTTTACAATATATTTGTAGCATATATCATAAACCGTGCATACACAGCTCATAGACTGACTTAAGTCACAAATGTTTATCAATGTGTTTGAGGTAAATATATAGCATATTGTGAAATAGCACTGTTAATCGCTTATGGTTGCAGATATTCTACTGTACAGTTTTTTCCTAAATCTATCCAATGTGTCAGTTCCACTGGGTTCCCTTTGCTTATCCTTAAGCCAGGACAGGCTTAGACTGATAAGAGAAGCTAGCTGAGGGTGAACAGCTGCCTAGCCTGTAAAGGCTTCTGCATGTGTCTATATATGAATGTGTGTATCTCTGCATTATGTGCAGGTTTGGTTGTGTGCATGTGTATGTGTATGTAGGCACACTGTTATTATGTGCCAGCTTATGCCCAAGCTTTGTGGTGCTTTGTCACCACTTTAAGGGGTCAATCTTCTATACCTCCGATTTACTTGTAACTGTATGATCATACAGATAAATACCATGGATGTTTCAGGATGTTGAAATGTAGTGCTGTGTGCATTCCTCTATATTAATGTAACTGTTTTCTGTGCAGTGCGATATAGTCCTTAACTGTATTAAGCTTTAAATTTGACTGACTTTCCACATACTGCTTCATTTAAATATACTATAATTAGTTCTGTATTCTAATTCTCTCTTGTAGTATTCTTTATTCTACTTTAGTCAACACTGTATCTCTTTCATGTCCCGTCCCCCCCCCCCCCATGTTCCCCAGTCTACCAAATTAGATTATGTGGATAACAAGATGAAGAGGACATAGAAATGGTGAACAGAGTAATGAGAAATTATAGAACAAGTTGCACAGCCCAGACTACACATATGGTGGCAGTTAAGGGCTGTGTCACTTCTTTTTGGCCCCGAACATGTTTGCTTATGAAGCGACACCAAGTCTGGTTTTTCTTTTTAGTAGTGCTGGAGAAAATTAAGGACAAAAGTTTCAGTTGGTGATTTTGATTCCACACCAGTAACACTGAACCAGGAAGAACTGTACTCAATAGACATAGTACAGTAAAACTAGCAATAAGTGCAGTTTTCAGCAGTCAAGTAGCCTGCTGAAACTCACAGGAAAATAAATGGCTGCATTAACAGGGCTCATTATACGCTTTGTTTACCTAAGATCTACTTCTTTTCATCTACTGTGTAGTTGAATATATTCGTTGTTAATCATTAGGCATAATTCTCCGACTTAATTAATATTTAATGCCGTGATGCAAGGAAAAGAGGCTGAGATGTTGACCAGTGTGCACGCTGTGATGCAGATACAAAGTTGCACTGTACTCTTTTCAATTCTTAATAATCTGAGCTGATTTACACCAGTCTTTTTTTTTTTATTCTACTCTGGTGCCACCCATGTCATTTAGTATTGAACATAACCCAAGCTAACGTTTATGTTCCCTCCAAAACATATTTTCTGCTGCACTTGTATAGAAACATGATTTTTAGGTTTGGCAAACAGCTGCTGTGCAGCAACCTTAATAGAAGAGATGATGATGACCAGGCTTGCAGGCAGGTAATGGGTAGCAAAATAGAGGTAGCAGAAATGGTGGCAACAACCCAAGTCCCCAACATCGACAGCATAAAGTGAGGCAAACTGGGACACACTCAACAATCTGGCAGCGAGCAGCCAGAATTGGCTTCCAGGTGCCTGGAACTGGACGGAAAGTAGGTGGACATCTGGTGGTTGGATCAAGAATGGCAGTTCTGGAAAATTTCATAAAAATACTGGAACCCTGGGGCAGTGAGAATGTGTCTGCTGAGGACATACTGGGTGGAGCATGCTGGGCAAATTAAATAGAACTGGGGTAGGAATCATGACAACTATAGAGATTTTAGTATAACGTTTTGTACTATTAGATGGAGAGAGGGAAAGGTCTTCATAATCTAATGGAGAGCAGGGACTGCAGAAGAAAGAAGCATCAATGGCAGTAAGAAAATTATATGGCTTTTAGCTGATTTAGAGTGTGCCTTTTGTGCTATTTCAAGACAATCGGATTTTGTGTAAAAGTTGTTTATGGCATACTTGTAAATCTTGTTCCTTGTATTCTCCGAATATTTGCTTTGGATTCATCAAAGACAAGTGTCATTATTTTGGAGGGATTATTATCTAAGGTATTATAAGCTCTGAACTAACTATGCTGCATGCAGCATCGTAACACTGGACATAAATTACATCTAGTGCCGCTTCAGGGAGCACTGCACCGCTGAGCAACACAACTTTATGGAGCAACGAGCATCATCGGATATAAGGGTTTAATATTGGAAATTTATGCCTGTGGTTAATAAATCAAGTGTCAAAGTGGCTTTAACTATTTCTTAACAGTGGAAATTAAATGGATTGGTGTAAAATAGTTAAAATACATGTCAGCCAGATATCTACTTTATATTCTTTATAATTAGAGAGATTTCTGTCTTTGATGTCAGAATTTCCATGCCAGGATTATTGATTCCCTTTAACTCCAACTGTGAATGGGATCCAGCTGGAAGAGACTCATTAATAAAATAAGAACTTTTGAATACATACAACTCAATCTCTCGTTCAGTTATTATATACAGCTCCCCATTTCTCTCTCTGTTCTATTTAGATGACAAACACTTTCTCCAATGACATTCCCAGATTAGATTTACCAGGACGGAACCACGTTTCTCATTAGATGCTACTTTTATCCTTTGGGATCAGTATTTTTCCTGTCTGCCTGACTGAGTGAGTTCACATCAGCCGATCAATATATGACTCTGTTTACTATGTGAAACAAACATACCCAGCAGGCCATTATTCTGTCTCTGAGTGTGATAGGAAGAATTCATCATAAACATCCAACTGGCTCCATGCCTGGAAATTGATTATGGCTTTATTGATACAAATGTATGATATGAGGTATATTATGCCAGTGACTGCACAATTTTCCACTGGTTTTCAAAATGTTGACCTTGCCTTATGTGTGGACAGTGGAACACATTAAAGTGAGTCATGGTTTCACTCTCAGAAATAAGTGTGATATATCTGTGTTGGTCATGTGTTGGATGGAGGTGTTGACTGTTTTTTTTTCTCCTGAGAGATCAATATTCATTACTTGACTTTAAGAGCTCAATTATGGATGTTTCTAATTAATACTCTGCTTGTATGATGAATGATTTCCATTGTCCTGGTGGCACCTTGTGCCAGCAGCGACAACAGTTTACAATATCTTTTCTCCTCTTAGCCCTTGGTGAGTTCATACCTTGTGACCCTGTCATCTTCATACATTTTCTGCCTCTGCAGACTGACTGCTAATCAATCAGCTAAATTGTCTTATACATAAAAAATGATACAGTACTGCCTGAAACTAATGCATCACAAATGGAGTCAATGAAAATGATGTATCTTTTTTAAAATTCTCTCACATTTTTTGTATCGGCAGGACCAGAACAGAGTTGCAAAGATCCAAGAGAAATTTAGGTTGTCCAGTACATTACGTAGGCTCGGATGTAGTCCTAGCTGTATTATTAGTTTTTTTTTTTTTAGAGATTTAAAACTGTATGGTATTGGATAAAAAGTTTGACAAAAAGGTTCATGTCCTGGAAATGCTGTAAAGATTTTAGCTGCATCTTGTGGCTTCAAATGAAGATGCTATGATGTGACCTTATTGAATTTTAGTCGCACGTCAATGGGTCGATGGATATGGGTGCAGGGGGATCTAAAAGTCAAGATACAAGCTTGTTTACATGAATCCATATAGTTTGAAGTCTGGGAGTCATACTTGACCTCTGTCTTTACAAGACATCCAATCACAGTGCACGGTCTTCACTAACAGCAAGTGGGAGATATAGATTATACAGATACAGCTACAGTATTTATATCACTTCACTTTCAGATCAGAGTTGGTCAGTTTTACGAATGATGGAAACCATAATTGCAGTGTTTAGAGCATGGAATGTGTATATGAATAAAACCCGATGGCCATAATATAAACTTACATTATAGTATCTTTGAGATTCCTGCAATATGCCAAAGCAGTTTGTGCAAGGTTTACATTTCTGTAATAGTAAATATAGAGAAAGATGTATATAAAGAGGAGAAGTGAGACTGTACACTACAGTTTACAGTAGATATTTGTCCCGCTTGAGTTTCTGTTTCAAGTGCTTCAGGATGTCTAATGGCCAAGTATTTGGAAGGCAGACTGTAAATTTGTGAGAGGTAAACAAGTTAATGGGGTGACATGGGACCACTACCCAGTGGTGTTGGTTCAGTTCAGGTATGCTGTGTTTTCTTATTGCACTGCTTTAACATTGGCTCACAACATTTCCTGAAGGCTGAGTAAAGGGACCAGAAAGCCTTTTTTGTCACTTATACTTGTACTGTATATACACAACATATAGTGCTGAGAAGAAAGCACAACTCTGTTTCTTTGAATAGAAAAATATCTTGTGTCATTTCTAACAGGGAACTTCATTTAGGATTGCTTGAGAAATTTCAGAAGGTCTTAAGATTCAAGGGAAGAAATGGTCTCCAAATGAGCACTGACAGTTTGGTTTATTCTTCTGCCTCAGTGATTTATCAGTCATCAGCTGCCCTGAGAGCACTAGGGGGCTGGAAAGGTCTTGTTGGGTGTGCGTGTGTGCGTGTGTGTGTGTGCGTGCGTGCGTGTGTGTGTGTGCGTGTGCGAGATTATTGACACCAGCAGAAGGACAGAAACACCCTGAGGTTAAAAGAGGATGAAGCATTCTCTGATTTATTTTCATTTTTACGCCATACCCCATAGGGGTACCTTACAAACTATTATATTCGTTTACAAAGACGGCCACACAGACACGGTGTACACAGTAAATATATATGCACAGCATCACTGGAATCCAAGGATTAAAAGCTTCTGTTTGGTCACAAATTAAATGTGTGTGTCTGTATGCATGTGCTTGAGAGTGTGTGTCACTGGTGTGATGGAAAAAGTGAGGGGGGATTTTTGGCAGTGTGCTGAGAAGGTTCAAAGCTGCAGGCTTTTTTTTTTTTTCCTTCCCTGCTTCAGCATGTGCACCACCAATGACCTCAATTAGCTCAGCGTCTGATACACACACACACAGGGCATCCTTAGATCACACACACATACATCACACATATAGTGGGGTATAGCATAAAAAGAAAGGGGAGAAATATAAAGTGATCATAGGATTACAGCTACACCTTGCCTTCCCCTGTCTTGCTCCCTATTGGCCAGAAAGAGGAGTGTGGTAGAGTGAGTAAATGACTGAAAAAGCAAAAGTGAGAGAATCGCAGACCTTACCAGCAATTGAGACAGGTGAATGAGACAGTGAGTAGATGTTGGGTTTTGAATCAGAGAGATGAGGGAAAGAGAGGAGAAAGACACAGAGCCAGCAAAAGAAAAGTAGGAAGCGAAGGGAGGTCAGCAACAAATGGGAGGATGAATAGGACAGAAAAAGATGAAAGAGAACTTAAAGGGAAATATGAATGAATGAAAAGCAAAGAAAGTGAAAAGATGGAGAGGAAGAAGTGAACTGTACAGTGCACACAGATGTTGATGGAGGAAGCAGGGCTCTGTCAAATGGCAAGCACACTGAGAAACAGTGTTTTGACCTTCACGGGACAAGCTACCACTGACAAGAATTTATGCACGCTTTCACTTTGTATTATTGGTTTTCCTTACAGTAAGTGTATATGTGTGCCCAGCCATGCATGCATATGCGATAGTGTATGTGCTTTTGTGTGCAAAGCCATTTCTGTGTGTCAGTAAATGTGGAAGAATACACAGGACTATGTGTGCACAATGTGCAGTGTGTGGGCGATTGCCAGCCACAGCGTGAGTAAGGTAAAGATTGAGAGGGGTTCCCTTCATCTCCCACAGTCAACGTCCTTCTCTTTCATTTCTGTTCTGTCTCTCTCTGCAGCCCCATCTCCCTCAGCTCTCCACAGGAACTACATTAGACCTTGCACTTTATCTTATCCTGGAAAAATAACCAAACCACCTACAGCTCAGAGCAATTACTGTACGCCACATTTGAGATGTTACTAATTAAACATGGCTTGGGTCATGCATGTTTAGCTCTAAGCAACAACACACAAGCAGTTGTTCATCTTGCTGTGTCACAGGTAATAATCAGATGCACACACCTTAAAATTGTTTTAATTGGTTATACTAATAGGAATTTGACAGTACCTGGACAAGTGTTATATAAGAAGAGGTCACCTTATAATGTTAATGGAATTTCAAAAACCCAGTAATCAATCAATAACCCAGCAAAGAATAACGTTAAGTGCAAGCAAGGGGTTAATATGTGTGGCATTGGTGGCTCCAGAAAAATGCTAGTAAATGAATAATTCTATAAAAATTTAAAACCTCTGAAGCATTTAGTAGAAAAATAATAGCATTTTGCCCAAGAAGTGGGTGTGATGGGGAAGGTACTGTAGCTAAATGAATTGTGATCTAGTAGAAGTCTTAGATCCTTCTCTACTAGAACCAAGACGTGAGGCAGCGGCTCATCAAGACTTTGATTTTAACAATGCTGAACACATACAATTAGTCATGCAATGTGAACATTTGTCCTTCTGCATGTGAAACTGTGCAATTTTTTTGTACTTGTGAAATTCTATCAATTCATTCTACTTTATTTCTAATGCGTTTTGAGGTTTGTGGGCAGTTTCTCTGCAGCTCAACATTACATAAGTGAATTAACTGCAGCCCATTGGGGATGAATACGGATGGACTGGAGACGACATATTTTAGACATTTTTCGCACCACTGCTGTACTTACGGGGAATACTGTAACCAAAACAAATTGCCTCCTTGTAGCCATTTTGCAGGGCTAATGCAGGATAGCTGCATGCAGGGTATAATTTGTACATAGCCACCACTGCAGGTTCATTTTCAGTGAATTTAATAAATATCTGCTGTGCAGCTCAAAATGTCAAGGATCTTAAAAAATGTTCACCAAGGGAACAGAAACCCAGTTTGCAGACTCTGCTTTTTTTTGTTCTTTATTTCCTCACTGGTATCTATTCTGATCCGAGTCTGCATACACACACACACACACACACACACACACACACACACACGTCAGGGTCTGAGTATGTATCATGGCTTGGAAATGGTGTGTCTTTGCGAGCCTGCATGTTATTGTGAATGCCTGAATCTCACAATCTGGCTACTTGAGAGGCATCTGCATCTGTGCAGTCGTCCACCTGTTGTGCAAGCCACCATTACAGGAGGCTTTCAAGAGCTTGGAAAGAAGTGGGAAATTATCACAAACACAGACTGATAGCTTCTGATTTCTAGCCATGAAACAGTTGGAGAGTGGGCACCACACCCCAACATGGGATTAGAAAAACTAGAGGGCACAGTTTTTATTCTTTTAGTTTCTTCTTAGCCACATAACACACAATAGCTACTTGATGGCCTCAAATGAATGCACTAATATCTAGAGTCATTTAGCAGGGTGTTTTCTCTTGCATAGAAGTAATACACAAACACAGGTCAGAGACTGTTTCCTGACATGTGACTTGTGATGATTCCTAAAAGTTCAAGTGGCCTCAGACACAGATGCACACATGAACACACACACACACACACACACACTGTATGCACAGACACGTGGGTAAGTTGAAGAGGTTTTCTGCCCAGTAGTTGTCCTTGGGCAATATCATCACAGAGAGAATCAATAGAGCCATCGCTCAGAGTGAATGGAAAGAAGGAGAGAGACGGAGACATTGAGGAATATATGGGGTGGGGGGGTGTACAGACAGATTGGGGGTAGAGGGAGAATAATAGATGTGAGGCAGGAGAAAGAAGAAGGGGGGGGAGAAGAGCTGCAGTGAGGAGAGGGAAAAGAAAAAAAACAGAAAAGTGAGTAAAAGTGTACCATTAGAGGGAGTGAGTAGTAGTAATAATTGGAGGAGTGGAGTTAGGAGCTGGCAAGAGCCTTTGAGGTAAAGGAGTACAAAAAGAAGCCAGAGACAATGTGACAAGGATGAATGAAGGAAGTAAGTAAAATAAGAACAGATGGAGAAAAGGAGGGAGAAAAACAGAGAGTGAACAAGTAGAAAAGCGGAAATAAAAATGATGGAGAGGATGTGGGAAGTACAAAAGTGCCATAAATGTTTGAGGTTCAGTAAAGAAAGGGGTGAAAAGGAAAAGATGATGGATAAAGGAGGAATGGAGTAGTGAAGAATGAAAGGGGAGAGAAAGTTAAGAGAATGGATGATATAGAAGAAAGGAGAAGTTAAATGTTTAAGTGAGTGAGTGATTTAAGTTGGAGAAAAGTGACCCTGCAATCAAGTGTTGTCAGATTTATGGTTCACTGTACCTGAGTGACACTATTATGTTTGAGGATCAAGCTGTGATGTAATTGCTCTTGTGAACATGGCTGATCATAGTGGGGATTTCTGTTGGAGCGGTAATAAATTCCCTACAGTAAAGCTGAACATAAAGCACAGCTACATATAAATTTGGTGCACAAACCCAAGGCATTCATTGATAGGTGAAGTCATAAAACATACATCATGTAGTATAATGTGCAAGGAGTTTTTTTGTGGTGGCACTCCTGCAGAGGATTGTCACCTGAATTCCCCTTTTAGCATCTTTCAGTATCATTTTGTTTTTAGTTTTACTACAACTTTACTGTTCATTTGTCCCCCCCCCCCCAAGTCAGTTAAAACTGGCTGGCTCTGCTGCATGTGGTTGGGTAAGGCCATAAATGTGCCCTGCTGCACCTTTAACCTCAACCAACTGTGTCTGTAGTTTGGACATGGAAAATCTATGACTGAGGTGTGTTAAAAAGAGAAAGGTGGTGTAGGAGCAGGAACAAGAGGTGGACAGAGCGTATGTGCTTATGTGAGGGTGTAATTACATTGGAGTGGTCTCGGCCAGGAAGGCAGCCTGTCGTCAACTTCATTAGCAGGTCCCATGTTAATGCAGTGACAAATGGCTTACACAGGAAAGAGGCTGATTAGATTAGAATAGATCATAGAAGACGCAGATTAGCTGATGTTAGTCTCATGCAGGACCTCTTATCCAGCTGGCCTGAGCTGCTCTAAGGGTGAGCTTGAGTTCCCCAGCCCTGCTCTTCACTGCCACTCTGCACTCAGCAAAGTGCAGGGAATACTTGGAGAAAGGCATAGTGGGTTATATTAATGTAATCCTTTGCACCTCGCTCTGCCAGCTCAGCACAGTACAGCCTCCCTTACAACAAATAGCAGTAATGGGCACAGCCCTTATCTATTATCAGAGCTCACTATTAGCCAGGGGGACATTAACCTGTGGAACTCAACAAGTGCATCTTCCTCACCATGATAGCCTGCTGCAGTCTGATTTTCCCCCCCTTACCACACCACCACCCTCGACACGGCGTGACGAAACAGATCCAAGAATATTTAATGTCAGTTGCATCTATATTGCTGTTCCAAGGGATTCTCTCTCGGAGACCGAGCACTGGGAACATTTATTGCTCTGCAGCTAAGAAAACTGCAGTTGAAAAATAGTTGCCAGGTACAGCTAATCTTTTTACCCCGTATTCACAAAAAATGTAATCATTCCACACATTCTTCAGGCATGAAATGAAAAATGCACACACTTAGTTCGCATATATCAGGTTGTTCGAAGACAATTTTCTTGATATTTGTTCAGATCTTAAAGACACAAATTCTCTGCTGAAACAGTCCTAAACATTTAGCTCACTCCGTCTACAGAGAGTATATGGAAATGGGCAAATATTATGGATCAAAGCCTTGAATGAGATGATGAAATGAGACGCGTGATGATGAAATGAAGAAATTAAACTTGAGAAATATAAGGCAATAACTCAGCCAGACTTTTATTTTCAAAGACTAAACTTAAATTTAGACCAAAAAGACAAAAAGACTGTGCAAATTGTGTAAAAAGATGTAATTGAGTGATATGATGGGTAATAATATCTTCAGATTGGCTCCTATATATTTTACCTATTCTGCATAAACGGAGGTACAAATTAATTAGTCTGAATCCCAGCAGCAATAACCCAAGACAAATACAGAGTTCATTGGTATACCCACAATAGCATGCTGGTAGTCTTGCTACTGTAATGCTTTTGCTTATCTAAATTAATATCCTCCACCTACATAGTTTTATCTGTGCATATTTTAAATGTTTTGTGTAAGAGGTTAATAAT
Organism: Mastacembelus armatus; assembly: GCF_900324485.2. Lineage (NCBI taxonomy): Eukaryota > Metazoa > Chordata > Actinopteri > Synbranchiformes > Mastacembelidae > Mastacembelus > Mastacembelus armatus. The sequence goes on along the minus strand of NC_046654.1, from coordinate 5,473,690 downwards.
GTTCAAGAAATTCTTAAGATTTTCTTTCCACCATGTGAGGTCATATGAAAACTTTAATTCAGCTTCAGGCTCTTCCTTTTATATATAAAAGTTTCGTGCCAGTCTGACCTGAAGACTTGTCGTTTATGAGTCTATACACACATATATATATATATATATATATTACTGAATATCTCAGTAAAGGATATTTGTGTATGAGTATCAGTATATGAGACTGTTGTGATTTGCAGGCCCATTATTTTTTAGAAACATCAGTATGTCTTGTACAGTACACGCCTGAGCATTAATATGATTGCGTCCATTTCAGACTTGTGCCATATTAAAAGTGATACATAACTGTGAATAGGTCTGGCTTCATCAGACAACCACTGTGCATGGTCACTTTTACAAAGAAGTGACCAGAATGCTCTTACAGATGAGTGGAAACAAATGCATGTATGAAGTCAGCTTCAGAGTAACATTAGCGTCTATGTTTCGGGCCACCTTATGAAATATTATTTATAAAGTTTTTTTTTATATATATATATTATTGTTTATCACAACTGTTGTCCATTGTTTGGTGGGATGAAGGTCATGTACAGTCAAACTATAAGTGCTTCTTTGCTGAAAACAGATGCTGCAGCTGTAGGTTCATGAGAGCAGTACGACTGAATCAACACTAAAGTTGCAGCATGAAGAAACCGAAGCAATAAACTAAAACTCTGTAGAAGGTAACTGCAGAGTTGGGTGATAAATTTTTTTTTTGTAGGTTTGTTGCTATAGGCGATCCCTTTCATATTACAGTGAGTTGGACTGTTTAAAAACTCTTAGTGCACTTTTAAGTCTCATTAAATGAAAATTCCATTGATAATGTAAATAAATCACTATTACTAAAACCATATTTGTTTGAATTTGCTACAGTTGCAGGTTAAGTGAATAATTCACTTTCATGTCATGAGTAAATAATACATTTCATTTGAACTGAGTCATTTCATAATACAGTGCTATGAAACTGTCAAACTGGAGTCACCATGGGATTTTCCAGTAGCTAATAAAATCGAATTTGTGAGAATGTAAGAAGGAATCTCAAATGTCAAAAGGAATCTCTCATTACTGATGACAGAAAACTTCTTTGCTCTGACAAGCAGCTTAGATTTTCATCACAATGACAGATTATATAATCATTTACAGTAAGTTAAATTCTACTATGCATGGCTTATAGTAATTCACCATTTCCATCATTTTGGCATGTATTTCTTTCTCATGTGAAAATGACAAACCCCAACAAGATGTTCAAATGTTGATCCACCCCAATCTGCATTTTTTTCAGTCCCATCTTTAGTGTGTGCATCAGTAACAGGTACTTATGTGCATGCATCAACTGAGATAAAATAAGCAATGGAGAATCATAGATGTCACTTGTGCGTGTTATCTTTGTTGTTAAAGATTAGAACGAGCCTAATGTGTTTGGGGCCTTATGTTGAACATTGTGATAATCAAAAGCAAAAAAATAACATAACACTCAAAACAGCAAAAGAGCTTCAGGCAAGCCCAAAGTTTTCATTGGGAGAGTTTAAATGATTAGAAAGCTCACAGTATCACCCTTTCCACCATCCTGCTGCTCATTATGCAATGTGTTCTACTATTGGACCTTATCATTTTCTATAATTGCCCCCATTTGTTGGACTTCTATCTGGTCTATTTTGTCCTGTTGTATTGAGAAATGAAGGCATTCCTCTAGCGACCCTGACCTGTCCCAGGCCTTGTCATTTGACTGACAGCCCATTAGCAGATCATTGATTGGTTGAATCTTGGAATGTGCGAGCCAACTTAATTAGGTCTGAGTCCCTCCTCTCTGAATGTCAATTTCAGATGTTTGGAACTAACAAAAATGCAGGCAAATTAGGCCTTTCTAATCGTCTGGTAGGAGATTACTGTTTTTAAACAGTATCAGTTTACAGAGCATTTAAAAACAAGCGTGTTTAAAGATTCAAATGCACACAATCTTGGAGAATGTTATCTAAAGTACAATGTGGTAGGCATATATTAATCAGTTGTGCAAATATTCAACTATGCAAACACACACACACACACACACACACTTGGGTGTTGAGTGTGTCTTCCCCTCTGTTTCACTCCAGTCACCTGCACAAACCCTCAATGGGAGGTAATTGAGCAGACACACACAAATGTACATTTGCATACACAGGAAAAACACAGCTTCCTATAGCCAATTTCTGTTGCAAACAGATGCTCATTGTAAGTGCGCTTTACACACTCACATGTACATGTGCTAAGAGGCTCATTGGCTCACTGAGATGTGTGCGTACATGTTTTTCTAGGATCTGGTATTGCCTACAGCACGTTTGGAGACTGTTTGAGCTAATCAGTGCGGTGGTCCACCACAGATGGCCCTTGACTGAATCTCCTACTCTCCTATCATTAGTCATCTCGCCTCCTCTTCTCTGTTTATGCAGTAACAACAATGTATTCCCCACAAAACTTACCTTGACAGTTTGGATTTTAATGGGTTTGTGAATTCAGTCATGAAAGTAGAACCACTTAGACATGCTAATGATGTTTCTGTTATGAAAAATTAGCTCCATTGTAGATGACAGTTTTCGTGCTTTCTTGGGATAAGATATTAGATGCTTATGTGCCAATTGTGAGAATGATCTGTTAAAAAAACTAATATGAACCTGCTCTATAGTGTTAGTATCTATTTCTAGTATTGACTGTATATTTCTTCAGGGAAATTTATTTGTGGAGCAGCTCTTTGTGTGGAGCCAGGCAGTGCTCCATCAGAGTCAAGTTTTGGGTATGTGAGTCCTTTTAAGGACATCAACCAAACTTGAATTGGTGGTCAGCAACAGTTCTCTCCAGAAACCCAAGAACAGAGTAGTGAGACAGCCAATTAGGAAGCACACTGACCACTGCATTCACTTCATTCACAAGTAACATATAAAACATTGAGGCCCTATTTCAAAAATCCATAAAAACTCTGCAGTGCAACATTAACCAGCCTTATGCTGCTACTTTTGAATCTGCAATATGCATTTGTTAAAAGCTTTGTGGGAAATAATTTAAGACTGAAAGCATTTCTTTGTTTTGAATGTTACGTAAGGGTTTTAGAACTCCCTTGTCCAAAAGTGTTTATCAAACTTTTTTGTCTGTAAAAACAGATAATCAAGACACTTGTTGAGTCTGTTGATTGAATATGGAGACCAGGTGAAACTAGAACTTCTGGGTTTTGTTCTGGAACAAGAAAAAAAAAAAATAAAAATTTGCTCAAAATCCCACTTATGTTTTCTAAACTTTAATAACGAAATCCAGCACAAGTATTTTTTATTTATTATGTTTTGTAGCAGGTAATTAACACCCTTAAAGCCTGGGATATTTGCAGTCTAAACATCATGGCTTGACAGAGGAGGCGGGTCCATGAGCGAGTCAAGGGGTCATAGTTAGTTCAGATACAGTATGTGTGTAATAACAGAAGGACATGGATGACTGAATGCTGGTGAAGTTGTTAGACAGTATGAAAGAAATGCTAATGAGAAATTGTAATGAGTATTGATGTCATGTCTTCAGGCTTAGTGTTTTATTTTCTTTACACATTAAATGTTAATTAGATGTTCGTGCACTGATTTAAAAGACGTACAGTTTTTCTATAGCAGAACTTCAGCTGCTTAACATCCAAGAAGAGCAAGTTGACACATCAGAAAGCCCTGATCAACTTTTTCATATTCAAGACAGTTTGCAGTGATTATCATTATATTATGTTTTAATTACATTTTTCTTAACCGTGGTTGTGGATATGAGGTCAGCTTCTACTGACAGTAAAATTAAATTGTATTACCAAGTGATAAAATCTTGTATTAATTACACTGTGAAAGCATAAATCTGTTCTCACAGTCACATAATGGAGACCCATGTCCCATTTGGGGACCATTATATTTTATGGGTTAAGATTGGGTTGTGGTTAGAATTAGGCATGTAGAGATGCTAGTGCTAATTAGCACTAAATGCAAATAACAGCTGAGGCTGAAGATAATGTCACAGGTTTTGCAGGTATGTGGTGATAAAGCAAAATAATGAGTTTGTGCCTGGTGAACACGGATGGAACGTTTAGATTTAACAAATTAATACAATTCTTTCTGAAGAGGATGTGAATATTTGTACCCAATTTCACTCTGAATCGCAAATGTGAACCTTGTTGTACTATAAAGGAAAGTCAGACACAAATCATTAGGATACATAATTGAGATCCATGAGAAAATCCAGGCATGCAACATTTAGATTATACATCCATGTAGGCCTATAATATAATTTTGCAAATGCCTGCACAATCAAGTATTATTAAATTATCTAGCATCGGTAAAACACCACTGTAACAAAAATGTCAGTCTTGGTTTAAAGAAAAGAGATCTTGGCACATAATGGAACACCCACACTAGCCCTCATAATGCATGACCTTTGCCCCACATGCATATCACCAATGCACAGTGCACATGTACATTCAGAGATACACACAAACCAACAACCACCAAACAACAGAGGCAGACATACATATACTTGCACACAGACACACATACACATGCAGAGCGCTGCTGTTGTTTCCAGATAAGTCTCTCTCCACAGACCAGTGTCTTTGTACATCAGGGGAAGCAAACTGAGAGGAATGAACTCATGTTAACTCCAAAGACACAGCGTACACCAACACCAAATCTGCCCTAAACATTCCCATTTCTCCACACTTGTGTTCCGTCTCATGCTCCATACAAGCCTTTCCAGCTTTGTTACACTTATTTGTCTTTTTGTCTTTCTTTTCTGCCCCTCTGTCATTCTGTTCCTGTTGCTCTGTCTTGCTTCTTGTTAGTAAGCATTGTGCTAAAAGGTGATATTAGTGCCTTTAGTGCTGTGCCAGGAATGCTAACACAACTCCCTGGCATTTCAACAACCTCTGTGCTACCTGGGTCTGTACTGCCAGATTACTTAGGATTATATTTACACACACACATGCATAGACAAATTATTCCCCCTCACAGAAGAGCACTCACCCTTACTCAAATTGGCAGTTGTTGTTGGCTCGTCCGTCAGCTGAACCTCTGTGTTCTCCAGCAGTCTTTTACCAGTGTAATTGCAGTTTCGGTTTTGGGATGAATCATTGATGTGGTTTAATGGTGTGGGTTGTGTGTTTGGGGCTAAATAGCAAATTTTCTGTCTACCTCAAAAAGACACAAAATATGAAAAGCAGAGTGAGGGAGTGGGAGGAAAAGATCACAGGAAAAAGCGATGAAGGCAGAAGGAAATAGGTGGAGCTGCATAGATAAACGAAAGGGAAACGGATAAAGAGAGGTTGTGCACATGTTTGAAATGCAAAGACAGAGGGCAGGTGGGAGGAGATGTGGAACAAACAGAGGGCATGAAGGTGCTGAGTGAACAGGAGAAGGAATCTCACAGTGAAAAAGAGACCTGGCCTTCAGTAGCAAAGATGAAGGACTACTTTAATTAGGTTTCTGATGCCTACTTAATCCTGTTCTCCATAATAATCCTTTACAATGTACATAATCAAAACAAATACATCCTTGGGGGAGAAGCTGTTCTAATACAGTAATACAGATAAAGTATCCATGTGGGACACCTGCATTCAATTTTTGGGAGCACACTAAGGACCCCATTGCTTGTCATCACTCTCTGTCCAGTAATTTGACACTAAAGTGGGTTTGCTATCAAACCTAAGACCCTTAATAAGAATCTACCCCTGGAATGTGTTGTGCTCCTGAAATTTCATTGTATCATCATCCTGTTTTGAGGTTTATTTGAAATTTAAAATGTCACCCCAAAATAAACTAATTAAATTTGCATGTCATGTCTGTACTTACCAATGCATGTCATTTATTTCACTGTTCTTTCTTTTTATTGTCATGGTAAATATATACTGAAATATATACTGCTTTTTATATAATGTTAAGCCTTGCTCTGTCATTTCTCAAGTGACTTTAAATATGTGTATTTTAGTGCCAATGGGGGAAGAAGAGAACAGTGACAACAGAAAATGAAAATGAGGGAGTGTTATGATTTGTGCTCTGCCGCCTCTGGGCCTGGACAGCATGCCATCTTCAAGGGGTAAATGAATTTCCAGGTTTATCAAGATATCTTACAGGATATTGTCAGGGTGGCTGTCCACCAGTTAAAGCTCAGAAGTTGGGTGATGCAACAAGGCAATGAACCTAAGGACGGATGAAAATCTAGTACAGACTTGAACCAAATAAAATCCACCTACTGGAGTAGCCCAGTCAAAGCTCAGACCATAACTCTGTAGTGTTGTTGTGAAATGACATTAGATGAAGCAGTTCTGTAAGAAACCGTGGTCCAAAATTCCTTCGAATTGGTCTGATCTGTAGGTGCAGGAAACATTGGTTACATTGGAAACATTTGGTTATTTTTTTCCAAAAAAGGTTGTCCAGTTATGAACTTGACTTATTTTCTCCACCAGACCTGTAAATGTTTAATGCTGTATTGAGTACAGACAGGGTGTGTTACTGACATAAGCATGTTATGTTTGTCTATGCAGTAAATCAGATTTAAAAATTAAAATTAGATCAGATTTTATAATTTAAATTATGAGTGCACTATAAGTGAGGGCATTGTTTTTATTGATTTGTAATTTACCCTGAGTAAACCAACTTCTTGGTAGAGGGCCAAATGACTTTAAACAGGCTTTTTTAATGATGAAACAATACAAATAATTGGTGTATATGTAGATTGTGGTTTATTTTTTATTTATTTAATTTAAAATTGTAGGTAACAGGTTTTTGTTGTAAGTAAAGAGCTAGTAGCATTATCAGAGTATGACTGTCCTTTCATGGAGAAATGAGTCAGTGTTTTAGGGGATTATATTTTATGAAAACCAACAGTTGCACAGGAGAGATACTATTACAGGTAATATATAGTAGACATTAGTAAACATTCTTTACCCTGTTCTCTCATTCTCTTTGCCTTGTTGTTGACAGGGTGTGTAGTCTGTCTATTTATAAAAGACAACTTGGTTTAAAGTTGAAGTTACTTAGGTTAGGGGTTAGACCGCCGATGGCTGTGGTTAAGGTTAGGGCATGTGTGCGTGTGTGTGTGTATGTGTGTATGATGTTTGGCTTTCCTGAGAGCAGGGATTTAGGTTGTGGAGTCTGATAGCAGCAAAGACCAGCAGTAGCACTCTTTTACTCACTGCAGGTGGAGCAGCGTGTCACTGAAGGTGCTGCCCAGTGCACTCGGGGTGACCTGCGTGGGGCTTGAGGTGTCAATTATGAACAACAGCTTGGCCAGCATCCCTCCCTCTCCCTTTTCCTCTGCCAAGTCCATAGAGCAGCTTAGGACAGAGCTGGCCTTCTTTTATCAGTTTGTCTCTTTCTGTCTGCTGCTGTGGTGCCACCCTCCCAACAGACCACAGCATAAGAGATGGGTCACGCCACCACAGAGTCATAGAATAGTTTGAGGTGTACCTTTTAGCTTTGTCTATCCTGATCACTAATCATCTCTTCACAATAAAAATAGACAGAAATATGTTGGAGAACAGTTTGTACTCAGCTCTACCCAGCTTCAACAGGTACCTGAGGGAGAGTGTGTGAAAAAACATGCAAGTTTAATGCTGCTGGTTTCTACAGCAGAACAAAGATCACAGTGTAGGTTTTCATCTTTTCTCTATATTGAGCAAGTGGAGCATGACGAGGAGGAGGAAAGGTAAGAAAACACTTTTTGCCCAACTGTCTCAGATTTGTCAGTAAACTGCACCGGTATCACATCAGGTCACCCAGCAGGCTGTGAAATGACTTGTTGATCCCTGGAATGTGTGTGTTAGGTAGACAGAGAGAGGCAGTGATACATCTATCTGCAGGTTTGCCAGAGAAACCTTTTTACGTCAGACCTCACGCTCAAACGGCCCGGAGGCTTCACCCCATGCCAAAACCGCAGAGGGTGTTTAAAGCAAAAAAAAAAAAAAACAGGAAAGCAAAGGCAGAAAAACAGGAGGAGTTAGTCATTTGAAGGATCTGCTATGTCTGACAACAAGGCATTTTCAGAAAAGAAGACATGGAGACCCAAAGAACCACACAACACTGGCCAGACTTCACTTGGTGGCTGTAGAGATTTACTAAATGTTCTGCTCTGATAAAGGCAAATTAGATCAGGGGTAAGAGAAGTGAGTGCAGAATGACTGGAGGACTGAGTGCTGTCCCTTGCATGAAGCCAAATTAGCATGCACAGTAGATCTCTTTTATGGTATTGGCGCTGTCCGTGGTGCTGAAAAGATGTGGTTACACAACGTGTAATGTTCTACTTGGACGGCAGGAAAGAAGTGGGAATAAATCTCTGAGGAAAACTGAGATTTCAGCAAGCTATTAGCTTTGTGTTGGCCTGGCACATCGGTGGTGCAAAGGTGTTTCAAATTGGCCTCTTACCTCACAAAACAAACGATGCAGACGCATTTAATGGAAAAATGCTAATAATAAATAAATCCTTTTTTTTTTACTAATCTGTCTGAACCTTATAGTTACAGTAAATGTGTGTTTTTAGAGGTTTAGTCTGTGGGTTAAGTGTTGAGGTGGGTTTTATTCTCCACTCAAATGTAGAAATACAAGAGTAAACACTGATCTAGGAGGCACAAACTAATTTCTGTTTCAGATTGAATCTTAATCGAATCATAAATTAATTAAAAGGAAACATCTTCGATTGCTTGTAGTTTCAAATTTAAATGAAAACATTAAGTGCAGATTCGCTCCGGGACCCGGCAGAGCGGAAGGAAATGTTACCCGACGAATTTTCATTAAAATTCAACAAGAGGCAGGCTCCGTGAGAGGTTAGATTATTGGCGGGCAGGCGCATGGACACACACACACACACACACACAGACCGAGACACACTCACATACACACTTCACAGCTGGTATGCCTTCCTCCAGCAGAGACTGACAGAAGCGGGGCGACTGCTCTAAGCTGCGAGCGCTCACCTCTCCTCCACCGGTGCGTCTTTTACTGTTGACATAAAAACTTTGAAGAGGTGAAAGGCGAAACGTCAAAACGTCGACACATCACCGTGGACAGCGCGAGTCAACAAAGAGAAGGGGGAAAGAAAAGAACCATCAAGTCCGGGGTGAAGCGGTGGAGCCGGAAGAAAGAGGGAGCTATGCCATCTCCCGCCGAGCAGAGCCCAGTCCTCCTCTGTTGCGTGTCGGAGCTGCAGCATGGTGTCTCTCTCTGGACTCTGGACCTACTGCCTCGCCCCCGGGAGACCTCATCTCCTCTTCCTTACTGCAAGACCGCTTCTGCTGCTTCTCTTATTAACCGTCTTCTCCTCCCCCGAGCCCTGTTTCCCTCACCCGCAGCCTTGCCACATCCTCGCCCGGATAGGACACACCATGCGCCTCGGTGCGCTCCTGCCGACCCGCCAGCCGGCACGGATACAAAACGCGCTCAACCGCGCCCTGGCTAGCCTCCGACACCAAAGCGGAGGAGCCGACCCCTCCACGACTACCTCCCAAACACCCCCTCTGTTGCCCTATAACCTGAGTCTCGAGATGGTGGCTCGATCACCCGCAGGAGGGGACCCGGAGTCGTTGTCCCGTACCGCCTGCCAGGACCTGGTGGTCAGGGGGGTGTCCGCAGTGCTCGCCTTTCCCCGCTCCAGAGAGGAGCTGATCCAGGTGGAGTTCCTCTCCTCTTTTCTGGAAATCCCCTTCATCTCTATCCTGGAGGACACAGAACCTCTTGTGACCAAGGTATTAATCTATTTTGTGTGTGTGTGTGTGTGTGCTGTGATATGCACCTGTAACAGTCATCTTTAAGAAGCACTGAAACAAAATACTGAAGGTTATTTGGATATATTTGGTTGTTGTACTGTATTCTGTACAGTGTATCTCAATAAGCAGCAACTCATAGACATATTTCAATCTGGACCTTTATCAGAGAGTTGATACTCAAGGATGAACCTTTGACTGACTGTTAGCCTGTGGCAAGGATTTTGCTTTCTGAGCTTGTGCAGATCTGTTCTCACTGGCCAGATCTTCAAGCTGTCTAAGGACTCCCAAACAGTGTGATAAAAATACAATCTAACAGAATAATAAGAGCAGATATTCCTAAACTTTATCTGAAAAATATTAAAACAATAGTGTCTGGGACATATGTAGTAAAAGTAATGTGAATAATAGTGATGTTTAAGACCGTTTAGTGTTTTAGTTTCTTCAGTTGCACCACTAAATGCCTTCCTTTGGCAAAGTCTGATGTCAGATCAATCTGAGATGAGCTTTGCTGGTGAACCTGCAGGCCTTTCACATACAAGTTTAATATCTGATAGCTCTGTCTTGGTATACCCTAAAGCCCTCCAGCAACGTAGACTCAAAGTGAAAATCCTTTTTCGTCATGTGGGCGATAAGAGTCTGACTCTGTAGCTGTGTGTGTGTGTGTGTGTGTGTGTGTGTGTGTGTGTGTGTCGGAGTGTGTGTGTGTGTGTCGGAGTGTGTGCATGTATGGCTGAAGATGGCTGTTTTGGCACCTTTCAGAGTGAACCATGCAAACATCTGAGCTCCTGATAGAAGGAAGCTGTGGAGAAATGTAGTGTCTAAAACTCATACCATTTGTGTCATTGCCTTCGTGTGTGTGTGTGTGTGTGTGTGTGTGTTTGGGTTGGCATTAAACTATTTGAGTGTGCCATGTTAGTATTTCCAGAAACAATCAAGCTGCTTGCAAGTCAGTCAATCTCCAGTCACATTCCACCTCTGTTTAACTGAGCAGCCAAATGCATCTCACACACATGCATACATCTGAGTGTACACACTCTTGCTTAGGGGCAAACAAGACACCATACACACAGAAAGGCTTGCACACATAATGAGGACTTTCAACTTTTATACAGGTTCATCTGTGGCACACACACACAGATCTTGAACTAAGAGGAAGAATTTGGGAGATAGGAAGGAGAGAAAGATGTGTAATTTAAGACAAATCTTTGTCCTGTTGCATCTCTTTGCCAACAATGGATTGGGTATTCATTTTCAATAAAGCATGCATGAATAAAGGGTCACACCATTTGATGAATGTGTCGCCAGTACAAGGAGATAAGCAGTAGAGAGAGAGGGAGGGAGATGAGGTTGAGAGACAGAAGAAGGGGTGGGTTGGAAAGGAGGAGAGGGGGTTTTTTTGTGTAGCTGTGGGAGGCCTTTCACTTCTTCAGAACTGTGCCAAACAGTCACTGGGCAAGAGAAAAACAACCATCACTCTCATCATTCTCAGTGTCTCTTTGCTTTTCAGTGTCTTTAGGAATAATTTCAAGCAGCATTTTCATGTAAATAGATGCCTGTTTTGGTTAGTTTTGGGGCTTTCTGCTACACAGAAATGGCTTTGCCTTATATTAAATTCATGAGATCTTTTTTCCATTATCAGCACAGTCTTTCTTGGTTTATTGAAGGTGATGTGTTCTAAATATTTGGCTAGCAGTGGTGTCTCTGTTTGCAAACAGACACAGCATTGCTCCGAGTAACAGCCAACAGACTAATGAATGAATGACTCAGGCCAGAAAGCTCAGCATTGTGAAACAACGTGTGACCAGGGAGTGATTTCCAGGAATTTACAAAATAATAAAAAAGCGTTGCCATTTGAAACAAAAAGTCAGTAAAATAATATATAAAGAATCAATAAGCTTCTTTTTTGCTGTTGTAATAATACATTTTAATGGGTGATAGTGCTGAAGTGACAAACATTTCATCATTTATCTGCAAAGTACGTCCAACTTTCATTTGTTTTCAGCTTCTCAAATTTGAGGAGGTGCTGCCTTTCCCTGTCATTACTGTAAATTGAACATCTTTGTGACTGATGTTTTTTTGGGCTGTGGTTGAACAGAACTAGCAATTTGAGGTAATTGTCTTTCTTTAAAGGCATTTTTTCTTTACAGTTCTGTCATGTTTTACACATTAAAACATTGACTGACACTATATTGCTTTATTGATATGAACAATAATCATTACTTGCAGCTGTAACCCATTGTGAATTTCTGTACATGGTCAGTGAACGATTGTATAGTGCATTCTCTTTCTCAAGCTCCCTAGGGTGCATGTCAACAGAAAGGGAGAAATAAAATAAAAAAGGTCAGTAGGAGGTGGGGCAGGTTCTTAAACACATACAGAGAGGGCAGTGACAAGTGGTTTAGGTCAACAGGGAGGCAAATTGTTACTCTGTACAAACAGGGAATGGTACACCGGTTTCTCTGCTGATAGCGAAATACACAAATACAAGATATATTTCTAATTAAAAATACGATTTACATTTTCGAAGGGGGTGCTCCTGAGAGGTGTAAGGAGGGTTGGAGAAATGCAGAGACAAAGCAAATGCCTTTGCCAAAAAATTTGCCAGATCCGTCACAGATTGATTCAGAAAGAGGCGGGTGTTTTTTTTTGTTTGTTTGTTTTTATTTTTTTGTTTGTTTTTGGAAAAAGAATCTTCCCCCTTGAGTTTTTGAAATTGTGCAGATTTTTTTCCAGGTTATTGGGAACTGTGCCCATGTTTTCCCCGGTTGAACAGATCTCTTCCCTGGACATCAGAGAGATGCAGAGAGAGAGATGCAATTGCATATTCAGGAAGAGACACTGCTTCCTCCCAGCTGTCAAGTAAATTTTTACACAAATGTTAATATACCACAAAAAATGAAATGTGACTTGTTGAGTGTTTCCATCACAGGCTAAATAGACTTCCTCAAGGTCAAAGAACATGTCCATGAAAAAAAAAAACTTTAAAGAATTAATTAGTATGTGGCACTGTATCATTCTTCTTCACTGTCAGCTATTTTTGCTGTATTTCACATTTCATCTGAGAAAAAAAAACAAAGAAATGTACTTGGCAGTGCCAGGATGGGGGCGTCATACATACAGCGTGTGTGACATTTCTTGGAGGTTGTGATGATAGATTTTTCCAGTCTACCTTTCAGTATACCCAAAACCCTCTGCTGAAGGGTTGTCATCATTATGTACCTGATGAGTGAACTTCTCCCATAAATTACCATGATAGTTGTCTATTGTCAAAAAAGTCACAAGAATGGGGAAATTGTCAGCACCAGTGTAGACAGACACAAAAGGACTTGGACAGAGAGGCAGACAGAGACATAGGTCAGCTGTCCGGTTGCATTCTCCTCTCTCTGCTTAGTCAGACAAAGCTGTGGGACTGATGTGTCTCAGCAATGAAATGTTTATTTCTCCCAACCTACTTAAGCTAATTAGAACCACCGTGTGATCCCTAAATGTAAATCTCTCCTGTCCATCTATGGCAGGGATGATGGGAGGAGAGGAGAAAGGACACAAAGGGAGGAGGGACAAGAAAAATGAAATGAGCTTCTAATTCCCATCAGGGTTATTATGGGCATTTAGGAAGGTGATTTGTTCATCAGCAGCATTTCGATGGAATGAGGCTAAGAAATGAAATTGAGGATATTTGATGTTTAAGAAAGGGAATCCAAAAATAACCCTAATTAACCTGAAAAATGAATGGAATTAGTTTTGGAATTGGTATTCTACTAGTGTGTTAGGGTGTGTTGGCAAAAGTAACATAGTCATTATAGAATAAATTAATTCGGTTGCTCAATTGCCAAAAGATGTAATTGAAAGGAACACCACACATGCAATCTAAGTCCATTTTTAATGCGCCCAGCCTTTAAAAGTGCAGTCTTACCAAACAATTCCAGTTTCACTGATAACATCGAAGAAATTATTTTGTGGATCATGATTTCTATTCCGGAAATGTATTAGCTGGGAGAGCTGAAGGAAATAGTTTTGCTGATTCCTGAATGTGATTAGGTGAGAGGGGTGGTATGGTGTGAATTCATTATTTTTTATGCTTCACAGTGGAAGCTGCACTTCACTTTACTCTAAGCTGCACTTAATACTATTGAAATACATCCTGAAATCCTTCCATAAAGCCCAATGTACAGGACTACATTTCACAGAGTCTAATATTGAATGCTATTCATATTTTCTCCCTCTTTGTAGTTAGGTTACCTCTATCATTCCACATTAAATGTTATATTATAATGTTTCCTACAATATAGAAAAGCACTTTATTTGTATTTAAGAGTCTAGTTTCTGCCTCTTTTTTTTTTCTTTTTTAAATCATACCTTGATCATAAATATATATATACTCCAGTGCAAAGGCATATTTGTTTGGATCCTTGTTCTCCGATCCATTTACACTTGTTACTGCAGTTTTTTGTTTTTTGTTTTTTTTTGGCATTGGTAATTTTTTACTAACATGATTTGTAATTTAGTTTACTATACTGAGCAGTTTCAGTTTAGGTCCCTCTGAATCGCAGCATTAGTTGAAGGCAAATGTTGATGGCATTGTCGTTATCCCTAAAACATAATCACTGCAATCCACTCTCAATATAGTTGTGCAGTGTATTATTCATGAGCTTATCACTGTTTACGATTCGGAACAACCTTTATGGTTCTGGTGGGGAACTACTTGTCCCTCTGCAATCTATCCATCCTGCATTCTTTCATTAAGTCACTTTTTCTTTTAATGACATACCTCATTCTGCTTAGTAAAATGAAGATTAGTACAGTAAAAAACCCAATTTGCGACTTTGAATGAAATTACATTTTAATCCAGGGACCCTGCTGAATAAGACACATTGTGGCTCCGAGCTAGCCCTGCTCTCAACGGACCCACACATTGCACACTCATTTACACACCTGCACACACATCTATGCACTCAAATATGCAGGGAAGCGCGTGCACACACCCCACACAAATGTATGCCTGCATATATGAGATTCACACGCATGCAGTGTCTGCTCTGTGCTCACTAAAGGTTATTAAGCCTAATGAGGCTTTACAAGGCCATGCTGCCTTTAGTATTTTCTTTGAGATGATGAGGGGATTTGCGCCCAGACCACAGTGGAATAAATGAGTGGCAAGAGAGGGACAAAACTTGTGCCGAGCTAGAGCCGCAGGCAAACTGACAGTTTGAGACAAGCAGGGCCAGTTAATGCAAACAGCTCAAAGCTTTTTCTTTATTAGTACTATGATGACAGTACAGCGCGGTCTTGACTGAGCCAGATTAATTGAGCGGAGCAGAAACAGCAGTGTATGTATTACCAAAAGGACTGTTGGCCTGTTTGAGCTGTTCACTATGGCATTTGAGTTAGTGTTCTTGTGTTTGGCTCATGTTTTTGCCTCTGGTGAAACAAATGTCTCCAGTAGCTCCACACCAGTCCAATAATCCTCTAAAGAGCTAAATAAATAAAGCTGGCCACTGATGGATAGAGGCCAGAAGGAAAGGAAATACTATCTGTATCAGTAAGGAATCAAGAAGCAAAGGCTTCAAAGCAAAGAAAGAGGGAATCAGGTGATAGGAAATGGAGGATAAGGTGTGGAACAGGGGAAGGAGTGATCACTAGGGGAAAGAAGAATCAGGTAGCAGGAAAAGAGGAAAAAGTGAGGAGGTAAATCATGAAGGAGGGATTAAGGCATAGAGGAAGGACTAAGGAATCAGGATATGAGAAAAGGAGAGATCAAGAAAAGAAAGGGGACATGGGTATAAGAGAGGAAATAGATCAGGTGGGAAATGAGAGGCAATGAGGAAAAATGAAGAGAAGAAATAAGGGGGAATGAGTGAAGGAGTAATCAAAGAAGAAAAAAATATTAGTGGAAAGAGGGAAGAAAGAATCGAGGGTGAAGGAGGAATTAGGTGGCACAGGACAGGGATTGGAGCAATCAAGATAAAATGATGAAATCAGTGTGGTAGAACGACTGGAGGGATTGAGTAAAAATTAAGGAATTAGCTGGTAGGGAAAGAGGGAAGAACGGCTTGAAAAAAGGAATAATAGATCAAGAAAGAAAAAAACCCCTTGGGAAATAGGTAAAGGTTAGATTAGAAAAGGGAGAGGCATCAAAAACTTGGGAGGGATCAGGATGTATGGAAAATAATGACAGGAAAAAGACAGCAAGCACTATGTAAACAAGCAGGGATGAATGGAGGAATCAGGATTAGGAAGGGATCATGAAAGAAATGGAACTAGGGAAAGAGATGGAGTGATCAACAGAGGAAGACAGATCGAAGAAGCAGGGATTGATGGAGGTAGGGAGGGTATCGAAAAAATGCAGGGAAGGATGACAGGAGGTCTGATTCTTCTGCTTTCTCTTCCATTGAAGGGGTTGATGGAGGCAGTTTTATCTAAACTGTGCCGGTTCATTAGAGGATTACTGAGTGATAACTTTGCACTATCTGTGATTGAAAAACACTCACACCAACATGTGCACACCCAGAGAGAGAAGTGACTGCGCACATAGAACACACACTAACTTCCACAGACAGTGCAGACACAGATTGTACTCAAAACACACAAGGAAAAATAGACATACTTCCAAACTTTCCTCATCTTTCTGAAGTGGGTTCCATTTTCCTCTACCATAGAGCTAATGTTTGTGCATGTGTGTATACAGTAGGTGCCGACTGAGGCAGAATATCAGAAATTTAGACCAGGTGGGCCTTGGTGATAAGAATGACACATATGTGGCCCTGCAGAGGTTTTCAAAGGTCACAGGTTAAAGACAAGCAGACGCGAGAGGTAGACAGGAAACAGGTGAGAGAAGGTGAAAGACGTGCTGATGTGAGATGAAGCAGATGCTGACAGATGGCTGCGGGAGACGGCTGAGCGAGTGCCAAAGTGACAGGTTAGCCAAATACCCTGGGGTGAAGATGAGAAAGTGGGGTAAATGTCCAGAAATAGGGAAGGCAATATTCAAATAACAAGGGGCAGAGATTGAGCAAGAGAAAGAGATGCAAAATGAAAGTGACTTAGACAATGAGCGATTCAGACAGTTGAGAGGGGGAAAGACAGATCTAAAAAAAAATGAAAGCATTAGGCTGCAAATGTAAAGTGAGCAAGCCAGTAAGAGAACAGAAGGAAGAGAGACCATGAGGTGACAGAAAATGTGACAAAGTAGAAAGCTGTCAGAGCTGAAGTTACTTGAGAGGCGGGCAAGGTGTAGACAGGGGATTGAAAGATGGTAGACCCCTAGGTAACTTCTGTGTCGCTTCTGGGATATTTATGTTGGGAGTTGGCAAGAAAACAGGCATGATTTAGAGCCCATCTGGATTGGCTTCAACTCCTCCTGCCCACAGAGAAAACGCTGTAAGGAGGCACACAACAGTGCATCAGTGGCGCTCACTTACACACACACACAAATACGCATCATTACTTCAGTTACGTCAGTTACATGTGTAGAAATGCAGCTGTTTCCTCCATTTGGCTTCATTCCAGTTTACTGGAGATGAAATTAAATAATCAGTATGAGGTTAAATACTGGCTTTTGGGACAACTCGCTCGGCTGGTGGTCTTAAACATAAACACAAGGAAGCCAAGGACTTTTTTATGCCAGTCTCTTATTATTATCTTGTTTATTCAATATTCTGACCTCAGTCCTCTGTATTATTTATTTCATGTTGTGAAGGCAAGAAAACCCATAGCCACCAAAACACTGCAGTACAGGGCTGGCAGAGCTTCAGGAGAAACCAGGTGTCTGCTGGAATATAGATAATTTAAAGTCCTTACATCTTGTCTAAGGAAGCTTATACTGTAATGAAAGCCAAGTAACAGTTACAGCAAGTTTCCATGTTTTAAAACCATTTTCTTTTATACATTTTCAGAAACAGTCTAAGCCTTAAACTACTTGGTCAGCATGTCAAATAGGCTTGGTTCAGAGGTGGCTTTGCAAGGAGACCCACTATTACCTTCCCATAGTGCGTAAGCAAGTAGTGTACATCAGTGTATACCCTCCAAACACTAATAAAGACATACAGTAGAGTGAGCCATTAGGAATGGAATATCTGTCCTTTTACAACATTGAAGTGTAAAGCAGTGCTTGTCTTGCATTATAAAGGAGGATGTCCAGCAGGTGTTGCCTGTCTTTGTATTTTCCACACATGGCGCTGGATAATGAGCGGCCTGTCCAGACTGTCATTCTCAGCAATGGGTAGTCCTGTGACATCAGCAGGTTACAACACAGGGAGTGCAATATGGTGTAAGGCAATGGAGTAATATAAAGACTGCTGTAAGGTCACGATGGAAGCAGTGGATAATAATGTAGACCCCCTGGCAAGATGGCTGGATGTGGGAATTAAAGTGATATAAGTAGATTTAAGATCCTGCACCAGTCAAATTGCAGCACAGACCTTTGTCAGTGATACAAAAATGTGTGACTGCTGGAGAATGTTCAAGGCTCGCAAAATCTGGTAACCCGACAGGTTATCTGATGGTCCAACGGGCAGGGGTGGTGATACATCGCAAAATCTGATAGCCCGACGGGCAGGGTGGAGATAAATTCTGGTAGTCCGGGTGGAAGACACAATGTCCCCGGGACGTCGGGCTAGTAATTTTGCGAGCCCTGATGTTATTAACTTATAAAAACAAGTATCATTTACATTAATTCATTTTTGTAGTTTTGAGAACAGGCCATATTACTGTTTTTAGCAAAAAAATTTCATTTACATCAGAGGTGGGTAATTACAGACTATTGCTGCCTTACCCACTGCTGGTTACCTGGATCAGGTGTTCGTCAGTCGGAAGCTGGAAGATACCATCTCTGATGAGGGTGGTGTGGGTGAAGACAGTGTGACTTGGTATCTTCAAGCTTCAGATTGAATGAACACATCTGATCCAGTGGGTAGGGCAGGGGTGGAAAACAAGCAGGACAGTGGCCCCAGAGGACCAGAACTTCCCATCCCTGGGCTACAATTTCTAAACTGTTGATGTAGATTAAATCTCAGTAGTTAAACTTCACTGTATAATTTCAAATCCTGTGTGCTTGAGGACAGAGCCAAAACCACAAATTTATCAACACCCACTTTCTGACTCCAGTGAAATTCCTCATCCTCACACAGATAAATGCACACTGCACAATGTGGAAACACACACCTCTTTATTCATCCCCCTCTGGAGATGAATAAAGTTTATCTTATTTTATCATATCTTATCTGTAACAATCATCTATACTGCAACACTCACCTAACCTCCATATACTACATGGACATGATGCTGTAGATGTAAGTGTATAGGCACATGTCTGACACACTCAGACATGACAGTTCCAGGTCTGCCCCACACATGCATGGATATACACACTGTCAGATTTTATCGGGGAGCATCCATCCTTCACATGAGCAGTTGTCATTTCCAAAGTCTTGTTTTGTCCCCACCCCCTGTTTCCCCCCTTCTCTCTCTCTCTCTCGCTCTCTCACTCTCTCTCTCTCTCTCTCTCTCTCTGTATTGACCTCTGTTCAAGCTACCTCCATAAAGTAGAGCAGAGCGGAACAGCAGATAAATCCTGAGTGATATCCCAGGCTGGCTGGTGGTGCAGGGGAAACATCAAGACGATCTGATATTCATATGCACAACATCTTAACACATAAACACTATTTATGGATCATAAGGAGACATGCAGACATGGTATGGAGACATGGAGAGATTCACAGTGAGAGACTGGGTAGCAAAGAAATTATTTGAGAGGCAGAGGACTGAAGGCACTGGATGAGTGAATGATGCAAAGAGACAACAAATGAGAGCTTAAGGGTAGGGGTGACACAAAAAACAAAGAAGAGAGAGAAATAAAGGGTAAAATTAAGTGTCAAAGGGAGAAAAGAAACAGGATGTGATCAATTTTTCTTCCTCATTGCCCTTCACAACAAAGGACAGACTGTCCTCCAGATAGTGCTAAAGCAGCCTCCCTGTCGCACTTATCTCATGCCAAGACGCACTAGAGAACTGAGCAATATTTCACTCTAATTCAGGTCAGGAGCGTGCATATATCTTGCATCTGTTCTGCAATCACACTGCCTTGTTTTTTTAAGGAAGAACTGAAGAAAAACCACAAAAGTACACTTTTTTTGGACAGTTTTGGAGATTTATTCCATGCCAGAGATATAGAAAAAAGGGACATATAGTCAGATAAAATGACAAATGGCATCAAATATAAACAAATCAATAGTGTATGATAACTTTATGGCTCAATGCCATGTTTTAATGAGAGCAAACTCCACCAATCTAGGCTGTCACTTGAGTGAACTAATTTAAGTTGGATTTTCTGATACAGTATTGGATGAGAAACATAAATGATTTGTTTTCTTCCTGTAACGAGTTTGACTAGGAAACGGTACAGAATTGGCTAGAATCAATAAGTTCAGAACTACTTCAGGCAAGGAAAACAAAGCGTGAACATTTTTTAATTGAGGAAAAAGGAATGGACAAGCATAGAATAAAACAGTGAGACAGTGTTTATGAGCAGAGTGGGCTAACATGAAGTTATGTCAGGTTGAGTTTTTTTTTTTTTATGAAGGAAAGTTATTTATTTTCTAGGCACAAGAGTGAACTGGTATTAAGGCAATCAGGTGGAATGGCTTGGTTGAAAGCATCTTTTCAGACAGGACAGCAAGGCAGAATGGTTGGATAGAGATATCGTTTCCTTGCAGCTCACTGGTAAGTTCTGCTGTAGAGAATTGTCAGGTGTAAAATTGGACAGGGGAAGAAATGTCAATTTTGGTTGAGGTGCTTCAGAAGACTGGATCAAATCATACACCTTATGATAATGTAACACATAGTAAGAACTACAGAAACTACACAGGTAACTCAACCCATATGGCTTTTGGGTAAAGCCCTGTGTGTTGACTTCCACTGAGCTGTTTACATCAAGAAAATGAATTAAAACATTTGTGAAGAAAGTATAAAGCTAAAGTTTTATACTCAGCTTTGAATGGATTCTTCTTCACACATTTTGGTTGTAGAGTAATGTCCTTACAAGTGAATAAAATTCACACCTCCAGGCCACTATGGTGGAATATCATTACCCATCAATAACTATAAATCAGTTGCAGGTTTGAATTTGCCAAAGTACTTAAATCCTTGTGATACTGCCTAGAGCTGTATAATAAATATATTACTCTGGAACTACCTAGATTGAATTCCCAACCTACAGTTTCCCTATGAGCAGTCAAAAAAATTAGGGTACATTTTCCATAAGAAATGAAACATGAAAATTATAATTTCAAGTTTTGAGTTTCCATTAACCCTGCGATGGACTGGTGGCCTGTCCAAAGAGAGCTGGGAAAGGTTCCAGCAGATTCCCTTGACCCTAAATAGGAATAAGCAGGTATAGATGATGGATGGAGTTTCTATTAAATTTTTGCGCCAACAAAATAAGTAGTTGGCTTTCACATGTAAGCAAACTGGGAGACGCAGGACTTTTCATGTGGTCACTGGTGCACATGATTATCCTGTTATAGTGTGATTCTTTTGTTTTGTTTTTTTGTTTGTTTGTTTTTTGTGTTGTTTGTCTGCTTGGTTTTTGGCAGAACAATCAAAGCAAAGCTTGTGACTCAGCAAGGCAATCATTGCATTGGACATTCCAGCAGCAATCACTCCCAGACTTTGTTTAACAGGGCTAATTTTCAAAATGGCACTGTAGAACAATTGCAGCATTCATTGACAGGCTTGTCAGTACTGGTTAAAGGATGTCTGATAGACCTGGAGGTTGCACAGTGTGTACTTTCTGTTCATCCAGTGTTGGTCTCAATCAGACCATCATGACTGCAGCAGCACTGAGCTACAGGTTGGCTGCCAAAGCTATTCCAACAGTGACAACGCTCTGTCAGTGTTACTGTTTGTGTGTATATCATTGTCATGTTGCCTGATGGGAGAATGTTTTATGTGCCTTGTGTGTTGTTATGAGTGCTAACATGTCCAACTGGATCTGGTTCTAAGTTAGTGAGTGACTTTGACTCTTTAAAATTCTTGAGTGTCATTTCAAATGTGAAAACCTGAAAAATTCTTTCAGTGTAAATTTTGAGTTTTATTTGTAAAAGCTGTGTCAAAGGATTTGTGGCTACTTGGGTGGAGCGTGGAACGAGCTGAAAAATTGCCTCACCTTATCAGGTCTTTGGAGAAAATGTATTTTAA
Organism: Mastacembelus armatus; assembly: GCF_900324485.2. Taxonomy (NCBI): domain Eukaryota; kingdom Metazoa; phylum Chordata; class Actinopteri; order Synbranchiformes; family Mastacembelidae; genus Mastacembelus; species Mastacembelus armatus. The sequence goes on along the minus strand of NC_046654.1, from coordinate 5,451,729 downwards.
CATTAGGGTTTATGGTTTTCTGGCTGATGAGAAAATACAAGATCATTGTTCACAAATGTTTATTCTTGGTGATCACTCTTTCAGCACTCTCTTCACCAACCCCTGAGAACCGACTCTTTACTCTCTGTAGATGTTACTTGATGCTGGACAGGTGGTGTACAGTGGAGCGTACAGTTAATGCTAATTTAAACAAGGTTGATGAGCTAAAAATGCTAATGGCAAATGCTTAAGAAAAAGTGCTTGGAGGGGACCAGTTATAAGTGATAATGCTCTGTGGTGTTGTCACTCACATTAACACATTAAGTTGTAACAGCTTAGTTGATAACCAAACCTAAATATATATCACGTGGGATTTCAGACATGTCAGGTTTAATAAAACAGTTTTGTTCAGATGAGTTGAAAATACTTTGTAACCTGGTCTCATTGTGCATTAACAATAGCATACATGTATGTATGAGTTACCTGTATATACAGTAGATCATACAGTATGAGGACCGCTGGTCTGCTGTAATTCTTTGCTAGCACTTAAAGGATGAGATATTGATCACAGCACACACACTTATTTTCCTGCTTTACATAAATCAGTCAGTGATTGACAGGTCCTGGACCTGGAGCTGTTCATCAACTTGACTTGATTTTATCAGTATACCTACCTCCATTCATCAGGCAGCCAGTGGGTTAACCATGCTTTTTAAATCAGCATCACCTGCATCTCCAAGAACATTCATCAACACTGGATATTTTCCAAAACCAAATAATATAGCTTTTTTTTCTATAAAGCAGACCTGATTTTGCACAAGCCTAAGTGATTAGTTTTGCAGTGGCACAAATTGTTTGGGGGTAGATTGTTAGCAGAGAATGCACTGGGTCCTCAGGAGGAAAGCATTCAGTCCTCCAGCTATTTAATTATGAGGGTGGCAGACCCCTGGGTGCGTGGCTTCATTCTCCCACAACAGTGGCTCACTAACAAACTCCACTGAGCGCGTTTGATTGATTTGAAGCAATTTGAAATGGCCATGAAAAGACAAAGGCAGTGACAAAGAAGATAAGGGAAAGGGGGGAAGGTGGGAAGAGAGGAATGCAGAGACAGGAGGGACAAACGATGGAAGAATGAAGAAGGAGACAGCATGTGGGATGTCAGGAGGGAGGAAGACGGTTTGAGGGATGAAGGGGAGCAAGGCCTGGATACATGGCTGGAGGGCTGGGCAGACTGGGAGCTGGGGATGGTGGCATCTTTCTTGGCACAGCCATTTCCTGCACACACAACATCCACACAACTACACACAGAGCCAGGAGGCACATTTACACACAAGCCCACACAAAACACACTTTGTTAAACTGTTGTTGGGCCTTTCACAGTATCAGAGGAGCAGAGATGTGGATATATTTGCATAAATGGGTATTACACTCTGAGCCAATGGACAGTAGCGATGGCTAAAGTAGATAAGATAAAGCTTTCATTCTTCCTTTCTATCCCCCACTGTTACCACACACAAACTCTCCATTTATTGCTTATTCTCCTTTTTTTCCTCATTTTCGCTCAGGACAAAAACCTTCTCTTTTCCTCCTTTTCCTACTCCATCTCCCAGCAACCTCACCCACTCAACCCATTCATTCTATACATTTGTTGTGCAGCTAGCATTTGTCGCTTCCAACTTCTGCTCTTATCTGCTTTACTTAACTCCCACTGTGAGAAGTTTTTCAATTATCCCTGCCTCCACCGCTGAGGGTTAGGGGCGAAGGCACTGTTTTGGCAGAATAAAGAGTCCGCAGAGGAGAGAGGGAGAGGGAAAAAGAGGTGGATGGAGGGGAGAGATGGATGAGAAGTTGAGGGAGAGATTCCGCAGTGACTCCGTTCCAACAAGTCATCTTTCATTTTTATGACTTCAATCAAGTGTCCTTGAAGCCTAAATATACTCAGATCATGCACTTTTATGCTGGCTGGAAGGCTGGGATACCTTTGAACAGAATACCTGTGCTGCCCATTGTGTGCACAAATTATAATGACTGTCACTATAATGCTGTCATCTATTAGTGTCCTGCTCCTGCTCTACCTTGGCATACAAACAAAAATACACATTACCTCCTTTTTTCCCTCTGGGCCATTGTTTGTCAGTGTGTTTCTCTCCCCGTCTGCCCCTCCCACACTGTTTTATTCCCCACTTCCACCTCTGTCTTTCTTCCATTCACATGCACACACAGTCTCTTTCCCTTGGCAGGAGACCACTGCAGTTTGTCACACACTGTGCAATATGTTACAGACTGGCGTCACTAAAACTGTATTTCTCTGTTTCTGTCTCTCTGCTTCTCTCTCTCGCTCTGTGTGTGTGTGTGTGTGTGTGTGTGTGTGTGTGTACATGTGTACGTGTGTGTGTGTGTGTGTGTGTGTACATGTAAGTATATGTGTGTGTGCGTGAGGGTGAGAGGGACAGAGTGTGAACTTGCTGAGGATGTAACCTTGCCCAGAGAAATCTCACTTCAGAAAGTCTGTCACCTTTGTGTGTGTGTGTGTGTGTGTGTGTGTGTGTGTGTGTGTGAGGGTGTGTGTGTGAGGGTGTGTGTGTGTGTGTGTGTGTTCCAGGACAGTTACAGAGTTATATAGTGTATAATTCCATCTGTCAGAGTCTACCTCACTGGGATGCAGTGTGTGTGTGTGTGTGTGTGTGTGTGTGTGTGTGTCACACACAGTTGGAATGCCTGCTGTTCCTTTAGCTATTCCAATTCCTTGTCCCATTTCCATCCTTCATGTTTTTTTTTTTATTGAGACTTGTCTTCTCCCTTCTGTATCTCCATCTTGCCCCTGTTTCCCATTATTTAATTATGCCTTTCCTTGTCTCTTTTTCCTCACTTCTTCGCCCCTCACCACCTTGATATAATTCTTGGCATATCCATCTCCTCCACTCTCCATTTTTGTTTTACCTCTCTCCCTTTTGCTCCCTCTTATCACTTTCCTTCCCCCTCTTCTCCTCCTAGTTATTTCCCACCTGCATGGGATTGCTGTTCAGAGCCATTGAGCTCAGGGCTTGTAATACCCTGACCAGAGTTATTTAGCTACGCTATGACAGGTAGGGAAATGAAATCACCACTGGCCGTGTGTGTGTTTTTCTTTTTGTTCCCTGTTACTGTTTCTCCTTCCCATTTATGAGACCCTGCTGCTGGGTTATTTTTAGTCAGTTGCCACCTTTTCACTGGCCTGTAAAAACCAACCACCAGACATTCATTTAGGCAGAAATTCTCTATCATGATTGCACAATTGATGAATGATAGTGTGGTGTGCAGTTATGTTTTGGCATGAATAAAGGGTTATACCCTTGCATGGCCATTTTTTCATAACTGCTTTGGAGAAGCAGAATCTAAGCAGAACTTGTGCTTCAATTTATCCATTTTTCAGCTGCCACTCACTCAGTTTATCATCTCTGTGACCTGACCTGAGTGTGGCTGCTGCTGCAACTGTTTATCTTATTGTCTACGGTTCGATGTCCACATGCTCCAGGGTGTTTTTTGTTTAACTCAGTTTTCAGTGTGTTCCCACTCTGGGACTGCTTATAAAGCCAACAAGCACTAACACTTAGTGTTTGATAGCAGCATAGTTAAAGTGCCAAATACTGCTCCTGACGCTACTAATCAGTGAAAGTTTTCCCACTTTCTTGCACACAACCATGTCTAAATACCCAATACTCATCTACTGCTGAGATGCACTGTTGTCCCTTCAGTCTGTTGGAAACCCTCCTGCACACCCTTGTGTTTACTGAAACCTGTAAGCCCCAGAGGTCCCAGCTCACTGGCTGAACTGGAGGGGCTCTGTCTGATTCATGCAGAGAGGACCCTTCAGGCAAGAGCAGCAGTGGAGGGTGTATGTTAATCTCAAATTCAAATACATTACACAGTGAGCGAGATAACATAGACCACGGATATTGAACTGCTGTGCTTATCTCTAAGACCCTTTTACCTTCCAAGGGAGTTTGGCAGTATCCTTATTTGTGCAGTCACCATTATGCCAAGTGCAAATGCTTCTAAGGTGGCAAAGTGTGCCCACCAGCAATTATAACAGGCTCCAGGTGCCTTTTCATTCTTGGTCGTTTTAATCATTGTAAACCTTAGCAGTTTGTTAATTACTTATTGGTATCTCTCAGCAGGTCAGAGTAAACAATTCATGTTCTGTGGTCAGGCAGACCAGCTCAGGCTCTACACAGATGACTGTCAAGCACCCACTAAGATCTCAAACAATCCTGCAGTTCTTGTTTTGCTTTAGAAAGACACCAGTCATTCTGTATACCACTGAGGAAAGCTTGTGAAGTGGTGCGGCTTCAAGCACTTTACTGTCACTCTGGAAAAAACAAAGAAATAGTCTTCGATCTCCGGGCAGTGGGTGATCACAAGCCAGTGCTCATCCATGACATAGGCTACTCATTACACAAGTCACCACACACAAATAGTTGGCAGTGTGTTCGGTTTGATAATCTCTCTGCACATCTTAAATCACAGCTGGCCTGTACCGTGCACATCTCCATGAACTTCACTGTGGGACAAGAACATCAGTCCTTCCAAACCCTGTATGAACTGTCAGCTATTAAAGATGCACACAAAATTCCATCTGCTTCAATACACATTCTCCACTCAGAGCACGAGCTCCTCCCCTCAGGCAGAATTTAAAGTGTCTCACAGTGCAAATCTGATCGCCTCAAACTGTCACTCATCCTAACCTCTGTTAGACTATTAAACAGCACCAAGACACAGATATTAATGTACCGTATAGACTTTTAAATTATTGCATTTAATCTTTCATTCTCTTCAGCAGCATGATGTGACAATGTTTTAACAGGCACATGTGGAATATCCCTCTGCTCCTAGTGTTTATGTATATTTATTATTTATACTGTACATCTTCTTGTGTTACCTTTGTATTATCGGTTTCTTTTACACTGAAGCGCTGGTTCCCAGAGTGAGGTGCATGGAGCTATTGCTGGGGGGTCACGAGGCATGCTTGAGTTCTGATAGCATAACATAGACAAGTTTGTGAGAGGGCTCCCTGCTAAACATAATGCTACAACAGAGGCTGATGAGTCTTCACCAACTCGAAGCACAACTTCCAAAGCAAAGACAAGAGAATATGACAGGACCTATATCGCCCTTGGCTCAAAAATATGCTTACCCTAAAAGTGGAGATCGTGCAGAATAAGTTCACGAACCACTGCACTAGAGACAGACATAAGCTGCTCTCATTGGCCAGGATATATTTTCTTTTGGGGAGACTAAATATGTTCTTACTCACATGCACATGTTGTTCTTAGCCATCCTGGAGACTGGGTTCTAGAGAACCCTTGAGTTTTCATCTAACGACACTATGTTGACATTTGTGGTTTTGAGTGAAATATTTTTACAGTAATTGAATGGAATGCTATAAAATCTAGAGATGGCCCATCAAGCTACATTATAAATATGTTCATACCTTAATTTTGATGATGTAATTTTCATGATAAAATACCTGCAAAGTGCAGCCACAGCTTTGTCTTTAGTGCTAATTAGCACATATTAGCATGTTAAACTGCTAAACAGCAGCATGTTAGCGTTGTCATTGAGCAGCTTATCATTGTGTTGCCTAATGTGGCCTAATGTGCGTCTGTGCGTGCTGCCAAAGGCTGTCATTTATGCTCTTGCTTGCTTCCTCTGCTGATTCTCCTTTCTCATGTGCATTAAGCATGTCATTTTGCATGTGTAACAGGCAAGTTGGCCGCCCCACTTCACAAGCAGAAAATGTTCGATTATGTTCTCTGTAAGGCCCTGTTTTGTGTCCAAACAGAACATGAACCAGAGGTGTCAATTCCAGAGTTCTTGTATTTCATGCAAAACATTTCAACACTCTCCCGAACCGATCCCTAGTACCATGTAGATCGATTTGCTCATGCTTCTGTAGAGAATTGGGTGTTGTTGCCTAGAGGCCAGAGAAACTGGTTTGGATTGCATTATAGCTGCAAGGAAAATGTGAGAATTGTACAGTATAAGGTCCTTTTTAAGAAACTTGGTGGAGGACTGTAAAGGACTGGTGTGAAAGTACCAAACCCTGAATGAAAGTAAGGTGAATATAACAAAACTTGTGCATGGTTGGTTGATACTTTTTGGGAAAATTTACAGTTGGAAAAACTCAAAAAAGTGATATAGTGTAGAACCTTTTTTCCTTCACGGCATACTCTTTCAATCTGCATACTTTTTTTCAAGCTTAGGGGCCCAACTGAGGTGACAAATTGGTCCCAGGGAAAGGAGAGACTGCCTGATGTTCAAGAATGGAAGATGTGTGAAGTTCTGATCCGTAAATGTCATTTTATCTCTTGGCTATCTTTCAAAAAAATCATTTTCTATCTCTCTTAAGGGTGTAATTTTCAACACACACACATACACTGACACTCCCTCTCTCTTCCAGCATCTCGTTCTCATCTGTCATATGCTTAATCTGATATTAAACTCCCAAATGCTACAGCATCCTTCTGAGCTCTGATTTAACTTTGAGACACATGCATACCTGCCAGAGACACACACTCTCTTGTGTCTCATTGTTGTCTCATCTCTCATGCTCTTAAATATGGAGACAAACCTGCCAAAGACATTGATTTCTTCCCCTCCTTCTCTCTCTCTCCTTCTCATACTCACTGACCTGCCAGTGCCACAAAACACCTTCTCCCTTTGAGCAGCCTCCCTACAAATGTCTGCTTGGGCATTGAGGGGTGAAGGAAGAGGAAGGGTGGATGCTGGGGGAAGATGGGGATTGGGTAAGAGATACACACATCAGACACAAGGAGGATTTCACTTTTGCGTGAAATCACGTTATCAGACTGGCACAGAGTATGCCAGCTGGGAGTGGAGAGCAGGAGGATGAGAGGCTGAGCGGCAGTTGTTTTAGACACTGTAGACTTTCATAACCTGGTTACAAAATATTATACACAGAAGAGCTGAGATTTTGTTAATGAAATATTACTCGACAGGCTCACGTTTTGTACCCAGAACTGTTTAAGTTGTTAATTTGGATGTGGTGTGGTCCAGTCTACAGAATTGGGTGTCAATTTCATGGTTACTTTGTCTTGTACACCAACCTAAGCTTCAAAGAAACGGCTTAGATAAAAAGAGGAGCATATAATCACTAACAATACACGCTCACACATACTCATGCATACTATACAATGCATTGGCATAATCTTCCCTGCTTTGGCATGTGAATGCACATTCAAGTGTGCACACACATTTATTGTATATACAACATACTAGGTGCAGTATATAGCAGAAAATGCCTTTAAGTAGTAAGCACACACACACACACAACACCTTGCTATATACTATTCATTATTTTGTTATTCTTCATTTTGTTTGGGTTATATTAATTATTCATCGCATCTAGCAGCCTGCAAATATCATCCCAGGAGATTAATATAAAATGTATCTGTCCCACTTCCTCACCAGCATGCTCACTTATGCCCATGCTGTACCTGACAGTGAGCAAGAAGCCTATTTGCTATGCAGGGAAACCTCTGACAAGCCGAAGACCTAAAGCTGAGTTAATTAAACATTAAGCATTAATCATAATGAAATCGTTAATCTCAACACGATTATCTGTGATATTTTGTATATTATGTCTTCCTCCTCAGGCATACTGAGTGTGCGGGGACACACACTCCGGCACGCACACAAGCTCATAGACGTAGAGACAGAGTGAAGATAATTTGCCTAACCTAATGTGTTTGCACATGTGCGTGTGGGCTGACGAGTCAGCTCTCATTGCTCTTTGATGCCCTTTACATGTTTCAATCAACATCAATCAACACTTGGAATACAGCTCTTCATATTAATTGAGACTAAGGAGTGAAACAGCAGAGAAACAATGAGGGACAACATTCACAGATCAGTGGATATTGCTTATTAGTGATTTTTTTTACGTTATAGGGTCAAATGTCATTGTAGACCACAGTAACTTCACAAACCTGGGTGCACACATACACACACACACACACACTCACTCACGCACTCACGCACTCAGAGAAGTCGTACAAGCTCACAGCTGCTCTCTCTAATTGAAAGATCACACATATCCAAGGTGTTTGCCAACTAAGGAAATTAAGTTTGGATTCTAAAAGTCCCATTACTTAGAAAGATCTGATGCATGTAATCTTACTTATGAATCTAAATTGGAGGTGACTTTGTAGAGTGTTAAACTCTGAGCTGCATTTACAAAGATTATGCTTTCTCTTTTCTTCTTTACTTTTCTGCTCTTCAGCTTTGAGGAGAAGAGCTGCAGTTATCACTTTGTCAAGACACAGACTAGGTTTGTGGTTCTGAGGCGAGTCTGGGTCTTATCACTGGCTGATTTTGTTTCTGAATATGTCTGTTTCCTTTTGGCACGGACACAAGAAAAGACTACACACTTTCTTCTACATAAAATGTTGATTCTGTGTCATACACTCACACAAACATAAAAGATCTGTGTTTTCTTGTACATGCATGGTCACCTAAGCCCATTTCACACAGTTACATACACATATTCAGTGTTCAGCTCCAGAGAAGTTACCATCTAATCCCTTAATTTGTCTCCAAACTGACAAGAGTTACTTTGCTCTAAGTGGCCCACCCTTGCGCCTTTGTTGATGATAGCATCAAGTTATTTTCCATAACTACGCACTGCTTCAATTATACCCCCTGGCAAGAAGCGCTAATGGCAGATAAGTGATTAGGATGTAGTGCAGAGATTTGGCCCATTTATTTGATGTAGTTGTTAATACTGAAACTGAGGTAGCATAGATTAGCCAGATTAGTGATGTATTTTCTTCTGTAGCCCAAAGGGAAGAGGCCATATGGCCAACACTGGTATTGTGATTACATTTCTACATAAATAAAAGGTTTTAAAAGTCTGTTGGCTTAGGGTCAAGTGGATTGTGCCAGAACTTTCTTCACAAACTCACAATCAACATGTCTAAAACATCAGTCACAGATCATGAACGAATGAAGCCTGATGAAGGCTGGAAGAAAATACTGAAAATACTTTTATTGGTTAATTTGATATTGTGCTTATATGGTGCATGTTCGTACAGAATATCTGTGGTTAGTCAAATGACTAAAACTGATTAGGGATATGGAAACATTGTGGTTGGAGTTAAAGTTACTACTTTGTTAAAGGCACTCTGGAGTTTTTGACATCTGTGTCTTATGAATTTATGTACTATACTTAGCAATGTGTCAACAAAGACTAGAAGGAAAAAGATTGTATTGAAAGTATTGATATAAATAAGGCAGATTTGAAAATGTAAAAAAAAATCTGCTTTATAAATGTTTTATAAGGAAGGAAAGTCATTCATCACATTTGTTACCCCTTGAGGATATACAGAATATGTTGTGGTGTGAAAGACATTGAGCACAAAAACTCCACAGGGCACTTTATAAGGATGGGAGACTTTACAGTATGATTAAGGTAACTATTGGCAGGAAATGCAAAGTAGACCACAGTCTTCCATGTTAAGCTGTAACCCATGAAACCACCTTGACTTCCACCTTGTGCAGGCTTCAAAAGGTTTTGTCACGTGAATACATATTTCATTTTTGGGGTGTTTTCTGAAAGAGCTGATGATGTTTTTCTGTGGAGGACAACCTCTCTGTCATGTGCTTGGAACATGTGGAGCAAAATAAGACCACAGCTATTTTATTAAGCCAGAGACTCCCTAGCGGATTAATTAGCTCTGTCAATGATATGTGCATGAGTTAACAAAATGCCTGTAAACAGGGTGGAATTTTAGTAATGGTGAAAATTTAAATGGCAGCATTGACATATTTTTGCATGGTTTCAGTTACAGGCAGCCTTGTGTATATGTGTTTGATGCTGGTGTTTTTAATAGGAACTGAACAATAGTATGTTTTTGTCTTGTAAATAAACCCATGCACATGCCTCTTGCTTAAAGGTCACATCTGAAGGGAGAGGTTGCAGCAAAAAATGAGACTTCTGTATGCAGGATGAATTATTAAATTGACTAATGCTACATCTACAAGGAAATAAAGGCTCTTGGGCTTTGTTAAGTGCAAGTTCTTGTAATATTACTTGCATTTTTTTAAAATCTGTATCATCCCCCTCGAGTATGTTAAGTATACCATTTACTGTAAGCTCAGAAGAAATCCTTGTTTATCTAATGGGTTCCTTAAGTGAACAGAGTGACAGCTTATTATCTTGTTGAACAAATCTGTTACATTCCCCATTTATGCAATTAGATCATGTACAAAACTGGTGTGACTTACTATAAAAACCTGTAAATAACTCAGTGCTTTGCCTTTGAAAGGAATAAAGATAATGTACAGGAAACTGTGTTTGCATAAGTTTGAGATTTTGTATTTTGGTTATCTGATATCTGTAATGTAGTACAATGCCTATTTCTTAACATCACAAGGTTTCCAATGGCATTTTGTATGCAGGTGAATCTTTTGCTGAGATTTGACCCTGAGATCAACATAAGTCGTGAGTGAACTATGTTCCTCCCTCTGTTTGGATGAATAATCAAACAAGCTGCAAAAATGACTGTTTACTATTATCCAAGGAAGTAAACGGGGCAAAATATCTTCCCCCTGAGAGACATTTACTACATTCGAAATCTGCATTTGACAGCTGCAGTGCTGTTGTTTATGTTTTGTAGTTTAGGCTCTGATGAAAAACATAGTGTGAGGAATGCGTAATCATAATGGAGCAGCTTACAGGGCACACAGCTGGCAGTCAAGGTCACTAGTTTGAACCCCCCCCAATGCCTTATGTTGGTGTGAAAACTGAATGTGTTCTGACCCTTATAAATGTTAACTGTGCTGTTTTACTCGTGCTTTTACTTACTCGTGCTCACTCGTCAAGATTAGGATGTGCTTGTGCTGTGCCACTCCGAATATGACGAAATGTATAAAGTGTTAACGGGTGGATTGCTATAAAAAAAAAAAAACATGCATGCTCAGCATACACAGCAAATCATCCCAGGCTAAATCAAGGTTTAGAAAAATGTCCACATCTGTCTTGAATTACTGATACTGCAGCCAGTGCAAATAATCTTTTTTAGTCAGTAGAACATTAGCACCGTTTATTCACATTTTATTGGCAGACTGAGCTAATGACAGGCCCAGATGCACAAAATTTATGTGAGCATGTACCTTATGTTTACCAATGTGTTTGGTTGGGAAACATCAGTCAAGAACATCCTCGTCTTAAAGGAAGATTCTGGTTTAATATACCCTGAGTCAAACATACTGGTTTTCAATAAATGATTAGGTTAGTAAAACGTATTTGTAAGAAAAAGCACACTATATAAATATCTTTCACTATTTATACATTAACTTATCTAACTTCCCATGTAGTGAGGCCTTATTAGCAGTTAACTATGCTCTCTTTAGTTTCTACCACAAAATAAGAGGGTATATAGTCTTGTTAAAGCTGTTGGTTTGGTTATGAGCTGTCTGATTGTCAGACCACTTACTTGTTGCCCCAGACTTCGTTGCAGTGATGCCACTGTTCTTCCACGTCAGCCTTTTCTTTGGGTAGTTTGCTTGAATAATTCGGTGAAATGATGTGCAAAACTCCAAAAACAAAACCTGAGGTGTAATAAACCGTAATATGCCTTTAAAATTTCTCCTGTGCTTTGTCAGTGTCAGGGATTTCAGTGTAGTGATACTTTGCTAAATATTCATCAAGTAGCCAGAAAGATTTCTAAGAAACTGGATTTAGATGAGAAACATTTATAATAATGTTAATCTTAAATGTGTCTCACACTAATTCTCAGTGTTTTTTTTATTCTTTGGATTGAAACCGATTTCACCGTTCATTTGTGCAGTGGCTACTTCTGCAGGCTTGACGTTGCATATTTGATCACCCAAAGTGGACTGAGACCAAACAACATTACCCAACTGTGTCCCAAATCACCTTACCCCACATGGCCCCTCAGTCACCTGGAACTCACATTAGAGAGGCACTTGTGTGTAGGTGTCTTTTGTCATACATATTATCGCAGATTCAGATTGGAGTCTAATTGTCTTTTTGTTCACTTCTTCTGTCAGCATCACTCTTGCTCCCAAAATTTTCTCTCTTCACTAATTATCTCCTTTGTGCTCGCTCTTGCACTTGAAATCATTCACTCTGTTCTGGTCATATTCATCTTCTGAGTCTCTCTCCCTCTGCCTCTCCATCTCTCCGTCATCTCTCTCTTATAGAGATGGATGAAAGAGGATATCAGGGAGTCTGGGTGGAGAGCTCAGCTGATAGGCTGAATCAAGGCAGGTCATTTACTAACGGCAAGCCCATCCATCCTGGGAAGCCCTCACCCCCTCCCACTCACTCACACACACACACACACACACACACACACATACATCCTTGACTCAACATACCCTCTTGCACAAACACACTGCTCCTAAATGACTTCCATCTCTCTGGGTATATTGTTTAACTCCAGGGAAGTCTGGCCTGAGTTTCAGTATTCAACCTAACCAAAGCAAAGGGATCTTTTCCATTAGGAACTTGTTCTGTCACACATCCAAGTATGCACACTCGCCAAACTAAACACACACAAAATTGCACACTCTTAAGACTAAGACGTATCACACATACTCAGAAATGCACCCAGTACCCAAAGCTCTAGACACCTCATTACTGGCATGGCATGCTTTCACTACTGGGTCCTGTTAATAAAAGTGCCCCCCCCAAGGTTTTTGCTGTTTGCTGCCATGCTCCCTGTGGGTCGACTGTTAATGACATCATGCCATTCTGCATCTGTACTTGGGGAGCTGTTGGTATCATTCACCCAGTAACTAAATAATGTTGCCACCTCATTGGTCCAGCTGCCTGATGGTCAAATTACAACCCAACAGGAGACTGTTTTCTACCCTGACAGCCGCTGCACCGGCCCAGACCACTTATTTTACCCCCCACATTATAGGATGATTACTGCAAATGGTTGATGCCACCTCTAACAGGTTAGCAAGTCAGTGAGAGAGGAAGCTAAAACTGGGCTAGTGCAAGGGAGAGAGAGTTATGATCTAAAAAATCGTGGTGTTGGAAAACCAGAGGAAAGTGTTCTGAAAAGAGCAAGGCCATGTTGCCACTCCATCATGCTGTGGTTATTGACAGATGTGTGGCATAATCAGAATACAGCATGTATGCGTTACTGTAAAGCGGATAGATGAGTCGGGGGAGAAAATGCGATTATGGTGGCAATCAGAACTCAGATTAGCCTTCCTCTGTACCTCTCTCCACTGTTCAACATAGGAATCAATCACCACACATTCACTACGCCTCCCCACATCACACACAGGGTTGCATGAAAAGGACAAATATTATTCTCTCCGCTAGGGAAAACAACATTGTCTATAGAGTAAGGACAACAATCATTCTCTTTAATAAATAGCGGCAGCTATTATGATCATAAATAGTGAGGGGGGCCAGAGGCGGTTTGTAAGGGGGGAGGATGATACACAAATCCATTCAGCATATTTCTGCTGTGGGCTTGTATCTCTGGAACTAAGGGGATCAAAGGAACTCCTGACAAAAGAGGCGCCGATGCAGCGTGCTGAGATGACAGCCTTCACCAATGCTAGGAGTGCACTCAGCACTAACATTGGCTGACTAGAGACCTGACTAACCAGTCCAAAACAGCACATTCAGTGCCCCTACTGTTTCATCTGTCAGATCATTATTGATGACATCAGGACATTTGCTGGCCTGTGGAGACTCATTAAATTAAGAAGACAACTGGTCAAGAAAGTGAGCAGTCTGCACAGGATTACTTCATTTACTCGACACTACAGACTAGCAGGGAATCATTTGCATACTTTGATGTGCACTTGCATTTTAGTTATTCCCTCTGGATCACCATTTGTTTAAACTGTGTGACTTGGAATCATGTAGCAAAAAACTACTTCATGGATATGTACAAGGCCCAAAGCACTTGGCTGGTTTGAGTATGTGATCACTTTGTGTTTGTGTCCTAATGTGAGTGTGTACGTGTCTGTGTTTGTGTCCAGGAGCAGTAGACATCTTGTTGTCTCAGTTCTACAGAAGCTTGCGGTGCTTTGGGGTGAAATTCTGATGTGCTCTGTGTCTTGATCATTCAAATTAATTTGGAGCCATGCTGAGAACAATATTCTATCAAATGGTTTGTAAATCACAGGCGTTCACATTTATACGCACACACATACACAGTCAGCACTTTGTGTATGCATACACATGTGCAACTTCTTACTCACACAACTACAGAAACACATTCACCTCGCTATGGTTGGTTTGGCGCCAGTCTACACAATGACTGAATCCCATTTTCTCTCAGCTTCTCTCATTTGGAATGATCTCAATAAAGTCAGAGCCTGGAGGAAAAGAGAAGACATGGCCCGTCAAGACTTTTATGGCTTTTCCCACACTTGCGCAGGACTACAATGGTGTTTTACGATGTTACTGTATAACCCATCCCCTTCTAGCCTACCTCACTACCAAGGAAACTAACAAGGTCCTTATGTTTAATGGACTCAACACACTCACATCTCCAGCAGTTGCCAAATTGTGAGTGTGATACGAGGAGCCTAAACGACAAGCACCAATTTTGATCTAATCAAATCTAATCCCAAGTGTGCTTTACACGTTCACCTCCTGTGTCCCTGTGCACGTGCCACAATCTCCCACGTACTTTTCCAGTAGATCACTTTAAGGCGGTGGTGACTGGAATTGGACTGAGTTAAGGTATATATTTGCATATGTAATTTAGTGGTGGCAACTGTAGAGACATGGCAGCAACTCCATCAACTATTAACTGTGAAACAAGATTTAGCCCCTCTTTCAATCTGTGGTCAGTCCTGTGCTGCCGCCTAATAGTGTGTATCTTACTGCTTATCACTGTGTTTCTCTGAGCCAACAGACTGTTATGCTTAGATAACCATAGTCATTTTCTGTGGTAAGTGCCCAATAGCTTAACAGTTGTTTTGTGCGCATGTGTAAGTGTGTGGCAGAGTGTCATGCACATGTAAGCACATAAATGTAATTTGCTGCCCCTGCCTCTGTGTGTGTGTGTGTGTGTGTGTGTGTGTGTGTGTGTGTGTGTGTGTGTGTGTGTGTGTGTGTGTGTGTGTGTGTGTGTGCGTGTGTGTGCGTGCGTGCGCGTGTGTGAGAGAGCGAGAGTGTGAGTGCACTTGCATCTGCATGTGCCTGTGCTGCATATAAGAACGCCAGCCTCTTTGCACCACCAAGTTTGGTTCCAGTCCCCAGCAGCATGGCTGGGTAAGATTAAAGTCACCTCTATTACAGTAGTAGTGCCAGGAGACATAAGGACATCAGGAGAAAATTAAACAATGCTATTTGCATACAGTTACACAACAGCACAACAAACTGCCCCGTTACCCACAGTCTGGTCAACTAAAGAGCGTTGGTAAGTGTTTCATTAACTATGTGAACAGCTTTGGTTGCACTTATTTAATCAAGGATGTTCATCTGGACTGTAAGAAAAATAAAAAATTTAATATATTCAACAGTTTATTATAAATGATCTGATGCAAGCACATGATGCTAGTTGCCTCGGATATGAAACGAATTCTGCAGTGCAGGTTAAATCAAATGATTTAAATTGGATTTAAATGATTTTACACATTGACATTTAACTTTGGCTCTGAGGCTACAACATGCTCAGTTTTCATCTCGTGTTTGAAATAGAGGAACTACATTACAAACATATTGAGGGAAATCTCTCTTCCCTGAGACACAAGCATACTGTCATCTCTGTCTTGTTTAAACTGCTCTGCTAGACATGCATTCAGATGCAAAACCATCACTTTTTAGCGCCTTTCACAAATATGGGTATTGAACCAAATGTGAATTTCTCTTCCATCTTTCATCTCAAACATATATTCACATCCACCTCACTGATCTCTGCCTCTTTTCCTATCTCTCCTTCATCCTCTCTCCATACAGACAACTCACCTGGTGACAGTGCTGGTGAAATATTAATGTGTTCAGTGAAGTGTTGTTGTTTGGAGTGCTGCCCTGATCCATAGCTTTGTTTCTGGACAGAGGAGGAAGCTAAGCAGCCATTCAGAGGCTCAGGCAGAGGTCGGCACAGCTGCATGAACTCTAACAGTGAGGACAGGTCCAAGTACTAGCTTGCTGTCTCCAATAGCACATTGCTTGATGCAAATCATTCAGGACTGCAATGTTAAGCCCAACTGGGGCTACAGTGATAAGTCAAGCTGCAGCAAGTTAAAGAGATCCCTTGCCTGGAGACAGGACTAGGGGAGATACCCAGTTTTAAGAGCTTCAGCTCACATCTTTAGTCTCCCTCAGCCACTCAAACACTCACACACACACACACACAGAAACATTCGTGCCCCAAAGTCCCACCTCATTGCCTTTTTCTCCAACTTGCTTTTAATAAGCTCTGAAACTAGTGGTGTTGCTATTTCTTCTGTGTTTCTCTTTTATTATAATTTTTTTTTTGGAATTGTGCATTTGATTGCACACCTCCCAAGTGTTGATATTTATCTTAGCGAGACCTAAATAAGGAATGAGCTTAGTAACTGGGAACTCCTCCCTCCTGTTCTGATTCAAACCACATTCCTGTCAGTTTGCTTACTCCACATTGCCCATAGATTACTCTGGATTTATGCTCAAGTATCCACACCGTTGTGTGTTTGTACTGTGTATGTGTTTCTTTGCAGTAATGCCTGTGTGTGTCTGTTTGTTTTTGCCTGCTGCATGTGTGCTGGTTTGCTGTCTGTGCGCGAGGGTTTCAATGCATATATTTGTGCAAATGCTTTTTTTTTGTTTGACGAGCTGAAAATCTTTGGGCAAAGGCATTACACAGCACTCAAACAGAATTTATTTAGTCGAGGCAGAGGTTCAGGCCAAGCCTCTTAATTTGCAGATGTGTGAAAAGGTGTATGGATTTTATATTTGATACTGGAATAATGCTGACATTCCTTTTAGCTATGCTTATCTCGCATCCTTAGAGCGTCTTGGAGCTTTTACCTGAGAATAGAAAAAAAGATAAGACTGTACACACAAAAATACACACCCACACTCATACTGGAGATTCTTACCGGTCAAAAATGTGTAGCTGCTTAGATAAAACATCCATTATGTTTCTATCCCAGCCTAAAAAAGACCTATGTGCTTCAGAAAAAAGATCAGGTATGACCTGTGCAGTAGAGCTGGACAGGATCAAGCCTAATTTTGTCTATTTGGTCCCTGCACACCGAAGCAAATCCAAAAAAAAAATTATTGTCATACTTCTGTCATTCAAAAGAAGCTGCCAATACCCTGCAAACCTTCTAGTTCCAGACAGTACAGCCGTCTTTTATCTTGTCTAGACTGTGACATCACAGGAAGTAAACTGCCTGCATTTCTCTGTAGATCAAAATGTGACTCTGATTCCCTTGGGTCTGTTTAAAAAATGACATTTTAAATTCAAATGTCCGATAAGCGCAGCAGCAAAGTTGACCCCATCTCAAGACAATAAAGCACAGGATGTCAAAAACAAACACAGATTCATGCAGGCAGCCTCGAGTAGCTTGAAAATTTGTCGTTCACCTACAAGAATGCAGACATATATGCATAAATTACACACCCATACATTAAATCTGGTGTGTCACAGGGAGAAACACAGATGCTGCCAGCTTGTTTAAGATAAAACTGGATTAAACTGGAGTCTTGACAGGGAGGGATTACATTGTTTAGAATACAGTGCAATACTTAAAGGTGCTGCATGTAGAACTGTCACTGCTTGGCTAAAGATAATTTCGGTCTGTTCTGAAAGTAGAAGGCAAACGGCTCTTTATTGGTGTTTTATTAGTGTCATTAAAGAACAAAGTGTGTGAGAGAGAGAGAGAACAGATTAACAACTAAGACTGGTTCACTGTCAGTTGCTGCAGCTAATCATGAGTTACTTCAGATTCTAGCTAAAAGCTGCACCCAGTGCTGTTCAGTCAGAGGTGTCATATTTGAATTTTGTTTGTGTTGCATTACTTCAAACAAAACTGTGTGGACAGTGCCGTGCATCACATTTTACCTTGAGCACAGCACAGAATGCTGTCTAGAATACTCTTAATATATCACTTGAATTATCACAGTATTCAAATGTAGGCAAGAAGTGACTGCAGTTGTAATAGGCAATAGCTCTGGTGATGTGGGTTTTTTTTTTTAAGTTTCATTGGGTCCACTTTGGTGCTTGTCACGTTTGATAGCCCACCGATTTTTTTTTTTTTTTTTTTTTTTTTTTTAAGTCCTTTCTCCTACAGTCAAAGCAGCTAACTGCTTCCCCGTCGTATGGGCTGGAACTCATGCTTTCATAAAAAGGCTCATCACCTTATCTCTTCAGAATCACATCACAGCTCCTGCATCTGCCTCCTCTCCTCACTCTCATTTGCTTTCTGTCCTAACAGCAGCCACCACAACTTCTACCATGCTCCGGTTAGCTGTTATTATAATTCTCACATCCCTGCTCTAAATGTAATTCTGCTGTTTGGCTCATTGTGAGTTGCTCTGGATGAGAGTCCCTTCAATGTAAATTACATTCTAAAAGAATCTCTTTAAAAGTCAACCATGTTATTCATTATTGTTAGTTAGAGAAATGCAAGAGAGAATAAAATAGTTGGCACAGACAATGATATATTCACCAGAGGCCATCTCTGGTTTCCTAACAAGCTATATTCACTAGGAGTGTGATTTATAGCTTTTTGTACATGATGCTTATTTGCCATAACATAGCCTTGCATTAACGTTTAGCCATACATTTAAATAAAGGGATAAATGGCTTAGATGGATCATACCAAGAGCAAACCCACAATGAGAACAGAAGATTTACATACTAATTTCTCCAGCTGCCTCCAGGCTCAGTTTTGATCTTCTATCATCACAGTTTGGGCTTGAGTCTTTTGATAACACATGTCTTGACGTTAGTTTCAAGATTCTAAACAATTCTCACACCTGTAGCAGGCACCTCCTTCCTATTTTCATTCTTTTGTGCCACCTACTAACCTTTTTCCACCAATCTCAACCACCCACTCCAACCACCTTCCTGGCCCTCCTGTGAGTTCAGATGTAGAGGTCTATCTTCACTTGTCCCAGTCACGTACACAGCCTCTCCCAGGACGATAAATACATATGCTGCATTAATTCATCCATGTCTTTCCAGACTTCAATCAAATTTTTTTTTCTTTTTTTTTCTCCCTTTATCTTTTTCTTCCTCTCTTTAGGGACTCAAGGACTTTGAGCAGAGGGTCACACTGTTTACTCTGTACTCCCGTGTGGGATATTTCCATTTGAATGAATGTGTGTGGATATATAAATATATATACATATATATATATATATATATATATATATATATATCTCATCTTCAGACACACGGGTGTGCATGTGTGTATTCCATAAGTGTGCATGTTCTATGGACCCGCAACAGTACAGATTTATTGAAGTTATGCAGTATGTGAGTCTTTTTGATTTGTGGGTGGGCACATGCACTTCTGCATATGCTGGAACTATGAATGCTTTTTTGCCACAGGTTGTTTATGATAGTCTGTATTGCACAACTCTCAGTTCAATGAGTATTGCCATCCAAAGTAAATCCTAAGTCATGTTAAGTTAAACTTCAGGCTCTCTATATACAAAAGCCTCCTCCACTTCCCCCAACCTTGCCTGGAGTACTAACTGGATGAAAAGGGGATAGAAGCCCCTAAGGAAGGAGGGATAAGGTCCATCTGTGAGCTTCATTCAAGGACAACAGTGTTATCCACTTTGGAACAGTATGAAACAAGCTAGTGTTTTCAGCGGGGTTTTGGAAATGCGGGCTTCTGGATGAACTGTGGATGCTGCTGTTGTCTTGCCAAGCCAAATGTGATGCTGCAGATTAGATGCGAATCATTGACTCCTTGTTTATATCAGTGCAACTCTTCTCATTCCGAGTGAGAGATAATGAACAAATGTGACTGATTGTTTCTGATCAGTGTTGTGGTGAATTATTGCTGCAACGTGGATTGTTTTGCAGTACTCTGGTGCTCAGAAAAGCTGTGTTTATCGTGATTTTATGGTATTCCTCTCTGACGTGTTGGGGTTTGGCTGTATCTATTAATCTGTGTGTTATCTTGTTTTCTCTCCTTCCTTTCTTCTCTCCCTCTTTGCTCTCTTCCCCATTATCATTAACTTTGTCCCTTTTTTCTCCTTCTTTATGTCCTTTTCAACCTTTTTATTTCTGTCCTCTCTGACAGAACCGATTCCACCTGCAGATGTCAGCCCGTGTCCCTCCATCCACCCTGGGCAGCCTGCTTCTAGCAGTCTTGCAGGGGGAAGAAGGGGACAGGGACAGAGGAAGCCGCAAGGAAGACAACTTAGGAGGAGCAGCTGTTATCTGCCCTGGGTGGGAGGAAGGTGGTGATGGCTTACTGTCTCGCCTGCAGAGACACAATGGCTCTACCTGGCATTTGTGGGACATTATCAACCTGACCCACATCACAGTGGGTGGGGATAGAAAGGCAGAGGCCAGCGAAGAAAGGAGGGAGGATCAGATGGAAGAGGAGGCTTTGAAGATTCTCTCCACCCGTTTCCTGCGCTCCCCCTCTCCTATTTCCTCTGTTCTTCTCCTGGGCTCTGACCCCGAATGTCTTTCCTCTGTCCTGCGGGCCGCACAGCGCCTCGCTCAATCACTACCAGCACTGCAATGGATCATGGGATACCCCTTATCCCCAGATTCCCTGCACACTCTAGGAGGTCCCCTTGGACTGCTAGCCTATGGGGAGGTTGGCCGCAAGCCAATCAGCTTCTACATCCGGGATGCTTTGCAGTTGATTGGCCGAGCGGTCACTGCGGCAACCATGGTGAGGCCGGACTTGGCTCTGATTCAGAACATGGTGAATTGTTATGATAAACCAAACCGACATGAGCTGCCATCTTCAGGACAGTATCTAGCCAGGTAAATGCACACATACACTATGCACATAATACATACTATGTGTTGTTAAAATATGTTTTTGTTTGTCAGGTGTGAATGATAGAGAAATTTCTAAACATGGGCTGGACTGGGCTTTATAAAGTCTCTATAACCCCTACAATCTACCAGTCCAACTTTTATTTATTTATATATATATATATATATATATATATATATATATTTTTTTTTTTTTTTTTTTTTTTTAACAACTCCTGGATACTTAAAAATTCTTGGACAAGGCCCCAGAAGTGTAAATCCCAAAATGATGTATGGAAGACACAAACTGCAGTGTTATTTCTCTAGTCACACCACTAAATATCTCTGAGCTTGTTAGCTTTCTGAGTGATGCTTTGGCATTTCTGTGAGGAGTTTCTGGCTCCACTTGTGGTACTGTCTGCTCCAGTTGCTGCCCTTGTCTGTCCTCTGCACCATGGGGGTGGTAACTTCTGAATAACACTGTCATACTGGGGGTTGGGGAGGAGGTCTTTATGGCATACAGATTTGCAGAGAGTGAATCTGTCCCTGCAGCTTTTAAAAAGGCCTCTGGCAGCTTTTGAGGGTTCTGTAAAGGTACAGTACAGTCTGTGGCAACCAAGCACACACCACACCTGACGTACAGAAAAAAGGCAATATGAAATACATATTAAACCATAAACATTTTCACTTAAAGCAGAAAAGACTAAATCCTTGTGTTTGTACACATAAAAAAATCCACACTCATATACTTTACAACCCCTCTTAAGCCATTTGTGGCTGAGTGATGCACTGAAGCATTGTGCCATAAACTCGCTCCAAAGTTAAATATTTCTGCCCTGCCACCCTGTTGACATGGCTATTTTTCAAACAGTGCAATGGATAAAAACAGCATGTATCCAACTTCTGTAGTCACATGGTACTGGTAAGAGAAGGATTTGTGATTCGAGATGGGCTCACAGCAAATATTGAACACACACAGTGCTTGCCAGCTGAGAGTGATCATAAACAACACCCACATAATCAAAAGCTGGATTCTCAGTGTTCCCTCCTTCTGCAGTTTAGTTGAGCACTGGGACACCAGAACCATTTGGCACAGCGAGCCAGAGGCTAAAACAATTGGGGTGGGATTTGTGTTACAAAGCAATATTATTGGACATTCATTATTAGAGTTAAGAACAAGTTTATTAGGTTTAATGTTTGCCACTCTAACAATGTGGCTTGATGGATGTCAGTCAGTTCACTACAGACTGAAATGAAAATTGATTGCTATAAAATTTAGTATTCATGTACCACTTTGGATGATTTGTAACTACACTGCTGATCCTTTGCAAAACAGCACTGTGTGTATGTGCAGACTCACAGAGCTGTGAGCACGGCTGTAGAGTCCTAGTGTTGTTACACTTAAGACAATAAAGAAAATAAGCACTACTTTTAAACTGACTCAGGCCAGGACACCAGGGATAGCCACAATCTTTCTGTGGAAGGCCAATTAGGACACATTCTACACTATCAAAAATGACTATTTATATAAAAGAGTCTTGCACAATATAGTGTTAGTGACCTTTGTTCCTGGCCTGTGAGAGACTGATAAAAGAGGTTGTTTTATCACACTATTCACTCTGGTCCAGTTAGACTCCTTAGCCTTCAGTGCACTCCGTGATTCATATCCCTCCCCTGCAACAGCCAGACATGCCATTGCTCTGGAGAACCCTAACAAAGCTGAAAAAAGTAAGAGGCTTCCACAAGGAAAAGGCAATTAACAGCTCAATGCCCAAGGGACAGAGTGAGGAAGTCAGGGAGGGAGGGAGAGAGGATGTCTGGAGATACAAACGCATAAGGAAGGTATAAGGGAATACAAGAGGGGGAAAAAAAGTACAATGACTGTTTTTGATTCAATGCAGTGCCACAATGAGGATAAAGCAGAAATAAAAAATTTTAAAAAACTGGCCACTTTTGATGTAGTTCTTCCAAATGTCCAGAAAAAGAAGATCCCTGGGTGCTTATTCCAAAAAATACATTAGAGAGAAAACAGAAAGTCAAAGACAGACAGATGAAAGACAAGGGAAGGAAACAGCTAAAGGAAAATAGAAATAAAGTCAAAGAAAAGGAAGGGGAACCATGGGAAAAGAGGGGAGGGAGGAGAAAAAGAGAAGGAAATGGAGGGTTGTTGTTATCAGAGTGAGATCTGCCAGTCAGTGCCATCTCACTCGACACGGCTGCCACACTGATTCTATCTCTGCTGAAGAGATTAAACCCACTGAAACAAGTAAGCCTCATATGCTCCCCAGCAGATAGACAATGACAGAGGGAGTAAACTTTCCTCCAAACTAAAGGAGATAGTGGATAAGACAGTGAGACACATGCCTGGGACTTTTTATAGAGTCATCATTTACTGGCCACTGCACTGACATTTCCTCAGTGTGTGTAAACTTGGGCCAGGTGTTAGTCAGAGGAAGCCATCGCTCTCTGACACTGCTTGCTGACTTATCAACCTGCCATGACATCCACAGTCATTCTTTAAATGCAGCCGCTGGCCTGATGCAACACAACAACACACAGAAGCCATAACTAAGAGGTGATACTGCTTGAAAGCACTTTTCACACCTTTATCAGCGTTTTATCTCACACTATCTCACATCCTTATCGCTCGGCATGAATCCAAAAATGTCACCACCTGTGAATGGAGGCTTTACACCTCTCTGCTCTGATAACACATGTGAAGTGAAGTCTTTGGTTAATTTTTCTGTGGCCAGTCATACCCACTGCAGTCTAGAGTGTTTTGGCAAAATGAATGTGCTGTCTGCAGTATATGATGATTCAGCCACACTATTACCATGAGTGATTTCAGCTCAAGGCAGGGCTAGCACTTCCGCTTATTGTCGCAGAGACTGAGGGAGCTGCTGACGGGGAAACATAAGTTAATGTTTAATGGGATCACAATGACTTTCAAATATGAGCCATTGTTAATCAGGTTGTTGAATTATGGCGCAAGGAATTGATTTATAAATTAATATTGTGCCCTTAAATTAAATCACATTGTGAAATGACAGTGAGTGAACGCACAAATAGAATACCTTTCATATATTCACATGTTGTACATTCTGTGTGGTGCCTACAGGCTTTAAAGTGAGGTTAATGACTCTTAAAAAATAAATTTCGTCTTTTAATTTTCCTTTACGTATCCCATATTTAATTGAGAAACTTTTCCAACAACCGCTACAATGTTTGCTCATCATTTCATACAAGTTGAAGATCAGAGTGGGAGAAAAACAGTGAAGAGAACAAAGCAAAGAGTGACAGAGAAAAGTTATTTCTGAGTTGAAAAAGGAAAAAGCGAAGGCTTGACCAACCTTTTCCATTAACAGGAACAAAAACTTGCCATTTCTAGCCCTGAACCCAGACATGATCAACAGTCCTGGCACGGTTCCTTAGCCACAACAAATGCAGTGATCCAGGCATGCTTTAACATTTAAACAACCACCCTTAAGCTTTTTAATGACCTGCTGACAATCGCCCACTAATCAAGACATTCTCCAACAGTACTTGTGTCACCTGACTGTTCACATGCTAAGACATGAGCTAACAATCCCTGCATGGCTCTAGAGACCAGGGCAGATTTATGTGCAACAGGGATTGCTCTTCCTAATGTATTCTGTCTTAAAGACCAATGAGGGGCCACCAGGCAAGTGAGACGAATAGCAATGACTGTATGGACTGGTAGACAGGAGGAGACCATCATTGCACTGCATTAACTTTTAATTATGACTTTCTGGGAGATGCAATTACCCTTCTGAGACTAGATTTGCTAAAGTTCTACAACCAGAGCATGACCATGTGCAGCAGCATTTGTACCTATTTTTTTTCCCATCTTGGTAGTTTAATATTATGTATTAATATGGGCTACATTTTAAAGCAGCGATATTCTGGCATTTCTTTTCAGTTTTATTGTCCCCTGCTTATGGCCTACTTGTCTCTCTCTGTCCCTTGAGGTTTCTCTCCAACACCTCCTTCACTGGGGCAACAGGCCTGATCCAGGTGGATGCTGGCCTTTCTCGGGTCCTCTCATCCCAGCTATTCCATGTATGGAGTTTGAAAAAGGGTGCTTTGGGCCAACCAGCCTGGGTTACTGTAGGCCAGTGGACCCGAGGCAGACTGGAGTTAGAGGGAGGGATCCCAGGGCTGGTGGGAGGGTTCACAAGCAGCCAAGGCCAAGGTCTTGGGGCTGGGGTGAGGGGAAGCGACGGCCAGGGGGACAGTAACATTGGAGGACGTTGGAGACCAGGACTTTCTGTCGAGGGACACCGCCTGAGGGTGGTGACACTGGTGGAACATCCATTTGTCTTTACAAGGGAGGTGGATGAGGATGGATTGTGTCCAGCTGGTCAGCTCTGTCTGGACCCCAGAACCAACCGGTCAGATATAATCCAGGGTCTCTTTAACCAGCTGCACAGCCCAAACACTACAACTGCTGACTGGGAAGGCATTGGTGAGTTTCGGTTGTGTATTTACTGTGAATCCCTGGTGCTCTGTGGCACTACTGTAATACTAACCTGTTGGAATATAAGTACACATTCTAATTAATGTTAAATGAAAGATTGTCATGGAAACTGTTGGCTTTCATTGCTGTCACTGGCCACAATGCTCCTGCTGCTTTTAAAAGATTGAGGTGGATTTTAGAAGTAAAATCAATAAAGGATCATGGCTGGTCAGTCCAGTTCAAAAATATACCTGTTTGTTGTCGAGACCTGAGCTCTGCACATACAGCACATCTTCATTTCATGAATGAAGAGCATTAATGGTGTTAAATCAATAAAAGATCAAGACTTCTATGTCTGACAAGTCCACTGTGTAGAAGTAAAATATAAAGAACCCTGTCTTTGACTTAAATTAGCTGATGAAGAGAACAAAATAAGATAATGGGAAATTACATTTTGTTGAGGATGATTCAGGAATTAAGGAAAGTGAGAATTTTTATTCACTAGCCCGATTGTAAAATACATAGGGGTGGTGTTCCTTACGCTAATTAAGAATATATTTGTCCACAGAATCCCATATGCTCGTTTGAGTCAATAGTTGTCTACTGCTGAATTTTATTAACTTGAGTTTGCAAAAAAAGTTTGCCAAAAAGTGGTAGAAAGTGTAAAAATTGATTTTGTAACTTATTCATCTTGCTTCCACCATTTTTTGTTAAATGGTGGGTAAACTTTCGTAGCTCAGGATTTAATGGGACTAAATGTAGTTTTATCCTGGATGGTCATTAAAACAACATAAGTTGAAGTGTCTTGAGAGGATCCAAACATTTTCCATGGTCTATAATAAAAAGTTGTGGAAGAATTCCCAGAAGTGCAACCCCTGCACTTTTAGAGCGTGCTTATGTATTTCCAAATTTCACATCATCATCACTTATTTCCTCTCAGAACTACCAGAAGACCTCAGGAAGTGCTGCTATGGGTACTGCATTGACTTGTTGGAAAAACTGGCAGAAGACATGGGCTTCACCTTTGACCTCTATATTGTGGGAGATGGAAAGTATGGGGCATTGAGCGGGACAGGACGCTGGACCGGGCTGGTCGGGGACCTGCTGAGCGGAGCCGCTGACATGGCTGTCACGTCTTTTTCCATCAATTCTGCCAGGAGCAGGGTCATTGATTTCACATCGCCCTTCTACTCCACCAGCCTGGGCATTCTGGTATAATTGCTTGAAGTCATCATTAGTCTCTTTCAGTTTTGAGTGTGCATTTTAATCATTGTAGAAGGCACAGGGCATGCCCTGAAGATATACTGCATTTTGAGTCAGTGGCAGCAGTGTTATTTTGATTTGTCAGTCTCTCTCTCTTTCACTGAGGCTGACAGTATTTTACTGTGGTTCCAGGATGGTCTGAAACTACTTAATTTTCCCCTGGTATCCCACTCTCTTAGTCTTCTGGTGAATAAGAGATCATTATTTGTTTGCTGATTTTTCAGTGGGCATGTTGATTATGAGCGATCAAATTGAGAGGCATTTTAAAAGTGTATAATGACTCTGGGAGGCAGTTTGAGAAGCCATTTTAGCAGTCCTCAAACATGCTGCACTTACTCTTTGATTTGTTAACATCTCCCTCTGTGGCTGACAAACTGTAATGTGTGATATGATCTGACAACACGGTTCAATTTGAAAATGAGAACATCATCATTTCAAAACGTTTTTTTTTTTTTGTTTTGTTTTTTTTGCCCTTTTAAAATGACGAAGAGCACAAAATAAAAACAATGCATAGTTTTTCAAATCAAACTATGCCTAGGAGCATTTAAGTAAAGTTTACTAGCAAGATGCTACAGACTGGTGCCTGAATTCTAATCAATATTTTGTAAATAAAATAGAAATACGCTGTATGTCATTTGTGTAGACAGGAACTGTGTCTCTTCACAATTGTTTGTTTTTGACTTACTCTACCAGGTACGTAGCCGGGACACTGCAGCTCCCATCGGTGCCTTCATGTGGCCTCTCCACTGGTCCATGTGGGTAGGGATCTTTGTCACGCTGCATCTCACCGCACTCTTCCTCACCTTGTACGAGTGGAACAGCCCTTTTGGCATGACACCCCATGGCAGGAACAGGCTGCGTGTGTTCTCGTACTCCTCTGCCCTCAATCTCTGCTACGCCATTCTATTTGGACGCACTGTCGCTACCAAGGTAAATTTGCTCTCCTGTTCGTGAAAAATAGGCATCATGTAGGGACAAGCAGTGAATAGAAATTGTACAGAAAGGGAGGAGGGGATGTGCATTATGGGAAAGAGTGCAAGTCAAAAGAGGAGGTGAGAGAAAGATGATAGAATTGGCCAGAGATGGGAAAAGATGGATAGGGGAGAGGTTAAAAATGTAGGCAGTGATGAAGTACAGGTACAGGGAGGATAATGCACATACGGGGAGAGAGAGGGGAAAGGGTAAGTGGGCCGACAGAGATTGAAGGAGTTATGGTGAGGGTAATAGGGATGGGTGGAGGTAAAAAAAAAAAGGGGGAGAGAGTAAAGGCTAAATCTAGCCAGCCAGACACAAAGTTGAAAATAAAAAAGCATGGGGAAGAGGGCCAACAGGGGGGAGGAAGGTGAGAGTGCAAATCAGAAAATGGGTTTCAAAAAGAATGTAATAGGGCAGTTGACAGAAAGATTGTGAGATAGGGCTGAAAGGGTAAGTGGATCAACAGAGATGAGAAAAGCAGCAGAATGAGGGCAACATAGTGGTGGGCAGGATGATTTAAAGGGGAGAGGACAAGGGAGTGGGCAAAGCCGGAGAATCAGGCAACAAAGGTTAGTATGAGGGAGACAGGCTGTAGACAAACTGAAGTCAAATCCTCACATTTAAGCAAGTCCCCTTATAAATACTTACCAATCTAAAAACCTGTTTCCCTTGCAGATAAAAAATGACCTTGTTTTCATCTAATTTCTTTCCTAAGTACATGCTGTAAAGATAATGTATTTTTGCAGTAAAAGCATTCTTCTTGCCAGATTTGAATGATCATGTCACATCCACAGCCACACTACTGGCTCCTCAGATTTTCATGCTGTGCATTCAGATAAATATCTGAAACATGATTTGCTTAAATGATTCCTGTCTATCCATCCTGTGCCACTCAGTGAGCATGCGCCCTATTAGACATTTTCTTTAAATACATAATCACACTTTGTCCCTGATACAAGCAGTCCAAATGATTTGGGTGGAACAGAGGTCAAGTGATTAGACAGACCTTCCTATAAATAAAAGGTCACAGCTTTGATCCTTCCAACTGGCAATGTGTCATTTAACAGGTTGTGTTCATTAGCAGTCTTATGATCTGTTAAAATGTCCTCCAGCAACACTCTGAACCTCTGTGATGGGTCAGTGATGTTTGTTTAGACTCTAGGGAAGATGCTGGGTAAACTGACTGCTGAAAATGTCTTGTAGAGTTTGGTTTTGTTGATATTTAAGCAATTAAAACTTTAAACTCCAAAACCAGAAACATGAAATCTAACAGTGTTTCAGTGGAAATGCAAACTTGTGCTGCACCATAAAAGAAGTTTCAGCAATAGCACATATGTAGTATTTCTGCACTGGTCTACAACTAGTCCTGGAGGCTCAAGCAAACAATGCAGCCCACTGATTGGAAAATATATAATGGTTCACAGCAAATCTTAATGCAATACAATAAACAATACAACATATTAAGGCATTGTAGTGGTGCATTCAGGTGTACAGTTATGCTAACTTTTTTATTTTTTAAAATACTCACAATCGACTCACCACCTCTGTAAGTCTACCCCAGTTATGGGTGTAAACTGCATATAGAGCAGAAAGCTTGACAGGTGTAACAACATTAACTGAAGCGAACAGGAGCATTCAATTACATTCTGTGTGTTACTGGCATTTCCATTAAATAGATAGATGTAAGCACAATGGGAGATTTTGGAGAAAACACATAGGCCTACATGGGAGCACATTCACTTAATGTTCAACTATGCACCATAATCAACAAAGAACATTTACAACGTCCCTTAGTTCAGCTCTTCCCAGCAATAATGAAAAATTTGATCTTTGTAGTGCGTGCCCTCCTCCTTTTCTCCTTTTAAATTCAGCAATTAATTGTGCTAGACGCTGAAAACATTCCAACCACCTTCGCAAGAATGGGTTACAACCTTGTTGGTATAATTAATGTCTCATTTATCACAAGCTTTTAAAACGCTAGGAATTCATGTTTTCTTCTGTTAAGTGAGTTTTAATTTGTTGAATGAATAAATGATCACAATGCCAAATCAAATTGTTGGTTTTGTGGTCTGTTTTGATTCATTTCATTACCTTCATATGAGGGTTAAATTTGGATTTTTTGAGATGAGGAGGAAAAGGTGAGAATTTCAGGAGAGATGTGCACTTACTGTACGGCAACACCTGAAAGCATTTGTATTTTTAATTGTTTTAACCCCATCCCTTATTTCATATATACTTTTTTATCTTTGTTGTTGTGTGTCAGATATTTTTAGTTTCCTTTATCCTTAAAATCTGCTATTTATTCTCTTTGTTCTGTTTCATTATTTTTTTTTTGCTAATAATTACACAAAAACAGAACCAAACCAAACAAAAAAATAATTTCACTTAGTATACATCTCCCCTCTGCAGACTCCTAAATGCTGGACTGGGCGATTCCTGATGAACCTTTGGGCCATCTTCTGCTTACTGGTGCTGTCCAGCTATACCGCCAACCTGGCTGCAGTCATGGTCGGGGAGAAGACCTTTGAGCAGGTCTCAGGAATCCATGATGACAAGGTTAGGCTGCACACAGGGACACAAAGTTACAACTGCATGCATGTTAGCACCCTGCACACACATACAGATACACCACAACATAAACACACAAGCTAATCTTACTCAAGGACAGGCTAATGAGTAAAGAGCGGAATTGTTTGTGAAGGATTATCGCTTTCCATATCCCTAAACCCTGTGGGAAGTTCAGGGCTACAGTGAATTTTATATGAGCTCCATCATCATATCTACCCCCCTCTTTCTCGTTATTGTCTCTACCACCTTCTCCACCCCCTCATCTATTCATGCCTTCCTGTGTCACTTCCCCAGCTACAGCATCCCTCCCTGGGCTTTCGTTTTGGCACGGTGAGGGAGAGCAGCGCAGAGGATTACATGAAGAAGAGTTTCCCAGAGATGCACAACTACATGAGACGCTTTAACCAGCCCACCACACCGGAAGGCGTACAGATGTTAAAGTAAGAACAAACACACACATGCATGTGTACATTTGTAAAAAGGACTGATTTACGCTTGGCACTAAAATGCAATGCAGACCCCAAAAATCCACCTGTAAATATGTCGTTGTCTGTATTTTGTGCATTTAGTTTTCATATGAACTGTGCGTAAGAGTTCTGGGTTATGACAAACGGAGCATAAATGGCAGAGACAGAATACAGAACCAACTGTGCAATTCAAAATAATCCATTAAATCTTAAATATTAAAATGAAAGAGTTTTATCAGGTAGAGACAAATCCTGGAGCCCTTCCATACAGTGAATAATGGAACAAGTCCTTGCATATGTGCACAGTTTCTCCATCTGTACAACCTACATTCAGATGTGAATTTAATATCTCAGTCATAACTTCTACAAACCATTCATTAATAATCGATTGTCCATGTACCAACTGTAAAATGTGTCACCTGATGACATCATCCATGCAAATTATGGATGCTCTAATCATCTGGCTGAGAGAGACGGCTGTTTATGGTCATATGTACTCACCTTTACTATCCTAAATCACAGAGACAGTTCAATTCAGTTCTGCTTTGATTTTTATGGGTTTTTTTTCTCCCAACCAGCAGTGATGTTGTGTCTCACCCATCGGTGGATGGTTTCTATTATAGCAAACATTCGCTTTGCTTTTGCATCTGACAGATACAATCAAATACTCATCACTTTGTGAGTTGCATATATTTACACCCTGCATTAGAATGAGCTTTCACCTATCCAGAGACACTACATTTTAGCACAAAGTGTAAGTGAAGGGGAAAGCATGTGAATACCTTTGGAGGAGGCTTGGAGAACAAATTCCATTAACAGGTTGTTTTTGGAAATGAGGCATTGAATGTAGGAATGACTGAGTGTGAGGGACAAGGGGGGGGCAAGGACAAATGGCTGAATTGGATGTTGAACGGCGAAAGTGAGCAGATGAAAGCAAAGAGGCAAGTTTATTTTTATACTACATTTAATTTATTAGGTAGCTTTAATAATTTAACTTTAATTTAAAAACACATGCACATCAATTTAGCAGTGGTGGAAAAATATTGTACTCATGTACTTAATTAAAAATAGTAATACTGCAATATTATAATACCTAATTACAAAATGTGAAAAGTGAGAATATATATTGTACTTCATAAGTAAAACTATCCATAATACAGAAAAACCCTTTCTGTGTTATCCTCCTATTTAATTGGATTATTTTTTCTGAAGGATTTATATGTAGCAGGGACTTCACCGTTATACTGGTTTAGGTGGAACTAATTTGAACTATTTTAAATACTTTTGGGATGGTTGAGTAAATAACAATCCATCACATTGTATAAGTTGTTTTGTATGAAAAGGTTTAAGCGTATTCTAAAGCTATCAAATAAATTTACTAAAATCAAAGTTACATTATTTCCCTCTGGAAATGGAACTACTCGAGTAAAGTAAAAGTACTTAAATATGTAATTACTGTAAGTACCGTTCTGAAGTAAATGTACTCTGTTAAATTTCACAACTGAAACTCAGTCATGCTATGTAAATGGAAAACCACACACACACACACACACACACACAAACACACACAGACACACAGACAGACAGAGAGAGAGAGAGCAAACACTATCGCGAATATATACAAAGCCTACTCCATAGAGCACCAGCAGAGATGCTGAGATAGTGCATGTGCTGACTTCGTGATACAAGTGGGAAGATACAAAGCGCTGGTTCAGAGAAAGAGGATGAGAACAGGGAAGATGAAGGCGGTGTTGTTTGCAAGCGAGGCAAAGCAGAAGTGTAAGTCACAGCAGAGCAGAGTATGAGGCAATAAAATACTGCGTTGGCAGAACTACTGACCCCAATACTGCACTCAAATCATAGAAGAAAAAACTCACAAGACCTTCGTCTGCAGAGAGAATGGGCTGCACAAGGACTACATGCAACTGCATGCAAATGTGTAGGCACAGAGGAAAATATGCATGCTCAGAGATGGATGCACACACACACATTGTGTTATTGTGCGCTAGGTATGGGATAACTTTCGCCCTTCTTTACTTCTAGCAGCCTCATGCCTCTCTCTTCTCTCTTCTGCCTGTGCCTCATATTTGACAGATGTAGACAGAGAAAAACAGACTTTCCTGCTTTGCCAGCACAGCAAAGACTTTATGAAGTCAGCCTTTTGTTTAACAGTAAATGACCTGAATAACAAGAAGTTGCAGGTAATTTGATCAGTCTGGTCTGGTTTTCCCATTAGACTGACTGTGTGTGCGTGTGCTTTTCAAAATACATGCGTTTATACTTGTTTATGTGTCTGCCATTTAAATTAGGTGTATGTGTATTTATGTGCGTGTAAATTGTGAGTTTATGTGTAGATTTGGATTGCTGGATGTTTAGTCAACAAAAGGGTAGCTGTGCTTCTTTATCAGTTTGTGTGGAGGTGTATTATTCCAATCCTGTATGTGGTGCTTTGCATCCTGAAACTCATCTCCCGTGAGCCGCGCTCAGCAACAGAGGCTACACACAGAGGAACGCTCTATAATTAGAGGTCAATTAGGGTCAACTGGATCGATATTGCCAGAGTAGGAAAGTCTTCAGCAGTGTGTATAATGCCTTATCAGTCCGCCACAGAGGCTATTGGTTTAGGTAATGATATATGTGTTTACACTGTGTATTAGAATGCAGTTAATCTCATCCTCTGTATAAATGACAAAGTGGGATGACAACCCCAAATATAGGGTTCCTGCACTGGTCTCTGGAAACTGAACAAATTTAAGAAAGCAAATCTGATTTACAGGTCATCAAATGCTGGAGGTCATGTCTTTAATTAATGTCTCTTTCCCCTTTGTGGTGTGTGCGTGTGCGTGTGTGTGTGCGTGTGCGTGTGCGTGCGTGTGTGCGTGTGCACATGTTGGTGATGAAGGACAGATCCTCCTGCCCTGGATGCGTTCATCATGGACAAAGCCCTGTTGGACTTTGAGGTCTCTATTGATGCTGACTGTAAACTGCTTACTGTGGGGAAGCCTTTTGCCATTGAAGGTACACACAAGAAGACACTTGCTTTTATCACTTGAGGACTCTGTATTGACTTAAAGTCATTCCCTGGAGTTTTTTTTTTTTGTTGTTTTGTTTTGTTTTGTTTTTTTAAAGCATCTTAAAACTTATTTGGTTATTTTTTGTTGATCTTATAATATATTTTGTAGTTTTTTGCATTTTGTGCCTCTGTTAAGCACTTTGAAGTACTAATTTGAAAAGTACTGTAAAAATCTGATTTGCTTTCTTTCTTGTTTTGGATTTCAAAATGTTTTTCAGACAAACATTGCTACCTGTCTAACCCAGACTAAACTAAGCTACATACACTAAACATAACTGTATTCTCCACCATAAAACATCTTAAGTCTTAATGTCCTAAAATAAATTGATCCTGTGGGGCCCTTTGATTTATGTTCTCATATGGAAAGTGGTGCCCTACATGATTAAGTATAAATACAATATACAAGATGCACATTCAGCAAAAAATCCAAATACACACATGTATACACCTGAAAACATGCACATCTGCACCTTCAAACACACATATACAGATGCACATGGCAACATAGCATGTACATATTCAGTAAGGAGGTTAGCTACCGTACATGACTGACAGAAAATAATGATTCCCTGAATGAGCTTATTATGCTGCAGGGCAGTGGTACTCAATCACTGCCCAGCCAGAACATTTTTGGACTCAACACTCACAGATCAGACTAAGTGCAACACAGTAATGAACCATAAAGACTGTTCCACTGCCAGTCAAAAAACAGCTAATGACCCATACAGGGGGTGTCATGTTCACGTTCTTGTACATTGTTACATGAATTCTATTCTTGAAGGAAAGTGATTTCCTTTTAGCCTTTCAGAGAATAGACTTTTTTTAAAGTAAGGTTTGTACTTTTTGTTTCATCTGAAAATCACTATATGAACCATGGTGGACAAGGAAGAAGCACAAAATTGAACCACAAACCACATTATACACTGCTGTCATGCTTTCATGTTTAACTAAGTTGAATTGTCCACTTTATCAACCTTCTATATGAATCTATATATGTCCTGTGCAACCTTTCATTGAGATGAAAAAAAGGTTCAAGCCATTGAAGGTTTGAGAGTGTTCCAGTCACAGGCTGCCTGCACATGTATGCCTTCTGAAGGTGACTTTGAAGTGAGATTTCCACTGGCAGAACACATTTATTGGATATATCAAGCATTTAACCTCTAACCCAACTCAACTTAGGCTCTAACAGGTTTTACACAATTAGCACGTATTATGCAATCAAGTCTACCCACTCACTGTTTTACTACTATATACATACGTGCATTTGTGTGTGTGTGTGTGTGTGTTTGCACTTTCTTGTGCATTTCAGTTCGGTCTTGTCTCCTTCCATCTCAGAGACAGGCACTCACCGATATACAGACAGTACCCTATTCCCACCTTTTCTCTGTACCACTCTTGATTATCTACCTCTTTATTCACTGCATAAGACAAAATGCAGAAAGACTTCACAGTGGCATTACTCATGATCATGATGACAAGAAGCAGGGCTCATTGGTATGTAGGCTGGGCCAGTTTGATGACTACTTGATTCATTATCTACATGAAAAGGCAAGCCAAGAATGTGCACTGCCTTTGGTAACTGTTCACCCCTTGATTTTATATGTGGTCAAGCAGGATGGGAGTGAATAACTTAGTGAGTCTAAATGACAGAGGAAGAAAGAGCAGACAGGAAATGTGAGTGAGGAAAAACACAGTGAGGAGGAGAAAAGGCTGAATATAAGATGGAAAAAAAATAAGTAAGAGAAAGAACAACAAAGGTAAACACGGGGAGGGCCAGTGAGGGTGTGAGCGAGGTGGGAGTTGAGCACAAGAAGGAGATAGAAGGCTTTCATTTGCCCAATGCCAGTTTGCTCCTTTCTGCACAACGAGTGATAAAAGAGTCAGCCAACAGAGTTCCCTAATCAAGACAAACCTTCAACTCAAACAGATGGAGTGAGGGAAGGGTGAAAGGACAGAGAGAGAGAAACAGTGGAGGTAAGAAATAGAGGATGTGTTATTTGGTCTATATGAGGATGCAAGCAGGATTTATAGAGGGATTTGTGGTTAGGAGATACCGAAGAATGGAGAAATTGGGAGCGTGGAGTCGCTGCCGACAAGGTGCTCTGCTGAAATCTTCAGTATACTTGAGTGGAGAGAGGTGTGGGGGTGTCGCTGTGTGTCTGTTTCCACAGAGTGCTGTTGGGAGATGTTTACGACAGCCTAGGCACACCCCATTAATAATTCTGCTACTGAACATGGAGCTGGTCGCTGCCTTTGTGTGTGTGTGTGTGTGTGTGTGTGTGTGTGTGTGTGTGTGTGTGTGGTCTACACATGCTCAGTCAAGCAGGACAGAGCACATCTGAAGATCAAAATGAAGCTGGCAGAAGATTTTGTTGCCTGTGTGAAACTGTTGTTGGAAGGGCAGGTCACGTCTGGCAGGAATGACGTACAGTCACCTTATGGTTTATTTCACAGGCTTATGGTTTGTTTGTGTGTGTGTGTGTGTGTGTGTGTGTGTGTGTGTGTGTGTGTGTGAGAGAGAGAGAGAGCAAGAGAGAGTTTCATATCAAAGCAAGACAGTATCATTTAAAAATATATATTTGTGTCTATTCTTACACTATGCACTGAAAATAAAACAATGTAGAACTGAACTGACTGATCGATTGACAGTAGTTGAAAACAACTTTGATAAGCAACGAACCATTTAAAGCCATTTTTATTAGCAATTAATCATGAGAATATAATGCAGTTTTCTGTCTTCTATGTGATAATAAACTGCATATCTTGGCTTTTAGGCTGTCAGCTGGACAAAATAAGCATAATAAAGATGTCACTTTGTCCAAAGTGGGTGGGTGGGTGGATGGATGGATGGATGGATGGACAGATAGCGAGAGAGAGAGATAGAGAGATAGTATAAGATCAAATAATACTGACCATGTTAGTGCAGTATTACAAAGACAGGAATTTTAAAGTTATGTAAGCTCATAAGATCCTTGCTTGCAGAACAGTTATATTTTTTATCTGTATTGTCAAAATAAGGAAGTAAAATGTTTTACAAACTCATATATAGTATTTTGGATCAACCCCTCAAGTGTATGGGTGTGTACTATATGTGAGTGAGTAGGTGTGTGGGAGACTTGAGTGACAGCTTTGGGACTTGAGGCTTGGGATGGAATATGCGGATGTCTCAGGGAAAGAATCAAAACAAATAACAAGTGACTGCCCACTTCTATTTCACAATCTGACTGAGTGCTCTGAAGAAATGTGGATGGAGATAAGCTGATGACAGAAAAATGGTGTCTGTCTGTTGAAGGAAAAAGAAAGGGCAGGGTGACATACAAAGACAAAGAAATGAACTTGAGAGAGGAGCCGAGAGATAAAGACAAGAATGGAGTGAAGAAGAAAATGAACGAAGGTGAAGGGATGACAGAGATAAGGAGCTGGCTAACTAAGGAAAGGGCTAGCGGCAATGGTTAGAGACAGATTACCTCAAACAGAGAAAGTGGAAGGATGACAGGGAGGACTGAGGGCAACGAACAAAGCAAAAAATGAGGAGAGAAGGGAGGGTGGCTTAGACAGTCTACGTCATGTAGGGGGCAGAGTGTGACAGTTACACGAGCCTTCACTATTTTTTGTTTCTGTCCACAATCCCCACCAGGTTCACACACCTTGACAACCAACATACACACCCAAATAGCTGCCAGGCCTGAGACAGTCACACTAACGCTGTTGGCATGACTACTTTAGACTGCAGTACAGATGAAATGAAACAAATCCCCAGGCGGTCTTGTACAACAACAAATCTCTAAAGGAGTCTTTTGATTCTAAGCTTTTATTTTGTACCTGCAGACATATGGGCTGTAATGCAAAACAGATGCAATTTCAAAGTCTGAGCAGAGCAACGTCCGTCTGTACTGTAGTTTCCAACTTGTGTGATCTTAAATCTGACACTATTACATTAAAACAATGAATAGTGGTGGAAAAATGATGGTTAAAATATTATAGTTATAATAGGATATATTTTATTGCTGTGTCTGGTCTGCACATGATGTTTTTCCTTTAACAACAAGGAAATGAGGAATTCTTAAGCAATTCCAATCAAGTAATGATGAAATGAATTCCACAAATCAAGCAGAGGTGAATATATTATACATTGTACTAATGGTTAGCATTAGGAACTGAAAAATTAAAACATTTCTGCAGGTATTATATCAATATTGTTCATACCTGCAAGATCGAAATCTCATTTCAACTGATTTGAACTCATTTTCCTCTAAAATTAGGTGTTGAAAGTTCTCTCAAAAATAATCCTGTCTTAAATATAGTCTGAGCACTACCTAAAAACTGTGGCTGTTATTTACAAAAATACAACAATAAAAATATTTACTATATATAATACATACATAGGTACAGATGAATCTATTAACTTTAGTGTATTCATTTCAAGGTGATTTTTTTCCTCAGTCAGAGCAGTGTAATTGAAACCTTAGATGCAGACACAGTCAATGCAGTCACGAAACAGCCACAATCACCACCTGCAGTAAAACACTGCAACAACAAATAGAAAGGATCAAGGACAGCACAATCCACAAAAGACCTATAATGGCCACATATTGTCAACTTACTGTGACCATTGAGTGTAACTGGCCTTTGTTTGGCCTTTCTACAAAACAGGATATTATGTCCGTAACCAGAGGGGATGAGTGTGAAGTGTGCATGGAGTGGATCATCTGCGTCATGGACTGTGAAAAGTGTTTCGCTAGTAAATGCTTCAATGGTTTAGGTCAGGATAGGTAAAAGGTAGCAGGACAAATCATTTTTATGAGTCTCCAAGTGTTGTCACAAAACAGATTTAACAGCTGTAAATTGACTGTACTCTTTCTTAGCATATTCAGATTTTTGTCATAGTGTGTGTCATAAAGCCGTGGATAAAAATGGATTAAAACATATATCACAGGTGCAGGGTTGAACTTGTATAAAGTGCCATGTACTGTTTCATATTCTTCAGGCAAGCTTAAGCGAGACCTGTCTGAAAACACTGAGGAAAATGAAGTCCGACAAAATTAAAACAATAAAGCATGGCAGAAACATTAATTAAGGGTGACAAGGGAAAGGGAGTCTTGTGTGCAGGTGAGAAAGGAGTAACAAAAGTCTTCTTTATAGAAGGCTGCATAACATAAAAAACAACTTTATCATTTTTACAGCTAAATTTTGTCTTACTACTCAAAGCAGAGTTTAAGGTCCAGGTGTTGGTCTTTGACCAGCTCCTCCAACATAGTATTTTAATGTAAACATGAGTGAACTACGACACAGTAATAAATTGTCACAAGCAGAGCATAGCCATAAGACTGTACCCTAAGAAATGTGACTACCTGTAGGTGCACAGTCTGCTAAAATATGAGCATATTTTCACCCCATCTGCTGAAGGGAGTGTAGAGAGTGACATCAGGCTGGAGCACACTCCAGCCTTTAAGCCGGAATCAGGCTCCCTGATATTAGCTTAGAAATGGCCTGTCCTGACAGATGGTAGACATTTGGGAAAGGAAATAAATATCATGCACAACATTTCACTTTTTCGTGTAATGTTTCACGGTGGAAGAAAAGTCTAGGATGCCTCACAAGGCACTGATGGAAAGACTAGCATGTCCAAAATGTTTTGCTCTCTCACACCAGTTTACATTTACATCATATGGCACATCTGTGTTTCTGTGCTGGAGTGTCACAGCGTCACCATAATCACTTAATCTGCTGAAATATAGGGATGATTTGGAAATACCTCACTGTCTTTTAGTTAACATCATATTTGCCAACTTTTTTGTAGCGGGCAACTTCTTAATACCAGAATTTGATCCTGAATGTGTTTTGTACCATAAGACATCCCTCCACCAGTTTTAACGGGTTAGTGCTTTGTTTCCCTACACAAATACTACACCATAGACAAAGCCCAGGACAGTGTATTTGCACTGTGCTTGGTACAACACATGGTTGACTGATTCCAGTTGAAGCCTGTAAACCCATAAATCTCTTTCTTCTAGGGGGCATCTCCCCTTTGGCTAAATACAACTGTGGGGCTGTGGTTTCCTATATAGAAATACCAACATAGCTCTGGTCTCTTTCTCAGGTATGTGTTGCTCTCAGCTTTGTCACTTATTCAGTATGTATTTACATCTGTATGTGTGTCTCCTTTCAGGTTACGGTATAGGCCTGCCCCAGGGATCTCCTCTAACCCGTAATGTGTCAGAGTTCGTAAGTCGCTACAAGTCTGATGGCTTCATGGACATGCTACATGACAAATGGTATAAGGTTGTGCCCTGCGGGAAGCGAGTCTTTGCAGTCACTGAGGTAAGTCATTGGTGAGAGAGTGTGTTCATGTACTGTGTACGTGTATTGTGTGTAAAGCAAAGCCTTCTGCCGCTGTACTCCTATAAATGAGTCTCCTTCTGGGACATTGACAGGATTGCCTGCCAGCTAAGCACACATACAGTGAAAGTCATATACACACACAGACAAAGGCATACAATCACATAAACTCAGGCCAATTTACTGACCTTAACCAGAGTTACGCGCTCGTACTGTCTGGGTGTCTATACTTATTTGTATCTGGTGTGTGCTACGGAAGAGTGCTCAGTTCCTGCCTTCCCTATTCTTTTCACTGTTTTTAAGAACCTGTGAATCTCTAGATAATCTACACTGGATCTCTTGTTTGTGAACAAAGAAGTTATTCAAGTCCCTTTGGCCATCGCTTTTAAATCCCACTTCAAAGTTGAATCATATTATAGCAACAGAAACAATTACACAGTCATAGGTTCCAGCAATGAAATGAAAACCTTACGTTCACTGTGCGTCAGGAAGTTATTACTGCTCATCCTATTTGAAGACCAGACACTGGGCTACTTTCAAACAGTGTGGGCGTTCATGCGATCTTGCCCTCTGGATTGGGAGCAAAAGGAGGTCAGTCCTGTTGCTGATAAATTTGTGGAGTCAGCATGGGGCTAATTGCCATCAGAGGAAGTGCAGAAATGTGCCGGGTGGAAACAACATGATTAGAGACTATGGGAAAAGCTCGCGACTGCCTCTTCCACTTCATCCAGACCCATGAAAGACTCATAAGAGATAGACAATATGTCAAAGATTATGTGGGTGAACCAAATGGGAGCGAGCTGCACTTCTAATAACCATAGTCTCTTTTTACAATCACTCTGCTACCTGTTGTTTCTTAATATTACTCTCACTTTGCATCCCCCTCCCCCAAAGCTCTTTATACCTGTTTCGTCCCCTGCCTTAGTTCTCCACATCCTTTTCTTCCTCAAAATGTCTTCTCTGCTGTTGCTCTACCTTCACTTTGTTTCTATTCTTCTGGGCTAAGCTAGATATACAACAGCAGAATGTCAAATGCATTTTCACAAAAGTGGCCTAAATGGTAATTATGTAAATACAAATCATCAATCTCTGTATTTTTCTCTCTATTGACTTAAGTCTTTACTAATCTGTGTCACACCCCCAACCTCTCTCTCTCGCTCTCGTTCTCTTTCTATCACCACCCCCTCAGACTCTACAGATGGGGATCCAGCATTTTTCTGGCCTGTTTGTGCTGCTGTGTATGGGGGTGGGTGGAGCCTTGCTGACCTTGGCAGGTGAACACACCTTTTATCACCTGGTCATCCCTCGCCTTCGGCGCACACACACACTGCAGTACTGGCTGCACACCAGCCAGGTGAGTAAACGCACTGTTGATGTAGTGGCATGAATACTGACACGCACTCTCACACACAAACACACACACACACACACATATGTGCACAGTCACCACCAGCATACTGCTGTTGGCAACATGCCCTCACCCCCCCCCAGGGTTAACTTTTTTTTTGCAGGTACCCTACACCCTCTACTGTTGGAAATGGATAATAACAACCTAGAATAACACTGTATTTAAAGCTAAATCATATTATGTTTTATCGTATGAAATAGTTTGGCTTTAAGCTGTGTTAGATGAAGTACTTTTTAATTAGCTAATGAATGCTTTCACTGTGCTATATAAATGAGCATTTTAAATTAATTTGTTAATATAGTCAAGGTTATGTGTTCCCATTGACAGTGCTGTATCAATTGGTTCATGACCACACATTATGTCCTTGCCTTCTCTTTACTGAGGCAATTGATTTATAAATCACTAGCACAAATTATTTAATGTACCTCTTCATTCACATTCCTGTCTCACCACTTTGAGCTATATCCAAAAAAGCTGTGTCCTTTTTTGAGCTAAAATTTTGAATTCTGTTATTTTTCAACCTAGTTAAGTTACAAAAGTATGCAAAGTAGCATGTTTAGAACAATATACATCAAAAGAAGCACAAATTGGGATTTTAAAGGTCATATTTTGCTTTGCTACCAAATGAGGTGCCAGTGGCAATACGTTTGAGTGAATAATGGAACAAGCTGTGTGAATAGCAAGAGTGCTCAGATTTGTTTGCTGCATCCCTCTGAAAAGGCAATAACTCCTGGGCAGCTTCAATTCCTCATATATGTACAACCTGGTAGAATAATGGCTTTTTAGAAATTCAGATTCATCATCTCATCACTAATCAGTAGTTCTCTTATGTCTTCTGTTTTCTTCTTTGCTTTCAGAAAATTCACCGTGCCCTCCACACCACATATGAGGATGTAGGGAAGGAGCTGACCGGCCTCGACCAAAAGTAATGAAGTCACTGATTTATTTACCTAAACCCTTAATTGTCATATTCAGTCTGTGTTAACCAGAATAATCCTTACATCCATAAACATATTGCTCTGAGTTATTACATTTAAATGAGTTACACTGTTTGTCTGGCAATCACTTTGCAGGTGAATCTCCATTTTGTTGAATTGCTTATTCATGAAGCTATAGGTTAACAGGCTGTTAATTATTGAGCTGTAGATGTGCTGCTGGGTGTATTTTGTTCATTTTGAGTGGTTCCCCCACTACCTCCAGGCTGGCATGAACACCTTATGTAGTGTACAACATAGTAATGCAACCATAGGGGGGCACAATACAGTGTCTTCATGTGCCGGTCCCAAGTCTGGGCAAATGCAGAGGGTTGTATCAGGAAGGGCATCCGACGAAGAAGGAGAGGAGGAAGGCGTGTTCGTAGGCAAAGAGAGAAGAGGAAGGGCAGGAGTGTAGGACTTAGAGTAGGGACTTTGTCAGGGAAAACTAGAGTTGGCTGATATGATGGAGAGAAGAAAGGTGGATATCTTGTGTGTTCAGGAGACCAGATGGAAAGGTGGCAAGGCCTATAGATTAGGAGCAGGATTCAAGCTGTTTTATCATGGTGTGATGGAAAGAGGAATGGAGTAGGAGTTATCCTGAACGAGGATTTTGCTTGGAATGTTCTGGAGGTGAAGAGAGTGTCAGATAGGGGGATGAGTCTGAAGCTGGAAGTTGAAGGTGTGATGTTGAATGTTGTCAGTGGTTATGCTCCACAGGTAGGATGTGAGTTAGAAGAGAAGGAGAAATTCTGGAGGGAGATGGATGAGGTGATTCAGGGTATCCCTAGTGGTGAGAGAGTGGTGATTGGGGCAGACTTTGACGGACATGTTGGTTAGGGAAACAGAGGTGACAAGGAAGTGATGGGTAAGTTTGGTATGCAGGACAGGAATGCAGAAGGACAGATGGTGGTAGACTTCGCAAAAAGGATGGAAATGGCTGTGGTTTTTATTTAGTTTTATTTTTCCAGAAAAGGGAGGAGCATAGGGAGACATATAAGAGTGAAGGCAGGAGCACACAAGTTGATTACATCTCGTGCAGACGTTTCAAACTGAAAGAGATCAGTGACTGCAAAGTAGTGACTGGGGAGAGTGTAGCCAGACAGCATAGGATGGTGGTGTGTAGGATGACTCTGGTGAGGAAGATGAAGAGGACAAGGGCAGAGCAGAGGACCAAGTGGTGGAAGTTGAAAAAGGAAGAGTGTTGTGTGGCTTTCAGGGAGAAGCTGAAACAGGCTCTGGGAGGTCAGGAGGTTCTTCCAGATGACTGGACACCTATAGCTAAAGTGATCAGGGAGACAGGTAGGAGGGTAAAGGAGGAAAAGGTTAGCTAAGAAGAAGTGGGACACTGAGAGTACAGAAGAGAACAGACAGGAGTACAGGGAGATGCAGCGTAAAGTGAAGGTAGAGGTGGCAAAGGCCAAACAAAGGGCACATGAGGATTTGTATGACAGGTTGGACACTAAGGAGGGAGAGGTGGATTTGTACAGGTTGGCGAGGCAGAGAAACAGAGATGGGAAGGATGTGCAGCAGGTTAGTGTGATTAAGGACAGGGATGGAAATGTGTTGACAGGTGGCACAAGTGGGATGGAAAGATGGAAGGAATACTTTGAAGAGTTGATGAAGGAAAATGTCAGAGAGCACAGAGTAGAAGAGGGGACTGTTGTGGAGCAGGAAGTAGCAAAGATCAGTGAGGATGAAGTGAGAAAGGTGTTGAAGAGGATGAAGAGTGGAAAGGCAGTTGGTCCTGACGACATACCTGTGGAGGTATGGAAGTGTTTAGGAGAGGTGGCAGTAGAGTTTTTGACTGGGCTACTTAACAAGATCTTGGAGAGTGAGAGGATGCCTGAGGACTGGAGGAGAAGTGTACTGGTGCCCATCTTTAAGAACAAGGGAGACAAGCAGAGTTATAGAAACTACAGAGGAATAAAGCTGATGAGTCACACAATGAAGTTAAGGGAAAGAGTAGTGGAGGCTAGGCTGAGGTCAGAAGTGAGCATTTGTGAGC
This sequence comes from Mastacembelus armatus, assembly GCF_900324485.2. Classification (NCBI taxonomy): domain Eukaryota; kingdom Metazoa; phylum Chordata; class Actinopteri; order Synbranchiformes; family Mastacembelidae; genus Mastacembelus; species Mastacembelus armatus. The sequence continues at coordinate 5,407,250 of NC_046654.1, read as the reverse complement.
AGCAGTATAGTTTCATGCCAAGAAAGAGAAAAACAGATGCAGTATTTGCTTTGAGAATGATGGAGAAGTACAGAGGAGGCCAGAAGGAGCTGCATTGTGTCTTTGTAGATTTGGAAAAAGCGTATGACAGCGTGCCGAGAGATTGAGATGGTTTGGACATGTTCAGAGGAGGGACAGTGAATACATTGGTAAAAGGATGCTGAGGTCAGAGCTGCCAGGAAGGAGGCCTAGAGGAAGACCAAAGAGGAGGTTCTTGGATGTAGTGAAGGAGGACATGAGGACAGTTGGTGAGGGTGAGGAGGATACAGAGGATAGGGTTAAATGGAGGCAGATGATTCGCTGTGGCGACCCCTGAAGGGAGCAGCCAAAAGGAAAAGAATCAAGAAAGTAGAGTACAACATAGTATTGATCTGTGTATTTATTTAAATGTAATTATAACACTTACATACTGATGTACTGTATTATATTGTGTTTGGAATTTTGTATCAAGTGTCCATGTACTGCTGTACAGTATATCTTATTAGATATGTCTTTTCCTGTGATCTTCCTCTCTTTCACTAGCCCCTCCTCTTGTATCTCAGAGAACTGCACCCTACACAGGAAACAGCATCAGCCTCCCCCTCCATCTCCTCCCACATCCCTCCTGGCTTCCACTACAGCTGGAGACACCAGCAACTCCTCACCATCCCATGAGCCCAAGGAGAAACGTGTACACTTTGACCTTGAGACCACCCACAGTTACCGCCTGCGCACACACACCGCCTCGGTGCGTGGCAGACCCGGGATGGTCGGCCGTCCTGGGCTCGGACTAGGAGGGTTGGGGCTAGGCAACCTGGAGAGTTTTACCTCCCGACCACAGATTAGCCTCCATGCCAATGGGGGTCCTGTTTCGGCACTGGCTTCCGCAGGCCTATTGCTCTCTCCTCTGGGTGGCAGGGCCACTCAGAGCAGCCTGTGGGAGGGAGAGCTTCAGGAGCTGCAGGGTAAAATTGAGACGTTCCGCAACCAGCTGAGAGAAGCTCTGGCCAGGAGGGCAGAGATCCAGAGCAGCCTGGAGCGAGAGAGGAGCGGCCATGTACGCAGAGATATCAGTCTGGAAAGGGAACGGGACAGACAGAGCATACAAACTATTAACACAGACAGAAGTAGCTCCACTCATTCTAAACTCCCTGAGAGGGACAGGACCAGCCCACTGCAAACCCTGAATAATCAACAGACAGGTAGGGCTAATCAATCAGGCAGTCCTGTGACTTTGGAGCATGCAAAAAGCAGCCAGTTAAATACAGTTAACAGTTTGGACAGAGGGAGAGCCAACCAATTACGCTCCGTTAATACTTTGACGGGAGAAAGGACTGTCCATTCACGTACCTCCACTAGTTTGGAACGGAGTCGAGTCAACCAACCAGGTGCTGGAAATGTAATTGTCCAATCACGGAACACTTCTAGCCTGGATAGACAGAATGCTAACCTATCACGTGCTCTGAACACTTTGGAGAGGACAAAAGCCAACCAATCAAGTGTAAGCAGTGGGACTTAATTGTCTTTCTGAATCCCCAGATGTGTTAAGGTTGCAGAGGGCCAGATGTGTAAGGCTGTGGAGGGAACAGTGTGCTTCTTGCATAGCTTTGGGAAGATGTCTTTGTTGGAACATATTAAGTCTGGGGGGAGGTTTGCTGAAAAATTCTAATATGTTATCACCATTACTTACTGCAACCTAATTTTTACACACAGTTATTTCCACGCTCGCTTAAAATTACAGCTAAAAACCATTAACTGCAACATAAGAGCTGATGAAATGTCTGCATTACCCATGAAATAATGAATAGGCTGTTTAGTCTTGTTAAATGAAACGTAAAAGTTATTCCTAAAACCTCTCAGTATACTTTCACAAGGACCAGATAAGACAAATCAGAATGGTAATGCTAAAATCACTGTGCTTATTGTGGAGACCAGTGGTTCATTTCAAGAACCATCCACAACAGCCGTCTACTCACAAACCTATCAGCTGAATTAAATTACAGCCTGTTACACTGGCTGAAGAGGTCTGCAAGCACTGTCACGGCATCGACAAGAGCACAAGCCCACTGCGGAGAAAAAATAAATAAATAACAGAATCAGACAGAATCCGTTAAAAATGCACATACAGTCTCTGCATTATCTGAATTCCAGCTGTAGGAGACAAAGATGCAAACGATAAAACACATTTAAGTTTCCCAAAAATGTGAATTATAAAGGAAGAATCTAAGTAAAAGAACAATCAAAACAAAATCTTCTTAATATCCCCATGAATATTTTAAACCAGTTGTTTTGATACCTTGAAACATTATATTGTCTTATTGTCACATACCAAAAATATGCATTTTCCCACATTTTTATAGCTAAGTTCCACCCTTGTCTCTTCATAAAATGTGTCAAAATGAAAAGGTGTCTTGTACACTCAGCCATTCCCAAACTGATGCTTTGAGATGGTAATTTCCTTCTGTAATGTGAAAGGTTCCACATGAAAAAGGCTGCAAAGGCAGATCTTTTTGGAAATTCATGTTAATGGAAAAGAAATTGCTAAACTATGTGTAGATAAAAATATTTAAACCTCTAGACCCAAGCACATATTTTTAAACAGCAACTTCAACAGTTTTACATGTTTAATGGTCTGCATTAAAACTAAGGAAAATCTAACAAAAAATGTAGAAAAAATGTAGCGTTCATTGTTTTTATACTAGACTTAAGACTACAGTGAAAGTCAGGATATCTCATGATCTGGTGCTTTTAGTTTTAACCACACTGTTTTTACAATCTGTCCCTTGCGACTTTCAACTTTATGAAGTTTAGTACTTAATCACTGCACTATCCCTATAATTATAATTCTGTGTTTTCGGGGTTAAACACAGCTAACCCACCCCATTATTTATAATGTTAATATTTAATATGTCCATCACTAGCTGCCGCAGCATGGGTGATAGCTGTAGTTTAAAAAATGTTTTCATTTTCCAACATTGTGTTTATAAGGAGACATGCAAAAATACAGAGTAAAATTACAATCTCAAAGTTGTTTCACAAACATGTAACTGTCAGATCATCCCAAATTTCCGAACTGTTGCTTATCTGCTTGGATTGTGATGAACAGTGTCATCAAACTGCAATAAATTTGTCCACCATATTTATTATTGAAGTAACCCAATGCTACAAGTCTGGCAACAATTTTGCACTTAGTGACTGTGCTGCGCATGAATTCATAAAATGAGGAAGATTAAAGTATTAATAATTAAAATAGATGTATACTTTTTTATTGTTTCCACTCAGAGCATATTTTTGCTTTTAGCTAAAACATAGTATGTCTCATGCTTAATGCCATTAATTTGGAAAAAGACAGGGTTCTTCAGCGGCTGGCTGTACTGAGACACTCCCTCAGTCAGCCAGCAGAGGGAGCTGCAGTCCTGCTTCCCGTGGCTTTCAAGGCTGGAGAGTGTGTTAATTATGGTTTTGTTCCAAGAAAATCACAAATAACTAAATTTAAGTTATTGAAGAAATAGTGACAGATGGAAGCTGCATTTTTTTCCTGCTGTTCTTATGCAGCTTCAGAGGATCTGGAGAAATAAGGCCTTTATGAAATCGCTCCACCTGAATATAATGCAATACCACCTGACTGTAGAGAGATACTTGATGTTTTGGTCTCTCTGAACACTTTAAGCAGGTGCCGGAGATCTCACTGGCCCACAGATCTGAGATACGGGCAGTGATGTCACTAAAACAAAACTTTAGGCTGTCATGATGGTACTGATACACATTTAAATGTTTCAAACTTTTCTGTGGTGTGAAGTGGTTGTGTTCACATGCCATGGTGTCTACAAGGAAAAAAAATGTAGGTCTTTATTGAGGAAGAGCTTGTGGTACATGATATTTAAAGAAACACTTTTAAATTTACCCCTTATAAAAACTGTATCAGCATATTATTGAATTTTATCATAAATGATCATTCTCATGATTTGAAATAAACATTTATATACTAATTTACTTGCAGTTTCTCTCATATTTTCAGTGTAAAGTAAATGTTTAAAAGAACAGTAAGACTGATATTTTTAAAATACACGCTAACTGAACGCCCGTAGTGTTGGAATCATTTTGATTAATTACAGCCCCATTAAACTCATGAAAAATTCAATAGTCCACTGATTTTTATTTTTTTTTCGCCTGTGCATGGTTAGAAAACCAAGCTTTTTAGTGCTTTTTGCAGACGCAGGGTTTCATCCAATTTGTTGAGGCCACGTTTTTCATGAATTTCCCACACCTGATATTAGGATGAAACCCCCTACAATCAAATATACTAATGTAAAATTGTTGTCAGAAAATATTAAGGGGTGTAAAACTGTAGCTTTACCACTTGTGAGGACTACGAGAACATGCTGTAGTGCTAAAGCAGATTTAAAAACCTGTGACTATCTCTGGCAATTTTAGGTAAAAGACAGGTGAACACTGACAAAACAGCACTACACATTCAAATACTGCTGCAAAGTAAAAAAAAAAAAAACATGATGCAAACCAAATGGCATCTCTTTTATAAAGTTGGTATTACCTTGAATGAGTAGATCCACAGTACACCCACTGTAACACCCACCATAACAGTGTTGCCATGGAGCACTGAAGCTGTTGACCTAAGAGAGTCTTGTGGGTGATTGTGATATTCGTCTTGTCAGAGAAATGATAAAACTTGAATGCTCTGACAGCCCTTAATCTATTACCTCCACACTGTAACTCAGGCGGCAGACACAGTCTTGTCAAAAGGAAGTGGAGGGATGCGGCACAAAATGTGACGAAGGGAATCAAAAGTAGCACAGTTGCAGTAAATTGTCTAAGCAATGCCCAAGGCCACTTGAGAGGAGGTTTATGCACATACTCTAACAGATGGTAGTTATAATGGTATTGTTTAACTTGTCATGCAATGACAGCTTTCAGCCACGCAGCGGCACTTGAACCTGTGCCTAAGCAGATGGATGTAGTGTGGAATGTTGGTACTTGCAGAGAATGATTTCAAATTATTTCACTGAGGGGGTGATGGAGATGTGCACTTGTTTCCAGTGGTTTTATCTAAAAGATGTGCTTTTGGAGGTGTTACGTGTGTGTGTGTGTGTGTGTGTGTGTGTGTGTGTGTGTGTGTGTGTGTGTGTGTGTGTGTGTGTGTGTGTGTGTGTGTCTGGACCGTCATGTATACCTACTAGTCAGTCACACTTCAGTCAACCCATGAGGTGGTGGCCTAGATAACATGGCAGATCAAATCACTGTTACACATTTAATCTGTATTGATTGAATTTCATGTTCCTGGGGAACACTGTCTTAACCACATGATTATAGTAACATTAATATTCTTTTAAAATCCCGTTTTACACACTGAAAACTGAGTGCTTAAATGAAACCTGACAGTTTGTGAAGAGAGAATTGAAATTGATATCACAAAATATAATTCTGCAGTACAGATGAGAGCTAACAGCTTGTGGGCTGTTTGAAGAGCGAGAGAGAGAGAGAGAGAGAGAGATAGAGATGGGAGGTAGAAAGCTGATGATTTAGTGCTGGTGCATCGACCAGACTGTATAAAGTGAAGATAATCACACAGTGATAAAACCAATCAATCATGCATCTCTGCACTCGTACATGGTTGGAATCTCCTTGTTGTGAAAAAATAAACAATGGGCTCTGTGTCACGTGTCCTCAGAGCGGTGTGGGTGCTCCGAGTGGGTTGTAAAAAATAATCAATCAGAATCTAGTCGCTGAATTGAGGGCTTTCATAGATAGATAAGTGGCATGTGATGTGTGCGCTTAGTTTACATGGCGTCAACCCGGAATCCTAAGCATGGGTTTCCTCACACTGCTGCATGTGTGAATGTCTTGCATGTGGGTTGCATGGGAATGGAGATTGCCGGGCTTTTGCTCAGACGAAGTAATTGGGTCACATGTGTGAACAGCAGTCAAAAAGAATTTTAATCAAACTTAAGAATCCCAAATGTATATCCCCTTCAGCAATTACCATCCAACCGGAGTTTAATGGCTGAGTGATGATAACACACTAACTCTCTATTAATGAAAATACAGTTGTGGTGATGTCTCTATTTCACAGGTGCTTTAACTGTGTTAATGACCAAAAAGCACCAAGTTGAGGAGTGTGTGAGTGGCCTGTGGGAAGCATAAAGGAGTGTTCCACCACTTCCACCTCACATGTGTCTCTCCCTGTCTTTCTAGGCTATACTGCTTTGTCTAGTGGGTAAATAGGAGCCAGGGACTGTGAGTGATGAGTTTATTAGCTCCTGCCAGCTGTGACCAACCCTTGGGTATTATTGGCGGGGTCGCTGTCTCAGTGTGTGTGTGATGTTGTCGGGCTGGGGGCTCTAGGCTGCATAGAGGGAATGAGGCGGGGAACAGGAGGGAGTCAGTGAGGAGGGAGTACCCCATGAGAACCAGTGAAACTCCCTGGCAACTGGAGACAGGATCAACATTAAATGGGGCTCCCCCATTCATCTAGCACCGAGCAGTGATATAGCCAAATGGCAGATTCAAAGAAAGGAGAAGGAAAAGAGGGTCTGGAGTGCAGATACTCCTGTCTGCAAATATCTGAATGAGTATTTAAAAAAAACCCACTGGGGTCTGGTCAGTAGGCGACTTCCTGCTTTGCACTTTCTCAAATTGGGTTCTTGCACAGATATGAACATACAGGCTGAAAGTGTCCCTGAATGTGTCCCAATAGTTCTAACAATGACTGAAGAGAGAGAATAAAACGCAAACATGCATGTTCATGCTCAGTTTTAAGATGCATTAGGGATGAATGGGGAGCGCGTATGTTGAGCAGATTCCTTGTAGAGAACATCTTCAGTAACCATGTGCACGTACGTCTGTGATGGTAATTGCGCCAATGTCACTCATGATGAGTCAGTGAATCACAGAGGTGTCTGTTGGGCTTGTTACACGGGGACGTGCGTGCGCTCGCTTGTGTCCGCGAGCCCCACACCGGGTCCTCAGGGGGCAATCCAAATGCACCACAGTGGCCAGACACCTGCCACACCCTCAGTAGTAAACAAAGGAGCGGACATCTGAGCCGCTGCTCCTCCAGAGATGAAGAAGTTCGGGGTCGGACAATGAATGTGACGGTATTTACAGCGGCACTGGGCGTTTCTGATGGCGAGCCTAATATTATAATTACAGAGAAACTGCCTCTTGCTTAGGCTACAGATGAGAGGTTCTCTCCGAACCCGCCCCCTCGCTTTTACGCACACATGCGCAGGCCGCGTTTACTTCACGCACACATACACACATTCCTAACTCTGCCCCTTTGTCTTGGTTGCCTCACGGCGGTAGCCCCGAAACGAATTCAGCATGGAAAGGAAGGGACAAGTGTGTATGTGCGTGTGGACCAGACTGTCTCCTCCCCCCACAATAAGCGCACACAACACACTCTCCTCCCCCTGTAACCCCCTCCTCCACATCCCTGCTCCTCACCGCCCCCCAGCCCCCCATGCCTTTGTGTGTGTGTATGTTTGCTGTGAAGCCGACTGCGTACCCGAAAACCGTGTGACGGATACCTTTCATATAGAATAAGCTTTTCTAGAGATTCAAATTGATCTCTCCTAGATTCTAGAGAAATGAGGAAAATCTGTAGGTGCAGATAAAGGCGAGGAACCGGGGGGACGCACGTGAATCTCTCACTTTATCTGAAGCCAGGAAATAGAAAGGAGAGAAACGCTGTACCAGCAAGTGCCGCAAATTGGACTTTCCACCATCAGCAACGCTCCACTCTCTCCTCTCCTCTTCTCTCTCTCGCCATCCCTGCTCCTCCTCTGTAGGTCTCCCCACTTACTCCCATCCAACCTCATTCTCCCAGTCTCCTTCAGTGATCCCAGAATAGGCTCACACCGGAGCGCTCTCTAAATACCCACAAGGGGGGTTTTGGATTTTTCGGGGTGACTTGGAAGAAGCTGGAGATGGATTAAAGGGACGGTGCACCGCAAAACTGGAGCAGCACGCACGACCGCGCCGGGGAGGAAGGGGGCGACGGGAGTCGGTGAATTCACGGAGCACCCGGGACAGAGGTGAGTGCTCAGGCTGCCCGGTACTATTGCAGCTCTCACCCCCGCATGCAGCCCCCAGCAACCTGCCGCTCCTCCTGGCACGAGCTGAGAGGCGAGCGAGGAAAAATCAGCACATGGTTTTCACGTTTCCATAATTGATGATCTCATGCGCAATCTGCTGATTTCTACTTGTGGTGGAGTAACATCCATATTAATATTCGCCTATATGTTTCTCCTCTGATAGGAACTAACTAAATGTGTAGTCTAAACACTGAGAAAACAGTCATTAAAGCAAAGTGCATGTTATGAAAACTGTTTCAGATCTTTTTTAATTCATATTGTTAGAATACATGTCATCTCACAATGATGTTTAAACTCCCCTCTTCATTATAAAGGCAGCAGAGTTAAGTTGGGCAAACCTTCCTCCATAAGGCCACAATATGGCCCTTTATGTCTCTCTGGCTGTTCAGGGCCCTGCAGTGGCTATGGCTTTGCACCAACCTTCTTAGTGACTGGATGGACGAGTGAATGGAAACAGGATGAGCTGTACTTTATGTTCATCACCATCAATTCATTTTCAAGTTCCTATTCTTATATACTGTCCTGAATGGTTTGCTTAATGTCACATGTACCTGTGATAAATAAGTGGATTAATAACTTATTTGACAAACTTTAAATTGATACTAATGATAGAAAATATCACTTAATGCTTATGTATGAAAAGAATCTATACATCATCTTAAGATGTTAATTAGATCCATGACAAACTCCAATTGATATTTCACAAAGAGTAAAGTCAAAGAGAGATCTGTGGGATAGAAAAATCATCTTCCCTCTCTTTGAATCATCTCATGGATCCTACAGTCACTAAGCTAGAGTGTGCTACAGTGTAGTACTGAAATGAACAGTCAATTAATTGATGAGAAAATTGATTACCCCTGGGAAGACTGTGTGAAATTGTGATGATGTTTTCACTACTAAATTTTCTAACAATTTATAAACAAAAAGAGAGAAAATATTCATTAGTGAGGAAAAATATAAGAAAAATTGAATTAAAAGAGCAGAGAAACCTAATGAATGGTTCCTACCAAAGTCACTGAATGGTCTGAGTATGAATATAATGAGGATAATAAGCTATGGCCTTCACCGTCACTAGATCTCAACCCTAGCTGAACATCTAGTAGACATCATTTTCAAATACCTTCATAAAAACACCAAATAAGAGAATGTTTTTAGAAGAAGGTTGAAAAATCTGCAGTAGCATGTAGAATTCTAGGAACAGTGACTGAAGCTGTTTGGAGACTTGTGGTTGCCCAAGATATTTTAAATTTGAGTTTCCTTTAACTTGCCATCCATCTGTATCGATTAGAGTATATGCATTAATGCCTCCAACACCCCCACCCTGCCCCTATGCTGGTGGTCACTGACTCTTGTATCTTCATCGCTGCCTGACAGATTGTTTCTGTCCACCTCAGGCTATACAACCCACCTTATTGTTGTGCGCATGCACACACAGATGAGATGTACACAAACTGCTAAAACTATAGTCTTCACAATTTTTGCAAGCACAAGCATACAGCAGCAGGCAATACAAACATTTTGCAGTCTCGCAAACACACGCACATATATATGATGTGCCCCGGAGGATAAATGCCAGTGTGATAGATAAACAGGCCCCTTTTTCTATTAAACACACTCATTCTGTGTGTGTCTTATGTGAGTTGGGGTGGGGGAAACTGGGAGACTGAGACCCAGGACCCAGCATCCTCCTAAGCTGCTCTCAGCTAAACTGGAATCCATCCATCCTAGTATCCTACCTCGTCTCAGATCCTCAACCTTACACCCACAACCCCCCTCTACCAACAGAAATACACATATACACACACAAACTTCACACTTTAATGCATTTTGTTATTTATCATCTCTTTTTTAAATATTTCTTCCTCCTTATGTCTTTGATCTCCATTTATCTTGTCCCTAGCTCTCTATTTTCCTCTCTCTCCTCTTGAATACATTTCTAGCAGTCATGGAAATTAGACTGTAGAATTCTTTGGTTTTCTGTGCCTTACGCCGCCTCAGGGTCAGGCCCTCTTATCTCAAAAAGAAAGGGATAGACAGAAACAGAGACTGAAAGAACGACAGATGCAAAAAAAAATAGAAGAGGCTGAAAGAGGTGTAAAGGAGGAGAAAGTGGTGAAGAGAAGAGAAAATGGAAAATGAGTGAAAAAGCAGAGACAGGGATTTGTTTTCAGATATACTGCAAAAAAACAACAGTGAGTAGAAGGCATAGAAAAGGTCAGTGTGAGTGGAAATAAGCAGACTTAAGCAAAAACTACATAAGACAATAAAATGGAGAGACAGAACTACAGAACTATGACTTGACAGCATATATGAGTTTCTTGAAGGGTAGTGTTTTTGGATTGGAGACTCAGATCAGCTGACTCAATGCTCATATTCAATCTGCTTTAAATTTGACCATTTTGTCAAATGAGATAAGCTGTAATTAGAAAGTTGTATATCTACAATCAATAGTGAGGGGACCAAACCTGTCCACCGAAACTCATTCCAAACAGTGTAAATCATTTTATTTGGGCTGTGATTCAAGGTTGTGCAGGTTTCATTGCATGCTTTATAGAAGGACACCCCTGAGGCTTTTGAGCAAAAGCTTATTCTCACTTTCATCTCATCGACCAGTATGCAATTTAGATTAAAAAGTCAATATTGACCCTGCATCAAGATATCACAAAAGCCTTAGTTGGATGCTGGCAGAAAGCAAGAGAAGGAAAACAGATGTGGATAAAGTGACGTAAGACTGGTAGGAAGAGAGAGGAGTAGATGAAAGATGATCGAGAAAGAACGATAAGCAAAATAGGACACAGATGTAGGTGGAAGAGGTAGAGACCGTAAGATGAGAAAGAAGGAGGGGAATAGGGAGAGGACACAGATACAGAGATGGAAGGACAATTAGAGATGGGGAGAAATAGGGAGCTATGAATATCAAACTGTGTTTTGGCCCTTGGCTCTTATTGCTCTCCAAGGCTTTTTGAAGGCCAGAAGTTTACCAGTGACAGGTGATGTCTCCATGTGAGCATCTCTGAATGTGTGGGAATGATGAGTTTTGGTGTATAAACATCCCTCTGTAGGTTTTAAACCCTCCATTTGAATGAGTTTTAAATCTTTTTGTCTTTGTAGATTTAACCATCAACTAACCTTCACGTTTCAGCGTATTAATGACCTAGTGTTTTTTATCTGAATGCATGCATATTTGCACATGAGTGTGGGTATTGAATGCGCATATGCAGATTTATAGGCCTAATCATTAAAGATGTCTGTGTATAAGGGTGTGCAAAAACTGATAATGCAGCGCATTACCAAGCAACACTATAGCAAAACTGTCTAACAGGGTCTCATTCTTCACACTAATGCATTTTAATTTGTGCAGTAAAACCATTCAGCCTTAACCAGCCTTTGGAAACTTTTTGAGCTTATGTATCATTCATCACAAAAGTCCAATCCTGGCAGAAGCATGAACATCTTGATTCCTTCAGAAATATTGATGGTGGAAATCCATGAAAGTGCTCACAACCCACCTCACCCCCCTTCTGACATCTCGCAATCTGTTATCCCAACAGGCTGTGACTGGTCCCACCCCAAGATGACATCCCCCAAAAACAAAGCCAAGAAGAAACCACCCAAAGACAGCATGACGCTGCTGCCATGCTTTTATTTTGTAGAGGTATGTGTGAATAGATTGGATGTATTGATGAATCAGCTTTTTCATATACCAGCACTTGGTCAGCACTTGAGTCATTACATTTACTGAATTCATTCGAATCACTTTTTATTGTTCACACTTACTACTAGGGAGAGTTTTGTGTTGCATCTGATTCTTATTTTTAAAACAGAGATTGATGATTTTTCACAGGCAAATATTAGTGTCATCACTTTCTTCTTTGCTATTGTGTGTATGTGTGTGTTTAAGGGTATGTAGTGGTTTTTATGGTGAGGAAATATTAAATGCTAGTCACTCTTTGCTTTGTCCTTGTGCGTGCGTGCGTGCGTGCGTGCGTGCGTGCGTGCGTGCGTGCGTGCGTGCGTGTGTGTGTGTGTGTGTGTGTGTGTGTGTGTGTGTGTGTGTGTGTGTTTATTTGTGTGTGCGCGCCTGTCTAGCTCCCCATTGTTCTGTCTTCCTTGGTGTCCCTGTACTTCCTGGAGCTGACAGATGTGTTGTCCCCGGCGATGGTGGGCTTCCGCTGCCATGATCGTGACCTGTCCATGCCCTACGTGGAGACAGGCGATGAACTCATCCCACTGTTGATGCTGTTGAGTTTGGCCTTCGCTGGTCCTGCAGCATCTGTAAGTTTATTAAACACATGAGGTCACTGATAGGAATTGACACAAGTCCTCTGAAAAATCACGGAATGTTTAATACCTCTGTTTTTGGGCAGATGTGCACTCACATCTCTGCATGTAGTTTGATCATATATTGAATAGTACTGTCAAAATAACAGAGTCCAGTTCATGGATGTCTGTGGGATCAAAATCTCTCACTAGTTATCCCCCAAGTGATATCGTATATCTCTAAAGACACGTAGTGGATCTTAAAGGGCCATAATGCATCTATATACAAATTCACAAATGAAGAAAAGAAGTGATATCAAACCAATAGACTTCCTATTGACATGATACCACAACAAAATGGAAAATGAGAAATAGAAAGAAATATGAGTATGAATGAATCTAGTAGTAGGAACTTGATCCAAGAGATAATCACTTGGGTTTCGGTTGGGTAAGCTCACTCTTTAGCATCCTTTAGCATGTCATTTTTACCATTGTATAATTTTAAGAGAAATTATTCCATTTAAGACTAATGACAAATAAAAGGTTATAGAGCAGTACATATTGCCTTAAAAAGCTAATTTACCCAGTGCAGCTACCTGCAATTACAAAGGAATCTTACCATTTGTATTGTATTTCTGGCCACCTTAGGAATAAAAATTTACTGTCAGCTATTCATTTAGCTCTCCTGTTATTGTAATCTGTAGCTCGTTAGATGTTTTGTTCTTTGCAAGCTTGTCACCAACACTGCTATTCAGTGCTGGGCAGTTATTCTGCAACTGGGCTTATCAGATGTTTTTTTTTTTCTTACTAACAACAGCTACCACTGCTGGAAACTGGACTAATGAGAGTAGAATGTGCCAGCGGTCAGAAAATGAAGCTAAAAAAATCCATGTAGCTGCAGATTTGAGTCATTATTTTCTGTGGTTTTTTTACATGTAGTCATTTACTGCAGTATTCATATAAAATATTTACACGTACAACTCTTTAAGATCTTCCCAGATTACATTCATTTGAAGAAAGTGTTATCACAAAGGATCAGTGATCATGCAGAAACATTTGTGTCCAAACAATCACACAAATATGCAGGTGTATGGCTTCTCAAATGCTCACAAGGCAAATTCAACCTTCCCACAGAAATGCAGAATCAGTGGACACACTGATGAATACACACCTGACATTCCAATACACACCATCAAATACCCCCACCCCCTCCTGGTCCACACACACGCGCACACACACACACACACACACATACACACACACACACACACTAATCCATCAGCAGTGGGGAAATGAGCAGACACATCTTTAGCACATCTATCACTCTGATTGGAAGTGATCACTATTCAATAGCACTGATAAAGCGAGCATTACCTGCACTCGCTCTCTGTAGCTCACTCTCTCTACAGATCACAAACACACATCTGGGTAGCTGACATTAATAACCATTTTCCTCTATCTTTTTTTTTTTGTTTGTTTTGTCTCTATCTTAATTTGTTCTTTCAGTGGTTTATCGTGTGGACTCTATGACAGAAAATAATATATTTCAAGATTGTGTTTCTTCCATTCTTTTCTTTACAATTTCTGTCTCGCTTTTTATCTACTTCTCTCCCATTATCTGTAGATAATGATGGGGGAAGGCCTGATGTACTGTATGCAATCCAAGCTCAAGACTTGTCCCAAGTCAGAGAGCAGCATTAACGCTGGAGGCTGCAGCTTCAACTCCTTCCTACGCAGAACTGTGCGCTTTGTCGGTATGTCTAACTTCCATATCTTTGGGGTTTTTTTTTTGAAAGTGGAGAAAGTAGTCAAGATTGCATTGTAATCGAAATGAACAGTTGTGAACAGGGTTAAGGATTTGCTCAAGAAACCTAGGGCAGGGCACAGTGCTGGTGTGGGGGCATCTTTCATAGTCTTATTAATCACATAGTTTGTCAAACAGCATTATTTTCACATAGATGCTTATCCAGCTGGATGCAGAGTGTACCTAAGTTAATTGGTATTTTGGCATTGCAACAGGCTCAAATATGTTTTCTCTGACAAATAGGTTTCAGTTCAGGTTCTTAGTAATTAGGAATAGAATGCTGTTGTTTTTAAGATGGAAATCAGACAAATTATTGTACTTACTGACTGAGCCCCCAACTTTATTTCACTTTTTAGAGTAGGGAAATAAGCTAATTGCATGCATTAAATGGAGGCTGAATTAAAATGAAATAGGCATGATATAATGCTCCATGGGAAATATCTCAAGGCAGCCTTTGTGCTTTGAAGTGAAAAGAGCAATTAATTCACCTTGCCAAATTTCACTGTCTGCAGAAAAGCTTCCTAATGCAACAAACTGAAGGCTGGCAGTGTAACTTCAGGTTGTTGGACCAAATTCGACCCTGTTTTTGACTGCAGGTGTTCATAAATGTACACTTTAGTATAAGGAAACCACCAGGGCCTTTTAGTGTGTTTACCAAGGCTCCCGTACCATCTCGTGTTACCTCTGTCTCCCTCAGGTGTTCATGTATTCGGTCTCCTGGCAACAGCCCTGGTGACAGATGTCATCCAGTTAGCTACTGGTTACCACGCCCCTTTCTTTCTCACTGTCTGCCAGCCCAATTACACAGCCCCCGGAGTGTCATGTGACAACAATGCCTACATCACACAAGACATTTGTATGGGGAAAGACCAGTATGCCATCATGTCAGCTCGGTAAGACATGCAAAATCCAGATTTACATCTCAGTAGAAAACATATGAAGATGCATATATATATATATCTATATATATATTATATATATTTCACTAAGGTGCTGGTATCACTTGAGGCAGCTTGGCTTAATAATTTATGCCCAGAACCATTCATATATATATACACACACCTCAGGGGCTCTGCCTTATACAAACATAGGTTTTATCGCAGAACATTTTGAGCTACATTTTACTACACATTGCTATACATTACTATTTTACAGCAGTGTATACAAACTACAAGACAAGAAGTCAACAATAGGGTTACACAAGATAATTAGTGAAATTGTTCTTATTACAGTTTGTAAAATGATGCATCATTTGCGTATTAATAAACTGCTTCTTAGTAAAGTTAAGTGTTTGTTTGGACAAGACTACCAGTGCCCTTACAGATTATCACTGTCAAGTGCACTTGTCGGTATAACAGCTGAGTTTGACTTTTGCCGAGACCTTTTAGCTGTAAAATGTGAAACAAACAAACAAGCTGCAGCGTGTGGGTATTAGACAGGCATAATAAACACATACAGACAGCAGAGATTACAGCTAAATATAGCTGATACAGGCATAATCCTAGAAGTATTAATGCTCATGTTTGTACTGCTATTCTTGTGAGGACTCACATTGATAATAATGCATCCCCTAGTTCTAAGCCATAGACTTAAATGAATAGTTTGGCACTTTGGATGATTTGCTTATTAATTTTCTGGCATAGAGAAAAGAAAAGCAAGAAAAAGCATATCATATTCACACTGTACATGTGTGTTATATGTACACCTGCACCCAGCAGTTTGTTAATCTGGATAGAAAGAACTGGCCATGTGTACGAGGCTTTATGCCCTGGACTTTATGATTTGGGAGCTGTTGTTATACAGTCATAATTTTTCTCACGTTTTTTTTCATGTACTTAAAAATGGCCAGGCTGTAAACGTACCAGTCTCTGTGCTAAACTAACTTATATTTAAGAGATGGATGAGGATGTTATCAATCTTTCATTCTCAGGTTAAACCCTGAAAGGTGTTGTGACATAAGGATAAACACACTTACATACTCACACAACTGCTTTAACATGGCATGTTTCTCAAAAGGCAAATTAAGTGAGATTTATGTTTCAGTTTTCTGAACTCTTGTGGCTTTGACCTCCACCCACGCACTTACACTCCCTTAATGTTCCCACTGTTGCCCCATGGTGTTCTGTTTGTCTTTATTAATAATCATATCCAAGGACACACACTCGATTTGACAAACACACAGTGGAGGTAGGCAAACAGGTTTTAATGACAAACACAAAGATCACAAATAAGAGTAGCTGTGACAGTTTTATTTAAGTGTATTCATGATGCAGTAAATAAACTCATAATTGACACAACTTTTTATGACAACATGAATCTCCTACCACTCTTCCCCATTCTCCTTTCAGGAAAACATTTCCATCTCAGCATGCAACGCTCTCTGGCTTCGCTGCTGTCTATATCTCCGTAAGCACTTCCTGTTTCTTATTTGCCTCCTGTGTCTATGGACCAGGAGTATGTTGTATTTGCATCATATACGGTTGCATAATGCTTATGTGGTTTCATGATTTTAATATGCTTCTGAATATGGGTGTGGTTTATTGGTTGTAGATTTCTCATCTATTCTATTTTCTAATGTATGTAGGTTACCTTTAGCGTAGTAACCAGTGAAACCAGTTTACTGTTTTTCTCATGGAGATTTTCTTTATCGTTCTCTGTTTAAATATTCCAGCTGCTGCTCTTATTATTAGCACATAAGCTGCTGGCAGCATAAAATTTGTTCCTGTAGATGAGAAGATTTTTGCTGGGATGAAATTAGCATCATTTCATAAATAAATCACTGTTGCATTACACTGCTTACTGAAAAATATCACTTCTGCAGCCTGTCCTCAGGCCAGAGAAGCATTTAATCTGACAGTGAATGTATTATTTGAGGTCAGATTTCAGTGTTACTTCCTACTGTAATGTGTAGCTTTCTGCCATTCTCCAGTCCAGTGCTGACAGCAGCAGCATGTGAACTGTACAGCAAAGCTTTACTGTCATTTTTCCACAAGATAACACACACACACACATGCACACACACACACACACTTCCTCACCATATATATGTTGAGCTACAGCCAATATCAATGCTGCCTCTCTGAGCCCAGTGTGTGCTCGTTAAAGCTTAGTAGACAGATTTGAAATGAGGGAGAACAGAGAAAAGGAGAGGAAAAGGAAATCATTTGTTAGAGTCTAATAATCTTTACAAATTACAATTAAATTTGATCAATTTCACAACTTTTTTTTTTTTTAGAAATTTACTGAAAGTAGGCAAGTAAGGCAGAGTATTTCACAAAGAAGACACTTTACAAGTAATGAGTAATATTGAATTGCGCTGAAAAAAGTTGCAGCGTCACCCTGCTGACAGGTTTTCCTCCCGCTTGCTTCAAGAAAAGTCTGATTTTTATGCTTAGTACAAGATGGACAAGCTTGTTAAAATGTACATTTTTGCAAAGCCTGCTTTTCTGTCACTCAGCTGTCCTCTACTTTATGTAATCGAAACATGGTTTGCATGCAATGAATGTGAATGTAACTGTAAGTATATTCTTTTTCCCTTCCTCTGTCTCCTGTTCTCACTCCTCCATTCTGTTTTCCCGTCAAATAATATTCATGTTAATGACCCAATTAACCTCATATGCAGACTAAATGGGAAAACAGCCTATCAAGGTGCTGATATTTTCATTCAGAAATTTTTTGGAAAAAGCAAAAGCTTATTTGCTCACTTGAGAGTTAAATTAGAAAGCTGATGTCGCTCTCATATCTGTTAAATATGAAATCTAAGACCAGCAGCTGCTTAGCTTAAAATAAAGACTGGGAGCAGGGAAATCTAACTCAATCCAAAAATTACAAAACCCATCAAAATCACTGCCTCAAAGGCTCACTCAATAACACACTATATCTTGGTTGTTGGCTGCTTGGAGTCTTTCTATCACTGTACATCACGGTTACCAGGATTTAAGTAGAAACTTCAGGAAGTCATTGAACTGCACCAATTAATAGCCCAGATTGCAACCTGCCCTTTTCCCATGTCAGTTTATGTGCAAAAAAAAGGTGCTGGTCAGAGGATTTATTGTATTTTTTCAAACAGGCCATGTGGTTGGCCTGGTTTCCTCCTGCTTCCTGTCTTTATGCTAATCTAAGCTGTTCTCTGACCATAGCCCGATGTTTACTTTATAAACATGAGAGTATAATCGAAATTCTAAGTACTCTGAAAAATGACACAGTTAATTTGAGAGCAAAATATGGGATGTGTAGGATGACATTTACAATATATTTACTTCACCCTTTAAACTGTAATTGTCTTTGTGCAATGTAGGTGAAACTTTTGCTGCAGTTTGTGACAATGCTAAAATGATGTCATGCTGAATTTATATTTATGTCTGTCTCCTCAGATGTATTTTAATGCCAGCATCAGTAGCACGACCAAGCTACTGAAGCCACTCCTTGTGTTTGCTTTCTGCATGGCGGCGGGCCTTGCTGGGCTGACACAGATAACTCAGCACCGCAGTCACCCTATAGACGTCTACGTGGGATACCTCATCGGAGCCGGCATTGGCGTTTACCTGGTCAGTTAAACAAAGTGTATAACAAGCATAGCAACAGATTGATCAGCATTATCAAGCTGTGTGCTAAAATATGTAGGCAAATAAGTTGAAGACCTTATTTTGCATGTTTCCCACAATTGTAGAATAATGAAAATCTATTTGCTGTAAGAGATTTGATCAAGTAAAATTTGTCCTCAACTGGATGTCCTATTTCAGGCTTTAGTTTGGCAAATGTGTTTTGCACCAATGTTTGTACACATCTATAGGATTTGATTTGTCCCCTGAGAGTAGTTAACAGCCATTCACCGTGAGAATGACAGACTATACATACAATTTTTATTATATAAAGCGCTTTAGTGACTGAATTGTCTCATTGTATTATTCTAAGACTATCAAATGCTACTTTTTTTCCTCACCTTTCCTCTCTGTGTGGCTTCCATACTTTTCTCTCCCAGCAGTTTTTGGCAGGCTATAAATAGCCTTTTCTATTACAGAGGGCGGAGAGAGAATGAATAATCCAATAAGAATCCTCTGGAACAATTTCACAGTTCATTTTAAGAAAACTTGTCGTTGCCATTTTCCACGGTTCCCCCCTCCTCTCACTTTCTTTCTGTCTCGTCTTTCACTTTTTAAGAGGGGGAGCATTTCCCTCTGTCATTAAAGGATGAATTCTGAGAAATGGGGAAGAAAGAGATTCATGCTGACCTCAGACTAAAGAAAAGGAAGAAGGACAGTTGCATATTCATTTAATTGCTTCCTATTAATATGAATATCAATTTTTTTCCCTCCCAAGGAT
Source organism: Mastacembelus armatus (assembly GCF_900324485.2). Taxonomy (NCBI): domain Eukaryota; kingdom Metazoa; phylum Chordata; class Actinopteri; order Synbranchiformes; family Mastacembelidae; genus Mastacembelus; species Mastacembelus armatus. The sequence continues at coordinate 5,387,735 of NC_046654.1, read as the reverse complement.
TAAAGAAAATACATTTTCACACTTCAGTCTTTTTTTAACATCCTGGGTACTTCTATCTTCTCATTTATTTCTCCACATCCCTCCCTCTCTCCTTCTGTGCCCTGTTAGGCTGTGTATGCAGTGGGAAACTTTAAAGCATCAGAAGAAGATGCTTCCTCTTTACAGGGGTTGACCCCAGCTCAGCAAAAGGACAGCCTGAGGGTGCTGAGCCAGCGCAGTCATGACTCCCTGTACAGGAAGACTCCCAGGGTGTCGGAGAGCAGAGAGGAGCTGGGCGCAGGTCTGGGGTCTGGGGCCCGCAGTAAGGTGAGGAGGGAGAAGGCATCCCTGGCCTCCCTCAAACGAGCAAGCGCTGATGTGGAGCTTCTGGCAACACGAGGTCCCATGGGCAAGGAAACCATGGTAACCTTCAGCAACACCTTGCCCCGAGTTGCAAATGGCAACAGCCCCATCTCCCCCTCAGAGGAGCCTGTTACCACACAGCGCCACATGACCTTCCACGTGCCCTTTGACCCGCAGAGGTCTCGGCAGCTGGTGTCAGAGTGGAAGCAGCGTTCACTGGAGCTCCGCAGCCAGAGCTCACGAGACAAGGAGGAGGGAACGGATGAGAGAAATGGAGGAGAAGAAGTGGGAGCAGCAGCAGCAGCAGGAGAAGAAGGAGACCAAGGCATGCCTTCCTCTCTTTATCCCACAGTGCAAGCCAACAAGGGAACTGCCACACCAACTGCATCCAGGATGGTAGTGGCACCCCCACTAGTTCACATCCCTGAGGAGGCTACTAGGCCACCACCTGTCTCTCCCAAGAGTGCTAAAACCCGTGCCAAGTGGCTGTCACTCACTGAGGGAGGAGGGGTGAAGGAGCCGGGAACAGGGCCCATTGCAGTGTCAACTCCCCGTGTGCCCAACATGCAGCCCAATCAACTGCCAAGCCAGCAAAGCATCGTTCAGGTGAGGTCAAAATTAGAAAATGTATACTAATATTATTACTATTACTATATACTCATAAAAACTTTATTTTGTGCACTAATTTTTCCCAGTTTAATTTCTGGTGGCACAAAGCCAGTTCAGAAATATATAGTTCAGACGGGAGAAGATGTAACTGCTGCCAGACTCTGTGTACGCCAAACACCTCTGATTTATTATGTTGGTAAAATCAAAACAGAACAACATGGGTGGAGGCAATTTCACTGATTAGTTTTCAATATAAAATACTTGCACAAGGGTTCAAACACTACTTATAATTGAAGGTAAATCTTATTAAAATGTCCTTGATGAATATTATATATGTTACTAGTACACTTTTCAGTTTTGGCTGTAATAAAAGTCCTTGATCTCTTGGATCACATTGCCACATTGTGCAACAGTTTTATGATTTAGATGTTCGCTGCTTACTGATATGATTTTCCTGCAGGTGATAGCTGTGTCTAAGCACCAGGGTCATGGGCCCATCACCTCATCCACTAAAACATTGGAGGGTGGCTCATCCTCTGGTGGAGGATCCAACTGCTCTGAGTCTCCCTATTATCGGATCCAGTCCGATCGAGACAGCTGCACTGGCAGCAACCCCGGAAGCATTGCCGGAAGTGGGAGCATTGTCACGATCGATGCTCATGCCCCTCATCATCCAGTGGTGCGTGTGTCGGCCACTAACGGAAAGCCATGGGAGTGGAGAAACACAATCAGCGGTAACATGATGACCTCTGACACAGCGGGGGAGAAACACCGCGCGGCACTGCAGCGACAGGACAATGTCAGTCACTACCGGGATTACCGGACACTCCCAGTGAAAACAGACTCTCTCTGCTCCTCCTCAGCCAGCGGCAGCACAGAGGGAGGAGCAGAGCTGCCTCCCCCACCTCTCCCCACCTCCTCCTCCCCTCTGCCTCCCCCACCTCTCCCTAGTTCCTCCTCCCCTTTGCCTCCACCACCCCAATTGTCATCATCCCCACTTCCACCACCACCTCCTCACTCATCTTCCCCACTGCCGCCCCCTCCGCACCCAAGCTCTTCCCCAATGCCTCCTCTTCTCCCTCAACCTACCTCCTGCCATATGCCTCCACCTCCTCACCCATCCTCTCAGATGTCCTCACCTCCTCACCCATCTTCCTCTCAAATGCCCCCACCTCCTCACCTATCAACCTGTCAAATGCCTCTACCACATCACCCCTCTTCCACCATGCTGCCTCCTCCTCATCCATCCTGCTCCAGCATTCTTCCCCCTCCGCCCCACCCCGACTTACTGATGGACAGCCACAGTCAGGCGCTGTCCCGCTCCTCCACCCTGCCTCGTCAGCCTTCCGTCTCAGCCCGCAGCCATGCTGAGCAGGAGCACTACTACAAGGCCATGCAGAATGAGAGGATGTTATAGTAAAGGCGAAAGAATGGACATCATTGTGATAGCAATGATTGTACTTTTTTAAAATACTTAGCTGAAAGAGACAATGAAACAAAGTAGGTTGTGGCAGGTGAATAAATAGGTATGACTTGTAAAAATGACAAACAGATTTTGAAGCACTGAACTCAGAACAACATCTTTAGTCAAAACACTGGAAGCTTAGAGGCAGCAGAGTGGAGGTCTATGGAGAGGTCTGGCAGCTCACACAGTCAGCAGGGGATCTGGTTTTTCCCTGCTGGGGCTGCCTAACACTGGCTCTGTGGCCCTGAAGAAAGGGGGAGTTGAGGAGCACGGGATGCAGGAATAAAGTCCCTAGTTCATTCAGAACACACATTATCTGTGTTTCTTTAAGACAGTCAAAGAAAGAATAGAAGAGGCTGCAGCTGAGAGAGAGATATCACAATCCATGGTCTGGGATTTGCTAAATCAGGTTTCCCTTGAGAGGGGGGATAAGAAGGCGAAAACAAAACAACTACAGGCAATACTAGCTCTCCATAAAATAGCACAGCTGTTTGAGGATACCAACATTTACACACAGAGAATTTGCTCTTATAACCAGCTGAGAAATTCATTCTTTGCCCAAAAGCTATGAATAAAAGTAAGAATGCAGGAATGTCAGGATCAACTACAGGTTCAAGAGGATTAGCAACAACTCACAAAAGCATGGCAGTCTTTTTACCCCTCTGAATAAACAAACCAAAAGGGGAAATTTATGTTTGACTCTAGAGCTCCAAAGCTGTGGGTATCCACCAGACAGAGCCAGCTTAGAGTAGGATCTGTGTAGGATATGTTGCCTATGAATAGGGTATGAGAATGACCAAGGGGACAGGTATAAGGAGGATCACGGGCAGTTGGGCACCCCTATAAAGACGTCACTGAATGGATTACTGTTGTAAACATGAAAGGGGGAGGAATGGAAAGAATATTGTTCCTAAAGTGAAGAGAGTGGCTGGACCGCACAGTACAGGAAGCCAGGCAGCCAGTCTGTCTTTGCTGTGTGCAAAACTTGCCATGGAGCCAGTAGCAGCGCTAGGGGGATTAATGTTTGTTTATGAAACCATGCTAGCACACACTTTTCACTGCATCACCCTCTGCATTTGACTCTGATTAAATCACAATGGGGATGGGAATGTTAATGGAAAGCTGCCCAGCCACTGGTGCAGTCTGCCATCACCACTAGCATACACACTGGCTCCAGAAGATGCTGGTTCAATGCCACTAACTGCTGGGATTGTACCTATAAGCATTTTAAAGATTTTGCTATCACTTTCTGACAATGCATTCTTTATAATAGGTGTATATGTTTTTTTATTAATGATAATTTATATATGTTTCATATAGCAACTTTTGGGTTGTCAGGTTGTAAAACGGTTTTACCCTATTAAGTATGTCTTATTAGAAAGTGATACCATGAAATAAATGTCAGGTTTGCTGAACAAAAAATACTATAAACAGCCATCGAACACCATGACAGGCCTGCAGAATATTTTTAAAAACACTCTCAAGTCAAGCTTTACATGTTTATTTGCTTTTGAGCTTTCAACTGCATCACAAGGTCTTTACCAGCAGCTGTAGATTGCTCGTTTGCCATGTAACTGTGTAAGTGGATCTTGAGTTCATGTTGTTCGGTCAACTGCAGTTTAACAGGTCAAAAATGAGCTGGTAACATTTAATTAGCCCAATTATTATTTTAGTCCTAAGTCATTTATCAAGTAAAAATGACAAACTAACCTTAATGCAATTTGAATGTTTAGGGATTTTCTACTGGTGGTCAGACAAAACAAGTTATTTAAGCTGTGGAAAATTGTAATGGACATTTTTCACAAATTTCTGATGTTTAAAATTAAATAATTCTTCATTTAATCAAAAAATTGTAGCCAGTTATCACGCAGTTAAATAAATAAAAAAAAAAATCTACAGTATGTTTTCAGCTGTGAAACATACTGTACACTTATTAAAGAGTTATCTATAGGTATGCTGGACACATATTACCTGCTGGTGTTCTTCTAGCTCACTTCTGCCTCTTGTGTATATTTATACTCTGTTGTATAAAGTCACTACCTGGTATTCACCATTTCATACATCCAAGTTTTTTTCTGTCAGAAAACCAGTCCACTGCCAGGTGCTTTATTTTATATTATACTTTGATCATTTTAATGAAGAATAGAGACATAAACACACAGATGAAGAATTTGGTTTCCATCCATGTACCTCATCTGAACATCTGAAGCATACTATATGTGGACCAAGTTTGTAAAAGTTGTGCTAGGAAGAGGCTGCGTTAAATGGACCAAGTTGTATCGTGTAGTGGCGTTCCTCAGATGAGGAGCTGGTAGGTAACGTGGCTCATCGGTTTGTGCTGCATGTGTGTATGAGCGTGTTTATTTTTTGTTTTTAAATACCTTTACTTCTGTGCTTCAGATCTGTTCTGTTACCTTTGACAGAGAGACATGCTGCATTTTTTCAGTGCTGGTGATTATCGTACTACTTTCCCCCATTTCACTGTAAATACTTGATATTGCTAATATTAATACTATTATTATTCTGCCGTCCTTTTTTAGGGCTAATGTTTTTTATCTGTGGTAACGTGTAACATTATTAACCTTACTGAATAAAAAAGTTAAGAATTCGTAATTAAGCGTTTATATATTGTGAAACCACAGTAGCATGCGCACAGCTAAAAACAGAGAGAGGGTCAATGCTGGAGCAGCATTTACCATCACTCTAATGAAAAGGATCTTCTTCATTGATTCCTGGGTTATGAGTATTTTACACTATTGTACACTCGCACACTGAGATACACACTCACCCAAACACCAAGTACACATAGCCAGACGGATAAGGCACATACACACTTGTAGTGCAACATTTCCTCCTTTCCTGTGGGCTAGTGTCAGGTTTCCATAATGAATTCTGGTAGAATGTTGGTAAATCCCAGATGACCTGCAGGGATGCAGCAAGCACAGTCTGAGACCTATATATGTGTGAAAAGAATTGTGGAAATGTGTGCTTTTCTACAAAAATATACTTTTGGATGCTGGAGTATGTGCACATTCTGTGTTTTCAGGTAGTCATGAGCCCATTTGTTGAGTCAGATATACATTTTTGCAGGATTCATATGTATTAAGGTGAATGATTATGCAGATATGAATTGAGATTTTTGTGTGGATTTGTGATTTATTTTTATTATTTGTGTTTATTTGTGTATTTATGTAGTACATGACCCAGATGTTGTAAGGTTGAGTGTCCATTACACATTTTTCAGCATGTATGTTTGAGGGTTTGTTTCTGCTTGTATGCATATGTGTGTGTGAGTGTATCAAGCGCTGCAGAGCACTGAGCTGTGTGATGAGGCCATGGAGGCAGTGGGGGTGCAGATGGTGTACCGAGGCCTGAGGACAGTCAGCCTGTCCATGACTCACACCCAGCAAGCCAACAGCTCTCTTTCTCTCTCTCCTCGGTAGCACAGAAGGCACAAGACAACAAGTATGTATTTGTGTGTGTGACTGTTGCAGGAGCCAACAGAAAATGCGGACTGAGCTGTCTGTATGCATATCTATTTTTACGACTGTCTGTGTATATGCCTATATCTGTGTGTGCGTGACTGTAAAGACGTCTGTCCAGGGAAAGCTACTGACATCCTTTTCAGGACTGATTTACCACAACAGCATAGCACTAAAGCCTTTTGTTCCCAGCTCCACTTCTGTCTTCTTCACTTTGTCACTGTTATTGTGCCTACTGCCATCCCAACCAGCTCCTTGTGAATCTTTCCTCATAGAAAGGGATTTGGAGTTATTGCTCTCATATCCTGATTTTCCTTCAGCCTTCAGTTTCTTGAACGAGGAATTAGGATTCAAAAGAGTCATAGAATTAATTTTGCTCTCTGTCTGATCAATATATGAAGTGATTTTTCCCCAAAATCAAGTCAAAACAAATTTCGCCTTTTGGTTATAATCTTAATGGGTTTACTTTATGGACATAGCACAGCACACATTGGAAAGTATTAATTCCTTAACAGGGTTCATTGCTGAAATAGTTGAAGAGCCCCTATATACCAATGCCCTTAAAGGGCTTTACCTATAATTAAAAGGAAATTAAAGTGATGGTTTCATATTCCCATGGTGCAATGGTTGTAAAAACCTTCAGCCTGGGATCCATAGGAAATTAAATTTAGCCTTACAAGGGTTTATTTGACCATTTTAGAAATCCTGTCATTTGCAGATCCACCAGGCACATCCCTAGCAGTGAGCTTTTTTAGATCCCGAATGATAACCAGGTTTAATGCCAGCCAGTCGTCTACCGCCACAGCTAGGGGCTAAGACTGACATTTCTAGGAGGGTGGCTTCACTGAGTCAGTATTTCCAAAGCTGGTTTCTACCTAAGAGTTGAGAAAAACAAAGAAATTTTTTTTTCAACAGTTCTTTGCATGCCAAACAATCTGACAACCTCCCAAAGTAAGAATCCGCCAATATTTTACTGGTTGGAGGAATTATTTCCCTCCATGAATAGAGTCCTGGAGTTGAGAATATAGGCTAGCTTGCCTTTTATAGCCTGCGTAAGTAGCAGGCTATAAAAGGCAACAAATGTCTTACTAGGCTAACAGACACACTGATACAGCTCAACTGGGAGCGAGCCTCATAGTTTTTATGCTATCAGTTGCTAATTAACAAATTTCATGAGTCTGTCCCATAATTGTTCAGAATTCAAGCAGAATCACAAATGCCAACCTTCAAGTGGCACAATGGAAAAATCAACATTAGTACAATGAGGACCACAAATATCTGTGCAAAGTTTCATGGCAATCCATGTAATTGTTATGATATTTCAGTCTGGACCAAAGTGGTGGATCAACCAATCTACAAAGAAATAGATGACTAACAATTTTTAAATCCAACTGTGTTAAAATATTTTTCAAAATCTGATTTTGCAAAGCTGTTAAGTGTCCATTCAACAGCTTAAAGAAACATTCTACTTTGCAGATAATGTATGCAAGTCTGCCTGTCCCCCTCTGCTTGCTTCTCCAGTTATACTAGCTTGGCTGTCTTCTCATGCTTCACTGTGGGACTTGAGATAAAGATGGACACAAGAAAACCTCTTCCCTTTTCCTCACAAGTATGGATGCACACTTACTTTTGCTTCTTTAACCCTGCCTACAACTAAAGCCAGAAGAGGGGTATTGGTGTGTGTGTTTGAGCATGAGTGGGCTGATATGGCTGTGGCCTTACATGCATGAATAAGACTGTACTGTACATGACTTCAGTGCCCTACAGGCTTTGCTATGGGTAGTAACACACTGGCACAGTTATCTGACCAGCATAAAAGGGTCTGGGACTGTTTGTGTGTGTGTGTGTGTGTGTGTGTGTGTGTGTGTGAGAGAGAGAGAGAGAGAGAGAGACCCTTAAATGCTGTCTGGTAACCCTAGAAACAATATTTTATGTCTGCTCTATTTCACCATCTTCGCACCTTAAAAAAAAAACCCAAATGTGGGTGAATGTGAATGAATGTCCCTCCTCCTGAGTGCATTGTCCCTTTATAAATCTGCAATGACTGAATATGTGACACCGTCTACTGCCGTATATCTACTCAATTTTGTAAATATCATTGTCCTCCCAGGAAAGGCTGTTTGAAGAGTTTTCTATGGAAATTTTTGGCAGAGGATTATGCACCCTTACAACTGTCTGACCCAGTTTCCATCCTCACATCCCCATGGTTAAGATGCTCAGGGATATCATGCATTATATGCAAAAACACATATGCAAACACAAATATTTAGCCCCCTTTGCAGCATGGCACACTATGTCCCCAGTCTAATTGTATGCTGCTCCAACTCTGCCAAAACATGCAGATGAAATTAAAAAAGACGGTCCCATCATTAATCCAGCTTAAATCTGTCAATCTGGGAGCAACAGTTTAATGAGTAAATTGGAGAATTAGAGCACTGCAGCAGTACACTCATCCCTACTCATGCCTGTGATCCATTGTTTTTACATATCAGCTACCAGCAGGAGAGTAGAGACAAATACCACATCTGAATGTATCCGACTCAGGCTAAATGTACTGTTTTTATTGTTTCTGAGTATTTTCTAAACTGGAAGTAGTGCTGTCATTATGTTTTATTTTAGGGGTGGTAGGTGATAAAGACAATAACTGAAAGATCCAAGGAGGGAAAATGGGAAGGACTGAGGAAAGAATAGAAGATAGGGATGGCAGCTGTGAAAAAGAAGGAATGTTGAAAGAACATTAAGGAATTAAGAAATTAGCACAAGTGTGATGAAATGAGGCATGAAAGAAATTAAGCAAAATGAGGAATGGTTGAAGGAGTAAAGGTGAGGTATAAAAAAAGGCAAAGAGGGTAATTAACAGGATGGCAGGGATTGATGGATCAAACAGGAAACGAATGGAACAATGTAGTAGAGGATTGTGCATAAGGAAAAGAAAGAATAATAAAAAACAGAGAAATTACTACGTGACGGAGAGAGAAAAAAGATCCTTGTTAAGTTTTATGGTGACTATATTGATGAAAGACCGGAATATAAGAGCTGTCACTCCACTGTGACTCCCAGTTGAGCCTATGAATGGGTCTGTGGCTTCCCCACGATACTCACTGACCTGCATAACAGCCTCCGATTAACACATTGTCACATCTGATGCCAATTTGATCCAGCACCAAAGGGAGGGATAAATCTTAGTGATGGTGTGTGTACGAGAGAGAGGCAGATCCTGAGAAAGCTAGAAGAAGGAAATAGATCTAGTAAGCCAAACATATGTCTGTGTGGGTGGAAGCAGTGACAGGACAGTGACACTAGGTGTGCAGCTAATGATGCTGCCTTACAATGAGGCCAACACATCCATTCACATTCACATATTTCCACTGCATGGCCACCATTTTCCCCCTGGGGGTTCACCAATCCAAAGTAATGCAAATTTGTGTGCATATTCAGAAGGACAGCTGGTTTAGGAGAACACTATTAAAAAAGGATTTTGACGTAGACCAAACACTTGTTTTTCATTATTCATGTCTGGTTTAATGGCAGTAATCTGCCGCCATGAAGAGAATAAAGCTGGAAGGAGAGAGGAGTGAGAAGAATGACAAAATGACACATAAGGGAAAGAGGAGAATTAAACAGAGACGATGTAAAAAGGGTCAGAGAGAAACATTATTTTTGATGTACTGCAGTGAAACAGCTCATTACAGACCAGAGCAACAGAAGAAAGTAAATTCTCCAGCTCCCCCACACAAACCCACATACACAGGCGCTATACTGAGGAGAATACAAAACAATCTACTAGTCCACAGAGGCACGTTTGACATTAGAAAACATACAGTGAGAGACAGAGATGAAGCAGGTAGAAGGAAAAGAAAAAGACAAAAAAGAGTGAAACATTTTGGGATATTTCTGGCCCAGTGCACTGAGGGTATTCCAGGAAGGAGGAAACTCTTTATCTTTTCCCAGGCCTCAAGCTGCCTTTCAGCTGCCTCTCTCAATACTTTGAGTCTCTCCCTCTCTCTTATCCATTCACTTTCTCATCAACCCTCCCTCCCCTGCTGTGGATTTACACCCGCCTCCTCCAAATTCCACATTTTGGGTAAATTTTTTTCCAGCAATGTTTATTCATGACCAAGGTTTTGAGAGTGAAAGATAAGAAGCCAAGTACTGAGCTGGCCCCGAGGGCTGTGAGGGCTCCAAGTCAGTCTGCATACACAAAACTCACATATACATAAACACATTAAAAAGCACCTACTGTGTGACAGATGCGAGTTCACATGAAAGCACACACACACACATACATACATCAATCAACCCTCCCACAAACACACACTGTTTCTCGTTACAGGTCATGTAACTTCACTATCGCAATTAGAGTTAAACTGAGCTGGCTCCTCCTTTTGCTGTTTCCGTTTGTTGATTAGAGAATCTTTTTTTAGAGATGTCACTACAAACCATGCCTGACCCTCATCTGTCAGCAATGTTTATCATGATGTCATGACAAACACACACACGCACACAAGGGAAGCTGTGTTTCTTTTCCAAAACTCTCCTCCTACGCAGAGTTACATTTGCATGTTGCCTATTTGTTTCTTCTGTGTATGCAAGTGTGTGAAATGGCTAGAGGGAGTGACAGACAGGAGACATGGTGTACACAAAGTGCGTAAGAGACAGACAAAATTAGGCGTTTGTTTCTCAGAGTGGGCTGAAACCCCTCTTATGTGCTTTCACTGGCCCCCAGAGCTGCTCAATCCATCTCTTATGTACATCTTCTCTAAGTCCCCAGATTAAACGCACCAATCTCTTCCTTTTCTCTTCTTCTCTTCGCCACCTTTTCAAATTCTGAGGAACCAGGGGCTGAGTCTGAGCTTGTGTCAAGCATTACAGTGTTTGCTGGTTTGATCACAACAGTGGAGATTCCTGAACTATCCTTGTCTGAATTCAGTGTAGGTTGTAAGAAATCACCATATTTTCTACTTTACTGTGCAGTAATGCAAGAAATGTAGACGGATAATGTCCAGCCAGTCCCCTTATTAGTGTATATGAGACACTATACTGTGCTATTAGAAACTACTGTGTAGTTATTTGTAAGTGAAAACACATTTGAGATAAATTTAACTGAAAAGTTAGTTTTCATTATTAAACTATAGGTGCAATGCAAAGCAGGCCCCAACTTTTATTATACAGAAATAATATAGTCAATGTAGTCAGTTCTGTTGCAAATAGTTATATGTAACCTAGATGTTCAAAAAAACTTCACTTTTAAGTCAAATTTCATCTAGTTTTGACCTGGACATGTGCAGTACAGACAGTACAGACAGTATATGTTGACCACCAAATCATGACATCTTTGCATGCTGGGAGGTCATAGGCCCTGAAAATCTGATTCCCCCATCACTGTCCTACTCAGAGAAATTGGGTCCTGCATGAATATATGATTTTGTGTCAGAACAGCTTTGGTTATGTCACATGAGCAGGTTTTCTGTTTTTGTCTGTGCTCTTCTCACCAAGGCAAGTGATGCTCAGTTAGAAAAAGAGGTGATGTCAATTACAGTTTAGCAAAATCTGATCTGATTTGAAAATGACAAAAATCAGATCAAAACACACGCACATGGTCCGGATGAACTAGTGTTTGTGTGTTCAACTCTTCATAAATAATATCTAAGAATCACTTTTTAAACTTTACTTTGGATGTTTCTTATTTAGCTTATTTATTTTACAATTAATGTGAACATGGAACATAATGGAAGACTGCGTGTAGCCAGAATTAATAATATGTCATTTTTCTGTGACATTCTGTTGCTTGTTGCTTGTTAACCTGTGGAAACGTGTTACCACCTGTGTTTGTGTTCTTCTCACCTGAGTTAACGTCACTGTGTGACATGTTTGTATTTCTTGGTCCAACCAGCAACACTCAATAGAAGACTTTCAGAGCCTTGGAATGAAAAATGAACATGACTGCAACACGAGCACCACCCTCTGGATTTTGGCTGCAAGTGCAACATGGTCTGAGGATGCAGATGTGAAATAATTTGGGTCAGACGAGTCAATCAAAAAGCGACTGTAAGATATATTTTTTCATTGTGAGTCGGTAGGTGTAGCCTATTTCTAACATGAAAAAGTAACAGGAATCTGAAGAAGCCCAGCTCAGCTTGAGGCAGTTCAGCCTCGGAGCCTGAGGTTATTTATGTAACAGAATGAAAGCACATCTTCAGGAGTCTTGCCCTTGAGCCTTTTCACCACTAGATGGAGAAGTGGGGCAACAGAATTGGAAAAATTGATCTTTTTTTGTGGAAGGAGAACTAATCCCAGTTTTAATCTACACCTACTGATCTTCTGAAGCCCCGCAGCAGACAGCCTGGTTCCTTGGACGTCATATGATACGACTGGAGGAGAGCCAGCAGGGCCCCAGTTTGGAGAGGAGGACCCATATCTCAGTCAACGCGCGCAGTCTGGGCCCCCCTTTATCTCCAGCAGGCAGGGAGGCGTATCCCTTTCCCCTCTGCACTCCTCTTCACATACCACTCATACACTAACTAGACTACAACCTGCCTCAGACGACGCCCCGCTGCCCATGAGGTTTCCACCAAGAGCGGAGCCAAGTCCGTCGTGCGTTTGTTTGTTTCGCTCGAGAGGAAACTGCTGGGGTCTTATTAGAGTCGGGTTGTGCGCGCCAGCTGCCCACGGCATCACCTCAGCAATAACACAAGGGGTGCCAGCTAGAAGAAGAAGAGGAGGAGGAATAGGGGAGGAAGGGGTGTCAGAGTCTTCTGAATTGACGCTCAGAAATAAACAAGGAGACACCCCGTTTGGAAGACGTGCGCGGCGGGAGGAGAAAGGGATCCGCAACTAAGTAAGTCGTGATTTAACGTTACTGTGCGTGGTGGCCGTGTTTTCTTGACCTCCTTGTCCAGCGGCTCGTTGCACAGCGGTGCAATATTTAAGCTTGCAGCCCAGCAGCATCCTTTGAGTCGGGAAGGAGGGATGACAGAGCTGGGCAGAGGGGTGGGAAAGGGGAAAAAGGAAAAGGAGAAAAATAGTGGCGCTGTGTTTCTGTGCTAGTGAAATTCCTCACTGTAAACACTGTGACGGTCGTTGCATTAATATGAGGTTACAACTCGCAGTCACAGGAGGCGCAGCATACTTCAAGGAGCATACATGCCCAGTGAAAACAAGCTGACAGTGAAGTCAGGCGAAGATGAAATATACAGAGAATCCTGCATTTCTGTGTCATGTCAACATCCTCTATTACATGACCAGAGGGCCGCTCTGCTGTATTGGAGGCTACTATCGAGCCTCGGTACAGCCAAAGCCGACAGGTGTAACAGTACGACATGTTTACGCGGGTGCCTCTGATGGTCCATCATGTAATATCGATCTGTTTGCGAGGAGAGTGATTCTCGTTTTTGCCTCGACGGTGAATCTCCAGTGGCGCCAGCCGTGCATGGCCGTCACTGCATGGGTGAGGGATGCTGAGCGGCTGCAGCCTGTGGAGGAGAGGACAGGATGGTAACAGGGTATCTTATGGTGTGTTGTGATGTGAGCAGTCTGCTCCAACATGGCGCGCATGAGCTGATAAACCAAGGCCATTACATACTCATGTCTGGAATTTCCACTGTGCAATGGACCAGGCAGTTGGCTTTAGGATGGCAGAAAATGGGACAGACAGTGCAGCGCTGAGTTTTCCCTCTAATTAAATTCAGCTCAGGTAGAGAAGAGTCTGGCTCCACTAGAACATCACATAGGCTTGTGTTTATATCGTGGATCACTTTCTATTTCTGTCTCTGAATAGAACAAAGTCAATTGGAACAAATCCATTAATTTTGCTCTGTTTTTGTAATTATGTTTGATCACAGCAGGTATATGCACAAAGAGACAAAGGGTATGTTTATGTTTGGTCTTGTGTCCATTGGTCCATTGTTTCTCTATGGGTTTCTGCTGTGGCTGTTGGAGACAACATCTTTGTTGAGCAGTAAGTGGGTGATGATATTAACAAAACAAAACACACCCATTAAATTTACGACAGGGGATTCATGTGAGGCTTCGAAGTAGTCAAGTTTTTGTTTTATGTGTCTAAATAAGCTGAAGTGACACCTGTTTGATTCTTGTAAATGCTGGGAAAGTAAGAAAGCGGTTCTTCTTTAATGACAGTTGTTTTATGAGGTAACTCGTTTTCTCATGTCATCCCAGTGTGATAATGTTGAAAAAAACAGCTAGAGACTAAATGTCACCTCCTTAGTGTGTTTTAAAGGTCAAGGCAAATGCAATGAATGACATGTTGAGGTGTAACAACTCAATGGAAAAGTGTCCACACTGGCAGCAACTCTGGGCTCTGTGTTCCCATATTCTGTGTTGTGTCACAGCTAAACTTAAACCTGATAGATTTAGTAAAACTCTACAGGGTGGGATCATATGTTTTCATCATAAACATTTTTTTTTTAGGTAGTATAACAGTACAAATAAAAATCTGGGAGCTCTGGTTCACATCTTCTTCTTGTTCAGACTGATAATGATAATGATAATACACAATAACAAAATGCAGATCTCTGTTCACATAATTTAAATTAACAAATGAACATATAAGTTGAAACAACACCATCACTGAAGACCGTATCTTTGTACTATTACAAAAGTGGTGGGAAAACTTACAATAACAATGTTCCGTCTCTGGCGCAGTTTCATTGTCTGTTCATTTTACCATAGAAGTGAGACATGTTGATTCCACAATAGTCCTCAGCTTCTCCATGTGTGAGCTGAGGGTCTATATCCGGTTGGTTGTTCTGTGTTGTGTCAGCAGTTCGCAGTAGAGTTGACAGCATTTTTCTTGTCCAGCCAATCATCACCCAACATCTTTGCTTTGAACAGCTACATTTCTGTGCCCGTGTATGTTTGCAGCTTTGTGTGGGTTTTAGACTGCATGTATGAGAGAAACAAAAAGAATAATGGTTTGTGTACGTCTGTGTGTGTTGATGAGTGTCTCCTGGCCTGGCAGGCGGGGTAAAGGGTTGGGTCTGGTTTCATCTATTTAGAAAGGGGAAATGGACTGGCAATCTTGGAGCATGAGTGAAAAATGAGGTGAAATGCAAACAACACTTCGTACTACCAGCTACATTTAGTGTGCCCGCTAAGCTCTGAAATCATGATTCCTCCAAAGTAAATGTCCATATTGAGCAGCCCATCATTAAAGCATCTACCATCAACATGCCTGCTTGTATGTACAAGGGGTTGTTTGCAGTGACAAAGAATCATCACCCAGCTCAGCAGTTCCTCTCACATCTACAGAGCATTGTAGCAACTTCGGTGTTTTGGTTCTCTCTCACTGCTCCAATCAACATTGTTTCCAGACCTGGCAGGCAGTTTTTTTTCAGCTCTGATAAACCCTTTGTGTGCTACCTGCTCAACACCAACTGACAGACAGACACATTTAGCAACTAGCTGGTAAACATGTTGGAACATTTAGCAGCTGTAAGCCAGAAATTTCACTTGTAACAGAGAGCAGAAACAGAACTAACAGAGGACCAGAAATGGGAAATTACGTTGATAATGTGTTTCTCCAAATACCAAAGGCTCTCTGTATGTATGAAGAAATACAAAGGTGTTTAACTTAAAAGGTGATAGTATTGTCAGTGTTGTTCAGATCTTTTGTCACTGGCCCCAAATCAAAACCAGTTAATGTAGGCTGAATGAAAATGCTGGAGCAGAGCATTAAAAGTGACATCAGTGAGGCCAATATTTGAATTTTTGTTGTAGTAATGTGTTGTTGTGTTGCTGTTGCATAATGGCAATTTCCTAGCATTTCTGTGGTATAACTGGCTGATACAACATCATTATGAAATGACACCAGGCCTTGCAAATTCATATCCTGTCCTGAGCAAGCAGCCCCAGAGTGATGGATATTGCTAATTACCCTCACTGACCTTGTTGATATTAAGAAACCATTTATGCAGTGGTTAGAAAATCAGATCAGTAAGCTACTTGTGGCAGATGAATAACATGCATTACAGCAGCCCTTACAGTTACTGTTTTGTGCTGAGAGATGGTATTGTAAAGTAAAAGAGGAAGTGGAAGTGAACGCTTGCTCAGCAAGCATATATAGAGATAAGGAGTAACAGCTGGGCAGATGATAGAGATGTCAGATATTATTAGATAATGTGATGCAATCCACCTAGCACTTTCTGTTTTCTCTCGTTCTATTAATCTCTGCCTCCTCTTTTCCTCCTAGATAGTCACCTTTTCGTTTTTTTGTTTCTCACCACAAACTGCCCTTTTTCCTGCTTTATCATGACAGATAAGGGGAGAGGATTTGTTTTTTCACTCTCCTCCCAGCAAAGAGTCTGTCTTCTGGTTTTTAGCTACTGAGTTGTTTTAATCTCAAAGGGAAATGTGTTTAGCAGTGCATCTTTGTTGGTGTGTGTGTGTGTCTTATTCACCCCACCCAAAGCACACCCACACACTCATATGACGATCATCAGTGTTGTTGCAAAGATTATATCAAAAGCACTATTGATAAGGAACACAGTGCAATCATCCATACACACTCACTTTCACGCATAAACATCTATTTTGTGGAAGTGGGAGAATGAATATGAGGTCTTATAAAAAAAAAATGTTTTTTATAATCACAGAAGACACTGGACAGGCTGATATTGGACAAACGCATAAAAGCAAAAACAATTCCTGAGCAACTTGAGGTCCTTAAGTGGAGATTGGGATATTGCCATAAGGGAAGGCACTTATATTTGGCCTAATGGTTTCTGTTAACATTGAAAGGCTGCTCCAATAATGCAAGTCCATAGGCTTCCTATGTCTGGAGTTTGCTGATTGACCAGAGAGACAGACCCCACACCAGGACATAGCAGACAGTACGCTATAGAAATCGACTGTCTGTTAACGTAAAAGCAGGGCTGTCAGCAGTTCATGATGATACTAATACTTTTACATTGCTTTCACAAAAATATGCAGACCGAGGTAAAAGTAAATGGTTAGAGCCGGGGCCCTTTTCTTTACTCTTTCCATCACAGGAAAAGCATTAAATACGCACATTTGAGAACCTGGAACCAGTGAGTAGTTGTTATTTTAGCCTGAAAAAAAGGGAGAAGGATCCTGCAGGAGTGTCATTTGACTCAAGTTTGACCAGCGTCATTCTGTTTGCCTGAATGAGCTATCAGAAAGCCCTTATCATTCTTAACCCTGCTGCCCAAATATAGATTTTCTAAATCTAGCAGTGAACCAATTGCGAGCTACAAACCATCACATCTGATGGAAACACAAGTATCAGTAAAGTATCACAAGAGCTCTTTGCTCAGTTCGCATTCCCTGGATATATAAATATAATAAATAAGAATGAAAATGAAAGCAAAGATCACCAGTAAACAGATACACAGCGTAAAGATTTATTGTGGAAATAATGAAAGTCGAGCGTGGTCAGGTGAAGAAATTTGGGCACCCAGTGTAGAAGAGGCACAAGCTGAAGATGTTATGGGTCTGTCTGTGAGGAGACAGAACAAGAAAGGTGGTTTCTGGGAGATGTGACAACTGAAAGATTTCAGTGATTTTAGGATGGTAGGTAAAGGCAGAAATATACTCTGAAGTCACTCCATCAAATATTGCACAGTGTTGGTGTGCTTCATACATCATTAAAATGTCAAACAGCATCTCCCCTCCCTCTACACCTCTCTCTCTCTAAAGGTTAAATAGGACTTTTTCACTTGTTTGAAACTGTCCACACAACACTCTGAAGAAATACACAGAATCCTGGACATCAAGGGGTTTTGTATTGATCTAACACATCCAAAGCTATTCAGTGGACAGTCAGCTGGTGGACACAGCTGTGTGATGTGGTCTGTTGCTCAGGAGATTTGTCAAATCAGAGGAAAAAAAATCCTAATGATGTCACCAGGTTTTTTTGTAGGTTGGACTCAAAAACCTGGCATTTTAGGGTTACCTCAGAAGGACACAGTGGGATCTAATGAAAATATTCTATTTAGTGCCGTTATAGTACCAATGGAGCTTGACTAATGCTAGGGAGTAGGGTAATGTTGTAGTAAATGTCTGGGTATTTCAGGCTCTGCTTCTTTATTCTGTCTGGAGCAAGCCCCTTAGTAATAAGCAAGTGCAATACTAAATCACAGAGGTACTTTTAATGGTTGTTCTCTTTTAACTTGCATTAAGTGAACTTGCACAGTTCATTAACTTGTTGTGGCCCCTTTACAGGAGGACAAGTATGACATCAGAACTGACTCTGGTGTGCTGTCTATGTGGCTTCTCATTTGGCTTCTGGACATGGTTGTTGTGCAGTATTTCACTCACGTCTGTACTGACTGAGCTGTTATTTATGGACAACCTGGGGGGAAAAGAGTGTTGCCCCTCTGACCCTTGGAATATTAACATGTGACCTCTGCTGATGTCTTCCCATTTTTTTTGGCAGTGTATTATTTATGTTTGGCGGAATGTGTGTTGTGCCTCAGATAGAAGAAGAAGGATGGAGTGTGTGCAGTGGTGGAAAAGGGTTGTTGTGGATCCTGCTCTGGGACGTGTGTGTCTGTGTCGGGGGGTAGGGCAGAAAGGCAGGCAGGAGTATTGTTGTCCCTGTATTCTTTTGGCCTGAAGGAAGGAAGCTGTGGAAGTGGGGAGAAGAGAGAAGGAGAGAGAAATAGCACTCCAACGCACTGAGTGTGAAGGGGATTTGAGATTAGTTTCCTCTTCCAGAGTCTCTCGGTTTCCTAATGCAGGGCTTGGGTCGTTAAGCTCAAGAGTCATTTTCACATCATCATTCTTTCTGAAGAGGAAACATTTATGTGCCAAATAGTCTATGTAGTAGTGTGTGTGTGTGTGTGTGTGTGTGTGTGTACACACACTTTGTCATTCAAGAATAATCAAAAATGATCTGGTTCACATCTGGGATCTTAAGAGTAAGTAATATAAAGAATAGTAATTAGTAATTTTCTGATTTTTTGTGTTTTTTAACCATAGTCTCCATGTTCATCATTGTAGCATATCATCCAGTAACATAATGAAGTTTAACAACACAAATGCTACTTTTTAGTAGAATTGATCAGGTGTTGGTTTGGGTCTTTTAATGGGTCTTGTTGACAGTAAGAAAACTGTAGAACAACTAATCCTTATACAGAGAGTTTAGTCCGCTTATACAATGATAGTATTTTGTTTGCCATTTGCCATATGTGATTGATTTTAATTAAGATAAGGGACATCCCAGATTCTTGTAATGTTGTAGGTGGTGGATCAGCATTGTGTATTGAGGTGTTTACTATCTAATGATGCACAGATGCTATAAAACAAGCTATAAAAAAAGCTGTTCATCTGAGTATGTGTAAGCGTGGGAGGCAGGATCAGAATCAGTATGCTGCAGTGTCCAGCTCCAGGTTGTTGTAGTGTTTGTTTAAAATAATCCCAGATTACTGGTGGTGAGACCTGGTGTAATCAGCCACTATTGTCAACTATTATCATGGCGACCCCAGAGTCACACAGTGTGACTAGTCATGTACAGATCAGTACAGCATCTTACTTTCAAACCTTTTTATTCACAGATCATGTAGCATTAAAAATTAGTTTCTTAACCGACATTTCACTGCATACTCATGCAATTGGCTGTACGAAACGTACAAGAAACAGTTTTCAAATGTTTCAAAAGTGATGTTTTTATTACAGAGAGGACAATGAAAGGTGAAATTGCGGTGCCATAATTAACCAGTATGTAGCAGGAAAGGCTGCCTCTTTGTTCCTCCCTGTAAATTCTTTGCAAGGAAAACCATTTCTTCTCACTTTGGAAAGGAGAGTTTTAAATCCTATTTGGACTTCAGTTCAACATGATACCCATAAACAAAGATGCTCAGCAGGATTATTATTCATTTAGCTCCATAGACATTAAGGTAATCACTTTTAGGGTATTTTAGTGCAGATAGAGTGTGTGTAAATTGCCAGAGGACCATGAGCACAATGCTATTAGAAGAGGATGCTGGTGCTGTATGCAGGCAGTTAATGTGTTCCTGGAATCGTACTCAACAGGGAATAGGGCTGATCATTTGTCCATTTTCTTGACTTCTTCTGCCATGCACCTAACTTCACATATTGTCAAAAACATCCCTAGTTTTAGTGTGCTGTTTGTTTGTAATTCTGCTGGCTAAGAGCACTTCCTCTCTCAGTCCTGCCTGACTGATATTGTTGATCTATTACATTTATTTGGCTTAATATGTCTTTGCTGTCCAGTCTGTGAGCGAGTGCCACCCTCCCTGGAGGTCTTCCTTTCTACATCATAAACGTAATTACTATTTTAACTGCATGCTTATATGTCTGCTTTCTTTTATCCCTGGTTGTCTATAATTTATGAGAGAGGCAGCAGGACAAAGGCCTACAAAGAAGAGGGACATATTTCTTGCAATAAATCTTAAAAATTAATCACAACTGTAGCCTTGAGGTCACAACAATTAAAATTATGGTTTAAACAGTAGGACAACAAGGGAAAATCTAAACACTTAATTGCCAGTTGGTCCAGTGGACCTGTGCTGTTAACAATGGCATGAGCTACATATCAGAGCCACACAGTAAACTTCCCACAGATAGAAAATGTTTGTTTTTTTTATCAGATTGTGTCAAGTGTAGAAATGGGTATTTCACTTTTGTAGAACCAAAGCTGACACTTGTGAGATAATCAGGAAAATAAATCCCAATTTAAATCATACTTCTGATTAGACATTGATGTACTCATATAGTCCATGTTTATGTTAAAAAAAAAAAACATTACATAACAAAACAATGATTTCATTGTGTGATTAAAAATGTTCTCTTCCCTTCAGCTGAAACTTCCAGTCAGATGAGGGCCATGTGACACATTTGGATCAGATGATTTTGTATTCCTATACCGGGAGGAGCTGTGTACAAGTTGTTTCCATTATATATTACATATGAGTAAAGTGTGCAAAGTGGGATTGAAGGTGTGTGCTGGTTTATTCAGGGAATACAAGTGTCCTTTATTTTTAACAACCAATGTCTCTAATAGAGGTAACTGACATTAATAGAATAACATGTGGCTCTGTCCATCCTTGCCAGTCTCTGTGCAGTTCCTGGCTGCCACAGCTAAACTGGGGGTGAGTGTTGGATTGTCTCTGCTCATGCTCAGGGTGACCTTCCCCAGGTCAGAATGGTCAGCCATTTAATAACAGAGTTCAGCCAGTGCTTCCAGGCTTCCTTCATACCACTGATGAACTGATCCAGATGAGTTCTCAGATGCTCAGTCAGCATAATCCATCGTAACCTGAGGGCTGGGAAGGGAAGGAGACTTAGGAGAAATAGGCTATAAAACAGTCAGTGTACATCAAAAACAGACGGTCTCTGAATTAAGATCAAGCATTATTTTGTTAATAATATTAGTCAAGGTATGTATTATTTTTGAATGGTTTTTCTTATTCTGTCTAGTTTTACACATATAGACAGTGTTTTTCTTGTTTGTTCTGGATCAGTGAGGAAGGTGAAAATTAGAAAGAATGTGTCTAGACAGCATGTGTGTCTGTTTATGTGTGTACTTGGTGTTTTGATCAGATGATTGCGGTTTTACTTTTTCTCCGAAGGGTCTCCATGTGATGCTGATGTGGGTTTGTGATAGAGCCATGGGCAGTGTGGTGCATGTTACAAATTTATAATAATACACTCCTGAGGTTTTTATAAGTCATATAACCTCGAAGGATTGGAAAGGGAGGCAACAAGCATGAAAAAAACATATGCTTTTTGAGTTTAGAAGGACCAGTGTTTTCTGACTGCATGTCTTTGTGAGGGACATAAAAGGTGTAGAAATAAAACCAACCCTGCACTGAGGGCAAGTTAGGAGAGATGTGATTTATTAATATGCTGAGTTTTGTCTCACAATACAGCCTTGTTGAGTATTTAGTTGGTAAATAATTCAAGTGAATTCAAATGGTGAGAGTGGGGGGTCCTGGCCACTCATCAGAAGGAGTGACAAAGTCAAACAGTTTTAACACATTTTACTGGCATTGGAGAGGAGTGGGTGGGGACTGATATAGAGATAGCCCTTTTGTAAAAGTTTAGCTTGGACCTGCACAGAGAAATGAGGATCCCAAATGTGTTGTGATACTGTTTTGGTTTGGCTGGAAAAGACACACTGCTCCTAAGATTTTGTGGCTACTCTTTGTGCTTCACACAACATTTCTCATCTCTTTGTATTTTTCATGCACTCACAAGTGACCTGAGAGACTAGTGAGAGTTAGAGGGTAAAAGTAAGTTCCTTCATTTTAGGCTCACATTACTCATCATATTCAAACAAGGCTATGTTTCCAAAGGTTCTTGCTATTATATAGAAGTAATTAGATCTCTGCTTAAATATGGAGATTGGGACAGGTTTCCCCTAATGTGAATCATCTGTTCCCCTCAGTTGTACCTGTGACTCCTCATATACAAATTAAAATTAAAAATTCTATTTATTATTACAATTATATTCATTACTGATTTTTCTGCATTTTATTCTAGAGCAATTGATTCACTTTATCCCAACTGACTCCTTTAAAGATCGTGTCGTCTGACCAACAGTCCAAAACCCAGAGATATTATGTTTGCATTTTTCATTGATGGCTAATCAGAATATATGCCACTCCATTTACTGTCAATCACTTAATATATTAATCAACTAAACTAAACTAAATTACACGTCTCCATATCTACACTCACATACAAAATAGGTTTGAATTAGTTGGCATTCATCTTAGCATTTTATATATTCACTTAAGATGGTATTCCATTTCCTGTTAGAACTACAGTTCTTTCTTTGTTACAACTGTTTGATTTGGGATCATTCTATGGATAAAATCAGCAAATAACTACAGAAACATTTAATGTGAAATAT
The DNA here is from genome assembly GCF_900324485.2 of Mastacembelus armatus. Lineage (NCBI taxonomy): Eukaryota > Metazoa > Chordata > Actinopteri > Synbranchiformes > Mastacembelidae > Mastacembelus > Mastacembelus armatus. The sequence continues at coordinate 5,364,982 of NC_046654.1, read as the reverse complement.
TTGACTTATTTGGAAGCATGATAGTGGGAGCTTTGTTTTGTCACAGTCAAGCCACAGCCCCTCTGGCTTCAGCTCTGCTTCTGTCCATCTTCCATCCTGGACTTCTGGTCTGGAAACTATTAGAGCAGGAATCTCCAGCAGTGCCGTGCTTGCACATTACCAAGCGTTCTCTGACTGCTGGACAGGAAAGAGACATTGATTTAGTGCAAACAGACAGATATTTAACCTCAGTCACTGGGAAGGTAAACATTGAGCTAATGCTACCATGAAGAAAAGCTGTTTGTCTGATGCATAATGTCGTGTAGCTGTAATCCTGTCTTTCTTTGTCACTCTCTTTATTAGGATGGCTGAGGTGTCACAAGAGGAGAGACTCCAGGCCATCGCTGTAAGTTATTTCTGTAAACGTCACACACACAATCTGTTGCTTCCTTTCTCTCGTGTACAGTACACACACGCTTATAGATTGTACATCAGGCCACATTGATGGCTGGAGAAGCAACAAATCATTGCTTCTTGTCAGGCTGTGACCACCTATCTTAATGACCCAACCATTTAGATCCCATCTCCTTCACCCATTAAAGGGCATGGAAAGCTAATGCAGAACCGACAGCTGTCTTTTTCTGTCTGTCCTTGTGTCTCCATCTCTGCTGGACTTTCATCGTTGCATTTGGTTTTATCTCCTTATCTACCTTTTCTGACACGATGTCTAGTATAATTATGTATATTATGATAGAGCACATTAAAAACAGACTGAAACACATATGAAATTTGTTTGGTGTGAGTAGTTGTGCTACCTAAGACTTGCACAGCCATTCAAAATTTACTGCAGCACAGTCTTCAAAATCAGATGCTTTCTTATCATTTCAAACATTTTTCTAAAATTAATTTGATGTTTGAATGGGATCATGTGGCCCTGTCAATATACTGTAACCAAACACCATATTGTCTCTTCATTACTGTATGTCTCTTGTGTATGCAGTTACATTGAGGTAAAAAATAGTGTGCTTTAATCATCAGCATGACCATTAAAGACTAAAACTGGATATTGTTCAAAATGTTTTGCTATTGATGGCCAATAACATGCCTGACTTCCAGTATTAAGTACCCAGCCTTGCTAAAGATATGCTATGAGAAAAACACTGGAATGATTATGTTTTTGGTCCTGTTGTTTTGATTGTGAGATGAATTCAGAGATATCAGAGTGTTTATGTGGTTACAGGAGAAAAGGAAGAAGCAGACAGAGATTGAAAACAAGAGGAGGCAGCTGGATGATGACCGACGGCAACTCCAGCATCTTAAGGTACACACAGGAATAATGCCAACAAATGGTGGAGGTGGACAGTAAGTGCGTAAGTTGGAGAATTACTATACTTCTGAAATTAAGCAGGGAGTATACTATACACAAATTATACACAAGTCACAGTCGGAGTCTGAGTATTTGCACAATCATGCTTTCTGCTTTCCATTGCACTAACACCTTCACTTGCTCTCCGCTTTTTTGTGCTCAGCTGTGGCTGCTGGACACGTTTCCACTTTTATCACTCTGTTCCATGGAAAAAAATCCATTATTGAAACCATTGAATCATATCCTTAAATGAAAAAGAAAGTGGTATTTTCCAGATTTTACAGCTTCAGTTTCATTCTTAACACCCAAGAACATTGTAGCAATGTTACAGTGCCTGTACTATATCTACTCATCATAACTGTACTAAAACATACACTGATTCAGAAAAGAACACTAAAAGACAGCTGGAAGGTAGATGTTCTTATCACCTTTCAAGTAAACGCAGGAAGACTGGATTCCTCATTATTGACCACACACAGTGGGAAGGTTGTGATGGATAGACAGATGGATGAATCGTTCTTAGTATACATACAGTTTCTCACTTATACACTCATCTGTTGCTTAACAGATCTCCACTATAAAAACAAGGTTAAATCATCTTAAATGTAAATGCTTGAACTATCTTAGTTTTGTATGTTTATTTCATTATCACACTCACTTTAACAGGATTCTCCCAAACACCCACCAAAGCTTGTAACAAGCTGACGGGCAGAGCTGTGTTTTCAGAAATCAAGCTCTGTGAGCAGTGTTTGACACCCACACAACAATATCAACAATATCAATATTCCTTTCAAAAATATCAGTCCACCATAGTGAGATACTCCTAACTGCTGCTGTCATGGAATGTTCAGAATGGACAGCAGATAACACCAGCACCTCCTCCACTTACTGTTTATATACACACACACTCCCTAAAACATACACGTTTAAATCTACATGCGTACGGACCCACACTCGTTATATCAGTGCCAAGGCTTTTGTCAGCGTATGTGTCAGCACTATCAAAGCTATTTCAGCCACGGACAATTCAGCAGGTCACAGATAAGCGCAAAGGTTGTGGTGCGTATGCGCCTGTGCAGACAAGTGTCCGTTTGTGGCATGAGTGCCTGTGACCTGTGCTACTGCCCTTGTGTGCTCCCACTTTTTCTATTTTCAGAACGAATCATTGTAAGTGTGGGCCTGTATGTGTGTGTGGTTGTTATTGTGTGCGCTGCTTCATAAAGGAACACAGAAGCCTCAGACAATGCAGAGGGCTTTGGCAGAGGAAACAGATTTTTGTCCCACTCCCACCAACAGGAAACAGCCCTTACACCCACCGCACCCCGCTTTCGTCTCACACGCAAACACGCACAGAAACACAGAGGGGAAGTGTAATCACGCTGCACAGGAGCATTAGAAGGGTCTTTTGTGAGAACCACAACAAGTATTCATGTTCCAGAGGCAGTGTTTATGTGGAAAACCCAATAAATGTCTCTATTTACACATCGAAATTTTAAAACGATGTACCTCCCACACTCCTACAGCGGGTATGATGAGGTAATACAATGTTGTTAACACAGAAAGCATTGATAGGAGTTCTGCATGGCAGATATGATTATGCAAGCAGCAGTCAGCAGGCCCTTTAATTAAAGTCTGAATATCAACAGCCTATTTATCAGAAAATTAAAACACACAGTTGATATAGCAACATAATGAAAAGTAATCTTGCAAAATGAATCTGGAGCCAGCAGCAGGTTAGCTTAGTTTAGCACACCAACACTGAAAACAGAGGGGAAACTGATATTTAAAACTTTTTTTAAAAAGTAAATGCTGTGGTTAGCAAAATTTGTATGGACTGGATAAACTTTATTTTGTAAGAAAGAGGTTTGGGATGTCACTTTGTAGAAGGAGAGATGCTAAATGAAATTGTCTCCCAACAGCTGTTCAGTACATTTGGATATGTGTGTGTGGACATGAGTGTATGTGTCTCTATCACAGTTCCGCCCTTTGTCTGCTACATTAGCAGTTTTTACTCCATAGAACAATGGAGAGAGATGTAACTTAAGCACACCAGCTTTACAACTGTCTGTGCAGACTGGTGTGTGTGTGCGTGTGTGTGTGTGTGTATGCGCGCGGGTTTGCATACACATGAATGAGTACATAAAGTGATGTCAGGCATTGGGGTAGTAGGGTGTGGCGAGAAAGTGAGCAAAACTGAGAGTAGACAGCTGGGTTATATTCAGTGCCCAAGAGACCATGCAGGGTTGGGGTATGAAGAGTGTTGAGTTACACCATGTGAGGGTGTGCGGTAAGGCTCTGTGCAACTATGGAGCTAAATTACTCAAAGGAGAAACGAAGAGATAAACCAGAACCAAAGGCGACGTAATAGATAAAAACTGATAAACATAAGAGAAATGAAGACAACATGACATTTACAACCTTCTTTAAGTTCATGAACTTCATGATGGATAGAAATCTGTATAAGCAATAGGAAGGGGTGGGGGTCAAATAAGAGAAGAAAAAAACTGGGGAAGTTTTGTTGCATCACTGGTGAGGAATTCACAAGCATAGGTCCAGAGTTTTAGTCCAACTTGTGAAAACAAGAGCTTTTTCTTGCACATTTTCATATGGCAGGGCTGTCTTTCACTGCATGGTCTAACAGCTGTGAGAAAGACACACTGTTATATTTATCTCAAAGCATGCCAAGTATTTGCTTTGATATTAGCTTATCTACAGGAGGGAATGTGGATGGAGAGTAGAGATAAGGATACAGCTGAGGTTGTAAATTGATAGAGGAAATAGTAAACATAAAAAATACACCTTAGATCATACACCTGCTTTTGTTTAATTAATAATTGGGAATATTTAATTATCTGGTCTTGAATGAACTTTATCTATTAAATATAATAATAAGAACTTACAATTAGTCTAGTATTTACTCTTAACTTGTGTGTAATGTTATTCCTGTCATTGGCAAGCTTCAGGAAATGCTTTATGTGGTTTAAGATTAGAACAATTTTGTTTTTATTTTTCTGTGATTTATCTTGAATTCTAAATCTTATGCTAAAGTGATTATAATAGGATAATTATATCTTAGTTTAGACTTTTTCACTTCAACGCCAGAAGCCTCTGGCTGGGAGCCATAGTCCACTTGGCAAGAGCCAGTTGGCAGCAGTTGGTGTATGTGACAGAATCACTGAGTGGCAGTGGTCACCAGAGAAGTGTTGGACATGCTGACTGATTTTTTTTTTTTTTTTTTTGGTAGATTAGCCAAAGGGCTTGTCATTATTTCTTAGTGAAAGTGTTACTAATCTCCATCCATGTGAGAAAGAGGGATGACATTTGGAGAGGCTGAAGCTCTGCTGACTAATTAATCAAGAAGTATGGGTAAAGTTCCTCTGTAACATCCTTGGATTATAGCAAACACACTCATACACCAAGTACAATGAGGTTTCGGGAGAAGTTACAATGAAAAGTCATCTCCTTTTTACAATTTTTACCAAAATGTGTACAGAAAAGCAAAAACAACTTAACTTTTAACTTAACCTCCTTATCTTTACCCATATTCATTCATTCACCAATAATGTGTTTTTGTTTATAATGTCCACTTGCAGTCGAAGGCACTGAGGGAGCGCTGGTTGTTAGATGGAGCTCCAGCTGAAGAGGAGACTCAGAAGCGTCTGCAGGAGGATGAAATAAAGACCAAACTTCTGGAGCAGGTCATCCTCAGGTCAGTGTCTTAAAACTTAAAATTTGTGGTTGTTATGGTCAAAATGTAGGCATACGTCCATTTGCTCTCTCTTTTCAGTGCTATGAAAAATGAAAACCTTTGAACAGCAGGGAAAATAAAAATATACTTTCTCCTTCTTCAAGCAACATCTTGAGTAGAACTCTGGTGTTGCATTAGATGACATTAGTGACACCTATGTTTGGTGCGGCAGTCACTTATATTTTTGATATTAGGTGAGGATTATGCATTGCATTACAAGTGATGTAATCCAACTGAAGTGTCCAGACTGAAACAAATTTCAAGAGATTTCATAGGGATATTATAACCCTCAATAAATCAGTTTAATTTCTTTATTTGTATGGTGTATGATAATGATGATAACATGATCTGATTTTGATGAGTTTGTACATGAATGGCAAATCCATGCAACATTTTTCATACATTTTAATATTGTGTTTTTTAATAGAAATAGGATTTCCTAATGGCTTAGGTACATTGTGGACAACATGGTTAGCTTGATAAGTTATTTACACGACACATCTTGGTCACAGTCTTGGTCAAATACTGATATACTGATATACTGTTTGTATATCTTTATTACAATATACTCTGTGTGGTAAAAGAATCACATATTCATTTTAAAAACTAATCTTCATGTGTTCCTGTGTCAGGCTGGAGCAAGAGATTGAAGAACTGGAGACAGGCGTGCCAGCCAGTAAGGGCGTGGCTAAAGAAAATGGAGGTATGTTCACTACCCATGGCAACATATGATCACACACAAAACCATGGCAACACAGCCTGAACACCTGTGTCAGAAAGAGAAAGTGAGCTCATAATAGCCTCTTCATTTGCTCTATTAAGCTGTTCCTCAATGCCCGGAGGTCATTAAAACAATATTTCCTTTCTTTCTTTGTTTCTCTGACTCACCCTGACCACCCTTTTATTTTCTTCACTTTCCTAACATCTCAATGATACTCTGGTGCCCTCTATAGGTGAAAATGGAGTAGTGCAGAACTCTGGTCAGACCCCTAAGAGGGAAGTGACAGGAATTGAGGCCAAGCTGCTGGGTCCCAGTCCTGACCAAGCTAGTGCAGACAACCCTGTCACTCTGGTGTTTATGGGCTACAAGACCGTTGAAGAGGAGCAGGAGACCCGTACAGCTCTGGGAATGGAAGGGGTGGATGGCAACGTTAAGGCTGAGTTTGTGGTGATTGAGGATGGGGAGGGTAAAGCAGGTGCAGATGCAGCCACAGAAGACCAGGCTCCACCCAATGGGAGCATGGTGGAGAAAGAAAAGGCTAATGGAGGTGGGGATGAAGGAGATAAGGAAAAGGAGAAGAAACAGACCTGCAAATGCTGCACGGTCATGTAACTTTGTGTGTACAGTTGCACCTGTGCAGACACGTGTGCCATTGCATGTGTCTGTAATTGCAGATGTGTGTAACTCTGTGTGTGTGTGTGTGTGTGTGTGTGTGTGCGTGCGTGTGTGCGGGTGTGGGTGTGGGTGTGTATGGGTGTGGGTGTGTGTGTGTCAGGACTGGGAAAACACAAAAAGCTGAAGTACAGTAACATAGCCAATATTCCAACAATGAGAGCCAATACAAGCTCCAGCTACAAATAGAACCACAAAGACTCATTAAGTACACTTTACTCTGTATACCTGTATTTGACTTTTGATTTCTATTGATATTTTTCTATTTTTCTGTCTTGGCATTTATATTGTATTCAGTACGTATATCTTTATTATGGGACTGTGTACTGTAAGTTCATTGTTATTATTGTTGGGGGAAAAAAAGAAAATGTATTAGCTCTCTGGATTATACTGCTTCTCACTGGGGAAAATCTGGAAACATTAAATCATTTAAGTCAAAACAGCAAACTATGAAGGACACAGATACTTAAATATATATATTTGTCTCTTTAGGCCTACCAACTATTTATCTGTCAATTTCATATTGCAATATTGTCTAAGATATTATTTTAAATAGTATTTTAATATATTGATATGAAATTATGTTTTATACAATGTATTTATTGTTTTTGGTTTTCTGTATCATCTCCAACCATTAACTGCATGTAAGCACTACCAGATTCTCATTACGATCATTACAAGTGTCTGTGCTTTCTTAGACTCATATGTGCTCATATCTTTAGTCACACAAGTCTTTCTATCAGTAATAAATATAACTGGCAGTGTTAGAGATATGCGTTATGTTTTAAAAGAAATCTACAGCACAGACAAAGAGGCAAACACTGACCATGTTGCAGACCACGTTAGCTTCTCATAGATATTGTATGTGACACGAACATAAAGATCACAGCTTTTGTATTTTTAAATAAGATAAATACATTTACTTTATGACTTACAACAAACCATTGCACAATGATTAGAAATGCTTAATTAATTTTATTCTCTCAACATTAGAATCAATGTAAATCTTATGAGGTAGCACTGCATGAAGCCTTGCAACTTTTTGACTGTCTTGTCACTTGTTAGGTCTTTATTATATGCTATCACGTTCACTTGAATGTAAATCCAGGGGTTAAATTGGGATTTGTTCTAATATAGGGAGAGGAGGCGGGCTTGCTCAGCATTAAAAAAAAAAAAAAGCTTTTTGTGTCTCTATGAACCAAATAAAATCTGATGATACTGTAATTTCACTGTGTTGGTTGGCTGCTGGTTTCTGTCCTGCTTGCTCCCAGTTTAACCCCTGACACTCTGTCTGTAGACCTGGGTCCAGTGGTACTTGTTAGTAATAGATTTTCAAAAAGATAAAAACATTTGGGGCATATGAATAATTTTTCTCACAAATAATACTAATTTATGGGGAACATCAGTTTGATGTAGTTGAGTGGAGCTACTCAAGTTCTTAAGTAATCATTAGATTTGAAAAATTCCATATTCTAAATAAAGTCAAACAAGTCTAACGATTTTAAACTGTGGGTGCTAAAAAGACAGATTGTGCATATACACTGTAAGCCCTGGGAAAGCCCTGGGAGCTAAATGAAATACATTTTGACCATACTCACCTTATTTATCTGGCAAACAACAGAGGCTATTAGTGACGCTATGTAAACAATGCTTCCACTCCCCCCAGGCTGATCCATGTCTGAGTCACCTACATCATCATCATCATCATCTCATTATCACAATGTTAGATTCTCATTGTCAGACACACTGCCCCACCTTCTATTCTTGGAGACAAAAACCTCGGAAGTTGGTGCTAATCCTCAGTCTCATTAACATCCTCCATTCACCAACTATTGTTCAGTTTCTTCACTCTGTCTCAATCAATCACTGGTGAGGGGGATTGTGGGAATCTACTGCCTCCTGCATAAACTTGATGAATATGAAAGTTTTTGCAACCTTCAGTGCCAGATGCATTCTTTCGAGTCCTGCCTACCTTTACCATCAGAGCAGTGATCCCTTTTAGCACTCCAAAGGGAGGTCAACAGAAGTGGGTGGGTGAACTTCAGTCTATGCTTTTCATATGTACAGTTTCACTGTAATTGTACAACTTGCAACTTTGTTTCTCATATTGACTCATGTTTTTTTTTTTCCTACGGCCTCTTTGCAAGGCAGTATATTGTATTTGATGTGTGTGTTTTTAAAAAAAAAAAAAATAGATGACTACATCTGTGTAGTGTTGGTGCCTTTGTCAGGTTCAGTTGGTTGGACTTGTCTGTCTGCTGCCATTTTCAGCCCAGGGGTTTTTCTTGCTCTGCTCCTGGTCTTGACGCCCCACTGGAAACACTGCCTTCCAATCTGATGGGTCACTACACAAGTATAATAGAATATTACAGTCAATTTTCACACAATTACTAGAAATAAATTCAAGTTAGATAAAAGGTGGTATGACTACTGTTGGTGTCTTGAAAAAACTTTGTGTCCTCCACCATATTTTAATATTTTTGAATTGTTTCATCGGTTTTATTCCACATATACAATAAACTTCCAAAAAACAACCTACAGTCAATGCTTTTTCCACATTTTGGGGGATACAAACTTTATCCATGAGGCCAACTGTGTACATACAGTTAATATGTGTGTGCATATCTACAGGAATATGCACACATACGTATATAGAAACATAAAAATATGTATACTTGTTTATCTAAAGCTTTGCTTAAATGTGGGATGCTGAGACAGCAGCAGAAAAAGCAACCTTGTGTTAGACCAATGCCTGCTCATCTATTCTGTGGTCGTCTAAATGTTTAATCTTGAATAAAACTACTGTTTGTTTACAGCAAGCCAGATAACTGTGTATGTAATTAAACAAATGTACACATGCTGTAGACAGAACAGTACACATAATCCATGGCTAATGATGTGTGTGATTTTGGTATCTTAGCTGATAGAGTCACAGATGGGCAAGACACCCTTCTGGCAGACAAGTACACAATTATAAACACATAATCCATCCATTTGTTATAAGACTAATTGGCTAGTAAACATATGAAGAAAATGACACAGAATTGAATACCCATCATAGTAGTGAAGTAAAACAGTAAGGTAAGAAGTTTGGTTAGAAAGAGGACAACATGAAAACATGCAAGAGAGGTTCAGTGAGCAGTTAAAGCAGTATATATATATATTGAGTATATATGGAATTTCAGCTTCAAGCTTGGGGTCAATATTTTGTGAAGTGCACTTGCAAATCAAACCACTAGAGAGCATACATCCACTGTTTTGTAAGTTAATTCTGTTACACTATCATCAAACATACTATAAGGCGTGTGTGTAAGAGAGAGGGTGAATTAGGGAGACAAAGAAGGATAAGTACTGAAACAGGGCATTCATCCGAGGGAGGACAGGTATACTATTCAACACAAAAGCTACAGTATAATTATATGGCTTCCAAGCTGCTGCAGTACTTCCCCTGATAAACTGCAATTTAAAAACTCTTCAGTCTAGTCGGAATGTGTAAGCATCATCTCTGTGATGAGATAGATTTTACCATCTAATAGAATCAGCAGACTTATTCCATATCTTGACACAGATGTGTTGTTGTTTTCTTTTGAGGTCACGCACATGACAATGTGTTTTCACACAATCACAAATGAAAAACGTGAATGCAATATAAAAAATGAAATATAAAAAATTATAGGGACTAGAAAGGAGATAGGAATTTTGACTTTTAATGAATTTGAAATTAAAAAAAAAAGAAATGGAATGAAGTTAGAATCCCCAACACAGACATCTGGTGAAAGATGGTAGGCATAAATCATCCAACTCAGACCTATGAAGGCAAAATCGATTCTAATTGCTGCTATGGTAACAAGTACCGGTAATTACCTTTCCTCTGTTATTAGTTTGTTAAATTAGGATGGGCACACAAACATAATGTAATAAAATAAAAGTCCTTTTTTTCTAAAATCCAACCTCACTCACCCCCCAGTCTAGGCTACCTTCTGAAATCTACATACAGTTCCTGATGTTGCATCAGTGTTTCAGTATCAGCTACCATCTGTAGCCCATATTTTCCAAAAATGCCACCTGAGAAGTCTAAAAACTGCAGAAATGTTTTTTGTTTATCTTGCTTCCTTTTGGTATGATATCACTTCATTACTTTTTAACAACATGCTCAACTGGTTCTGGTTAATTACACCGTGTACATGCCCCTGTTGGGTGTTTACTACTTTAACTGGTGTAACTGATCTGTGAATGCTCTATGTTATGTTTGTTTCCTTCTGAGCCCTACCCTACCTTCTCCCAGTAGTAACATGCTCTTCTGTTTCTCATTCCAGTATTCTTGACTTTTACATTCAACACGTGTGTGGGTATTACGCTTAGCTTTACTTAATGATTATTGATTTGTAAATTGATTGTGTTATTTTTTAAATATATATTGTTATATGTCTACACAGTATTTCACACCTGACTGATTTTACTAACATAACACTTGTGTTCACAGATTGCAGTATCAGGGCAATTATCATCTCACTGTCTTCTTTCCCACCACACCAGTTCCGCTGCACACACATTACAGTAAGTGAATGATTGGATATTCCAAACAACTGAATAGGCCCTCAAAGTGTTGGTCATTACAACTTTGCATCATCCTGTATGTAGATAGTGTCACCTTTAAATTTTTGTGGTTGGTTTAGATCTACATTGTGAATAACACGAATAAGTAGGCTACTGTGAGACTGCACTGTAAAAAAGACCTGTGTATTTGTGGCTTTGAAACTATTTTCAGCTGAAATACGTAAAACAGCATGGTGGTTTAGTGGTTAGCACTGTTGCCTCACAGCTAGAAGGTTCCAGGTTTGAAACCTGGCAGGGACCTTTCTGTGTGGAGTTTGCATGTTCTCCCTGTGCTTGCATGGGTTTTCTCCAGGTACTCTGGTTTCCTCCCACAGTCCAAAAACATGTATGTCAGGTTGATTGGTGACTCTAAATTGCCCATAGGAGTGAGTGTGAGTGTGTGAGGTTGTTTGTCTCTATGTGGCCCTGTGATGGACTGGTGACCTGTCCAGGGTGTACCCCTGCCTTTCACCCAAAGAGAGCTGGGATAGGCTACAGTAGATCTGCGTGAGACTCAATAAGAATAAGCAGGTGTAGATAATGGATAGGTGGATATGTAAAACAGAATCCTCCAACTCTGGTGGGCTGGCCTGTGTGGGATGAAGTTTAACCTATTATCAAAATATATATATAGTCTCACTCTTCCAGACCTTAGGGATTTTTTCTTTAACTCACAGTAGTAAAAATCAATAAAGCCTAGTGTATTTAATGAAGCAGCCCACTGTACAATGAGGCAGATGGACTTCACTTTAGTATGTTTCAGTTCAGTTTACTTAATCCTTAGTCCAGTTTATATATATATATATTCACATTTTTAAGTTTGTATAAAGTCTAATGAGAGTACATACATTTAACTATGACTCCCTATTTTACCTGGTTCCTGCCCTTCCCCTTCTTTTTTATAAACTTTGTGCTAATAAACTCACATAACTCCATCAACACTAACCCTGGGTATGATGTACTGGAAAATTGCCGCGGCCCCCCTTTTTCCACAAAATGATGGTGGTCTTGTCCAATCACGACTCGAGTTGAAGTTTGTCCCCGCCTCTTTTTGGCTCTCGGGAGCGCCTGGACTAATCAGCGCTCGACTCCGCGTGTTCAGCCATTTTGTAAGAAAATCAAGCAAGTCTGCCGCCCTACCTTCGCCTCAGACCTGCAGTTTTTTTCTTGTGCAATGGACGGGTAAGTGAAAAAGAACCACACTAAAGACTTATTTTTTCGGACAAACCGAATGTTTTGAGGCTTCTTTTTATATATCGGTTACTTCTTAAACTAGTCTGGTTGCGATGGGTGTTTCTTTTTTTCGTTAGACCAGGAAAGTTTACTTGAAACTGTTTTTTTTTTCATCAAAACATGCAACAGTTAGCAGGAGCGTAAGCTAACTAGCAGCTGCTAGCCGTCGCTAGCTAACAAACGTTAGTTATGTGCACCGTTATCGTTTTATGTAAACGGCACTTGACGCGGAGCAAACGTAACTTATTGAGAGTTTCGACGTGGATACACTTTTTCGTGATAGGAACATAGTGGCGACAGTCTGTCCCTTGCTAACGTAGACCTTAGTTAACTCTGGCTAACTGTGCCTTAGTAACTTGGTTTCATGGGAACTAGCTAAAGCAACGTGTCTCATTTCCGCATTCATTTGTCTGCCGACTGCCAGGGCCATGTTGAAGATATCTGGCCTGGACATTTCATGTTGATTGAATCACAGATCTCGATACCTGGTTATCTAACATAACAGCGCAAGTTTATTTTAACCTAAGTTTTTTTTATCACCTTGCTAAATTTAACAATTCAGAGGACTTCGAGAACAATGTGAATTTCGCTTGAGCTCGATACGCTTAACGCGAACGTGTTATTAGATTTTCGTTGCACTGCTATTATTTGTAAAAAAGTAGACACTGAAGTTTTCTTTTATGTTTTGCCAACTCCGTACAGCCGCCTAGACGCTGACTTGTACCCTCTGGGATCCGGCTACGTCCCTGAAATTGAGTAAGTATTCTGTATATTTTTGCGTTAACGGCTTCGACTCAAATTGTTTAGGTTTCTCTGGTGCTTTCTGAATTTCAGGCTTCGTAAATGTAATTACATCTGAATGAGGAAGTCGATTTCGTTTGAGTGTAAGGGTACTTTAGCTTTCATTTTGTCTGGATGTGAGTTTCACAGTATAGGATGGCCTGTTGTGTTGAACTTTAAACAAGATCTCGTGATACTGTAGATGTTTTTGATTTCCTGTCTAATTAAAAACTCTTTTCTCTTTCACAGGAGTGTTCATGACATATCAGTTGGCACGAAGGTAGGCAGTTTTCGAGTCATCTCTTTTTTGCAGCTCATTTTCGCTTTCCCTTATTTCACTGCCAAAAATTGAAATTAAGTAAAGTTATGTTTAACTGTCAACATGGCCTTTGCAACTGTAGTGCTCTGTGAGTTGTGTTGATTGTGGTACCCCTATTTAATCTTTTACTGCTGTAGAGTCCCATTAGGTTTTGTATCTAAGAAGCTCCTATTTTGTCATTTCTACCCATATATGTAAATTTCTCCTGTAATGTATATGGCATCAAACAGCCTTCAATCCAAGGAACTTTTTAGACATTAGTGGAAATAGAAAGGAACTGTACCAACAATGGGGACTCGGGACACGTAGTCTGTCAGTTTGTGAGAGCTTCCTCTATAATTACAGAACTGCTGTCTAAAGCCATTTCTCATGTGAAATGAGTTTGCAGTTGCAGCCTGGCTTTTCTTTTAAAGATTTATGAATTACCCCTGAGCGATCAGCACGTAGAGGTTGCAGCCACTCAGAAGAATGTGGACCTGGAATATCCGATAATTCCAGTAGAATATCTAATAATCATCTAAGGTGGGGTTTATGTTTTCCTGTCTGGTGGATTGTGTGGCTGCAGGGAAATGAAACTTCCTGTTTTATTTAGTATGTTCCTTAATAGCCTGTTTGTCTTACTGGAATGTTAAGAAAGCAATTGAATCTGCTCCAACATTTGATATTTCTCTCTCTTCTTTCTTGTTTCTGTCAGGAATAGTTACAGGTCTTAGTAAAACTAACTTTTTTGTGCATTAATTAGCCTTTGCATTTGCAGGGATGAGAAATTGGTTGTATGTTTATCTAAAATATCTTTTGTGTGTGTGTGTGTGTCGACTTGTGAAGAACAAACACACCTGTTTGGCACACTGTTGGTTGCTAACTTGTGTACCCAGTAAAAATGACTGACTGTGTAGTAATCCTTAGTAACACAGCCTAGGGCCGTTGTGTGTAGGTGGAGTAATTTAACTCAGAGCTGTAACCATCCTTCTGCAACCGTCCTCATCCTCCTGGCCAAAGGTCTTTATACTGTTTAAACAAGCACTTTGATACACACGCCTGTAACACAGACACAGCTCACCCCCTCTGTTAATTTCAATAATGTCTGTTGTTTTTCAGCTTGATTAACCATGCACCTTTCTTGTTTTCTGGATTGAATGTGATATGGTAATGAGTCCGATGATACTAAGTTATGGAGAGCTGCCCTGCTGGAATCTGTAATTATTCTGTCTGGGCAGAGAGTCTGGCATTCCGCGGTCACATTCCAATCTCCCCCCTCCAGCCCCCTGGTGAGGCACAGTACCCTGCCCCCTTCACTGGGGAAGATCACAGTGAACAAACATGTCTCTACCTGTGCTCCATTCCTTTGTTCTTGTAATCACCCACCAACCCCCTGTAGAGTTGAAAATAAGGTTGCTTGCAGACATAAGTAATCACTGATCTTAAATTTAGTTTCCTTGTAATGTCTTAATGTATTTTCACTGTTTTCTCTCGATGTTCCTTTTTACTCTTTCTTTGAAGCAGTTCACACTAGGTGTTGTGAATGGAGCTGGGAAATTGCAGTACAGGCTCTCTTTTAAAATTAAGTTCAAGGTGCAGCCATTGTTGGTGAGAAGATTCTGCTTCAGTTTCAGTATTTCGGCCAGTAATGTGTCATTGTCTCCTGAAGGTTATTGTTACACTGCTCACATCTGAGCAAAGAAAGAATGTGAAAGTGTCAGTAGATGTTTAGTGGGTTTGTGTTAAAAATGGATTTTCCTTTGTGCTGCTCTGTATTCTCAGTTGCATTCCCTCCAAAAAGCAGTAGAAGCATTCTTCATACAATTGTAACACAATCCCCTGTTTTGTATGTGACTTGATGTTCCTGCATTAAATGTAGACTTAGTCTTAGCTTTGTGGTTATTATTAGAAAGAGGAAGTAGGGTGAGAGAGAGTCCTGCCATTGAGCAGTCACCATGAGTCCCCAGGAGGAAATTTTTCTAAAGCCTGGAAGCGGGCCTGCTCTTCCTGTTTGGAGTTGGCCTGCTGACTGATAATATGATGCTGCCCGCCCACAACCACTGAGTCAGACTGGAGCCACTTCCTTCATTTTGCACAGTTTGCATCTAACCTTGGCCCAGTTGTGAAGTAAAAACATTTTTTTTTTTGTCCTCACAAAGGAGAACATGACACTAATCATTCATTATCTTTGCTGTGAGCTTCCTTTTTGTGTGTTCTTAGATATGAGTTCTAGTCAACAAAATGCTGACTTAATGAGTAATTGCAGCTTTTCCCTATTCTTCTTTTGATTGCGCATAACTCCTATATAGTTATTCACTCATTCTACAATTTTGAGTCTTATCAGAGGCTGCCTTGAAGTCTGTTTTTTGTCTTGTAATCTTCATGTATGCAATGTATTCAACATTTAAACATTAGCCAAAGGAGGAGATCCTAAAGGCAAAGCAAAAAAGGCATGGGAATTTCAGTTGTTTTTAAGTTCACAAATTGAGATAGCAGACCTCTGTGTGGGCCTCTTCCATCTGTAAGTCAAAGGGTAGTTTACAGTACTGCTCCCGGTGTTGTGCTCTAGCAACAGTACTCCTCACTACCCCTTTATTGTTTTGAAGCACTACCAAATTGTAATATCTCACATGACATTATTCATGCATTCTGTGAACTGAATTTTCAGTCTTACTAGGAAACCGTCCACCAATTACCAGCTTGTGTATTTACAGACACGATTCACAAGGTGGAAAAGAATCCTAGCAAACCTGCATGACTGGATGTTGTTAAAACGCTGTGGGACTCTTCAACCCTCAGTGTCCTTGGGGCTGTGTGTGTGTGCGCACGCGTGCGTGCGCGCACCGCATAACAATGCCCCTAGTCTTAGCCTGAACAGGACCTTTATTGTAGAGTGTTGTAGAGCTTAGGCTGCTGAGCCACTTCTTGTGACTGCTATACTTCATTTCACACAACCACAAACACACACAGCCACAAGAACAGCCCTGAAACAGCACTTTATATCTACTCCAGAGAGAGAGCGAGAGGATGAACAAGGCTGTCTCAGCAGACAGTAAACTACTGTGTGCTGGTAGTATCTCCATCTTGTCTTCCAGTCCAGAGGACTTCAATGTGTTTTCCTTCCTCCTAATACTGAATTATGAGAAGATGGGTTGTGCTGACTGACAGCTGCTGTTACACTAAGCAGTTGTGACTCTCTTGTGTGCTTCAAGCTGAATTGTAAGTGATCCTCCTTAAGTGTGATTGGCATTAAACCATGATAATTTGGCACATTACCCAAAGGAAGAAATAATGGCCCATCCTATTGTGACTAAGGGTTTTAACTAGGCAGTACTGGGAAGACAAATATCCATGCCGACAAGCAGGGTCCCTGACTTCTTTCTTGTCAGGAAGGTGGAATACTTCTCAGCCATGTTTACCCGATCCTCTTCTGGTTATCAGATTACTTCCTGCTTTATCACACTATGGCTAGGTAATATGAGAGCTGTTCTCTCCACCTGCCCTGCTGAGCCCTCATTGGAGAATGCACTGAAGTGAACCATTGTTTTCTCTCCTTCTGTAGAGGGGATCTGACGAACTCTTTTCTTCCTGCATATCCAACGGGCCCTATATCATGAACTCAGGTAAGGGGGTTGCCATGGAGGGGAATCCTTTTTATTGAAGTGGTTGTCGTGTCTGTGTTTGTGTTGCCATGACGATCAGTCCATTATTCACGAAGAAACAGACCCTTCTGTTCCCTCCCTGATCGTATATGCCTCTGTTTTCGCTTGCAGCCAATGGCAACGACAGCAAAAAATTCAAAGGTGACGTCCGCAGTCCTGGTGTTCCGTCACGTGTGGTCCATGTACGCAAGCTTCCCAATGACATAAATGAGGCTGAGGTTATTGGCCTGGGGCTGCCTTTTGGAAAAGTCACCAATCTGCTGATGCTAAAAGGGAAAAACCAGGTAAGTAAAGAAATGTTTAGTACTGCTCACCTGTGCTGTACAGGGTGAGTGAAATTTCTGTTTAGTTCTTTGACAAAGGATCAGCTTTCTAGCCTTCTGTCCTGACTTGAAAATGAAGCCTTTGTTCCATCTTTATGGCTGAGTATGGAGGCAATTCTTCATGCTGACACTTTCTGGAGAATGATAGTCTTCATTATTCCCTCTGTTATCCAGTTCTGTTACCGCAGCAGTTCTGTGTCAAACCCAATAAACATAAAATAGAAAAAACTATCATGCTGTTAATTAGAAATGTTTACACCAGATGTGCAAATTATTAGGAATGCTTTAATAACATTGCCTCCGACTAGCACCCTTATTGTATGTAATAGGAGAAATAAATACCTTTTCTTCATCTGCTTCTGCCATTTCAGGCATTCTTGGAACTGAACAGTGAGGAGTGTGCACAAACTATGGTGAGCTACTACTCCTCTGTCACTCCTGTCATCAGAAACCACCCCATTTACATGCAATACTCAACCCATAAAGAACTCAAGACGGACAACTCCCCTAACCAAGTGGTAAGAGCTTGCTCTCACATTTGCACACATGGACTTGCTTGTCATATTAATTGACTTGCTTTGAAGCTTAAATTGTGGTGTACACACAAGATACTGAAAATTAAAGTGTTTGCTGAATGCAGGAAACTGATGTTTAATGTTGAAGTATTGTAGAACCTTTTATCTTTCTTTAAAAAAAAATCTGATCTGTGCAAAAATAATGTAATGATGTTAATTCCCCAAATTTATTTTGTCAGAGACAAATCACAGAAAAAGCAGGCTATGATATTGTACTTCCTTGCACCCATTCACTTAATGCATGTTTCTGTCGATCAATGTTAAGGCTTTCCTGTTAAGTTGTACCTTTTACTCTTAGCGGGCCCAGGCAGCTCTGCAGGCAGTCAATGCACTGCATGGTGGTGGGATGGGAAGCATGGCCATTTCCACAGATGCAAGCAGCATGGGAGGAGCCACGACCCAAAGCCCTGTACTCAGAGTCATAGTGGAGAATCTCTTCTATCCTGTCACCTTGGATGTACTGCACCAGGTACAAAGAACCTATGCAGTTTTGACACTGGAGAGAGATGAATATATATATGATGGCATAATTTTTATTTTTAGATTTTATGAAATTAAAGTACTAAAGTTTTGTTGTAGATGTAATACCTGAGCTGCAAAAATTACCTAGTTAATTGATCTAATTTAGTTTTACCTTTCCATATCATGTGCTTGCCAGATCATTTATAATTACCTGATTGTCAGCTCTGTAATCTCTGAACAACCCTTTAAAAACCCTTTGAGTTGGGGTGGCTGGGTTCAATGGATTGTTTTCAGGCTTCTCATTGATCCTGAAGGTTAAAGTCATTTGTATTTACATTTTAATTGCAAATAGTTAAACACACCTACTGTTCATTACTAAAGCTATCTTACCAGTTTGTCTTTGTCTCACTCAGGTAACTGTACCTAACCTATAAATAGCTTGCCATTGTTGTTACACCTGTCTCTTCTTTGCTTTTCTCAAGATTGTGTTACTGACTAGTGGTGTCTGTGACTCACATTTGACATTTTCTGCAAGATACACTGTAAATCTCGCAGTGCTACATAAAAAAAAATATGTACATGTGACTCTGGAACTCTTGAAACACATTCAATTTTGCTTTGTTTATTCCCCAGTAGTAATGAAAATGTTACGTTTATGTTATCCCTAATCATGCTGTATCCATTCTCCAGATTTTCTCCAAGTTCGGCACTGTGCTAAAGATCATTACTTTCACCAAGAACAACCAGTTCCAGGCTCTGATCCAATATGCAGATGGCATGACAGCCCAGCACGCTAAACTGGTAAGACTGGTACAACTTTGTCATGATGTTTCAGTTTGAGGCTGATACCACTGGGTAACAGATCACTGGGTGGTTTTTTTTTTTTTTGTTGTTGTTTTGTTTTTTGTTTTTATTTAGCAGGGTTGGTAATGACAATTAAACCAAACTGTTGCAGTGCAGAGTGTACACTGTGGGGCACTAATCAAATATGAAACTGTAGTTAGAATCACAAGTGTGTAAAGCATACCAGACACATTATTTTAATGTTCCAACATCTGTCTTAGTCTCTGGATGGACAGAACATCTACAATGCATGCTGTACCCTGAGAATCAGCTTCTCCAAGCTCACTAGCCTCAATGTCAAGTACAACAACGACAAGAGCAGGGACTACACCCGGCCAGACCTTCCCACTGCAGATTCACAGCCCTCCATCGATCCCCAGACTATGGCTGCTGCATTTGGTAAGTTTGAGACATGATTTAAAGAGGCATCTATGTTGGGTTCTTATCACATCAACTGATAATAAACGTATTCTTTTTTTTTTTTTTTTCTTCATCCTTTGTCATTAATCATTGGAGAAGTTTGTGCTCTAATTCTTTTCTTGTTTCTTGTCCTAGCTGCACCAGGCATAATCTCAGCCTCTCCCTATGGTGGAGCTCATGCCTTCCCCCCAACCTTTGCTATCCAGCAGGCAGCAGGTCAGTACACATACTTTGTTTAAACTATACTGTTTCTTTTACAATGTTGTATACATCCCTTCTACAGACTTTGTTAGCTGATGTGCACGCTTTCTAATTGGTCTTGATAATGAAATACTTAGTTTTTAAATTCTTCTTACAGGGTCCTTCAGTATATTGGCAAAGTAGTACAAATTCAAAGTAATCAATATTTTGTTCCTTATAGGTCTGTCAGTGCCTGGTATTCCCAGCGCCCTGGCGTCTCTGGGTGTAGGCCCTGGTGGTATGGCTGCTGCAGCAGCAGCTGCCACTCGGCTTGGGCTGTCGGGGCTTGCTGCTTCTGGGGGACACAATGTCTTGTTGGTCAGCAATCTGAACCCTGAGGTGAGTAGACTTCTAGGTTTTACAGATTTACTTTCTGCCTTTGTCAGTGTAGTGCTGAACATCATTTAAATAATAGTACCTTTTTGTTTACACTATGGTTCATAGACCTGGATCCATTTGTTTGAGACCAACTAGTATTTTTGCCCCAGACGACTTCGCCTCCATATGATTGCACTAGCTGGAGTACCCTTAGCACTATTTTTATGTAAAAAGGGTTCATTGAGTCAAAACCTCTTCTCTTTCAGGACCTCTCTGTGTTTGACCAAACCTGCTGCATTTCTGACCTGCCACTTTGCTCACTGTGAATTTTAAGTTTATTTAAAACACTAACTTCTTTTTTGTTTTTTGTTTTTTTTTATAATAAAAACTTACCATTTCATATCTTCATTTTTGTCCATTTAGTTGAAATCATTCTTGAGTTGTTGGGGAGACAATATTACTTTATATTTTTTTAAAGAAACACATCATGTGGAGTATTTGTCCCTTTTGTTTTACATATATATAGTGTGTAGAATGCATTGTCACACTCATTACTTTTACCATACTTACATAGTCATCACATTAAGATCAGTTTTTAGGCTTAATTGCTACTCAGGTTTAAGTTTTATTGTTTTAAATAATCTATACAAACACATCATGTAATTTAAAAGTAAATATTGTCTCTGCCTTTTTCTGTATTTCATTGTTAATCTTTTTTCTCTTCTTTTCTTCTAGTGTTCCCATAGTGACAGTGTATTTTAATTTAGCCAGTTCTACTGTCTGAAGCACTACATTTCTTTGTGTATACTGACCTTGTTTTTTTACTCCTTTTTCTCTCTCTTCTTTATCTGTACCCACTCTCCCTCTTTTTTGTTTGAACCCCCCCCCTCCCCAACTCTTGCCAACTGACTGCACACCCCATGACCAATTGTTCCCTCTGTCATCCCCTCCCCTCTGCCACTCCTGTTACTACTACAACCACTTCTCCTTCTACCTACCCAACTCTTTTTCCTCCCTACTCATTATTCTCAATTTGGACACCACCCACAAATTGAAAACACAAAAACACAACATTGGCACCTCTTTGCTCCTACCTTGATTTTTCCCTTATTTGTCCTCCCACCCTCTTTCTTTCCTCCATCCCATCTTCATCTTTGTCCTCTCTTCCTCCTCTTTCACGCTGTGTAAATCCTTTCCTCCTCTTGTCCTCTCTTCATTCTCTTCGTCTCTCATGCCTCTCCTTCCTCCATGGTACTGTGGCCTTCCTGTGGACCTCGCTGCCTGTGGCCTGCGGACATGTCCCGACTCCACTCCACTGTCCTCCACTCCGCTCCGTCTCTTTTCCCCTCTCCCCGTTCCCTCTCCCCCTTTGGCCCCCTGCCCCGCTGCTCCCCCTGCTGTCTCTAAAGAGCGTTACGCCACACTGCCTCTTTATTCTTTTCGGTACGTTATCATCCTTTCATCTCCTTTTTTATTACTACTGTTACCTGGCAAGGTGGGCATGTCTTGTCTCATGTTGGCTTTATTTTGTAACCACTGATGGCTCGTCATCAGGCTACAGGCCTATGAAGGGTGGGGGTGTCTGTTCGTATTGGGGTTTGTATGACTTGTTTTGGTTGTCGTGGGTTTGTGTAAGGAAACTTAAGGTGAGAACACCACACAAAGCGGCAGCATTTCATTTAATTTTTAGCAGCCATGGTTTGCTGCCCATGGGCAAAAAGCATTTGTGGTTTTCATCTTCAAAGCACACAACCCCAGTATTGCCCCACTAAATAGAAACGTGGGGATCATTTTGTTCAGGAATAAGGCGGGAAGCTGATCTGAATTCTAAAGCATCACTCTCTGGAAAGGGATAAAAGTCAACACTTTATTTGGTTCTGCACAGTCCAATTTTAAGCCATGAAAATTAATCAAGTTTCATATTTAAGTTGGTTTTTCTGTGGTTGCCTTGAGCCACTCAGCAACAGTACATGGAAAGGAATACTGAAATGCTGCTGCTTTTTAGTGATTGAGAGTTGACATATCCTCGGATTATGTCACCATATCATTCTTTTGCAGTTTGTTATTCTAATGTAGGTATGTGCATGTATAGTTATTCCTGCATGTCTCTACCAAACCCTTTAATTTGGTCAGTTAATTAACTCTCTTCACTGTAGCGTTCAAACTGATCAGAACCACTCATTTACTATTCTTTGATTTATGCCTTCAAACCACTGCCTCCGTCTTCACAAGCATAACCATTTTAGCTGTTTGCATCTATGCATACAAAGAGGATTTACATAGGATTAGGTAGATTCCAAAGAATTGAACAGAAAATTATTAGAATAGCGTGACAATTGCTCATTAATCAGACAGTGTTTGTTTAGTAACTGTATGAATATTTCTTCGTCTGATTTGATCGTTTAAATTGTTTTGTTGCTGTGATTGGCAGTTTTGGCTCCTGTTAAGGTTCTGTTGGTCGTGTCTTATATTGTGACACCTGCCTCTCCGTCCCTAGGTGTGTATGGCGATGTAATGAGAGTGAAGATCCTGTTTAATAAAAAGGAGAATGCTCTGATCCAGATGTCTGATGGCACCCAGGCTCAGCTAGGTAACTACACTCCAGCTCTGCAACACAATCTTTCTTTTATTTGATGTAGCTTTTTCTTTTGTTTTTCCTCATATTTTGTCATGCATTGTTTTGAGGCTTAAGTTAAAATGATCTAGACATTTAAAAAAAAAAAAAAAAAAAGAAAAAAGTAAAGGTTCAAAATGATTTCTAATCATTTAGCCAAAGGAAAATGTGTAAAGGTTTGTATGTTGTATGTTGAAACCAGGTTTGCATTTGTGCTATTTTTTAAAAACAAAAAAGCAAAACAGGTTTTGACTTTCTTTGTCAACAATATTTCTCAGCTATGAGCCACCTGAATGGCCAGCGGCTTCATGGCAGGGCCATGCGAGTGACATTGTCGAAACACACGACAGTGCAGTTGCCCAGAGAGGGCCATGAGGACCAGGGCCTCACAAAAGACTACAGCAACTCACCACTGCACCGTTTCAAGAAGCCTGGCTCCAAAAACTACTCCAACATCTTCCCACCCTCTGCAACACTCCACCTCTCCAACATACCGTGAGCCTCGTTTTTCTTTTTCTTTTTTTCTGTATTTAATCCTTTGGAATAAATGGTTACATTCAGTTGCGCCGTGTATACGTTGTTTTACCATACCAGCAAATAAAGGAAAAAGTACAGTTAAGTAAAAGGAACATTAACCCACTTAAATGCTTTGGGTTGATTAATTCTTTTTTCCCTTCTGCCTTTAGACCTTCTGTGGTAGAGGATGACCTCAGGAGGCTGTTTACCAGCTCAGGAGCCACAGTCAAGGCCTTCAAATTTTTTCAGTAAGTCTCAAATCAGTTATTCAGTTTTCTGGAATACCCTGACTGATTGGTGCCCGTCTTCTGCCAGTTTCCTTTAGGGCCAAGCTAACTTAAGTAAAATTTGCTATGAGGTTTTAATCATTGTGTGGAGTCTGAGATGTCTTGTCTTGTCCCCCCCACCCCAAGTACAACATAGCAAATAGCAAGAAACAAATGTGTGTGGCATGTTGACACTTTCATACCTTCCTCTTATTAAACAGAAAAGACCGCAAGATGGCCCTGATCCAGATGGGCTCAGTCGAGGAAGCAATTGAGTCCCTCATCGAATTCCACAACCACGATCTGGGAGAGAACCACCACCTCCGAGTGTCTTTTTCAAAGTCCACCATTTGAGTGCCTTTTCTTCCACCCTCCAAGTGTATTTCCATCTGAATGCCACTTTTCTCAAGGTTGCTTTCAGTGGTAATGGCCACCATTTACAGATACACAACTTTGTTTCTTTGTAGAATGTTGCTCCTTCAACCCCTTCTTCTAGTCGTTCCCAATAGTTGTGGGATTACTTGATTTTGCTTTTTGATTCTCTTCGATTCCTCTGTCCAATTTCTGTGGCGCAAAAATATGAACAAATATATTTTAATTTGATTCATAAATTGCAAGTTAGCATAAAAATAGGAGGTATTTTAAATTTAAATGTGGGCTCGCACAAAATGATAGTTTGTTTTACATTTGTTTGTAGCTGATCTAGATTTGCTAACATTAGCTGAATTTGTGGCATTATGACATTGTGGTTACCAAACCCTGCATTTGTTTTCCATGCCACAGAAAGTTATACAGACTTCTTCCATTGTAGGAAACTTTTTTTTGTTCAATGATTACAATGTCCTGTATCACCAATACAATGTCCCTGTCTTTGTTTGGTTTATTTGGTAAAGGGGCAATGTTCTGCATTGAAACATTATATTGGAGGTGAAGTAAGGGCAGCTGAACTGACACTTTAGACCAAATCGCTTAAAAAAAAAAAAAAAACAAAACAAAAAAAAAAAACTTTTACCACAGATGTTTGTTTATGTGGATTAATCCTGTCCACACCAGACACACTTCAGCATTCCTTTTACTATGATAGTCATGTGGATTATAGCTGTGTGCCTTTTTGAAATGCCACTTTGAACCTATTTGGCCAGTCAGAAATGGTTTGAGAATGAGGCTTTTGTTTTGGCTCACCAACTTATTTCCCAGTATTTTTTTTTTGTTTGTTTGTTTGTTTTTTTCCCCCCATTATAACTACCAACCTCTTTGTTCCAGGGTAATCCATGCCACTGATACTCAATAAGGACACATTTTTCTTTATCTACAGTCTTGTGCCTTACTGTGCCCCAGCCAGATTGCCTTAAGCATTGCTGTGGCTTCATTTGAAAATGCCTTTTTCATGCCGTTTGGTGTGTACCAGCATTGTTAAAATGGGGGAAAGTGGCGCATTCAGTCTTCTCTTTCTTCTTATCTAATTATTTGTATGCATATATCCCCATTATATGTATGTAGAAACTATGAATGTAAGTTAGTTAGATGCCTAATAGTCTTGCTTGGTGATGTAGCTATTAGGTGTATTGTGGCAGGACACGAGCTTTATTCAGCCTTCCTGTCAGTCGCCATCATTTAGTCCTCTCCACAGAGATAATGTTTGGCATGTCATTTAACCATATTATGTTCATTTGTATGTGGACACCTATATATTCATTTATCAATTTCTTTTTAATGTTAGCATTTACATGCGTATCACTTCTTAGCTTAACTTGTACCTATGTGTAGAGGCTGGGTTTGATCATTATCACAGTGCCTTGACTCCTTGAGCTTGTAATCTGAGGCTGAAATACTATCTGGCCTGTTCAGTTGACTTTGTTTACCACCCATTCAGGTGTTTTATCTTACCTGTCTGCAAATATGCCACCCCATTATATTCAGGTAATTCTACCTGTGAGAGGGCAGCTTGGAGGCATTTGTCAGTTGATAGCATCCCCACTGTCTCTAAAAACCCAGTGTTTTAGTTTTTTTTTTTTTTTGTTTTGTTTTTTTTTTGTTTTGTTTTGTTTTGTTTTTTTTTCATAAATTCAGGATAACATTACAGGGTGACATAGCCCTCACCCATTCCCTGTCTGTGTTCACTTAAGTCACAGTCAGATTCTTTAGTGCACTTTTCCTTACAAGTCCAAGTTGGCACCATCACACTGAAGTCTTAAATGTTGTCACATTCCTGTGTGCCTCATGCACCAGTTTCCACAGCCTCAACCACTGTAGTCTTGGACCAGATGCAGATGCGCTCTGTCTCTATTTTTGTAAAAGATTATTATGCATGGTTTAACGAAGCTTCATGTAGCTGCAGACGGTTATTGCAGTTAAGGACCAAAGTATCTTCTACCCCTTGCTGATTTGTAGTGTTGTGATTACTTAAGGGTTTTTTTTCCACATTCATACTATTCCATATAAATACAAGGTTTGTAGTTTCCTTTTTTCAGTTTCTCAGATGCCTTGGATAAAAGTCAGATGAAGTTAAAATATGTTTTAGGTAACAGCGTATACTGTATATTGTACTCCTTCTGTTTGATTTTTCTGAAACCTGCTTTGGTAGAGATCACTTTAGAATGGATACTTAACTGATCCACAGTCTTAGCTGTGATGTTGACAGTGTAGGTTATATGCGTTTCAGTTTTGTTAAAAGCTTTTATTTTTTCCTCTCCTTTTTTATATGGGGGCGGTGTGGAGTTATTGTATGAAGCGGGGTTGATGGTTGTATATATTCATGTTTTTGTACCACAATCATTTGGATTATATCCAATTTACATTCAAAACATGTATATTTTGATAAAACAATACAGACCTATTGAGCTCTCAGGAGCTGTGAAAACAAAAAAATCTTTTGTAACACAAAGACATTAAACCTATCTGAACACAGAAGTGTCTCTGTATGTGCCCCGGTCCGCCCCTTGCCATTCTGTTCTTGTCTCGTGCATCTTCTGCTGCCTTCAATAAATCTTTAGTTTGTTCTTTCTTTCATCTGGCCTCATTTGGTTTCTGTCTCTTCCTCTCTATCCTGTGGACCTACTGCTCTGTATCGGTTAACATCTTGTAACATTTTCCACATTTCCCAGCCTGTTTACTACTGGTGGGTTTTTTTTTTTTTTTAATCTTTTACTGTATTTCTAACTTCGTACTCATCCCATCTAAACTTGACTGACTGCTCATATGGGCTCAGCTCAATCCCTCGATGAAACGACTACAGTGATGATGGCAGGGTGGAGAATTAATTTGATATACAACACTAGAAACTTGCTATTTTTAATGATTTTCAGTAATCCTCTCTGCCTGTGCTCTGCTTTGACCTTCTCAGTTAAGCATATCTGTGTGACTCAGGAGAGAACCCGGGTTACTGTAGAAACAAAGTAGCTACATGAAATCGAATCACATACATTGAAAAAATCTGGATGAAACACCAGTATGACTATCGGACATATTTGATATCTCTTTATCACCAGGCTCCTCTGATGTGAAAGATGAGCCTTGGAGGGAAAAATACTGGTGACAAACTGGTTGTACACATCGGAGGCCACTAGGGGGAGGTCTTGCTCTCTGCTGGTAATCAGGCTGCGGAGTAGAGATGACTTTACCTGCCACTCTCACAATGTCAATAGTTAGTGGCTTAATCTGAAGTGCCTCCTTGGGTTTTCTGGCATTATGCTCTTTTTCTCCCCCAATTCAACTACCTTACAGAATGAAGGGGAGGATTAAGCTCAGATCTTCCCTACATTTTGAGAGTGGGATAAATGAGGAAAAAAGAGAATTGAATCCAATGGTGTCTGTGTTTGTAGCTGAGGAGAGTTAGATTTTCTTATATGCTACCAACAGCTTGAGAAGTGTGGTCTTAAACACAGTGAGCCTCAAATTAGAGTGAATTCCACAGCAAGAGCACTCTTTTCTCTACTGTTATTTTACATAAAGCATGTTTGAAGGTCATAGTAAAGACGGATAGCAACCTGAAGATGCTTGCTGGGTGTAACCAACCAGACACAAATCTCTGCAGTGTTTTCTAAAGATGTAAAATACGGCATCTTAATGATACCCTGAAGTCTTGAGAGCATGTTCACGTTTTCCAAAAAGGTGTAAGTGGTCTATCACCGGCCCATATTCAGGTGTATTTTTTTTTTAACATCTTTACAGTTTAGTGTGTCCCTGCCAGTCAGGAAACTGACAGCAGCCTGATGCTTTGATTCTTCACACCCTTGTTTACTTGTATGTTGGCATTTCACTCTGTACCAAGAGTAGAATTTAGAGCAGAGCAGCCTTCACAGAATCCTCTTTAGACTATATTGAAATGCAAAGAGATTGCATAATTGGGTGGAAGGGTAGCTCAAAGTAAACTGACCCAAACATAGATCTGTGGTGTGTTTAAGTTATCAAATTCACTGGCTCTGAAAACGCGGTATCTAATATAATTTTAATCTGTCAGGATGTATTTAAAAGCTGAAATTGGAAGCAAGGGCAAACATTTATTTCTGAAAATCACTCGGATCCAAAAGTTATTTGACACTAAAGAAAGAAGCCAAACTATATACTTCATGCTCTGTTACAACACCAAAAATGTCTCCACGTTTGTTCCTTTAACTAGTCCAGTGAGTCATTTGTGTAAATGTAACTTAGCTCTCCATTTGTTTGCCCATTTCAGACCCTTGGGATGTTCCTGGCCCCACCCAGCACTGTGTGAGCAGGACTAAATGAAACCATGTGGAGTAGTGATCCCACCACATCTGGCAACACTTATTTGCATTAGTACTACAGTCTCTAATCAAGCAAATACTGGTAAACATCAGGGCCACACACAAATGCAATAAGGGTAGGGCGGACAAGTGCTTTGAGACTGTGGTGCATATAATTTGTGACATGTTTAATCGCAGTAACAGCTAGTTGGTGTATTGAGAATATGCTAAAAGTCTGATGTGTGTGACTTAAGTTTCTGAAGGTGAATAGGTGCTACAAAAGACATACATTTAAGTTATAGGTTTGCAAGATCGAAAAAAAAAAAGTCAAAATTAAGCAACAAGGAAATCGCAGACTTAACTGGCTATAAATTCCAGGATTGAAAACCCCTTTAAGGAGACATGTAGCCTTTACATGCTGACTCCAGGACCCATAATCATTTAGATTTAGGATCACTTAAAAGACCTTCACATCTGAATCCACCCAATGCTGTTTAGTCTGTGCAGCTTAGATGAGATTTAGACTTTCAGAGTGACACAGCAGAGGAGGAAAAAGCCTGGAGCTGAGGTGAGTAATGTCTTTGGTCTATAGTGGCTCCCCTTAAAGAAACACCGGGAGACTATTCACCTGTTTATATATGCACGCCTCAGACAGATGTTGAATAATTCATCCACAGAGGCGGACAACATGCAGCTGTATTTGGGTTATGGGGGTGCATGGGTTCTCTCCCTGCCTGAATTATAGGCATTACTTTGCAGGCAGAGCAGGGCAAAGCAAAACTAGGACACTTTGCATAAAGGATCTAACTGAGAGGCTCAATAAGATGTGAAAGATGGAACTGCAGAAAGATTCAGTGCAGAATTATGACACAGGCCTATTAGGATTGGCAACACTGGGACAAGTCAGTCAGTTTGATTTAGAAAAGTTTCTTTTGCAGGGGTCTGATAGAGTTTGCACAAAACCCTTTGGGTTACTTTGCTTTTCTATTGAGTCTGTAAGTTGTATTTCCCTGCG
This sequence comes from Mastacembelus armatus, assembly GCF_900324485.2. Taxonomy (NCBI): domain Eukaryota; kingdom Metazoa; phylum Chordata; class Actinopteri; order Synbranchiformes; family Mastacembelidae; genus Mastacembelus; species Mastacembelus armatus. The sequence goes on along the minus strand of NC_046654.1, from coordinate 5,335,629 downwards.
GTGATGCCCTTTTAAAGAATGTGAATGAACTTGTTGCAAATACTTTTTTCTTGAATCAATTCTCATCTTGTTGAGAATGGACTGATACTCACTAGAGCTCATTCAGCCAAGTTATCGACACATGTTAGAAAAACCATGAAGCCCTTTGTGGAGCCAATGCAGTTATTATATCTTGCTCTACGGGCCCTGAGACTAAATGCCTAAGATGGATCTGTTTTTGCTGAGGAGCGTGAGCGCACACGCAGGACAGCGGCAGCAGGGGAGGCAGCGCACTGTCGGACGGAACTATCAGGAGGTTTATAGCTCACGGGCTTTAGACACGACGCTGCCTCCGCTTGCCCTTTGGGTCTAATGGACACTGATGGAAAATGACTCCACTGTTCCAGCGATCCATAAGACGCCTTCCTTCTCGCTCTCTGAGACCATCCATCAGGCCGCAGCTTTCAAACAGATAGTAAACTTTATGGGTGTTTTACATGTCCAGATGTCAACCGCCCTCAGCCAAGCACATGGTTGTGGTGGAGATTTGTAAGAAGTTAATAATCACAAAGGTCTCTTGAGTTTCAGTTTCTCTCTGGAGAACTATAATATAGTCTGTGCGCATTGGTCTGTTTACACACGCTCCTATTTCTTGGCATCATAAAAGGTCCAGTTAACTTGAAATAACGATGTTTAACTGAGTTAAGGGTTTTCTCTTTACAGTCCCTGATGTATATCATTAGGGCGCAGTGAGTCAGCCAGCTCCGAGTCCCCAGAGGGAGCGCGCCACGGCTAGAGACCCCGCCCGCGCAGAAAGAGAGCGAGATGTAGAGAGGGGGGTGGGGGTTACTTACACCGAACCAGGGTGCCGGTGAGTGTTGTTGCCGCCATAGGTGGAGGTTGCGCGGAAGCATGTTCGGATTGAAGCTGCGATCATCGGATGCTCCCTGGCTGCGCCGGTCTGCGTGACGCACAGAAAGTGAAACTGGAGTCACACTGGATTAGAAGCGGTGACAGCGGAAGGATCACCAAGTTAAGATGCTGTAAGAGCTTGTGGTCGTTTGAGGAGGATGCTCCTGCCTCGCAGTTGTTATGGTGTGATAGGTTTGGACTGAACATAATTAATAAGAACGTGATCGTCTAAATGGGATTTATTTCCTTGATATGCAATAAGAGAAAAGATAAAGTGCGCGCAGTTTCATCCTGTGAAGAGATCTGTGTTTTGAGAGGAGTGAACAAAGCGTGCGCCAGGCTCAGTATAAATCTGGGTAAACAAATATGACTGCTGATTTTGACGTTGACTTCTGTCTGCTGATGAGCAACGATATCGCTGATAGAATTACAAATCTCGGATAATTTCTGGAGTGTAATTCATTGTCATTTTTGGAGGAAAGGGCGATCTAATCCAAGTGGCGCATCTATCTCCCCGGCTGCGCGTAATGGGAGAAAAGTTTCGGACCTTGCAGCGGAGTCGCACTCGCAGCATCCTGCCGACGACGCGCTTGTAAATAATATGTGAACCCTGCGCTACTGTCCACGGTCAACCAAGTTTCAAAGTGAATTTTTATCATCCAGTATGACTTCAAATACCCGTGAGATTATCGGAACTCACATCAAGCCAGCTAACGATCCATGAACCACGGACCCGATTTGTCTAAAGACGCGTAGACGGACATTAATGATCTAGAGAGGATTTTTGCAGCGGCAGCGCAGTGAAAGCCTGATCCCGGTTAAAGAGAGAAAGTGACCCCCCCCCTCCCCGGATGCCTATGATGTTGTGCCAGCTCGGGCAGAGGTGTGTGATGGAGGTGGTGGTGCTGACCATCCTGTCGTGGGTGTCCGTCTGGGCAGAGGAGAAGATCATATTTGACAGACACGCTGTCTACTGGAACAGCTCCAATCCCAAGTGAGTTTTAGGAGAGTTGGGCCTAAATGTGCGTGTGTGTTTGAAGCATTGTTTTTACTAGAATCTCAGAATAATTCCAAACATTCTCAGCATGACTCTTTGCATCTGATAGGAACTGCACATTTTGAACATGCTGCCTGAACACATCTATTTCCCCCCCAAATTTTTTCTCTTTCCTACTGTTTCAGCAATGTTTGGGATGAATATTTCATGATTTGTACAATGAGCAAGCAAGATGTACTCACAGTGAAAGTGTGTGGGCATGTGTACACACACACTCACACACACTCACTGGATATTTTGTTCGGTGGCACAGGGAGCTCCTTTTGTCTTAGACAATGAGGGCATCCTGCCTCCTCTCCTCAGTGTCTAGAGATTTGCTCTCTCTCACTCACACTCACACACACACACACACACACACACACACACACACACACCATTGTGCAGCTAATTTCAAAGATTTGTGCCATCATTTAAAAGTGCACATTACTTCTGTCAATTCCACACACACACACACACACAAACCTCATCCATAAACAAACATATGAATGTATGCGCATTAACACACACACACACACACACACGGTTGTCTTTAGCCCGGCCTCTCTCATTGACATGGGGCAGAGCACACTGGCTTCGTCTGTCTAATGGTTTGTGACAACCTGGCCAGCCTCTTTCTCTTGCTCTTTCTTTCTCACCCTTTACTCTTCCTCTCTGTCTGTTCTTTTTTTATCCTTCCTCTTTCTCTCAGGTAGATAAATAAACAGTGAAAGTGCTCCCCTCGCTTGCTCACGGCTGAATTAGTCTAAACTAACGGGCCTGTCTCTCTCTGCATCAGCCAAATACACACACACACACACACACACACACACAACACAGGGATGCATACTCACACACACTGAGCTAACAGGCCTGTGTCTGACTGCATCACTTTTCCACAGAAGGCTTCTCAAATATTTAACAGGCAAGGGGGAACATTTTCTCTCTTTCTCGCTGTCTTCCCCTTTCTTTGTGTCTTTCTTCTCTTCTCTCTGTGCTTCGACTTTCTCATCACAGACACACACCCACACACAGAAACACCTACACGTTGAAAACGTCACATGGTAAATGTAAGCTATATGGACGGTTGCTGGGGGCGCTGTTATTCCATCAGGGTTGTACAAAAAAAGTAGAAGCAGAAAGGGGACACATCAAAAATGCATTGCTGCTAAAGCAATGAATCTAAACTCTGGAGCCCTAGTGAGGTTGGTTCTCGCTGTTAGACCCTTGCACTGTCATTGCTCATGCTGCACCTTTTTCTGAACACCCACACAGCTCTGTCCCACTGTACCTCACATTCAGTCCTCAACTTTCTTCTAAAGCTAAGTCTCTTTCTAAACTTGAGGATACTGGCAAGATTTTGAGACTAGAGACTGGCAAAAAGAGATAAGGAGGCACTGAAATCACACCAGCTCATACAAAATTTACAGGATCGTTCTAGATTATTACAATTTGGGCTTTATTTACAAAATTTGGACTTTACTGTAATAGTAAGTACTACTTCCTGTGATCTGGGAAGGCTGTAATGCAGATAAATAGTCTAATGGAGAAAAAAAAACACACCAGTGATTCGCATTTGTGGAAGATTTTAATTAAAAATCTTAACTTGAGGAAAAACTAGTAACTGTTTTGACATAACTGTATCATACAGTAGCATCGGTAGTCAAATCAAGTCCTTGAGTAAATATATTTTAAGCTGCTGCCAAACAGTCCACTGTAAAAATCCATCACAGTTTATAGACTGACTACCTGGTTCAACTTTTAACTACTGTGCTTGGATCAGCTGAGCACGTGCACATTTTTCCTTTGAAATAAGGGAATATTTTCAAAATACTTTATCAGATCTAACTAATTGCTTTAGTGAGTGAAATGTTATGAGAAAGTTTTACTAAGTTGGGGTTCTCCTATTAGTGAGTATGAGTGTGTGTGGTTGTTTGTCTTTGTGTGTCTCTATGTGGCCCTGTGATGGACTGGTGACCTGTCCAGGGTGTACCCCTGCCTTCCACCTAAAAGAGAACTGGGATAGGCTGCAGCAGATCCCTGTGACCCTGGTTAAGGAATAAGTGGGTATAGAAAATGGATGGATGGGTTCTCCTATTAAAACTACATATATTTAATTCAGCTTTCTTAAATCTATCATAGCACATTTTAGAAAGTTAACATTATTACATTTGCTGATTATTCAGATTCCCATTATTTTGTATATTTTGCTTGTTGAAATAACTGATATAAAACAGTCACAATAATTTTACTTAAACTGTGTAATGGCCCCTCAAAATATTTAAGTATTGGCTTGCTGCTTCTGATTGGATTACTTGGTCACATGTCGGAGAAAAAGCAGGAAGTGTGATGAAAGTCTGCTGGTTAATTAAAAGTGTTTCAAGGATATCTGTTCCCACCCAGCATGGTTGTCAAGGTAAGAACAATTTAAAACCCATATTTCAAACCCAGAATTGACCATTTAACACATTTAAGTCATATTGTTGCCGAGTAATGGAGGAGTAAAAAACATAAAATTTAAATTCAGTGCATGGATAGCGTGCAGCCTTCCATGACAGATTTGGTGTAGGGAATATCTCACAGATGAAGTAATATTCCCAGCACAAAAATGCAAAAAGTCTCACTTGTCACCTGTTAATATACAGGATG